>NC_087520.1:24526640-25173140 GCF_963921805.1 Phalacrocorax carbo
TTTGTGTCCTGGGATGGGCTTTCTGGTGTCTGAATACAGATCCTGCTGGCTGTCTGGTGGCTTCTCCTTCTGAGTCTTGCTCTTTGTGCTTGCTTAAAGCTCATACAAGGGAGCCTGCAAAGAGAAGAACAAGTTTCTGCCTCTCCTTGATCCTTGAGTTTTCCACAAGAGAGGAAAGGGTCCCTGCTCAAAGGAGGAACAGCAGCAATAACTTGTGCATTGGGAAGGCCAGCAAAAGCTCTGTAGGGCAAGGGACAAAGGACCACCCTACGGGATGAAGAATATGTTTGAGTGTAACTAGCTGACTGGTCCTGTTGTCATGCAGGTGGCCAACAAAGCAGAGGAGAACCTGCAGCTGGTGATGGGGACTGACATGAGTGACCGTCGAGCTGCTGTCATCTTTGCGGACACCCTGACGCTCCTCTTTGAAGGTAGTCTTCCTTTCCTCTTTGCTGATGGATTGAAAATAGCCCATGGTGAGATTGTCCATCAATTTAAATGCTTTTAATTTTAGCTCTAGAAGATCACAAAATGCCTCCTTCTCCTTTGAGCTATGGAACTGTCACTCTAGAGAGACAGGGACGCAACTAATAGACTTTTTTCTAGCCAAGAGAGAACATTACAGTAAGCAAGCTTTCCTACGTACAGCTTGCACAGGCACAAAGTGGATTTGCAAAGGATTTGTTGGCTTCGTCCAGGCATCAGGCTTTTCCTGTTCTCTGCGTCCTGAAAACAAATGGGTATTCCCTGAAGGTTTCTTCAGATGTGCAGCTCTCCAGACAAACAAATGGGATCCCTTAAGACTGAGCAGCTGTTGATGCCTCTGAGCCTGGCTCTTCGAGCAGGACCATGGGAGCTTGAAAGCAGAGAGGGAAGGGAGAGAAGGGAATATGAATGCTCTGTGGGAATGTCGCCAAAGAGTAATTGAGATCCCATAGTGATTTACTGCCTTCTCTATTAAGTCTGCTATAATTCCAGGCTGCACCACTGCCAAGTCACTCTCCCAGTCTGGCACCCTTGCTGCTATTGAAGGTCCTTATTGCTGCTGAGGCTTTCTTGGCAGTAGCATCAAAAGAGGGGGAGCATTGCTAACTCTTGGAGTAGAGAGTTTGTGAGAAGAATGCAATCTTGGATAGATACATCCTTGAAGATGGGCTTTTTTTTCCAGGGAGGTCCTGCCTTGACTAAAACTTCCTCTCTTGGGCGTCTGCCTGACAGATAGGAGAAGAGCTTTTCCTAGGCTGATTTTCCTAGCACTGCACTTCTCCTGTAACCTGGTAGGTGCTGAAAGCTGAGGCTGAGTTTGGATGGCAGTTATGTCCCCTGCCAGGTTTAGCTCATGCAGCTTTCTCCCATGGAAGCTTCATACCTTGTATCTTGCTGGGTAGGGGAGAAACTGACACGTGTGGCATGGCAGGAGCTCTCTTTAGGAAGAGAGATGGCTTCTACTCCAGGAGATTTGCACTGCAGCCTTGCAGTAAACAGCGGAGAGGATGGAGGTTGTCATATGCAGAGAGAATATGCCATGGAATGAGTGGTGGTAATGGCAGGCCTCCAGTGAGACACTAGAGAGTGGCTGGACAATCTAAACTGTTTATCTGGGGAGAGAATGATCCCTTGTTAGGTCCTCTCTGCAGACCTCTGTAGCTCTGCTCTGGGTCCAGACTGGATGGGAACTGCTTGAGTCTCTTGTGCTTCCCCTCTCCCTGCAGGGATTGCTCGCATTGTGGAGACCCACCAACCTATTGTAGAGACCTACTATGGGCCAGGGAGGCTGTACACCCTTATTAAGCACCTGCAGGTGGAGTGTGACCGGCAAGTGGAGAAAGTGGTGGACAAGTTCATCAAAGAGAGGGACTATCACAGGCAGGTAAGAGGGGTGTGATGCTGCCTGACACAGGCAGCTGCAGCCTCCATCCAGCTCAGCAGGGCTCCAACTACCACAGAGGTGGCAACATTTGACCTTGTGTGTTGAGAGAAACCTTGCTTTATGCCATATTTGCACTGATGGCTGAAGGGGTCCAGCCTCTAGTCATCCCTTCTGTTGCAGAGGAGGATTCATTGGGAGCATGGTAAATGGACTGTGGGCACAGGATTCTTTGCTCTGCAGGTATGCAGGGTGCTCTCAGTACAACTTTCCCACTGTCTTGTTCCTGCTTCTGTCTGTTAGATGCAGGGCTGCTGTAACTATCTCACGGTCACATACCTGGGTGCCTCTGTTGGAGTTTCCATCCCACTGCTCTTCCTGGCAGGCTGACCTCTTTCCTGGAGGAGGAGGTGAACTGATGCCAGTTCCCCTTCTCTGGCAGTGCTTCTGTCAAAGTGTTCCTATCACCCCTCTGAGTAAGCACCTCCTTAGGCTACAGCAGAAGAAGTGGCTGTTAACTCCAAGTCATCAGCAAAGACTTTGATGACTCTCTTTTTTTTTTTTTGTGATTGCAGTTTCAGCAAGTTCAGAATAGCATGATGAGAAGTTCTTCTGCAGAGAAGATTGAACCAAGGTACAAACAAAACCTCTTCTTGCTTTCTAACCTTCCACTCTTGAGCTGTTATTAATACTATTTAGCATTTAGATGACTCTCCTGGTATTCCAGAGGCTTTGTGGCTACTCAAGCATAAAATCCAATTGTTACGTGCCCTTCACTGCTCTTTCCTAAAGGCACCTTCTGTGGTGGTACTTCATTTTGCTTACTGGTTACTTTTAAGCCTTGGCCCTAAACACTGCAGGAGGGCTGGCAATACCACTGCACACGAAGGACTGAGGCTTTAATTGCCTGTGCCCACTACCATGTGATGGTCAGAGCACAGTCTTTGGAGCACACAAATCGGAGCATCTCCTTGGGAAGATAATTTGTGATGGAATAATGGCAGGAATAAATCTTTGGGTCTTGCTTAATCTGTTACTGCTGCTGCAGCACCTCTATCATCAGTTTCTTGCTAATGAACTGAAGTGCTTTCAATCTCCCTCCTCTTCTTCTTATCCTAAGCATTTGCATGGCCCTTAAGTGAGGCCATTTGAAGGTGCACCCAGCCCTTCTGGCATTGCATGACTTCTAAACATGTTCCTCAAGCAAGAACTATGAGCCTGCATGGCTTATTATTTCAGCGGTAATGTAGAGATCCACTTACTGTTTGGTCTGAATAACTGTGCATGCATCCCAGGTTTTCTGAGCTTTTACTTTTTCATCTGTAAAATAAAGATTATGGTTCCTTGTCCCACTCATGTGTTGTGAGGCCTTGAGCAGGATTTGTGAAGTTCTTTTGCGCACACTGATGAAAAAGCTGCTGATATGACAGTCTTTTTTTTTTTTCAGTCATCTCTGATCTGAACACTGGGTTCTGCATTGTCACATGCTTTTTTTGGTCTCACGTTTCCTGAGCTGTTGAGCTCAAACAGATTCTTCATCATTTCCAGAAACACATGAATCTGCACAAAAGCACATATATGGAGATGTCAGGGACCAGATGTTTCTAACACTGGCCATGTAGGGCTCACTGAATCATAGCAAAACTGAGGTAGGAAAGGACTGCTGAAGGTCTCTAGTCCAACCTCCCACTCAAAATAGGGCTAATTTTGAAGTTATATAAAGTTGCTTAGAGTCTCGCAGTCCTTACCGCTGTGATTTTCATGTGTTTGTTCTCATATCCATGAGGAAAAAAGAAGCTTCTCTGTAATGATTTTTTTCAGGATGTTTTGCTTGTATGTGCATTCCTTCCACGTACCAGTTATTCTGCTGATCTTTGCCACTTGACAGCACAGATGGAAAGGGGCAGTAGTGATCTCATAGCAAAAGAACAGAGAACACACTATTTAACTGAGTTAAATTAGTGTTTCTCCTTTTGTAGTCTTGCTACCTTGATTCTTGCTATGTTCCTTCCAGGGAACTTGACCCCATTTTAACAGAAGTCACTCTGATGAATGCCCGCAGTGAGCTGTACTTGAGGTTCATCAAGAGACGAATAATAGCTGATTTTGAGGTGGGAGACTCCATGGCCTCAGAGGAGGTAAAGCAAGGTAACACCTTGAATACCAATACCTGTAGGCTCTCTGCTCTTTGCAGCCAGAAGTGGAGATACATCTGAGTTAGTGGCAGAGCAGAGTGACAGGATCTGCACAGACACTTTGGAAACGGTCTGTGGAAGAGGATTGTGTCACCTGACCTCCCCAAATGTGTCTTCAGCACTGGTTGTTCCCTCTAACAGGGAAACCAACATTAGGAATGACTGCGGAGCATAATAAACAAGGTTCCCAAAGAGAGGGAGGGCCCTTTGGTCACTGCAGCTACAGATCCTAAAGGTGGAGGCCACAGGGAAAACAGGCTCAGGGTTTTGGTACTCTGTGGAGCTCTGAAAATCACTTTTGTCACCTGCAAAAGTCAGCTTGGCAATTCCAACTATGCAGTTGAGGCCTGTGATTTATTCCAGGTTGGGCTTTGCAGGTGTGTGTCCATTGGGTGCCCATGAGACAGGCAGCAAGGGGGTTAGGTGGAACTGCTTTCTGATGCTTGGCCCCTGCTGATGGTTCTCTTTTGTGTTCCATAGAGCATCAAAAATACCTGGACAAGCTCCTCAACAACTGTCTGCTGAGCCGCACCATGCAAGAGCTCATTGGCTACTACATCACCATGGAGGAATACTTCATGAGGGAGACCGTCAACAAGGTAGGGCTCAGACTGCTGCTTGCAATAACCTGTGTTCTCTGCCAGCAGCTGAGACCACTGTGTGTGCTCCCCAGTCCTCTGCTGAGCATCCCTAGGGAGGGAGATGAGCACCTGGCAGCTCTGCAGCTGTTGGGAAAGTATTTGTTTCCCTTAGCTTTGCAGAGCGAGTGGTTGTTTCTGAACTTTAACTCCAAAAGTACCCATAAATATCTTCCAGGTCTGTGGGCTAAAAATTAGAATGAGTGGTGCGAGCCCACACAGGGCACAGTTCAGCTCAGGGTGAAATGGGCAGGCTGGCAGTTTGGTCTCACAGCGCTGTTCTGAGAGGGCACCTTTGTTCACTGAGCTCAGGGCAGTGAAACAGCTTTCTTTGCAGGCTGTTGCTATCGACAGCTATGAGAAGGGTCAGCTCACCTCCAGCATGGTGGATGACGTGTTTTATATAGTGAAGAAGTGCATTGGGCGTGCTCTGTCCAGCTCCAGCATAGACTGTCTCTGTGCCATGATCAACCACTCTACCACCGAGCTGGAGTCTGACTTCAGGTAATAAAAATACAGCAGGCTCACTGTAACTTGCCTCCACATCATGTTCTACAGTGTTTGCTGTCAGATGGTCTTCCTTGTGTTCTTCACCTTCTGGTAGATGCTCATAGGATGCAGCATCAGGTTTGGTGTGGGAAGCTGGGCCTGGGCATGTTTTTCTGACAGTGGTGGTGGTCACCTGTAGGACAAACAGAAAAAGGAACTTCATGGCCCAAAATCCTTATGAGACCAAGTGACCATGTAGCATCGGAGTGCTACCCTGCTTGATGGTACACAGTCACCCCTAATTATTCTCTGGGTTGCCTGTGACATTTCTTAGTAACTTGAACTTCTGAGCCTGCAGAAATTGTCGTCCTCCTGTTTTTCATCCCAACGTGGGAGTGGAAAACTGTGATTGAAGACAGCAGACAGCTGTGGGCAGGATTTGTGGGAAAGCTCAGAAACTGGGTAGTTGTGTTTTTCTTTCAGCCTTGCATCCTTTAGATGCTGTCAGGAGATATTTGCCAGCCCTCTTTTGTCCTTGTAAAGTTCTGCTTACCTTTTTCAGATCACAGCTCAGCCAGAGTGCTGTCCCCTGTCATAGAGCACAACTCTGTTGTGGCTTGCAGTATTTGCTCTAAGGCCTGGTATGTTCTGCTTGCCCCATAGGGAGGTTCTGTACAACAAGCTGAAGCAGGGATTTCCGGCCACGACCTTCCAGGACTTCCAGAGAGGAGTGACCAGTGCCGTGAACATCATGCACAGCAGTCTGCAGCAGGGCAAGTTCGATACCAAAGGCATTGAAAGCACCGATGAAGCCAAACAGTCCTTTCTGGTGGGTTTCTTGGATGTTATGGTGTAGAATGAGCTGGGGTAAAGGGAGAGACAATGGGGAGCTCTTGGGGACAGGATCGGTGCGACTATCACACGTTCAGAAAACCGGAAAACCTCTTCAGGCATGGTGGGTGGCCTGACTTTGGATGTCTGGTAGATGCTTCTACCTCACCTCATGTTTGTAGGGCTTCCACACCAGGCCCATCGAAGTATAATCTTGTTACTGCCTCTTAGGCTGCTGTGATGATGATTCCCTCCAGGCTGGGGAAGAGTCTGTGCTCTTTTGAGGCATACCTCAATCCTATTCTTCACAGGCTCCGCACCAAGGTGGTGCGAGAGTGACTCATCCACACCTTCCTCTAGATGACAAACTTTCCTTCCCCAAGCTTAGGGTTCCTTCACTCTCGCTTATCAGACCAGAGAGTTTCCATTAGAGCAAGGTTGTCTGCTCTGCTTGGCCTGCATGATCCTCCTGTTGCCTTCTCCTAACCGCAGCACTGCAGCTCTCTGCATGCTTGAGCAGGCCAGAACGTGGCAGTGAGCATTAGAGACCCCTTGGAGAGCATTTGAAAGGCTGTTGCTCATGTATTCTGCAGCATACCAGATCCTTCCCAATGGTGGGTTGCTGTATAGACCCTGCATTGTGGATAAGACCTCACCTCTGGATCTGCTCCTTCCTCTCAGCCAGCCCTGCTGTTTGAGCAGACCTGTGGCAGAGACCTTGAAAGCGCTTGAGAGGGGCTGGCTCACCCTGACTTGTCTCTCTCTCCATAAGTCACTGTGAACACACAGTGACGAAGAGGCTCCTTGGGACTTTCACTGTACAGGTAGAGAAGGCAACAAAGGGAGCAGGAGACACTGAACTCTTCCATTTCATTAAATTCTTGGTTACAGGTTTTTCATTTCTTGCAGCCAAGTGCTAAAAATGTCAGTTCTCCCCCTGGAATTCCTCATTCACCTGTCAGCTTGCCTCACTTCCCTGCCTGCACAAACCCCAGCCTTATACTGACATTTGGTTCAGCTTCAGCAGGTACAGAACAATCTGTTTGGTGAAGAACAGATACTCATTTGGCAGGAGGGGTGCTGATTCCTGCTGCCAAGATACAAATGCCTTCCTGCCTCCCCTGCTTCTCTGGACACACCATCAGCTCCAGCCACTACTGGTCTGTTGCTCTTCAAAACACAGTCACAGAAAGTTGGGGGGTATATCCCCTCTTCCACCAGTAGCTCACAGCTGGGACTTTGCTGCAATGTTGTGGACAGTTTACTCAACTTCTTTTCCACGTCATTCTAACTCAGAGCTTGTACTAGCCACTGGTTCCACACACATGCTCCGCTACTGTAGTTCAGCTTCATGTAGCTCCATGAATCTGCAGTGCTTTGATCACATAGTAGCATCTCTGTCCCCTTAAATATTTGTGTTTCAGCCTGTGGTGTGAGGTGCATGAAGAAAACGTAAGGACTTGGAGCTGAGGTCCTGGGAAATTCTTCTGAATTCTACTTGGCTTTGTTTTGTTGTTTTCTTCCAGGTGACCTTAAACAACGTGGAAGTCTGCAGTGAAAACATCATGACCCTGAAGAAGACTTTGGAGGTGCAGTCTGGATTCTTTACTGTTTTTTCTGTAATCAAATTTGTAATGTCCTCCCTTGGTGGGGGGTCGAATAAACCATATGGAATTTGCTATGCTCAAATTCCCGAGGTCTTTGCCCTCCAGCCTTAGGAAAGCAATTTTGCATCAGCCAGACATTGCTCTGCCAGCTCAGCAGCAGCAGCAGCTGGAAATACCAGTTCCTCCAGCTTGACCAACCTGGCACAGGCCAGGAGCCAGTGGAATGAAATATGTGTCATCGTTGAGAGGTTGTGGTCCTCTGGTGCTGGGCTAGATAGTCCCTGGCTCCCATTCTTGCTGTCCTCTCCCCAGCTGGAGCCAGCAGCCTCTCTCTTCACAGGGACAAGAGTTTGGTGCCTGTCATAGCCTGCAGGCATGCTGGTGGGCAGCCAGAGCTCAGCAGTGTGAAGGGATAGAAACTGTCCAGGTTATTAATTTGCAACTTGCTTTTGTGGATCTCTTCCCTGCAGAGTGACTGCAGCAAACTGCTTAGCCAAGGCTTCGGGGGTGAGCAAGCACAGGCCAAGATTGACAGCTGCCTCTCTGACATGGCTGCCGTCTCCAACAAATTCCGTGACCTGCTGCAGGTAAGTGTCTTGCTGAGTTACTGCTGGCCTCCAACACTGGCTGGCTGGTGTCTTCAGGGAGAGCTCAGGCAGGAATCATTTCAGCCTAAGGCCTGGGCTACGTCTGCCTCCCAGAGTGCTGGGTAGGAGTGCAGGAGAGAGTAAATCAGTCAGCTTTGAGGCTTGGAAACAGATCCAGGCTGTTTGCAGAGCCGCACCAGCTGGCAGCTGCATAAAAAGCACTGGAGGCAGCTGCAGAGCCAGAAGGAATGTTACTCTATTTGTCTTTATTCAGCAGAGTTGTAGTTGGTTCAGTGTTTTCAGGAGAAGAAATAATAATAGCATTTCCATCTCCTGCATTCTCCCTTGTGGCACAGCATGTTGTCAAGTCATCCAGAGCCTCACTAGGTAACGCCAAAGATGGGCTGTTGGTAGAGAAGAGCTGTTCTTGGCTTTCTCCTCCTTTCCCAAATGGAAATACTCCCCAGTGTGGGGCAGAAGGCTCTCTGGCTAAATTGACCATCTCGTGTGGCATGCTGGGGCCTTTTGCCCTAAAATTTCACAGTGGTCTCTGGCAGGGAGAGGAGCAGGAAGACCTAATACCTCCTGTGGAGAGAAACAAATCAAAAGAGAAGATTTTGAACCAGGTTTTCCATCAGCTTTGTACTTCATAGAGGGGCCAGACTATTTTTTGTTTGGCTTTGCAGTTCACTGCAGCCAGATGCCTTCAGACTGGTATTGCCTGTGTACCCTCTTGAGGCTTATGGTCAGTATTGAAACCAAAGAGCTCATCAGTAAGGAGTAAAACTCTCCAGTCTAGCTCTAGTGCAGTATTAAAACTTGATTGCAAAGTAATCAAGAGGCTGAGCAGCAAGCTCCTGTGCTGCCGAGTCACACGCATGTGGAATTTGCTTTGGAAAACGACAGTTGCCAGCAAGGCCTGCTCAGAAATGCCAATTTTAGTTAAAAACTTCCATCAAATGCCAGGTGGTATCCGTACCTGAATAGTTCTGTGCTCGGTGAGCTTTCTTGACATCTTGCTGAGCCAGGGTGGTTGGCAGGAGAGAGCTTTCAGAGAGCTCTCTAGCATTGAAGCAGACAGAACAGCTTTTGCTTACAACCTGCTGCTCAGGGGAGATAGCCTGTGCTGGACTTATGATTAATTCAGGGAGCTAACTGTGGCTACAGCTTTTATCCTCCTTTTAGCTTCTCATACTGAGCTAAGCTGCACTGGAGGTGGGGGGCATCAGTTGAGTCAAATCACAGTGCCCTCCTGGCTGGCTCTGAGTAGAAAGGCTGGTGTTTCTGTCCTTTCCTACCCAGGTGGGATATGAACTGAATGCCTCTCTCCTGCCAGGAAACATCTGTAGCTCTGTGGGCAGGGGTGGGGGAAGCATGAGCCCTTCAGACCAGGCTGCAAGTCAGCACAACAGCAGCTTCTGGGCCAATGTCCTTCCTGTTCTTGTCGTTGTGGTGTCCTCAGTGCCTTCCAGCACTGGACAAGTGTGGGATCAGGGACTTCTAGGTTCAGTTTCCTGTGCAAGTCTGTGGGTTGATTTCCCCAGCTTGCAGTGAGGATGGGAGGCAGCATCAGGACAGCAAGGCTGTAAAGGCTGCATGGTGTGGTCAGTTGCTCTCCTTGCTTCCTGTCCCCCTCAGGAAGGTCTCAACGAGCTGAACAGCACAGCCATCAAACCCCAGGTGAAGCCCTGGATCAACCTATTCCTCTCTGTCTCTCACAACATCGAGGAGGTAAGGCTTAGCATTCTCTGCTTCCAGCCGTACTGCTGCACTCTCCATCCTCTGCTCAGCAGCACAGTCAGAGCAACTTCGTTCTCATTCCCCTCAGTTCTCTGCTGTTTCCTTGGCACAGAGCAACAGTAGAGTACCCAGAACTTGCTCTGCACCCCAGCCTGGAAAGGGGCATTTTCGATAGAGAGGAGCTTGAGAAAATGGAAGGCATGCAGTGCTGCTCCAGGAGGAACCTCCCTTCCTGTCCTCTGGGCCGTTTGCCGCTGTTCACACAGGCCACATAAACAGCCGTTTTTGTATTTCAATACCAGGAGGAGTTCAGCGACTATGAAGCTAACGATCCGTGGGTCCAGCAGTTCATTGTCAATCTGGAACAGCAGATGACAGAGTTCAAGGTGAGAGAATGGGGGGGGGGGGGGGGGGAACGACGGACATGGCAGCCTGCCAGGCTTTGGCCAAACCTCCACATGGGGAATGGTGAACAGAGGTGTCCTCTGGTGCCTTGCAGGGCTCTTAGAGACCCAGTCACCCCCTTCTCCTGCAATTATCAAAGCCTGCTTGCAAGCTCCACGTACCTGGATCACTTCTGTGATGCACTCCACTCGCTGAGCCTGCAAGTGATGGGTCTTTATGTGAAAGCTCTCATAGGGTTGGGTTTTGTGGACCTCTGCTCAGTTGTTCGTGACAAGAACGACACGGGTTTCTGCTTCCAGGCTGGACTGTCTCCAGTGATTTATGATACCCTCACTGGTCTTATGACCAGTCTCATAGCCATTGAACTGGAGAAAGTGCTGCTCAAATCCACCTTCAGCAGGGTAAGCAAAGTCTGTTGTCTACCCTTAATCTGCTTGACAGCAAACCCTCAGTGAAGGGCTGGGGTGGGGCAGAGGCGTTACTACCCTCAGAGAAGCTCTGCCACCACTGGTGGCCAGCTTAGGGAGACCTTGCATTAGCATACCCAGGGAGAAAGTGTATTTTGTGATGGGGCTGGGAAGAGCTTGCATCAATAAGGGCCTGGCTTTTAAAGTGGGTCTAAACATAAGCCAGTGTAACCTCCAATAAATGGTACTCCTGCTCAGATACCTCCCCATGCTCCCTTTTGTTAATTGTGTGTTCGGCACAACCCCTGGGCCTGCTTGGAGAGTTAACAGAGCTCCTTGGTCCCCACAGCTTGGAGGCCTGCAGTTTG
The DNA here is from genome assembly GCF_963921805.1 of Phalacrocorax carbo. Taxonomy (NCBI): domain Eukaryota; kingdom Metazoa; phylum Chordata; class Aves; order Suliformes; family Phalacrocoracidae; genus Phalacrocorax; species Phalacrocorax carbo. The sequence continues at coordinate 24,537,775 of NC_087520.1, forward strand.
ACAAGGAGCTGAGGTCGCTCATAGCCTATCTCACCACAGTCACCACCTGGACTATCCGTGACAAGTTTGCCCGTCTTTCCCAGATGGCCACCATCCTCAATCTGGAAAGGGTGAGCTGCGCTTTGTCTTCTTTTACTGGGGGATTGCGGGAGAGCCAGTTGGACTCCATGTGGGTTTAACTGGGCTCATCCAGATGTTGTCACACCTATGGGGTATGGAGAAGCTGGAAAAGTTGCCCCGAGCCTCATGGGTGTTTGCCTGAAGCGGTTTGTGGCAGGAAATGCTGTGACCATAGCTAGAGTTTGAACTCTGCTGTGAGGGTGGTTGGTGCTGAGTTGTCTCCTGCAGCTCTCTTCTTTCTCCAGGTGACAGAGATCCTGGATTACTGGGGCCCAAACTCAGGCCCACTCACCTGGCGCCTTACTCCTGCCGAAGTCCGGCAAGTGCTGGCTCTCCGAATCGACTTCCGCAGTGAGGATATCAAGCGCCTGCGCCTGTAGTTGGTCAGTGCTTGGGTCAGCATTACGCTAGAGGTAGCAGCAGGAAGGCTACAGCCCTGGAGCCTGCCCAGGTCATGCCCTGGGGCATGCTGGCTGTTAGATGGTGTGGGGTTGGGGTGACATCTGCCCTTCTGCTCGTGTTCATCAGAGCAAGGGGCCAGGGAAAAAGAGCTGCCATCCTTTTGTGAGAGCAGGAAAAAAGGCAGCAGAGGAATCTCTCACGCTGAGAGCAGCATGACACTATTTCTGAAAACACATGCAAGTCTGAGGGACAAGCTTGTGCTAACTCCTGATTCCCTTCATTCCGCTGCCCTGCAGGAGGTCACAGGTCAGGAAATCTGGGGGCTGTTGAGGTGTGATTCAGATACAGGTCTGCAGAGAGCATTCTACCCATGCTGCTGGCCACAAGGTGTGTTCCTTCTATGCCACCAGTTTAAGGGTCAGCTACTGCCATCCGACACATCCTAACCCCTGGCACTTTCCTAGTGGCTCTGTAGAAGGGGAAGAGGAGTGATTTCCTTGTGGGTAGGGTGCTTGGAAAATCCTTAGAATCCGCTGCAGGAAGGGGGGCTGTGTCCCTGCTGGCTGACTGTGCCCTGTACGCTACTCCAAATAAACCTTGCCTGGCTGAGCAGCAGCCTTGGGGTGTGTGTGTGCCTGCGAGCCCCGAGGGAACGATGTGGGACAAGAGCTATGCACCATTTTTCTTCATCTACCCTGTGCCACAGCATCAAGAGGTTCTTCCTGTCATCCCCCATACTGCTGGCATTGGCACACAGTGAGTACAAACATCCCTGAGATGGTGCCAGCCTGCCCTCCCCTGCTGTCCCATCGCCCAGGGCTGTGGAGGGCCATATCCAGCCCCTGCATGCGGTTCCTGTCATGCCCACCCCTGGAAGAGCTTTGCCCCCCACATTGCTGGGGCCTTGCTCTCCTGCAGGGAGGAAGGAACCCTGCTAGGGACAGAGCAGCATAAACTCATGCTGGGAACAAGCTTTTTTTATTCAAATAGACTGCAGCAACTAGTAACTCACTGCAGAAATAGTATCTCAGCACAGGAGAGGGACTTGATTTCACATCCAGGTTCATCCTTGGTGCAGGAGCACAGCACACTGAACAGGCAGCGTGGGCCCCTGGTACTGGAAGAGCAGGAAGGTTCCTACTAGAAGCAGTGCAACAAATGCTATTCTCTCCCCTTTGGAGAGCCAGGAAAACTGAACTGAAACCCCCAAATCAGCCTGGAGGCCCTAGCAAACTGTCCTTCCAGTAAGGCCACCCTCCAGGGACTGTTTGGCCTGCCCAGCTCGTCACAGCTTCTCCAGCCACTGGCTTTTGGGGCAAGTAGCAGCACAAAAAGGCCACATCAAGATGGAAGGCACCTGCTGGAGCTGGCTGAAGGAGCTGCCTCTAAAGTAGCAGGGATTTCCCTGCTTTGGAAGGCAGCTGGCTGCTCCCTCCCCTGCGCTGTGTATGTGCCAGGAGTGGGTCACGGCTGAAGTTCTTCACACAGCCACGTCCCCTGCAGGGTGAGCGCTGTCCTCTGGATCACATCCCACAACCTCCACAGAGAAACCACCTGTGTCCACCTCAATGCTGTGGATACTGAAGTTGCCCAGTCCCTAGGAAAAATATTTTTTAAAAAAATGTTATGGGTTGGGACAGGAGCCAGCAAGGGACCTGTTCTCACCTCCATGCTCCTGGGGAGGGTTAAGGGGACAAAAAGCAATCGCAGCCCACTTGTGGTGGAGCGAGATGCTTCTAGTGTTTGTGCTACTTAAAGCAAGTTTCTGCAAGCCACCTGCAGCAGTGACCCACCTAAGCGCTTACATCTCACCTCGCTTTTAGCTAGAATTTGGTGCAATGCCTCTTTCTGCTGAGGGCCTTTGGTTAAGACATAAAGGAAGCCGCCGCCGCCAGCCCCAGCCAAGCACTGCCCATAGATATAGGGCTGGAGAGCATCCATCATGCGCCCGACAGCCAGTGGCTCGCACCCTGGGGCCATGCATTTCTTTTGCTGCCAGTACCGGTCCAGACACTTGCCGATGAGCGGTAGGTTACCTGCAGGAGAGGTTATTGCAAACGTTTTGCCTCTATTTCTTGCCCAAGGGGCACAAACCTATCCCTGCCTCTCCTGTTCAGCCCAAGCTGAATTCAGCTTTCTCATCTATCCAGTTCCTGCTGGCTCTGGCTGCCGAGCAAGCAAACCCAGCCCTCGCATGTTGGTGTTTATTTTTAATCCTCCACAGGGGGAGAATTTGCTTGCTTTAATGCTCTACAGCATCCCAGCAGCCAAAGGCCAGATGAATCTACCGCACAGGCTAGGCACAGCCCCTAGCCCCATCATGGACAGCTCACAGAAAATTAAACAGACTTGGCATGTCTAACCCCCCTCCTCATGTCTTCGCTCAAACCTGAATTTTGGGGCATTGCCTGTAACGTGCCAGTGGGCCTAGGGGACGATTTGAGGCTTCTGCAGCTGCAAGAACCTGAACCCCCCCCCAGCTTTTCCCCCCTCCATGACTACACAGACTATCCCCAGGGAAGTCTGTGTTGTGTCAGTCATTAAAAGGGCCAGCCTGGCCCAGAGAGGGGGGGCGCACACCTTGCCTCAAGGCCTGGGCACACTCCTCGGCGTTGCTCACCAGCGCGTCAGCATTTTGCACAGTTGAGGGCAGCCTGGCATACCAGTTCCTCACCACATCCTGCAAGGGGCCACCAGAACATCCCCGTCACCATCCGTATGGCTCCAGCAGCACCCAGGGAAGTAGTGCTGCACCCGCAGCCTTCAGTGCCGGCTCCCATCGGGGTGGCAAAGTTCTGCACCAGCGAAGGGGACAGGCACAAAGGCCACGGGGTGAGCAGAGGCCAGAGCCCGCAGCACCCAGGTGTTACCTGAAGCAGGTTGCGGGCCAGGCGAGTCTTCCCCGTGTACACCAGCAGTAAGTGATCGTTGAGGGTCTGGGTAAAACCATTGGGCACCGGGATCTTCTCCACCTCCACCCTGAGTGGCAGCTGGGCTTTTGACCTCCCAATTTTGAAGCCGGGCACAAGCCCGCCCACCTGGTCCTGCCAACCGCCACCTGCAGGGCAGAGGGTCCTTAGCCACCGCCAGGTCCCCCAACCCCACAGCCTGGCCAATCCCCCCAGCCACTACCTGTTGTGAGCTTCTGCTCCAGGTGCAGCACGGCGTGGATGAGGGACTCTGTGCTGGCAGACTTCCCAGCTGCCCGGTACAGTGATGCCATCACTGCTCCTGCCAGGATGCTGCTGGTGCCTGCAGGGAACACAGGCAGGGCACCAGGGTAGCAAGGCACCACACGTGCCCCGTGAGAGCTGGGGCTGGGCTACTGGCTGTGGGGCAGTAAGGCGGATGCCCCATCCCAGTGCTTGCAGCAGGAGGGACTCCCCAGCCCTCTCCCTGCAGATTTACCAAGGCCAGACCCGTGGGGCAGCTTGGACCAGGTGTGCACCTCAAACCCACCCCCGAAGCTCTCCATCAGCTGGGCCCACAAGGATTTCTGCGAGGGGAACTGCACGACTTGGGTGCAGATGAAGGCAGCTTTGAGCAATGCTCCTGGCAACAAAAGGAGAAAGCAAAGCTGATGTTTGCTGCACTATCTGCTCCCTCATCCCATTGTCCCCAAAAAGGGCCACCCTGGCACCATGGGGTCAGGACACCAAGGGGACATCAGGGATACAGAGCCAGGCCATGCAGCTGGTGACACTTCACCTGGCGCGTGCGGCTGGCAGTAATCCTGCAAGTGCTCCAGCTCCCGGCACACCAGCTCCACCGCTGCCTCGCTCTCTGGTGTCCCACTGAAGCTGACAAGGCGCAGCTCTGGCTCGTGAATGCGCCGCACCCTGGCACCAATGGGCCGGCACCCATCCACCAGCACTGCCACGTCCACCACAGCACCCCCATGCTCGTATGTGATGGGGGGCGTGTCGCTCCAGCCACCTGCCAATGCTCACCTTCAGCTCTCCACGGCACCCCAACTTCTTTTCCCCCACATCACGGGCCAAGACATCCATCTGGAGGGATGCACTCACCAGAGAGGTCCAGGCGGGCCGGACACGCCACCTGCACCCAGTGCCCCAAGGGTGGTAGCTCCGCCTGCCCCACAGTGACAAACTGGCATGAGGACATCACCGCCTGCCGGATGAGGATCTGCTCGGCCCCCTCGTAATGCCGAGCTGCTCTGACCAGCAGAGCTGGCCTGGGAAAAGAGAGACACTGAGCCCACTACCACAGCTTCCTGAATGCCAATGACTGGGACAGGGCAGCGGCTGCTCACCAGCCCCAGCCTCACCTGCTCATCCACTTCTGCCGCTCAGCTGCCAGCTCCCGGACGCCACTGGCAATGTCCCCACTCTCCAGGTGCCCGAAAGCCGAAGCCCACTCCTTGTTGGCAGCGGGCCCGCTCCGCAAGCCCCCTTCCCCTTGTGCCATGCAGCCCAGGACATCAGCGATGCAGGCAAGAGCTCGGGCTGCAATGCCAGTGTCACCAGCCGTGGAGGCAACTAGAAGACAAAAGGAGGCTGCAAAGCCATAGCCAGGCTGCAGCTTGCCCCAAACCAGCCCAGTTCTGCAATAAGCCAGCTCCAGGGGAGAGGGACTCACATGGCTTGTGCTCACCCTGGCTTGTTTGATGCCCTGGGGGTGCACCCCACGGGCTCTTACTGGAGGGCCTGGGGAGCACCTGACATCCCCAATGCCCAGAGATGTGAGGCACAGCTTGTGGAAGTCCAGCTCACCCTCGTCCAGCGTGCCCAGCACAGCTTCATGGTAGCCCTCGTGGACGGCGCTGCGGGCAAGCGGTAGGAGGCTGCTGTCCTGGCGCCCCAGCAGCACCCGCCGCACCTTGCGCTGGCCCTGCAGGAAGAAGAGGGCCCGGCGGGCACGCAGCTCGGCCGCCTTGTCCAGGCAGGGCAGCAGCTCCTGCCAGGACATGCGCCAGGCTGCCCGCCAGCGTGCCAGCCGCACACTGGCCACTGGTGCCGGGGCCAGCAGCCACAGCACATCCTCCAGCCCCAGCGCCTCGCAAGCGTGCAGCACTGGGAACAGCCGGGCATTGAGCAGGCAGCGACTCCTCCGTGGCATCTCAGCATCCCAAAGGTCCCCTTCCCTGACAGAAGGAGAACCCGTCATCACCACCCCAGAGCTCAAGGACGTCTTCCAGGAGGGGAGGCGGGCCACAGGATGGATTGGGGTGGCCATGACACCTTTCACTGCAGCCATCCCCAGAAGAGCCAGTCTCCTGTCCCATCCTGGCATGTGGCACCTACCGTATGCCCGTCCGATGGAAAAACTCAGCCCAGGTCATGTTCAAGTAGGTGGCCTCTTCGGCAGGGCTCTGCAGGGGGATGGAGGGGCTGGTTACACCTCGGCTTCACAGGAAGCCTTGTGCCACCTCGCTGCCCCTGTACCTGCCAGTCGTCAAGGCAGCCAGTGAGCGTGAACACGCGGCAGGGCAGGTCTCGCAGCCGGATGTGGTGGCCTTGCAGGATGACGTCACGCAGGGGACAGCCCTGCAGGGCCAGTGAGGAGCCTATGGCAAGGCCCGAGAGGAGGCAGCCAGGACCGATCTCCAGAGGACCCTGCAGAAGAGACAGTGAGGCCCTGATTGGCACTGTCATTGCCAGAGCAGCCCCCAAACCAGAGCTAGACCCCAACCTTGGAAGGGGACAACCACCCCAGAAGACAAGCTGGGGCCAGCAGGAGCCAGGTGCCAGAAGGACACACTTTGTCATGGAGCTGCAGGGATGTGGACTGCAGAAATTCAGGCCAGACAACAGCATCCAGGGCTCACAGCCATGGCAAAGCCCCCAGGGAGGGACAGCTGAGGGTGTTACTCTCCTCCCCTTTCCTAGGGACGACAGCCACCAGTGTTGCCAGTACCAGCCAAAAGGCAGCCAGGAGGAGGAACAACACCCCATATCTCAGAGCCATGGGTCCCCCATCCCAGCCAGGGTCACCACGCCCTGCTGCCCATTCAGTGGACTGAGAACTCTAGGTCACCCTCACCCCAGCCACCTACCTGGATGTGACAGTGCTGGATGACGCTGCCAGCTGCCAGCTGCACGGCTCCTTCCAGCAGGGAATTGGTGACCGAAGAGCCGTCCTCCAGGAGGCAGGGCTGCTGCCAGGGGTACAGAGGTACGTGGGACCAGGATCTGGCCACGCAGCCCAGAGCAACCCCCAAAAAACATGTGTGAGCAAGGCTGGGGATGGAAGGACATACGTCCACGTGGGAATGGGCTGTTTTGCAGAAGCGGAGGTGGCTGGCAGAGCCGGGCAGGAGCGTCAAGCTGCGGATATGGTCGCTTGCAGAGGTGGTCATGTAGTCATAGGATGAACCGGGGATGCAGGCTGCAGGGTGGTCAGGAGAGTCATCAGCACATCAACAGCGGGTGTGCCCGACACCCACGTGAGCCAAGGGCAGCCACGCTGAACATCCCCAGTCAAAGGGGTGGGGAGAGAAGACCTGGGGACCCACAGCTGTAGGGAGAAACAGCTGGGTGCTAGGCCCTGAGCACCCCATCTCTCCCCACACAGGGGAAGAGGGCCCAGGGATGGATCACTTCACATGCACCCACCACAGCATCACTCACCCATGCTAAGAGGGAAGGTGTGGAGCGCTGTCCACAGCACGGAGCGGGCACTCCTCACACTGGCATCACCACTGCCCTTTATGAAATCCTCCTCTGTCATCCCCGCTGCCATGCACAGCACGATGTCAAAGAAGAGGGAGAGCTGGGGAGAGAAGGGACCTGATGGGTGCAGCTGGGCTGGCCGATGCAGCCACCCTGAGCCCCACCCTGCTGCTATGTGCTCCCCTCCTGCCACCTCTCCTGCCCAAATCTGGCAGCAGAGGGGAAAACAGGCCCCACAGAGATGCCCAGCAGTGGCACCCATGGGGCAAGGGGTCCCGTCTCCCACAGAGGGGCTGTAACCTGGATGGGTGGTGCCCCCGAGTCCAGCCCCAAGTAGGTGCAGGCATCCAGAGGAGGGATGACGTGGGTGGCCAGAAGCTGCTCAGTGGCATCCGAGGAGAAGAAAACCACCCCGCAGACCTGCCAGGGCACAGCAGAGCTGAGGACACAGCCATGGTGACATGAGGGACAGGGCTGGCAGGGCCACTGACAACTGAGCTGTGCCATACCAGTGGGACTGTGCCATCAGGTCCTGCGCACTGCTGGATCTGCGCCTCTGTGCCTTTGTAGATGATGTCGCACACCAGCCCCTGGGAGCAAGACCACCCCAATGAGCTCTTCAGGGTGCCCCAAGCCAAGCAGCTGTGGCAGGGCTGGGACCTCAGCACCCAAGGGACCGAAGGGGGGGATGACCCTTGTGCCTCCAAGGGATGCCCCTTGAAGGGGGAGCTGCTCTGGACCTGCTCATCAGTGAGGTAGACCCCATGGTTCTTGGCATACTCCTGACTCCCAGGCACTGCGATCACTCTGACGCCCTGGAAGCCATTCCAGTCAATTCCTGGGGAGAGGAACAGAGACCAGTGCCCACTGGGGCAGTGAACATACCCATGCTGGGCACAACTGCCTGAAAACTGGGCCCGCAGCAGAGACGGTTACAGCAACGTCCAGCCTTGGCCACCTTGTTGCAGGCACAGCAGATGGTCACAACCACACAGTGGTCAGCGACACCCAAGCACCCACACCCCTCATGAGGGCATGGCACAGGCTGAACTGGCTGCGCCACCGCAAGCTCCGACCCCTGTCCAGAACCAAAGCGGGTGCTGGAGGCAAGGCTGGCACCTACTCACCTGGTGCAGAGGGCACGGTGAGGAGCATGTCGGTACTGCAGACCCACACGCCAGGTGGGGAGCCCACACAGAGCTGCTGAGAAAAGGACCACGTGCCCAGGGATGGCACAGAAGGGGCCCAGCCCTCGTGGGGCACCTAGCACCCTTCCCGTCCTGCTGGGAACCTGCTGAAGGCACCCTGAAGGCTTCAGGGGGAGCCGAACCCACCCCCACACCAGGGTGCCCAGCATTGCACGGCAGGAGCCCAGAGCCCCATCCCACAGGCCACACAGACCCGGTGTGTCATGGTTCCCAGCAGGCTGTCCAAGTTGCAGACCAGAGCTTCGGCCGGGGCGCCAGGCTCCTCCACAGGAAGGCAGGTGAAGGCCCGGCCACAGTCGTCGAAGGAGAAGTCGCGGCCCTGGTGGGATGAGGGGGTCACAGGGAGGGAGAGGGTGCGAGGAGGTGGCTCCAGCTCCTAGCCGCGTGACAGAGGGGTCCCAAAACAGGCTGCAGGTCAGCTCTCACCATGTGCATAATAAGGATCCGGGCTTCCCTCAGGACGTCGGCGGTCACCACCTGGGCGGGCAGAGCAGGGGACACTGAGCGCGGACGGGACAGCCATCGCCCCAGCCCCCGCCCCTCCACTCCCCACCCAGCCCCTCACCGTGCATCCCGCCCGGGCGCTGAGGTGCTCGGCCGCCACCAGCAAGGCGTTGAGGGTGGCCCCGCCGCTGCCCAGGCGGGCCCAGGGGTCCTCCACGGCCAGGAGGAGCTGGGGGGGGCGCGGGCCCAGGCCGCCCCTCAGCCGGCGGACCTCTAGCTCTGCCAAACCAGACACGGCTGAGGGCTGGCACCGCCGCCCCGCCGCGCCGCGGGGAGGGGAGGGCGAGCGCCAGCCCCGCCGCTTGCCTCGCTGGAAGGCGGAGACACAGCCGCCGCGCTGGCAGGTGAGGAGGACGACACTCCACTCCACCGCCGCCGCCGCCATCGCTGCACCAGGCCACCCCGGCGACCCTCCCTCCCGGCCCCTCTATGGCGGCCGCGGTGCATGCTGGGAGGTGTAGTCCAGCCCGCCGCCGGCCGACCTGCACCGCTGCGGTGAGACACTACATCTCCCAGGGCGCACCGTGCGGCTGGGCAGGTCCGGGCCGCTTAAAGGCACAGTGCGCCCCTACCCCGGCGCTATCCCGCCCCCGGGGGTTCCTGCAGAGGTGGAAATGGGGGGTTTTGACGTTTTTCTCCCGTGAAATGGGTCCCGCCGGCGGCGAGCACCCCTGTCATGAGCCCACTCGGGCTCAGTCCGTCTCCTCGCAGCGGGGTGGGGGTGCCCGGCTGCGGGCGGTGGAAGCTGGTGTGGGGATCGGGACGGACACCGGGGGGTGCCGATGAGCCGGGGTGGGCACCGGAGGGTGCCGGTGCACGGGGTGAGGCATCGGGTGGGTACCGGGGGGTACCGATGTGCCGGGCGGGTACCGGCTGGGTAATGGAGTGGGGGCTGTACCGGGCGGGGGTACCGCGGGGGGTGCCGGGGATGCCGGTGCGCCGGGGGGGGGAGCGGCTCCGTTCCGCTCGCCTCCTACAAGTCCCACAAGCCCCGCCGGGCGGCGGAGAGTCAAGAACTACATCTCCCAGACTGCCGGGCCCGGTCCCCCCGCCCCGCCCCGCACGGCGCGGCACGGCACGGCCCCGCACAGCGCGGAGGGCGCGGCGCGGGGGACGGCGGCGGCGGCGGGGCCCGTGTGCTCCCTGCGGCGAGGCCGTTCTGGAGCCGAGCCAGGTACCGCGGCGGGGAGCGGGCCCGGGGGACCCGGGGGGCGGGGTGCGGGCACGGCCCAGCTCCGGGGGCCGGTCCCGGGGGGGCGGATCGCGGGCTGCGGCCGGGGGAGGCTGGCCGGGAGCTGCCCCCGGTGCTGGTCCCGGTGCTGGATGTTGGCCTCGGGGAGCGTGCAGCCGGGATGCATTGGTTTCAGCCCCGGGGTGCCGGCTCCGGAAGGATGCGCTGGCCAAGGGTGCTGGCCCCGGTACTGGGTTGCTGGTCCCCGGAGGACGCGGTGGCCCCGGTCTTGGTCCCCCAGTCCTGGGGTGCTGGTCCCAGGAGGATGTGCTGGCCCGGGGTGGCTCCAGGGAGGATGCAGCAGCCACAGCCCTGGGGTGCTGCCCGGGAAGGATGCGCTCACCCCAGGGAGGGTGCTTTGGCCCCTGGCAAGGGTGACGGGGCTGGTCCCCGCAACCCCGGAGGAGCTGCCCGCCTCCAACTGTGTGCCCCGGGGTCGTGCTCCGGGGCCCAGACCTCGGGGGGGGGGATGCTGGGGGCAGAGCTGCGGTGGCCACAGAGGGGACCGGGGCGGGAGGGCTGGCTGCGGGTACCATGCGGTGTGGGTGCCAACGAGAGCCCCCAGTCCCCACCAATGCCAGTGTGCATGTAAGGTCCCTCAGCAGTGGTGTGACACATGGCCGTATGACATGCGGCATCCCTTGCTTAGGTAGTGGCAGCCAGGATTTCACAAACACAGCACGAGCATCCCTGGGGACAAGGTAGGAAACCGTGTCACCCAGCAAGGAAACATCCCTTGCCTGTGTCTGGCGGGGGTGGGGGGGCTGGGTGTGCCAGCACAGGTGTTGGCATGGGATCCAATTGGCATCCAACCTGCCAGGGTGTGTGCCTGTCCTTGCGTTGTAGCATGTTTCCCCGGCCAAGGCACAGCTGCTGGAGCGGGGTCGGTGCTGGAGCCCAGCTTCTAGGGCCTGGTGATGCACAGGGTCCCCACGCATGCTGGGGGCTAGGTTGCTGCCAGCACAGCGGGAAGGCGAACTTTTGCTCAGGCTCCAGGTGCAGAGCTGCAAAACTCCCAAATATTTCCCTGCAGCAAGGGCTCCCCATCCCAACGGGAGGATTTTTTTTGGGGGGAGGATGGTGCTTGGGCAGTGGGCAAGCTCAGACCATAGGAAGGGCTGCGTCCCCTCCTGCTGCAAGTGAGGAAAAAACATGGCTGGGTGAAACCAAATAACATCAACCCCACAAAACTTGCTGTGTATCCCTCCAGGAAGGCAGGTGGGCTTTGTGCTGGTGGAGGCAGTTTTGCTCCCCACAGTCCTGGGGTCCCCCACCAGGCCGAGGCAAGGGGCTCTCCTGTATCTTCCCTGAGCAGCAATGCCGGCCACATCCCAGCCAGGGCGGCAAGTGGGGACGGGAAGTTGCTCAGTGCTTTGGGCTTGGTTTTCTGTTTTCTTTGCCTTTTATCAGAGCCAATGTCATGTCTGCAGCAGCGAAGCTTGGTGTGTGTGTGGGGAGCTGCCTTGGCTGTGTGTGCCTGCCTGTCTGTCTGTCTGTCCCCATCTGGCAGCGAGCAGCAGCCCTGCTGCCAGTTGTGTGTGGCAGCTGCCTGTCAAAAGCATTTCCCTCTCCACTGAGGTGCTCATGGCGGTTCTTGGAACAGCGAGACGCGCTTGGCTCACCCGCCCACACCTCGCCGGCGCTGGAGGCAGGCAGGGAGAGCCCCGCAGCCACATGCTGGGGGAACCAACTCAGGCTTGAATTTTCATGCCCAAACAAGCTCCAAACTGCCGCTTTTCAGCAAAAGGCTCCAGTGGCACCGAGGGTGTGATAGTTTCCCTGCCGGCTCTTGGCACACCAGATGCTGCCCAGCTTGGCCCGTGCCGAGGACCCGGCAGCTTAATGGCTTTCATCTCCTCCTGTTGCATTTAATTCTTGCAAGAGTGCAAACTGCTAATTGCTCTCCAGCAGCTTGGCTGGCTTTCATGCTTCTCAATGGGTTGTGATTTATTGGAGCCCACCAGTCCCCAGGGGCTTGGGATGGGCAGGAGAGGCTGGCAACCTCCTCCCTCTACCCTGCCGCGCCCCGCGTCGGGTTCCAGGGGATCTCTCGGCTTTGCATCATTCTTTGCCATCAGCATCTCCCAAAAGCTTTTTTTTGGAGACTGCAAGAGATTTGGGCCCTGGCTCTGCGGGAAAGTTCTCAAAGACACCCCAAAAACACACATGGATGAGTGGTGAATAGATATAGCGAATTTATATACATGTAAAAGTGTGTGATATATGGTTGTTTTTTTTTTTTAACAGGATGAATGGTTCAGTGCTGGGGCTCCAAAACAACCCCTACAACAGTGGCTCTTGGGAAACCAGAGCAAGCTGCAGTCACTTTGCTACGGGTGCCACTGTGTCCCCAGCAAGGGACTTTTGTTCAGCAGTGATAATTGGGCTAATTAAGAAAATGCAAATGCTCCCCCTTCTCCCTGAGTGTCGGAGCAGACCCCCAGTTAGCGGAGAGGAGGAGCTGGGTTCCCTCGCCAGTGGAGCTGTTCTAATTTTATATTTAATGGGAGTCCCTGGCAGTAACTGGACTGTGCTGGGATTGATCGCCTTTGGCTGGGGGAGCCTTTCATAACATCCCCGCGGTGAAATCTCATAGGTACAATTTTCCTAAAGAGTTCAGTGGCCTTTCAGCGCCACCTGCAAGCAGAGCAAACCCGCAGTGGCTTTACTGGGCAACCCCATGGTGTGCACTGAGTTTGCAGTTCTCTGCTCAGGCTGTGTCCTGGGGGAGAGAGGGGGGCTTTGGGTCACAGCACTCATCAACCAGCCCTCAAAAGCCTTTGGGTTTCCACTGCCTCCTGTCCCCGGTGCTGCCAAGCCCCAGGGAAGGGGACAGTGAGGCACAGGCAGGGGGGCCCCATGCCCCTGCTTGCCTTCCTCAGGCAAAAGGCCATGGCTGGCAGCAGCAGCAGTGGCACCTCCTTGGTGCGGCATCCGCCTGTCCTGTGCTCCTGCACATATTTTCCTGGTGAGGCATCAAGCATGAACCTAACGGGTGCAGGCTGGTAAAATGAGCGGCGGTGGTGGAGGGGGAGCGGCTCCTTCCTGGTGGCTGCTGCGGCAGTTGATGGGGAGGCTCGAGGTGCTGCCGGTGGCTCGCTGGGTGCCAGTGATGGAGGCTGAGCTGGGGCCTTGCCCTTGCCAGGGAGCATGCCTGCCTGCAGTGAGGCCATGTCCTTGCAGGTGGCTGAGGATGGGAGAGACCGATTCGGGGGTGTTTGCGGAGTGCAGCCCTGCTGTGGCAGGCAGGGAGGGGGGCACAGATCAGGCAGACCCTGCTGACCCCAGCCCACGGCCGTGGGAGGACTAGATGGAAACGTGACTGGCAGTGGGTGGCCGGCTCCCTATAGGGCCTGGGGGCTTTGCATGGGGAGCTAGGGGGAGGATGGGGGAGAGGAGGCAGTGTGGGGTGGTGATCCTGGGGCTCTGCCTCCTCTGCTCCACCAGGGGCTGGCCAGCACCCTGCCTGTTAGCCAGCCCTGGGCCCAGCCACTTGGTGGGAGCCAGCTTGGTAGTGCCTGAACTGGTGGTACCCGCCCTGGTGGTACCCAACCCAATGGCTCGGTGGTACCTGACCCTGTGGTACCTGACCTGGTGGTACCAACCCAGTGGCTTGGTGGTACCCAAGCAAGTGGTACCTGATCTTGTGGTAGCAACCCAGTGGTACCTGAGCTGGTGGCTCAGTGGTACGTGACCTGGTGGTACCCAGCAGCTGGGGCAGTTGGTATAAACTAGGGGCTGTTGGGCAGGTGCCTGGGGGTGCAGGGCAGCATAGCTGGGTCTGCCCCTTGGCTCTGACCAGAAATCAGGGCCAGGGGGTAGAGTGTCCCCTTGGTGTCAGGCTGAGCAGTGAGTCCCCCTCCCTTCTCACCTGTGCTGCCTCAGGGAGGAGGCTGCTGCTCCTGGCGCAAGGAGCCAGGCGTAATGAGGCTATGCAGCGAGCGTGGCCTTGGGCTTATCAACCCTGCTGGAGCACAGGTGCAGGGGATGGGAGTCCCCTTTTCCTGGTGGCAGACCACAGAGACGTGGGGGGTCTGTGGGGGGCTGGTGGAGGAGGCGACAACAGTGCTGGCAGATGGCCGAGCAGCGTCCCTTCTCAGGGACGGGGGCTTCAGCTGTGTGGGCTGGCACATGTGGTTCGCCTGTCCCGATGAGTCCATGCATGTGAGTTGTGGGGGCTGTTGGATGCCTCAGCTGCTTCTGCCAGCATGTGTTTGGTGGGGGTGAGGTTGGCCAAATGGACTCTGCAGCCAAAGCCCTCCCACCCAGCATTGCCCCATTGGGCAGCACAGGGTGTTTGGGATGGAGCGGGTGCCCATGGGGTCTCCGCCATGCTGCAGTCAAGCCAAGGGGCTTGGGATGCTGCTGGACTGGTGTCTGCAAGTGCCATCCACTGGCAAAGGTGGGAGCATCCCTTTCTGAGCTTTCCCACTGCTGGGACCTCCCCTGTGCCCCCAGATTCCACAGGAGATGGCCTCGGCAGTGGCTGGCTCCATCCCAGCTCCATGCCAGGGATTTGCCCTCCTGCGCTTTTTCCTGGACCTGTCCCAGCACTGAGGAATGAGCCCAAAATAACCCCTCCAGATGCCGGGCATGGGGAAATGCTGAAATTGCTGCTGTTGGCAGCCAAGCTTGCGAGGAGGGTTTAAAGCATGGGAAACCCAATTAACTGGGCTCCATTAGCTGACTGAGCTGGCTGATAAGAGTATGATTAATTAAAAGGATGAAGAATAAGTTACCAGGTCCTCACTGGCATCAGCGTGCGGCTATGGCTTAACCCATGAAATTGGCTTCTGTTAATACCTGGTGCCTGGCTACCACCGGCTGTCAGTCCTTCATGGCATTGCTTAATGGTGGGGAGAAACGTCCGTATACCAACACCAGGTTTGCTCTCTGGTCCCTCTCCCATCTAGCTTCCAGGGAGGAAAAAAAATCAAGGGGAAAATATGATCCCTCTGGATGGGTGACTCAGTGAAAGACCTTTTTAATTAACCATGCTTTTCTTGCCGGGTCTTGCTTTGGCTTTGGAAGCCAAGTAATGCAGAAGGATGGTTGTATCGTACCCTCCCGTGATGCCCCCAGCAGATTCCCGCTTGCCATTCCCCGTGGAGCAGTGAGCTAACGTGAGCTGACAGCCCCAGCGGAGGCAAGCAGGAGCACTCTTTGGCATGGTCTCAAGCTAAAACAGTGCCTGGGGGAGGCTGCAACCTCGGGCAGCTGCTCGGGCCACAGAAAAAAGTAAATTTGTGGGGTTTTATAAATTTTTATAGTAATCCTGCTCACTGAATGCCAGCCTGAAACCGCCGGGTAAGGCAAATCACCATGTGGTGTTTCTTCCTGCCTGGGGCTGAAGGAGATGGGAGGACGATCAACTCCTGTCCACTCCATTCCCTGTTGAAAAAAAATAGACCCAACATCCCATTTTTTTCCACCCATGGCAGCAGGAGGGATGCTGGTCCAGGGTGGGGGCTCCCCGTGTGCTGGACCCACAAAAGCTGGGTGCTGCTCCAGCACCTGGTCCATGGTTTGGCGGTGGCAGAGATGATGTCCCTGCATGGGGATCACAGGACGGGTGGCACCTGGACACCCAGGGGTGCATTTCCCGGGGACTCCTGGGGGAATTTTCAGCCCCTGCATCCCCAGGAAGAGTAGCAGCTGGCATGGACAGCGCTGCTTCTGCTCCCCTTCGCTCCCTGCCCCAAGCAGGGTGACATTTCATCTCCCAGTGACGATTCCTTCCCACACTCACCCTGTCATTTACCAGCAAGGAAATTGGTGCCAACAACCTCAGGATATCTTAGAAATGAGCAAACAAAGCTGACAAGACCTAAAAAAGCCATGTGGGGATGTGCCCAGCAGCGTTACAGCTGATGGGGAAGGGGGAGGCATCCTCCAGGCCCCAAGGCTGTCACATCGCTCCAGCATTCATCCTGAAATTAGAGATTATACATCCTGAAATTAAAGATTATATGATCACAGAAATAATCCAACTGTAAAAGCAGCAGAGCAATTTGCTGGGACCTTTTAATAGCCTCCCTTCGTTGTCTCTTGCAATCATGTTTGATGAGCACATGGCCTTCAGGAGGTGATTAAGGAGACCAGGGGATGAATTTGGGAACCAGAGGGTATTTAATGGTATAGCTGAGTAGACAGACTTCCTCACTGCAGAAGAAATCCTGAAATCCCCTAGTATTTTAAGAGGGAAATATAAAAACCTGGTGCAAAGAGCCCCTGCAATGCCCCCCATCGGCGGCTTTTTATTTGGCGGAGGCAGATTGGGTTTGATTTTGGAAGCTGGCGGGGAGGGAATGGTTAATGCTGGGATATTATGGATGCTGGGTCTATGAGGACCAGCGCAGATGCAAATAGCTGCCAGCCCCTGCTAGGAAAGTGATGATTCAAATAAGCCGCTGGTATTTAAGGATGCTTTAATGCGTGTGAGCTGGGCTGGAGGATGGTATTTTTCCCCGCCTGCGGTCGCTCGGGGAGGCCCCAGGATGGGGCCATACAAAACATGCTCCAGATGCCAGCAGGGCTGGGATGCGGCAGGCAGGACCCAGGCTGGGGAGCTGGAAAGGGATTTTCCCCCTTTCACCAGGAACAAAAATACCACGAGCACGTGATAAGCGATTTCCTTTAGCCTTTAAAAAGCCCCATGGGATGGAGCGAGCAGTGGGAGCAGGGGAAGGGGGATCAGCCCATCAGTCTCCACCACATCGCAGCTAAAAAGAGCCCCAAATCACCTTTCACCTGCAAAACCTTCCAGCACTGTGCATCGGGGGGTGGGGGGGGTGTTTATAGCTTTTTACTGGCTTTATCCCAAACTACCCTAGCTGCAAACCCTCCCTTTAACAACCACCCTGTTTTTCTGATGGCAGCGACCCAAGAAACTCATTGCAGTCGCTCGCTGGCCATGCATGTTCCGTGGAAGCATATTAAAACCACTCCTGAGCCAGGGAAAAGACTTGGACAACGATCATGCCTGGGATGTGCACCCATTTTCTGGCTCTTTCTTTTAAAGGCTGTCGCAGCTTGGACAAATATTTGACAGCAGGTTAATGGTCTGGGCAGGAGCCGGCTGTGCCTGGCTGTGTGATAGGCTGGGGGGCGGGGGGGAGCGGATTTTTTTTGGTCCATGCTTAGGTCTCTCCCATCCCTGTAAGGAGCTTTGTGGGAGGCTCAGCAGCCTCCATCCCCAGTAAGAAAGTCAGTGTCTTCCGGAGGATGTATTTTTTGTAGGAAAGAGGCATTCTGGTGCCTGTCAGCTTGTAATTAGTGCTGCCAGCCTCAGTGCTGGCCTAATTGGGTCCTGGGCTGAGCTGCAGAGGCAATGCCACTGCAGGGTTTGGCCTTGGTGGGGTGGGGTGCTGTCACACCCTGGCATTCCCCTCCCCAAAAAGCGCTGGGGTGTGTCACATCTCCATCCCCCGTGGTGATGGATCTGCCCCAGCTCAGCAACTGTGTTAAAAAGGGATTATTTTTTTTTTTTTTTCAGCCTTTTATTTTTCTGGCTGAAGAGTGGGGTCTGGCTTTGCCCCCCTGGCTTGGGGCTCTGCCACCCCCCACATTTCTCCCCAGGAGCAGGTGCCAGCACCTCTGCCCTGGCTATTTTTACCCGCTGGGATCATGAGCGAGCGGGTGACCTTCCCCGACGAACGCTGCCATGGGGAGGGGACAGCCACTGGCGTCAGTACCCAGGGTGCCTGTTGGGCTGCGAAACGGCTGTTTCCCGGCTGTTTGGCCATGGTGGCAGCCAGTGAAGAGGGTTTTGGAGGGGCTGCTTGTGGCTTGATAGAGCGGGAGAATTGAGTCCACAGAAAGGAGCCTCTTGTTCAGCTCTGGAGGCGAGTTCATGGCTGAGCCTTTGTCTGGCAGAGCTAGGGAGGGCACAGCCTGGGAGCTGCTTGGGACCTCCCCCAGCACTGCCGGTGAGGAGCCGGCAAGGACGGTGATCCCGTTATCTCAGCTGTCTTCACACCCCACGCCTGCTTGTCCCCTCTGGGGACGGCTCATCCCCTCCACCAGGAACAGGCTGGGTGGCATTTTTCAAAGCTCAGTGGGGAGTAAACAAACTCCTTGGCTGCCCCAGCACCCTCCTCGTACTCAGTGCAGCCGCCCAGCTCTGCCGTGTGCATCACTGTCCCTTAACCTGCCGTCCCCTGCTTCTCACTCCAGGCCGGTATCGTGGTCATGTTCCAGAGCCAGAGGTGGAGGGCAGTGTGCCAGCCGATCAGCTAAGGCCAAGGGACGATGAGCACTGTCACAGGCAAGAGTCAGCTGGGGCTGGGACCTGGAGGAGCCACCAAGGCACGGTGCCGTGGCTGAGGCTGGTGTGCTGAGCTGTGCCGGACCCCCACGCCACCGTGGTCAGCAGCAGATGCTGTCTGCCCAGCACATGGTGCCGCGAGGGGCCCTTGCCACAGCCGGACCACGCGGATGGAAAGCTGCAGCCTGGCAGGTAGGAGCCTGGCGTAACGGTTCATGGAGGGGTTCTGCATCCCCACGACCACCACGGCAGTGATTTGATGTTCTTGGTCCCGCAGGGACCCTCGCTGGCCGGCTGACGCCATCTGACACCCTATGCCCAAGCCCTATGCCGGAGCGGGCACCCTCCCCGGCTCAGCCGCCTGCCGACCATGAAGTGCTCATTGCGCTTCTGCTTTCTCTCGACCGCCTTCCTGCTCGTCTTTGTCATGTCCCTCCTCTTCACCTACTCCCACCACAGCATTGCCTACCTGGACCCCGGTGGGCTAGGCGGCATCCACCGGGTGAAGTTGGTGCCTGGCTACGCCGGCATGCAGCGGCTCAGCCGGGGGGGGCCATACCCCCGGGGCTGCGCCTGCCGCCGCTGCCTGGCCGAGGAGGCTGGGGCTGCCGACTGGTTTGATGGGCGCTACGATGGCACCGTCTCCCCAGTGTGGACAAAGGAGAACATGGACCTGCCCCCTGATGTCCAGAGGTGGTGGATGGTGAGCGAGGGATGCATGTCCCCAGCGGCTTTCTCCTCTGCCAGTGAGGAGGGGGCCACTGACTGATGCTTCCAACCTTCCTTCTGCCCCTCACAGATGCTGCAGCCCCAGTTCAAGTCCCACAACACCCACGAGGTCCTGAGCAAGCTCTTCCAGATCGTGCCAGGCGAGGATCCCTATCGCTCCCGCGACCCACACCGCTGCCGTCGCTGTGCTGTGGTTGGCAATTCGGGCAACCTGCGTGGCTCTGGTTATGGGCCGGAGATTGATGGGCATGACTTCATCATGAGGTGAGGGCATGGGACCACTGCTGGGGGCACTGCCTTGCTTGCTCAGCCCCACAGGCAGCACAGAGGCATGGGGTGATGCTGGCACCATCAGTGGGTGCTGAGCTCCTGCTGTGTACCAAGCAGTGTACCTCTGGGTCAGCGGTGGGTCGGGATATGCCAGGGGGTTATCCCTGTGCCTTGTGGCACGGCCACAGCCTGGCTCCAGTTACTCAGTCAAGGAGCCCATCATGGGTCCTGCCAGGTACTAGGATGGGTGGGAGCGGGTCCAGCTCTGCTGCCTCTGCTGGGCTGGCTGGGGGGACCTTCAGCTCATCTGAGCACTGGGAAACTCACTGAGGCTGGGAAACAGTTACTTGGTGCCATTCAACAGCTGACAGGGGACACCTGTGTCATCTGCAAGGGACAGGGTGGCTAGGTGGGGGTTGCCACCTTCCCTGCTTTTTCCCCAGGATGAACCAGGCCCCCACGGTGGGTTTTGAGGGCGACGTGGGCGGTCGGACCACACACCACTTCATGTACCCTGAGAGTGCCAAGAACCTACCTGCCAATGTCAGCTTTGTGCTGGTGCCCTTCAAAACCCTGGACCTGCTCTGGATCGCCAGTGCCCTCTCCACCGGCCAGATCAGATTGTAAGTACCTGGAGGCACTGGCAGCCCCTCTCCTGCCGCACCAGCTTGCCTGGGAGCGGTGGGGATTCATCAGTTCCTCCCTCCTGGAGCATCCCCTGGCGCTGGTCCCTTGGCAGCTCAGGCTGGGGTCAGGGTGTGCAGGACCCCGGGAGCTCACCTGCATCTCTGCTTTTTTCCCAGCACGTACGCACCTGTGAAGCCTTTTCTGCGGGTGGATAAAGAAAAGGTAAGGGGGGTTTGGCCATGGCACCCATCACCCCATCTTGCCCTGGGGACCCCCTGCACTTGGCACTCCTTCCTGGGGAGCCAATGCTGAAGGGAGCGTGGCCGGGGCTCCGGTGCTAACCTCAGCCCGTCCTCCCAGGTGCAGATCTACAACCCTGCCTTCTTCAAGTACATCCACGACCGCTGGACAGAGCACCACGGGCGCTACCCCTCCACTGGCATGCTGGTGCTCTTCTTCGCCCTCCACGTCTGCGATGAGGTGGGTGACGGCTCCTCGGAGTCCTCCTCCGGGCTGGCATGGGATGGGTTTGCTGAGATCCTGAACCTGGCAGGATTAAGGAGGGAGGTGGCTTTTTTTGGGTCCAACCGCAGCAGTTTTACTTGCTCCTGTTGCCTAACACCACGGTGATGAGCACCCTTGACCAGTAGGAAGGCTGCGCAGGGGGATGTACGCCTCTGGCACAGTGCCAAATCCACCTGGCAGTGCAGCGGGTGCTAAGCCAAGGGAGACAGGTCTGGCTCACTCCCCTCCTCCCCACTGCAGGTGAATGTCTTTGGCTTCGGTGCCGACAGCCGGGGTAACTGGCACCACTACTGGGAGAACAACCGCTACGCTGGGGAGTTCAGGAAGACAGGGGTGCACGATGCCGACTTCGAGGCGCACATCATCGACATGCTGGCCAAAACCAGCAAGATCGAGGTTTACCGGGGGAACTGAGGGCTGCGCCTCCTCCGGCTCCCTTGCCCCGGCCAGGCCCTGGCTGCCCGTGGGGGCAGAGGGCAAGGGTCTCCCCGGCAGCCTCAGGCGATGAGCACCGGGTGGGCAGCGTGGCCCCACGCCGCCAACAGAGCTGCCCCTGGCAATATTTGGTGCCTCCAGCAGCCAATCAGGTTTAGCGCTAAAGGAGACTTTTCACTTTTTTTAATTATGATTATGATTATTATTATTATTAAGAAACCCAGCTGAGAAAGGATTTGTAAACACAATCAGCGACTGACCGGGCAGCGGGGGCTTCTGCCTCCCATCTCTTTACAGTCAAACCAAATGCTGCTCTTTTTAAAACAAGACAAAACCAACAAACCCCTGAAGCCACGTGACTTTGGGGAGCGCCCAAGCATCGTGTCTGGACTGAGGGAGATGCGGCAGCCTCACAGCCTCGCCAGTGGAACCAGCTGCTTCTTTCTTCCTTTATTTTGGTGGTTTTTTTTTACCCAACTGGGGCAGATGCCGCCACCACTTCCTCGGGGAAGGCAGGTCCTGGCACAGCTGCAAGCACATGGACCCTTTGTGGGGAGCCAGCAGCCTGGGGGAAGCTGACCATCGCCAATGCTCCGCTGCAGGCTGGCAGCACAGCTGGCTGGGCAATGGAGAGGAAACGTGGTTTCAGGGCTGGGCATCCCCACTCCTCTACCCAAGGATCAAGGAAGGGTCGGACAGATTTTGTATGTGACTGGGCAAAAGGCAGCTAAGAAACCCGCAGGAGCAGCAGCCTGGTCCTTCCGGCTGGGCTCCCTTGCAGCATTCTCGAGGGATGCGGCAGCAGGTCCGGCCCCACCAGAGGGAAAGAGACAAGACTTCCCTCTGCTTACAGGCTGGGAAAAACCAGATTAGAGGTAGCTTTAGTGGGTGAATGAACCATGCTTTGGCTTTTGTGTTGCTATAAACAGACAGCTCTGGTGAGAAGCTGAAATCCCAAAGTCTTTGCTCCATTTGTGAGGGTGGGGCTTGGTTTACATCAGCCTGGTAGAGCCGGTGCCTTTGGAGTACCGGGGCTTACCAGGCTGGACAGGCTGCCCCGTGGAACAGGATGGGGAGATGCAGAACAAAACCGCCTCCCCAGGGGTGTAATTAAAACCACTTCCTTTAGGTCAATCATGGGGGTGGGGTTTGGTTTTTTTTATTTGTTTGTTTGTTTTTCAAGAGATGCTGGAAAGCTCAAGAAAAAGGCAATCACAGAAAAGGTCCCTCAGAGAGGGACCCTCTGTCTGTACAGCCAGTGCCAGCAGTGGGTGTCCGGCGTGACGGTAAAGCCCCATGGTGCCGACACTGGGGGAAGCCCTGCCCACAGCGCCTGGTTGCAATAGTTATTTGAGGAACAATCACCGTAAGTTTTTTTGGGCTTGGAGGATTTTTGGTTTTTTATTTTTTAATATCGTTTTGTACCTGGCTTTTCTGTAGCAGCCTCTTACCCACTTCTCTGCTTCGGTTTGGTTGTTTTTCAGGTTTCTGTTTGGTTTTGTTTTGGTTTTTTTTGAAGTTTCTCTCTGCAATCATAAAACATGAGGGTTCAGGTCACCTGGAGGAGGCATCGAGTATCCCCTGCGCTGGGGACCTTTGTCATTTCTGTCCACAGAGCTTTAAAACAAAGTTTTGTGGTGGGTTTTGGTAGAAGCAGTGCTGCCCTGGTGAGACCAGCCTGCCTGCGACCTGCGACCACCACAGCCAGCCCTGAACCCCGCTCCTCTCCCCAGGATGGGAGGCAGGTTATAGCGAGCCCTGGTCTCCACCTTCCTGGGTTGAGATTTTTTTTTTAGGGGAAGAAAACAAAAAAAAAAACAAATGTAGAACCACAAGCAACAACGAGTGCCTTGATCATCATCTGTTGGCTGCGCCAGGCTGTGCCCACTCCCGCACCAGCGGTAGGGCCTTGGCTTATTTATCTGGCAGTCGTACCCGCTTCCCTCCTTGTGCCACGCTAGATCTCAGCTGGCAAGTGAGGAGACGGATGCATCCAGGCCACCATGCCAGTGGTTGGGGAGGCCAAGTCCAGTGTGACGAGGCTGGACCAGCTCCTGTCCCCGCTGAGTGGGGCCAGGCCAGACAATCATGGGGTGAGCAGAGATGCCGAGTACCAAACCCGGGCACCAAACCCGCCGGCAGCACAGTGCTGGCATCCAGCAAAGGGCGCACTCACGTCTCCTTGCTGCCCTGACAGTATTTTTTTGGCTAACTTCCTTCCCCTTACCCTTTTTTTTTTTAAATTATTATTATAATTTTTTATTTAAGCTGTCTTGCTAGGACTCGTGACCACTTCTGTTTCTCTGGCAGAACGGCCGCCGACCACAAGCATGAGGAGCACACTGCACGCCCAGCGGGGAAGGGGCCATGGTCGTGGTGCTGAGAAGCACCACTGTACTGTACAGAGAGCAGATGTAGGCAGAGGCTATGGGCAGGGGAGCAGGCAGGGAGGAGTTGCCCAGGCTTGCCCACCTGGCAGAGGTAGTCTTCATCACGCGGTGCCTGATGGAGCACCCATCACCTCCCGCCCCGCCGGGAGAGGGAGAGACCAGTGCTCTGACCTAGGGCTAGGAGCAGGCAGGTGGCTTTGCCCGTAGCCTCTGTGTACATGGGTACTTCTGCACACAACTGTCTTAAAACAACTTTTTTTTTTTTTTTTAAGTCAATAAAAACCATGCATCAGAACTGCTGTGTGTTTTCCTTCCGGTATCCCTGCCTGCTAGGCCTTCACCTGCACCCACACCCGGGTGTCGGTGGAGTCAGGAGAGGAGGGAAAGGTAGCAGGACAGTTTGTGGGGCCAAAGAGGATCTTTTCCCTCTCCTCTCGGGCTACAGCTGGGCCCGCCATCAGCCACCATCTGCAGTTAACACCTGTCCACTGGAGCAGGAGCTAAGCCCGGTCCCACGCTGGCCTGGGTGCCCAGCGGCAGAGCCCCGACATAACCCCTCCAGCCAGAGCCTGCTGTTAGGGGACAGCACTGCTCACCCAGACCCTGTGTCCCTGTCTGATGAAGCCCTCCCGACTATCTTTGGAGCCAAAAAAGGAAGCCCTGGTCCCACATAGCCCATGCCCCTGAGCCCCTACACAGGGGAAGGTGCAGGGAAGGACATGGACAAACTCTCGAAGGATGTCATTTTGAAAGGGGGTGCAGGCACAGGCAGGGAAAGCAACTTTCCCTGAGGTGGCCCAGGAGGGCCAGGGCTTGCTCAGCTCCCAGCGCCAAAGGCTGGAGCCTGCAACAGGCCCAGTGTCACTGCAGGATCCATCCAGATGACCAGGCTAGGATCCTGAAAGACACACAAGGCTCTTGTGTAACAAACTGCTAAATTCCGGATTAGTTAAAATGCCTCTTTATTAATATACAAACCTACCAACATTTAAGCCAAACAAAATATTGAATGAAATAAAGCACGATATAGCGTACATAACAACACGGCCTCAGTGGAGAAGAGCAAACCTACCCTGACTCCGCGCTTGGGAACAACTTCACGTCCTCTACCACAGAGTCTGGCAATTAGAACAGCTTTGTCTCTCCTAAACCCCTTTGAATCCAAAACTGGCAAAGGTAAGACCACTGCTCCTCTCAAGGTACACCACCCAGCACAAGGGTTTAACAGTTCAACATTTTTACAACTCCAGGTTTCAAAGGGATTAAAAAGCAGCCCTGCACTGCTTGAGATGATCCGCTTGCTGAGACTGCAAGGGATGAGGGAGATGGCTGTGGTGGGACAGGGAACCATGCTACTGAAGTTGCTCCTTGCTCTGTCCCACCTCAGCTACATCCATTGCATGACATTCACAAGCATAAGGCACTAGAAAAATTGTTTTCACAGGTTGAATCTTCAGTTGTTCTTAAAATTTCAGCAGTAGCACACTTCAGAATTCCTCCCAGCCCTTTAAAATCTGGTCTTGGGAGACTGATGAAAGCATGAAGGGGCTTTGGACAAGTAAATTGGTGCACCTGATCACCAGAAGCAATGGTGGAGAAGGGATGTACTGGTGCAGTTCACAAGATGGCAGTCTCTGCTCAGGAGACCTGCACCAGATACCTGCCCAAGAAGCCAAGAGCCCGTCTCCCCCAGAGCTCAGGTCTCCTGTAAAACCAGCGACAGCGGGAGCCAGCAGGTGCACACAGACAGGAACAGAGTGGAAAGTAGCAGAAAGCAAGCACATTGTCTCAGGAGCAGCGGCAAGGAGTTGATCTGGACCAAAAGGTGTTATCCCCAAACTCTTCCCAAAGATGCAGGAAACATTACTGTCAGCCAACTGCCCAGCAGGCGGTCTGGAAAAAACGGCACTCACAGTGCAGGCATGCTCCTTTCCCCCAGGCGCAGCTTGGGGCACTTCTTTGGCAGAAGCACTTACGGAGCAGGGACGTGCCCTGCCGCAAGTCTGACCATGAAGCGCAGGAGAACCCACCACCAACTTCAGGGACATTAACCTGCCTCCAGTTATACTGGAAGAAAGGTGTAGCCGGCCCACTATGGGAAAAGTAGGGAAAACTATTTGTGGTGTGGAAGAAATCTCAGTGGTG
The DNA here is from genome assembly GCF_963921805.1 of Phalacrocorax carbo. Classification (NCBI taxonomy): domain Eukaryota; kingdom Metazoa; phylum Chordata; class Aves; order Suliformes; family Phalacrocoracidae; genus Phalacrocorax; species Phalacrocorax carbo. The sequence continues at coordinate 24,563,259 of NC_087520.1, forward strand.
CCATGGTGAAAGGTGACAGCGTAGGACTTTTCTCCATACCTACAAAATGGATCATGCCCTAGTTGGGATGACTGACGACTCCCAAGTATCTGCTCTGCTTTTAGCAGGCGTCAAGCATCTGTGCCAGAAGATAGGCTGTTACTAGCATCGACAAATCAATAAATATTAATGTGAACGCCTTTCTCCAGGGCCTCTTTCATTATAATTTACCACTCCTCTTCATGGAGATACCTTATTCCAAACAGACGATATCTCTAAGCAAAGTATATCAGCATAGTGTGTCATACCTGCAAAGCAGTGCTTTGTTTTGTGCTCTTAACTCCAAAGCCACCCTGATGTCGGGAATCCAGCAGAGCTTTGAGACAAATTGCAGATGAGAAGTCTCGGAGCCATCTCAAACATTACAGGCAGCAGCAGATCCCCTCCGCTCCCGCTTCTCCCTACTCCTGCCTGCAAATGTCAGCTGGTGCAGCAGGGAAGCGTTCAAGCGAGAATTTTGTTTCCTTTATGCAAAGGGACACTCACAGAGTACTCTATGCCAGTCCACGCTTCTTTCTTTAAAGAAAGAAGAAAACTCATTATAGCATGAATGATACAGTTGCTAAAGCCATTTCTGGGGGAAAAAAAAGCAGGGAAGGTGTCAGTACGGGCAGCTGTAGAGGCACAGGGGCTCCCAGCTCATTTAGCTTAGTTTGATACAAATTCCAGCCTCAGACCAGCAGCATCCTGCAACAGCAGCTTCCACCATCCCCAGTGCTTGCTCAAAAATATCTGCTGATGTTTGTGTCTGGTCTGTACGCTCAGCACACAGCTCTCCAGGAAGAAAATCAAATGGCAGGCACAATCAGTGCCCAAATACATCACCAAAAGCTTTAAGGCATTTACAAATATTTGAAGATTTTCCTCCCTCAAATGCAAAGACTGCTCTTGCCGAGAGCTATAAGCACGCTACAATCATAATGCTGAAGGAAAGTTTAAAGTGCAAAGAAAATTTTCAAATGCTTTTTAAAGACAGCTTGAAGTCACCTGATGACATTAACCCCTCCTTCCCCACGTCCTGTTCCCTGACTGAATGTGTTTTTTGGTGTTTGGTTTTTTTTAAATAAAAATCCTAACAATCAGTCAAGGAAAAGGTAGTTTAAAACAGAAAAGCATCCCAAAATGGGCAGAAATTAACCTGACCAAGTATTATAATAAAATTACTTGGGAAGACAAAGCTGAAAGTTGTGAATGTTTTGCTGGCCATTATCAGCAGCTAAGTGTTCTGTTTGAAATAAGAACAACTTCTGTCCTTGCAAGCAACTTCCCCCCGCAAACACAGAAACTACCTTGTTTTTACAGATTTATTCCCAAAATGTAAGCATTTTGGTTAAAGTGTGCTGGAAGGACAAGGTTAGCCCCAGCACACTGATGTCAGTGCTGTCTGACCTTCACAGTTAGACACCACCTCCAAGAATATGCCAGAGAGAGACAAGCGTTTTGAGCAACCTGGTACACACACTCCCCACCTCTTCTGTGCAGCATGGTTTCCTTCATCAGAAGAAATGTTAGAGGGAAAAGTATGTCTGAAAATGAGTGGCTTCCTTGATAACACTGTCCCGGTTCTGTCCAGAGCCATTGCTACCACTCAGCACGTGTCCAGCACTAAGGCTGCAGAGGAAGATGCTCCCTGAGCTGGGAATCAGGCCTGACCATGTCTTCAAGGCTGGGCTTAAGTGGCTGGGTAATGGGCAAAGGATCAAACCACTATCATGCCTCTCCTTCCATCTCAGCTCAGCTGCTCTGCCATCCCCTTGCCTGTGTTTATTTTGCTATGCCTGGCTCTCTGATGGGCAAAAGGAACTAACATGCTCAGCTGCCTGAGGAAGGAGATTGGGAAGTGTTGAGTGGGAAAACCCTGGCACAGGGAGAGGGAGCACTAAATGATGTAATACACAGCAGCCGCAAACCCACGTGAGGCTTTGGATGTTGGTATCTGCACCAACTAAAAGCTGAAGAGCTTAAATCAATGCAGAGAGACAGATCTAGAGCCAACCTGGCCCAGAAGATGAAGCACATGGTGGAATCAAGAGAGGAACCTCACACACGAGAGGTCCTACAGCAGCACAGGCTAGAGGTGTTGCAGGAAAGGCAACAACAACAGCAGAAAGGAGGAATCCAGGCTTACACCAAGACTTGGAGACACAGTGCAAGTTTCACATAGCCTCCCCTCCTTGCCACAAAATAATGAGAAGAAACTGTCCAACAAGTCACATCAAATCTGGATGCTGGAGTCAGCACAGAGGAAACAAGAAGAAACTAAATCTGGCAAAGACAGATGTGAAAATCACTATAACACACCTTCCTGAAACAGAAAACATAATTCCTAAATAGACTGTTTTAATTTTATCCTCAGATCGTTAAATATGAAAAACAAAGTTCCTCTTCTCTAGTACCATTTTAACTCAAGCCTTTCAGTATTCACTCAAGGACCAAAAAAACCCATAAGAACTTAGGAAAGGATGCAACAAGGGTAAGACAACACAAATTCCTCCAGAGAAATCATGTAATGGAAGAGGCTGCTACATAGGTTCCCCACACTACAGACGACATTTGGCCAAGCAAGCCCTTCTGGCGTATAGGAATGCTGTAAATTTAGATGGATTCACCACTACCACCGTGCCAGCAAACCCATTCAAGATGTTGACTTCTGGGGTAAGAAAAAACAATGCTACACGTGCCAAGTGCATGCCACCCATGGTGCCTTATCTCCCCACAGGCCACGCTTTCCTTAACATTCATCACTGATGAGTAATAAATTTATTATAAAATGGGTTATGCTCAACTTATACTTTAGCCAAAAAGAGAAATTATTTGCTCACACTAAACTCCAGTTAGCTTCCCTTCAAGTGTTTCTTGTGCCAAGTTGCCTGCATGAACAAAATCTACAGGACTGTTCCCATTCTGGACAGCAAGACTCAGAGAACAGATGACACCCCTGCAACTGCTACACATGAGGTGCACAGGGTAGACCTGCTGCTGCTGCTGCAGCACAGAACGAGGTCGTTACTATTATTAATAGTTAAAAATGCTATTTTAGTATTTCCCCTCCAAGGTTTATACGTCTTACCATGCAGAATGAGAACACACCGTCCTTCTCAGCAGAAAGCATTTTAAAGCAGTTTTAAGGATGAGAATCATGATGTGTAATTTTATAATCCACATTATTTACCATCTTAGATGCTAAGACTGTCTTACAGCAGCTTCCCAGATCCGATTTCTAGTTTTCTAATTTGAAGTTGTACTAAAGGTAGCAACTCCTAAACCAATTTTGTCGTTCTTTTTTTGGGCACTCTACTTTTAGTCATCAGATAAAGGGATTAGAGTCTTACATTACTGTTTAATACCTCTGGAAGAAAACATGACACCTGAAAGACCTTCCTCGGTCTCAGTATCTAGCACTATTTTAAAATATGCAACCCAATTATCCCCTTGACAGGTATTCAAGTTGGTGAAAGAAAACTGTTCTTTAACATTATAAGATTAAAAATAGTTGCCAGAAATTAAATCGACTAAGTTTGAACAGCAGCCAAAGGCTACAGGTTCAGCTATGAAACAAGAATCAGAATTCATATCAGGGAAAGCCAGAGTAGACGTTCATGAGCTGCTAGACTGACAATTATGAAACCGTCTATCTCTAAGTTTCAAACAACAAACATAACATTACAGAAAGTGTTGCTATATCTATTGGCATGAAGGGAAATTATTTCCGCTCTCTATTTTTGGTACTGCAAAGTCAATAGGTCTAGACATGAAATAAACCTAAGCAGACATAATGACAAAAGTAGCTCATAAAACACAATTTTATTGTCAGAACTGCTATGGGAAGACACATCTGTATCAAAAGTTTTCTGAGGAACTAACAGGCACCTATAAATGAGGGAAAATAAAAAATAATCACAAGGAGGAATATAATCTGGCTGCAGCTTAAATGATACTTCAGGAATGAGTGGTTGGCAGAGGACAGCATGCTGCTAACTTTCCAGTTCGGTCTTAACAATCAGAAGGGCTGCTCTAAGCCACATCCTATCAATCACGTATAAAACTCTTCCTCTGGTTGAATGCTTATTTCCCTAGATAAGGAAGGCACAGCAACGTCCCATAAAACCAAAGGAGGGATCGAGGTTCCCCTTGGTATGCACAACCAGCAGAGAAATAGGGGGATCACAGTATCTCTCTATGCAGGAAAGACATACATGAAGTGACTGGATTTTAAACTGCTATTAGATGCCTTATGAACCCTTCATTTAAGCAATTAATTCTAACACACCAGGCAAAATTTCGATTCAGAGAGCAATAATAGGGGAATTTGGAGGAAATGACAAGCAAGTGGAATCTCCGCCTACAGCAGCCGTGCAGAGTACTCTTGGCTGTGAGATCTCAAAAAGCTGTACTGCTATGGTCACTGCATTTCAGAGAATGGGGAATTTTTGCACGTCAATTCAAAAATAAGTTTGAAATCCTTGAAGAGGTCACACACTTCAAAAGAATTCACCACTCACAAAGGAAAGCACGCTCAAAGAAGTGACACCTATGTTCAATCTACTACACAACATGCTTAAGTCCTTCATTCCCTTACTCCCTTTCCCGACTCTCCACTCTTAGGTTTCACAGCTTCCGTATCACCCTGGATGGGGGAGATTGCTCTGACAACCTGTTTTAAGGTGTAGAGGTTTTGGACTTTCACCTTCGCTGCCTTGAGACAACCGACTCCTTTTGCATGCCGAGAACATCTCAATCATGAACTGGCAGACCACAGACTCAGCTGAAGGCATGACCTGAAGCAACTAAAGCAGCAGAAAGCAAACTTAAAAACAAGAACCAAGGAAGGTTTTGAGCTTATATTTACACTGCTGATGCTCACCATTTAACTGGAAAAGAAAGTTCCCAGAAAGGGTTCTAGATCACAGACAAAGTGTTTGTCACGGCTGACAGGGCAGACATCAGTGCAAGGTTGTGTTCGAACTCCAGAGAGAAAGATGCTGGAGCAGAGAGACCATGATGAGTATGCGGGTGGCAGAGGCAGGGGAAACGTTTAACGGATCTTTTTCAAGTAAATAAAGAGAATCTTTGCTTTTGATTGTGCTCACATTAGGAAGAAGAAAAAGAAGATGTAAATGTGTGCAATACAATTCAGCATCCCCCCACCTGGTTACCATTTACCATCAGTGTTTGAATCAGCACATTTTGACGCTTGAAGAAGGGGTGAATCCCAGCTGCACTGCCTGAAGCATCTGTATGAGGAGCACGATGGCAGAGCTTTGCTGGAGGAAAGCAATTTGTAAACCCACTGCCACACTCCCTACACTCCCTCTGTTCAACCCCTTCAGCTGAGGTACGACCAAGACAGAGAAGTAAGAAGTGCAACAGATTTAAGGAGAAAAACAGAAGACAACCTCTCGAATCTGGCAGGAGCTGCTGAGATGCCTTCTCACCACCAGAAGAAAAGCCAGTGTTTCTTCCAATACTGCCAGCACCACAGGTGAGACAAATGCTGGGGCTTTTCCTCCACTTTCAAAATAACCATGGGCAGCTAAAAACAGAAGATGTCATCCCCCCTGCTGCTCAAGTTCCCCAACACAACACAAGCTTTACATGAACCTTGCCAGATGAGCTTGACCAAGTCATGTAAACAAAGTGAAAGAAAATCCCAAAAGAGATTGTACACTCTGCAGCTGAAACAGAAGTAGCATTTCAACACTGCTGTTAACATTAAACACTAACATCTGTCCTTGTTAGAAATCAGCATTTTTGCTAATAAAAAAAACCAACCACAAATCCCATTCCTTTATAGAAGTGAAACATACATGCTGATCTTCAATTACATCTATAGAAGGCCATTTAGCTTCAGTGACCTCACGCAAAAAATCTAGTCCCAACAACAACAAACTTACCAGCATTATTGTCATCTCAGTGATCTGATGATTAAACCTACTTGACTCCCTGTTAGGGAAACAAAATGGTGGACAAAGGGGGCCAGTGACAGGCTGGACTATACAAAAACCTGCCCCTTGGATGCTGCTCACACAACGCTATGTCTCATGCCAGTGAGGTAGCTGATCGTTCTATTGCTGTGTGCATCGACGCATTGTCCCCTCTACAACGTAATATGTGGAGAGCAAGGTGAAGCCACAGCGTTCATCTGAACTACAGGCAGCAAATACCTGCTGTCCCATGCCTTACGCTGGAGAGGAGAGAGGAAGGGTGTAGTCCCCAGGGGTTCACCTGAACCCTTCCCATCACCATAAGGCTAGGGCCTCCAGTGGGGTTCACTCCCATACAGGCTTCCCATGGACTTCTGGATGCATGTGCAGCACTGTGCTTCATCCACTGGGGCATGGGGGAGCCTGGCAAGCAAAGGGTTGAAGGAAGAAGACAGACAGGGTTGAGAAAGCTTGAAAATTAAAGTTGTAAAATATACAAAATGTGACACACTGGAAAAAGTTTAAAAGTTGCAAGACAAGAAAGGAAAAGAAATATATGGGGTGAGGAGAAAGGACTGGAAGATGGTGGGAGAGGACTCCAGCTTGGGAAAAGGAGCGGTCAGGTCTAGTCAGCACTACTCCCTCTGGTAGCCACTCAGTTCCACCTCATCCTTGCGGCGACGGTGTGTGAAGAGGGAGCTGAAGGGGTAGAGCTTGGCTTTGGCCTGGAAGCGCTGCCCAGCAATGTCGATCTCATACTCGCCCTGGTTGATGAAGTCAGTTGTCACCACCTGCTCTTCTCCTGTCTTCTCGTCAAAGTGCTGCACGAAGCCGAGGCAGACATGGCGCTCCAGAGTGTAGCTGTAGGCACTACTGGTGGTCTTGCCCACGTAGCGGCCATTGCGGAAAATGGGCTCGCCCCACCAGGGCCAGAGGTCCGTATCTGTGTCATGGTCCTCAAGAATGAACATGGTAAAGCGCTTGTACACACCGTTCTGCTTCTGTTCCAACAGTGCTTCCTGACCAACAAACTGCATTCCCTGTGGAGAAAAGGAAGTGTCAGCTGACGACAGGAACATGAACTGTCGCAGCTGCTGAATTTCAGCAGACAAGCCTACTGATGAAAGGTGAATTTGTGCTTGGAGCTCAGGCCCTATCAAGGCAGGGTGCTTCCACAGGCAAGAAGTCCAGCGCAGACAGGAGCTTTCCTATCATGTTTGTTGTTCCAGATTTTAAAAGACAAAAATATTTTTGAAGTGGGCCTTTAAAAAATTCATTCTAATTTTCACTGTACTGAAAACATGTCACCACTCTAATTTTTGGTTTGTCACCATTCTAATCTTTCTGGTTCCAGAAGTCTACCATGCTTTATGAACCAGAGGGAAACTGTAACAACATGACATTTGTGTCCCTAATCACTACATTCCCTTGTCTGAATTTTTTGATATAAGCATTTGTTCTGGCTCATGCAAAGATGCGAGAAAGAAGGCAACAAACAAGTAACAGAGATGGCACCTGCCACCACAAGCAGGACACAACTCTATGCCATTCTATGTTTTAATAAAAATAAAGAACACCCCGGTTTCAGTAAAAATAGAAAACACCTGCTGTTGGCACCTATCCTCATATTTAACTTAATTAAATGCCACTTGGTGCACAGGCTAGCTTTTGATCATCAGACTGGGAAGACAGCTGGGAGAAACGTGAACTCTGAGCACCTGTAACGTACACAGCACCCTCATTATTCTAAGCATTGCACACATGAGGATACACAGATCGCCGTGAATGCTGCCCAGGAAGGAGGAAAACGGAGTATTTTGATATTTCTAGCATCTTTATGAAGTCCAAGAATACAGGTTATAGTTACATACTGCTCAGAGCTCCATCAAAAAACTAATATATCTATCTACTTGGATGGCAGTCTTTTCAGTTCAGCACTGCTCTCCCACCCGCCCCTGCTGCAGTAGCAGACCCCACTGCAGGAGGTGATTTCAGTTTTCCACTGTACCTTTTCCAGCTTGACCTGGAATTCACGTCCACACTCCATAGGAGTGGTAAAGGCATCCAGATCCTGGCCCCAGAACGCAAAGAACTTCTCAATGCGCAGGCTGCGGAGCGCATAATAACCGGCATTCCGAATCCCGTACTTCTGTCCCATGTTCATCACCTCGTTGTACACGTGAAGGGCATACTGCAAAGGAAGGGTGAAACTCAGAGCTGCAGACAAACACCTGGAGAGAGCAACAGCATCTGACACCACCATGGATGTCACTGTGCCCTGCCTCCGGAGCACAAGAGGTCTGCCCAACTGGAATGCTACACAAAGCAGGGAAATTCCCCCTGGTGCCTGCAGGCAGCTTTCTCTTTGTACAGACCAGGCATTTCATTACCCTGCATCAACTTGGAAACTGTTTCTGATTATGCATGCAAGCAACAATCTTAATTTGCTAAGGCTACAGTGTACTCTTACCTCTATGGGGATATAAAGCATGAATCCAGGTTCTCCTGTGTGAGTGATACTCATCACACGGATGCCATTAGCATAGCCCACGCTCATCTCCTGCAGAATCAGAGGCGGTGAAATCATCTAAACTGGAACTCAGCACAGAGATCCAGAAGGAGCCCAACACGTAACACAGACCACACTGGTCAACCCTCTCCCCCTCCTCACTGCAGTTCACCACCAGCACGTACTTGTGAATAATTTAAGTTTAAAAATTCAAATAACGATGCCACATTATCCAGACTTCTTAATCACTCCATGATACTTGGCAATAAGCCTTGGAACTAGGTCAGGAAAGGCTTGCATTCTAGACACAGGCAGAAGTTGAATGGCAGCTATCTGCTCAGCCTTTTAACATGACAGGAGACAATGACTCCTGAGTCACTGATCCCAGCTGCCCCACTGACTGACAGCTTCATAATTGATTATATGAAATATGTCAAGATATCAAATGGCACCAAGCCTGCAGTGAGTGGAATACTGAAAAGAAATGCATATTCACCCATATATTTAGCAAGCAGAATCCAAAGAGAAATAGTTAAAGCAAGCCTAGTGAGTACATTACCAACCTAGCTCAGTAAACTTCAGTAAACTGCAGTAAACCTATATGTAAATTGAAATTCCGCTCTAACTACTCAAAACATAAATCCTTCCCCTCCTTCCACACATGCTTTGAAAAACCTAGCAGGGTGAGGAGGAAGGAAGCACAGTCACTCACCTTGCAAAAGAGAGAGGGAAAGTGTTCTGGAGTTATTGGGGCATATGACAACTCTGAGAGGACATCCACAGCACGAGGACCGATCAGATTGAGGGCTAAAGAGAAGGTAACAGTATTACGATGAGGCTGGCGAGGTCTTGCCCAGTGCCTAACTTGCATATATGCATACCCCAATTTCTAAAGTCTTAGTGCTTATTGAAAGAAAAGCTTCTCCCAGCTCACAGCTTGCTAGAAGGAAGTCTCTGAATTGCTGTTTTCATCTAACTGTTCAGAAAGGAGACCCAGCCACCACTCTATACCCTTTAAACAATTAATTGGCATGCACCCCAAGACAGCATTTGTGTGATTTCAGGCTGTCTAAGGAGGTCTGCTTTCAGTGATTTCTTACCCGTGTACTTCCAGGTCACATCTTCCATGGTCAGGTTGCTGTCATTGGGCAAGCGGTTCTTCAGCCAGGCCCAGCAATGGACTTGTTGGTCAGTAGGGGAAATCATGAAGAAGCTGGAACAGACAAATCAAAACCAAGAAACAATGAATGGACAGCCACAAGATGATTCAGTTCATTCTTTGCCCATGAACCACTGGAGCCATTCCGCAGCTTCCAAGCTAGCAGGAGACCAAAACAAGCTGGTTTGCAAAAACCACAGCTAAAGTCTCTGGATCAATGTCATCACATCTGTCATGACAAGAAACCCCAGCCTTCCAGTGTTAGCAGTATCTGGTGACAAGAAGTGATTAGAAGGGGAACACAGGCAGTGCGACAGAGTTCACAGGGTACCTCAAAAGTCACAATCATTTTGCAGAAGGTATTCACAGCTCTTCACTGCCAGTGATCCTGCCTACTCTGACAGTCAGAAGACTGCTTGGTTCACACAGCAATTTCTTGTTTCAGCAGAAGTCTCTTCACACACAATGGTGGTTATTATTAACAGTTGCCAAAAACAGAACTCCACTCGATACGTGAAAATGAGCTACTTGTTGTGTAAGCCTCTTTCATACAAACTGTGAGTTAAAGTACATTATTGACAGAGATGGCATCTGCAGAAATGACTGGGCAAGGAGGAAAGCTACTGGCTTCATACAGAGAAGTACAATACTTTTAAGCAATACATGAATGCAGACAGAATAGGAAGAGAAAGAAAAGCTGTTTCTAATTGAAAGAGCAGCAAAGAATGCTTTCACACCAAAACAGTGAAAGCATGCAGAGCAAATGGTCCAGAAAAATAAAACCAACATTCGGGTGGGACTTGCGCATGATGAAGTTTTTAAAAATTAGAAGGTTGTTTTATGAAAGGCCAAAAAGAGCCCAAATAGTTGAGTCTAAGGATGAGATCCTGTGATCATGTCAGTTTGCACCAGAGAGCACAAAGAAGAATCATGAGAGACTGCAGAGCTGAGAATTACAGCACCCATACTGCAACGAAAGTTTAAATAATCAGAAAGTAGTATTTTCAGCATGCAACTCCAATGAGGAGATTGTCCAGGAGCTAATGAGGAACCGTTTGGTTTGCACTTTAAATTATTACCTAAATTGATAAACTCTAATGACTACTGAAAACAATTTGTCTTTCAATTGAGAAATTAAACATTTGAAGACTTAATTTGTAGAAATCTGTAGTCCCAGAAAAAGGCATATTTTCCCCAATACTGGAAAATTCAGGAGTTTCCTCTCATTTGGATTACTGAATTAGGAAGAATTAGGAATTTCAAGACTTTTTTTTTTCTTTACAGAGGGGAAAGAATTTCATGATCTCTATTAAGAGGTTCTTATAGGCTCTAACATCCAAAGGGTGATGGATAAAGATGCTGTCCACATACCTACCTGCGTTTGCTCAATCGCGCTATGCTGCAGTCATTCTCATACCCTCCTTTCTCATTAAGCATGCCTGTATGCACAACATGCCCAACTGGCACATCCAGGTCATTTGAGAAGAGATACTGCAGACTCTCCAGGGCCTGGTCTCCTGTGGACTACATGAATTGAAAGGGAGAGAAAGTCAGACAAGCTGTCTGAGCCATACAAATCCACTGGGGTGGATGTCCTGGCCCCTTTTTTTTCAATTTGTAAAGATAGTGACGCTGATGTCTTGAGCGTAATAGCATACAATGGTGACATAGCGCCAGAGGTTATAGACTCAGCTGGTATTTCTATAAACTGGGCCTTCAACAGATAAAAAGCAATCTATGCTGACTATGGTGGTACAACCTGAATTTGGTCATATAGTTTGACTTCCTCTACCTACCCTCAATACGACACACAGAATTTTGCAAAAGCAGTCAAAAGTAAACTAAAGGCGACCTTTATCAGGCTGATGCTTTCTCAATTCCTAGGTACTTACGCTTATTTCAAACTTTGTAAAAGACGACATGTCAATGACACAAACCGCTTCCTTACAACACTTGACTTCGGAACCCACAATATCAAACCAGTCTGGTTTGTAAAAGGTTTTGCTCTGATCCAAATCCAGCAAATCTAATGAAAAGAAGAATCAAAGGGACAATTAATAAACTGGACGGACTAAGATCTTACACAGACCAACAAGGATGCACTAGGCAGAGAAAAATATGATCTCACCTTTCCCAGGTGGGACAAAATACTTGACTCTCTCAAAGCCATGCTTCTCCATCCACCTAGCTCCCTGCGCGTCCAGACGGTCGTACAACGGTGAAGTACGCAGCTGTCTGCCAGTCTGGAAGTCCCAACGGGGAACTTTCAGATCACACATGAGGGCTGCAGTGGTCACAAAGACCCATTATTAGGCAAAGTGATTATTTTTAGCTAAAAAATTTTTATCTAAAATTTTGGTTTTTCTATTTTCTAAAATACCTATTTTTTACTGAAAATTTTCTTCCAGATTACTAATAAACATGCTTACCAATAACCGAACCATTAATTAAAGTCCCTCAAACCAGTTCTGACATTCCTTTTCCATTTTTGGAAATTGGCAAATCTGTTTTGATCCGTTTAGAGCTATTCAAAATCAGAGTGACAATACTTGCACGGAATGCCTATATTTATAGATACTTATGGTCTCATGACAATACTGTCAAGAAAACAAAACCTCTCTATTTTTCATGAAGTCATGTTGACTACCATTAATTACACCTGATTCTTCCCTGACAGTGCGCTCTATCAGATACTTATAATTTTGACAATACTAATGCTGGGGTAGGCAGCCCACAGCTACCAATGATCATCCAATTCACCTTCTTGTATATTGGCAGCTCAGCCTTTCCTAATTATTGAAGCTCTTCAAAATGGCTCCTGTACCTTTTCTAAATACGAATATTACATATTGCCTGAAAACAAGTTACCTTAATTAATGTTCAGCACTCTTCCCTGGTTACCAGTGAGGAGTAATAGCTCAAGGATGCTTGAATATGTCTTTATAAATGTTAAGATTCTAGATAGGTCATAAAATGCTTAAAACTGAAGATAAGCTGAATATTTCTTACTGAGTATTTCTATTGGTTTTGCCTCACAGCTAACGATTTAATGATTTTATTGGCATTATATGGTATTGGTACTCCTGAAAGAGTGGGTAGAGGGAAGAATAGATTAGAGTGGGAACAAAACATCTCAGAAATTGAATACAGTACTTGTACAAACTGGAGTGATTCTGTAGCTATCAGAATCAAGATTTGTATTGGAAAACAATTGCAGAATAATCCCAAGAGCATAAAGTGATTTTCCTGGGAGGAAGGTCAAAGGATAAGGTTTTTATTTCCTGGACAGAGCAGGGCTAAGAAGCTTACCTAACTTCTCTGCTTTCACCCCAACACATGTTTTTAGTTTAGACTCACTATTCAAATAATTGTTCCCATTTTGCAACTTGTGGAGCACTTCATACTTCTGTTTGAAACTTGAAAATAAGTTGTCCACATTATTCTCAGGGCAGAAAATCAAACAACAGAAGGAAACTAAGTATGGCTTTAGACAGGAACAATGACATCTCAAATCTATTCTGAAAGGTACTTATTGCAGACTTTGACAGGAGAAAGGAGAATGTGTCTACAAAGACTTCCTGAATGATGTCATATACTCCTAAGTTGGAAGTGACGGTATTTCCATGCTGTAATGATGTGCAAAGAATAACAGCATAATATTCTCAGTTAAGACCTCAGTATTGTTCTATTACACTGGAGTCCTACAAAGATACGCACCAATTTTCCCATACCAGAATCAAAGCACAGAAATAGGAGAGAGCATGGTACCAACAGCATTTCTTTAAGAAAAGCTAGTAAGAACACTGCTAATACAATAAAACCTCTTCCTTTCCTTTCTACTGGGAAGAGGCTGTATTGCCATAAAGGAGGCCAGGAAGAAGGAAAATGGTCTTGAGAGTGATGACAGAGGAGAGACAGTGCAGCAGAGCAAAGAGGAAAATCTTTGGCATCCTGGCCAGCACTGAACACGGAGACCTCACTTACGCATTACTTCCATCACGCGGTGACGGAGGAAAGTGCGACTGCTCTGAAGTGTACCAAAACGTTTCAAATCCAGAGGCCAAACATTTTCTGATGGATATCCATTTACCATCCACTCTGCCAGATACCTGATGGAAGAAGTAAAGAAAGACTGAGATATCAGTCAATGTCTTAAGGGAAAGAGTCTAGCTTTGAAGTCAGAAGCAAGGCAATTTGGACATGAGAATTTCTTGCAGTAGGGAGAGAGAAGACAGATAACACAGTATTCTAAATACTAGCAGAATCTGGAAGGTTTCCCTTTATAAAACCCATCCACCAGATTTCCAAATTATTGATTTCCCATTGGGATGAAACATACAGGGCAGCAGGAATTTAAGGCCAGGTGATAAATGAAGCCAGAGCCTGGACAGGGAGCCTGGCTGACACCGTGTCAAGTCCTTGGGCTACGCTACAAAAGGAGGTGCCGAGTACATTCAGGTTCAAGTTAGGAGGCTGACTGCTTTGTCATTTTGCAGTACCTGGTATAGGCTCAGCCACAACCCATCACTGACAGCATTCATTTCAGCATGAGGTGCCAGCCAAGTAATGTTTAGCTACACTTCTAGCAGTGAAGGAGGAAGGCATGCTCCAGAGCTAAAGGACAAAGGCAGCTCAGACCAAAGCAGAGCAGAAGGATCTGTTCACAGTCCGTAAACAGAAAAACAAAGGGGTTTGAGACTGATCATTAAAAGTTACATTATCAACTTCTTATTAGATGCTTATCTTGAGGCTGTAGCAACAAATGGACAAATAGTGCTTTTACCTTCAGAAATTATTTTGATTCTTAGAGAACCTCACTGCAGAGATTCTCTAAATTTTATATGTCTAAGAAAAAAAAAATCAAGAGTTGCTTCCTGCTGAGTTAAATTATTAGGCAACTGAGAGAAACTAGAGGATACAAATGCAGATACTAACACCTGCCTTGAAAAATGAGCGGCTTGTTAAGAAGGCTGTATGGCAGAAGGGATGCTGGGTTGCCAAAACTGAACAGCAATCAGAGGAAGCGATGACCATTCTGCAAGCAACTTTGGTGCTGGGATCACACTTACATACCTGTTAGAGTATTTGTATTGACACGGGAACTGCATTTTACTGGGAAACAATTACATCCCTAGCTGGCTGGCAGAGGACAGTTTTTAACAATACTGGCAGCACTGGTATCACATATGCAGTGCTTCACCTGCATCAGATTCACTCTGCTTTCAGAGCAATTAACTGTTGTGTCAGCTTGAATGATCTAAGGACTACACTCAAATAATAAATTAAAGGGGATCATGAAGTACAGAAAATGAGGGAATATATGCTTTGCAAAGCTTTTATCTCTTCCTGGTAGATAAAATAATTGGACCAGTTAGGTCTGAGGAATCTTACTTGATCCCCAGCAGGCTGCTGATTACTGATGCCTGAGGAGAGGTGTGCAGGACAGGTGAAGAGTCCAACACAGATTTGGAATACACACAGGAGAACACAGCAACTGCTCCTCAACTCCACTCAAGTTGAAAATGAAAGAGGAGTCTTTGTCAGAGAGGTGACAAACACTGACCAGAACATTCTACACTGAAACATCACCTGAGTAGTCTCTTTTCTTGGTTAAAACCTTACTTACACATGTAACAGTGATAAACCACTTACTTGCCTGCTCCCCCACCATATGAGATACCAGCTGAGTTCATGCCAGCCAGGACAAAGTAGCCCCGTAATGTGGGCGACTCTCCCATGATGCACCGCATATCTGGCGTGAAAGACTCTGGGCAATTCACTAACTGCATGATCTGCAGAGCCTCCAAATCTGGCATCCTGCGCAGAAGGGCACTCAGAAGTGGCTCTAGGACACAAGACAAACAGAAAAAGACAAAAAAGTCACAGCCTCCAGTCTTGACACATTTCAGCTACTTTACCTTCAAACTGGACAGCACAACAGAGGCATGCTGTTATCTGAACAGATGGAAACCACTTCCATGTTTTGACACAGTCACAGGATAAACCATTTACCTGCTGGAATCAGACTACTCGAAACAGATCACACAGCATACCATAAAAGCAGCCATACCTATCCAGAACAAGAGCCCAGTATTGTTCTCAACAGTGCAAGGGTGTGTTCAGTTTTGTTAGGAAAAACAATAGGAACAGACATCAAGCAGCTACCTAGCAAGGAATAAGAACAGGCAAATTTATGAGATGCTTTTCCCACGCATTCTGCCAGCCTCTGCTCACCATCAGCTCAGAGGATTTCCTAAAAACCTGGTATGTTTCTCCATTTCTCTTTTAAGTACTTGACCAGTCTCCCCCAACTAATGGAAACATCCTACAGATGCTGACAAGGAGTTCCACATGTTTAGTATTTGTTGTATGAGGAATCAACTTCTTTTGTTTTGAAATTCACACTCAATTAACTTTTTTTGATGCCTCCCAGTTGGCACAATAGAAGAGACAGTGAACAGGAGATCCCCATCTATCCCCAATTTCATAGAACTCTGTTTATTTCCCTTCTGTCTCCTCTTTTTCCCAGCCCACTCAGTCATTTCTCGCTTGGAAACTGTTCCAAGCTTTGATCAGCCTCTTGCTGCTCTTTCACCAGGTCTTCTCCAGTCATATGATACCCTCCAGACATAGGCAGCCTAGAACAACAAATAGTATCTAGCAAACCAAGGAGTCAGTGTTGCATAAAGATTCTGTTTTCTGCTCCTTTCCTACTAATTCCTAACTTGTCTTTTGCTTTCACTGCTACTGAGCTGATGGCTTCACAGAACTAATACAACCCCAAGGTCACTTCAAACCCCATCATTCTGTATGGTGAAAATAAGACCACCCCCATGCACTTGTGTCACTTCACATTTATCCTCATTGAATTTCCTTGCCACTTCATTGCCCAGTCCCACTGGAAAGGTCCTTCGGCAATTCTTCATAGTCTGACATTTGAGAACCTTAATAAAGGGATAAGCTAGCTACTTTGCTTTTCTTGTACAGAAGTTACCTCTGCCTAGTACTCCAGATAAAAGCCCTCAAGATTCAGCACTAATAGCACTCCTTGGCTTTACACACAAGCAGTAAGATAATCAGATTTCACACTACCTAAGAAGTTACCAACAGAAACAGTCTTTCTGACCTGCTCTTTTTCTTCCCTATCTCATGTATCAGAATTCCAGAGTGAGATCACGTAGATTTTTTTTTCTTATCGATCAAAAGAGGGATCAGTGTTAGATTTGTTCTCATATCCAGACCAACATTTAAGCTACTGTACAGGCTATTTTAAAATCAAAAGGTGTTCCAGTAAAAGAGATCAAAGCAGCAACGCAAGAGCTCAAACCGCAGGAACTGCAACCCTAGAAAAGGATCAAATATTGGCTGAGTAAGCTCTGACTCTGCCTAACTGTTCGGTATGTTTGAACTGATAAAAGGGTAATACTGGAACGCAGCATGCAGTTGCTTCTGAAGCCTGGACAATTTGTGGGTGCCAGCAAGCAGCGCCTTTTCATTTCAGCAGTACCTAGAAAACCGAAAAGGAAGTGGGTGCAGAGCTCAAGCAACTCATCAGTGAGCCTAATATCTTCAAGCAAGACTGTAGGCATCTGTAGATCTAAAAAACATTAGCATATGCCAGCACAAAACCGCACCTCATCTGGGCTCCAGCCCCCAGAGTTTGAACTTTTCTGGTACCAATACGCTGACAGAAATGAAAGTAAGATTAATCAATTTAACCTGGGGAGTAGCTGGAAGAACATACTGCCACTGTAGAAATCAGTGAAAATCCATCCGTGCCTTCAGTCACATACAGAGGCATGCGCATTCACAAGGGATGCAAAGAGCTCTGACACAAGGGGAAACTGGATCCTGAAAAAAGGCAGATCCAAAGATGAGAGGGCACACATGGTCTTACTTACCAGGCATAAAAGGGGGGGGGGGGGGAAGAAGGGACTCAGACCATGCTATGTTCTTTCCTACAGGAAGTGCCCTCCATGTAAAAGTACATACAGAATATAAAAATAGAATCAAATAAAATGGGAAGAGAACATTTAGAATATAATAAACCACCACTGTCAATGGTGGGATGAAGTCTGAGAAGCAACAATACCAAGTTCTGTCCACAGAGCAACTGCCACCGATGGAAGCATACTTGGCAGTCACTGCTGAAGCAAGCTGCAGAAACAAAATACCTTGGATACATGGCAGGTCAACAGTGGTGACCTACAGCATCACAAGAGGAGCAGCATGTGGCACTGACAGTCAAAAATCAAATGAAATGGAAGAACAGCACTGGAAAGTTTATGTAGTACCCCGCTGCACTAGAGGAAATTCATATATGCTGAGGGTTAGCAGGTGTTTTTAAACACTACACAGATATCAGTGTAGTCATTGGCGAAGGCATTTTACACAAATTACTGACAAATGAAAAGATTAATGAATTTGAGAGAATGTTCATCTTTCCCACACCTTTCAGGTAAAGACAGACACATGCTAGCTGGTCAACAACAGCCTGCATTGTTGCAAACTCTGCCTTCTGCCGAAGTCATGTGTTTTTCGCTGCTGTGGGAATCTTTCCTCCCTAACATACCAAAATGATCCCAGTCTTCTTGAAGATTCTGGATCTCCAGCTGGTTCCGTCCCTCCGTGAAGAGAGGTTTGGGGTTTTTCTCAAAGCCTCCAGAGAGGATGCCACCTTGCCAGTTGCGTATGTAGATCCTGCCATCTGGGTCTACAATAGCTGCAGAGGAAAGAAAAGAGGTGGGAAGGGAACTGAGATAAGGGATAGCTATCAAAGGTTGTCGTTCCACAAACACCAATGATGGAGTCTGGTGACAGGCTGGGCCAAGCTAGCGGCCCACTGACATGAGAAGGGACACGCTCAGTCCCCCAGCCCCACACCTTCACACCACTCTGGTTCTCACATGACACCTTGGTAAGCCAGTTTAGGTTACTAAATCAGCGTTAACTCCCACCACAACCACGCATGTTAAATTTTGAGCAGCATGGTAAACTGAATTGAACCTGAAGAACACCCAAGTCGGCAGGACAGTGTTACCAGGAGCGGGAGGACACAACAGGGAGTCAGATCCCATGTGTCACTGATAAGCTATTATACTGACAGTTCCACTGGAACTGCGCCCAAGACCAGATCTTCAACCAAGAGATGTCCTGCCCTCACCCTTTTTCTCTTCCTATATTAAGAACTGTTAATTTTAATGGGGATAGATCACTGATTCAGTTTGCTGCAGGCCACTGGTACAAAGAAGGTGGGCAGCACTGCAGTGAGGACAAGGAGTCAGGTCTGGATTGCTTCTTCCAGTGGTAGTGTCGACTTGAAGCATTTGCGATACTCCACCTGGCATGTTCCACAGCAATTTTTCCCACGTACAGAAAAGCTGTGAATATATATATATTCAGTAGAGTAGAAATGAAGCACTCGGGGACCCTGGTCAGAGCTGAATTCCCTGGATAGTATATACAATACTCTCTAGAGGCAGAAACTCTTGCTAAAGACAGAGTAAATAAGCAAAGCTTTCTAACTTCCCAACCACAGTTTTCAAACACAAGGGCTTTTCTTCAAGAGATCCAAAAACCAGAACATGGGGGAGGAGCAATTACCTCAAGTGCTTTGGTTGCCCCTACAGCTCATAGACATGTAAATGCCATTGTAAAGCCTTAGCTTCAGTTGGAGAAAAGGAATAGATGGGCCATTTGGGGACAGCAGCCTGCAAGGAAAACACAGTGCCAAGGCTAGCACCCTCTCCAGCCCACAAATGCAAAAATTCAAATCTCAGACACACCTGGCAGTCAAGCTAGAGTCAAGGTCATTCTCCTGCTAAAATGACCAACTCTGAAAATCCACCTCTGTAGCAAAAGCCTTCCCAAGAACAAGGAAAGAGATTCTACCACTGAAAGAGGATATACAGAGCTATTCAGCTAGAATGTACTTCACAAACCCAAACAAGCTGAGAACTGACAGCCCTTAGCTGGCCTTTATGTCATAAACCATTCGTCACCTTGGAAAGGCAGATATAATTCACCAAGAAAAGTGAGGTAGAGCTGAAGAATCCTTACTTGGTAAGTTGCTTGCCAGAGGTTCCTTCAAAGGATGTGTCAGGAGGTAGAAGTGTTCACAGGCATGGAGTGGGATATTGACTGGTTCCTCCCCAGAGTGGCCCAACTCATAGGCCCACTGAAATAAAAAAGTGCATGTTAGAATGCAAAAGAAGGAAACTAATTCCAATTTAAAAAACACAAAAGGCAGGGCAAAAGCACACCTCCTCTCTGTGGGTTTGCTTTCATAAAAGGCCAAATAAGATTTGGTTTAGTCCCCTAAATCTTAAACAGACACACTTTTTTTTCTCTTTGCTTAGAATTTGAACTGTTCAGGATAAAGACTGTTCTTCTGTTCCTTACATAAGATCTACAAAAGTGGGGCCCTGATTCAAGACTAAGATCTATCAAGTTACAATAAAAAAGCTTATTTTGCTTTTTTACACCAAAGTTAACACTAGGCTCAGCCTCTAGAAGCAGAATAGTCAGGATTTGGGTGCCTGTACTGCTAAGACCCCAAACTAACAAGACAGCCAGCTGCAAGCCAAGAAACAGCAATTGTCAGATGAATTTTCAGACTGGAGAAGACATGACACTAAGGAAAACAACAACAAAAAAAGAACTTTCAGTGTGTGTGAGAAAGAGGGAGAGAAGCGTAGAGACAGACTTCACTGTCTCACTGACAGCTGAAGCAAAATCCTTCCTGTCAGAAGGGCGCACCCCCCAGGACAGAGACCATGGGCAGCGCTGTACCAACAAGCTGCGGGGTGCTCCTCAGCAGGTTAATGTCCAGTCTTTGGTGCCAAGCAAAGAGCAAGCACTGCTTTCTTCCTTCTCACCCCTGCTGAATAACTTGACTTGGATCTACTCAAGTAAACCAAGCCAAAGCATAAACCATTAAAAAAAAAAAAAAGAAAGAAAACAGAAAACAAAAAAAAAAAGCCCTGAGGAAAGTGCAAGTGTTCTTAACCAAAGGAAAATAGAAAAAATTTTAATAATTCAACCTGGCCAGCACAGTTAACGAAGTACTGGCATTGAATCTGTCCTCTGTCGGTCTCGACTCCAGTCACATGACCCTTCTGGACTAAGACATGACTGACACTCGTCCGTTCATGAATCTGGACACCTGAAGAGGACATAAGGAAGTCAGTACACCACAAGCCTTCTTCCTCATGTGTCAGGCTGCTAACGTGAAACCCTTAAACTCAGCCTAAATGCTTATTTTCTCTTTAAGACAAAATTTCTCTTCTCAGCCCAGTAATTCTTAATCAAAACCCTGTTATTTGTAAAATGCCGTGCATACAATTTGTGCATAATTAAAAGGCTAAGACTGAGGAGTTACAATACTTTTTCCATGTGACAATCTGGGTGATAAATACGTCCTAGTATCAACAACGTGAAAAAAAAAAAAGACTTTCAGCTATGGCTTTCTTTCCATTACAACTCCTTTATGCAACAAAGTCTGTAGTTTCAGATGGCGAGACTGGTTCTTTTAAGTGAAATCAGTCATTTTGTGAAAAAAACAATTAACAGTATGCAAAAAAAGCTGAACTAAAAGAAACTGAGAGACATCCTCCTAAGTAGCTTCTTCCAATCTGATAGATTTTCATCATTAATGAGCTTCACCTCTGTTACCATATCTAACCCTTCTCCCAATTTTAGACTACTCCAAATTTGCCAAAGTGCTGGGCAAACAGCATTTATTACTACGCTTCCGAACCCACTTCCAAAGCATATGCACCCAATGAAATGTCCCACCTTTTCATTTGTAGGTAATCAAAACTCTTTTGATGTGGAATTTTGAGTCAGGTCCTATGAAGGCTTGTTTTTACGGTAAAAGAGTGTGTGCTTATTCAGAGAAATAGATAACCAGTAAGGACCCCAAACTGGTGCTTGATCTATTGCAGCAGATCTGTAAGGATTCAGTAGGTTAAAAAAAACTCAGCCTGTTTTTTGAGAAAAAGTGGATTTTAAAGATTCTGAACCTTACAGAAATAAGCAAGTTCTGGTCTTGAGTGCTCAGTTAGAATACCAAAGGAGATGCAGAACATAATTTTCTTTTATGGCAAGAAGATAACTACCATGCAGGAAAGCACTATGTAGATAAAAAAACCTCATACCATTCCGTGAGGCAGCAGTTGCCAGAGCCAGACTCACATTGGCAGATGTCACGAGTGCATCTTCTGGCACATACATGGCCCCCACAAGGTCATGGATGTTGATCAGTGGGTGGAGCTGTGCCACTTGCTTTGGGGTGATAATTTCACAAGGTATCCCCATTACACTGCCACAGAGCATAAGAAAAAAACGCTGCCATTAGCCTTGCAGGAGAGCTGGTGCAAACTTCAGATCAGTTTTATTTCCTGGTTATACGTACCTCAGTGATGAAGCAATGCGTTTCAGAGAGATGAGTCGATCTTGAGTCTGAGCCAGTGAAATAGAGCCTGTCTTTGTGTACCCTATGACAATGAACAAAGTCAAGTCAGATTTGGACAGGATCTTGAATTCCATTTAATCTCATACCTACTTCTTTAATATAATTGCTTCCACTACTCAGGACCCTGGAAATCCCAGATCCCCAAGTAACTTTAAACACTTACCAGCTAGTATTCAAAATTGCCCTAGTCAACTTTTCAAAAAAGCAATTTAATTTTGACTTGTGTTCTAACTCTACTACATTTACTCATGTTTATAAAAAAAATTTAAACCCCACATGTGGTACGTATTAAAAGACAGAGAGGTTACTGGCAAAACAGTGATCTAATAACTACGCAGAATAAAACCTCAACAACTCAACACAGACATTTTGTGACTCTACCACCTGCAACAGATTAACACTAATCTTAATTACGGGCACAATTATTAACCTCTGTCAAGTCTGATCTATAATACAAGTCCTTGTAAGCAGAAAACTTTCAGCGACCAAGTTCTTATCAGGTACATGCCTGAGCATTTTGGAGGGAGAGGGAGAATTTCAACACAATGTTTTCTTGTTATTTCCAGGGTGAGACTAGAGTAAGATATCTTGCTTTGCATATGTGTTAGTGCTTCTCCTAATCTTCTTCTCTTTTTGAGGAGTGAATTGGTGCAGAAAATGGGCCATTTGCTCCAGTCATTGCAATAGACTTTTTAGTGTCTTTGTGAAAATTCACCTATGTTTGCCCAAGTTACGGACAACATAAAAAACAATCACAGTTTGCAGGTAGTCTGCCTTTGGTTTGCCCACCTGGCACCCTTCTTCCCACTCTTCTGGTTACATTAGTAACATCCCTTTGCACCTGAACCAGTCCAAATGTCTTGTTTTTGAACAGGAACCAACAACTCTTAAGACACTGTAGAATTACATTCACTGTTCCAGGTCAATACTTGGATTCAGTTTCCCACAGATTGCTCAGTGATTACACTTTTAAGTACCTGTTTTTACTCCCGTCTCTTGTTCCAGTTGCTGGTAGAGCTTGTTTGAATAGTCTGCCATCTTCAGCTCTAGGGACACGTGCCTGGCTGTGCTCACGATGCCAGCACAGAAGCGAGTGGTACCAGCAGCCAACCTGCCAGAGAAGTTGCAAATGAGGCCTCACCAGGCTGACAGGTGGAGAGGCAAGCACCGCCCCTCAGGCTGCTTCAGCAGCGCCACCGACAGCACAAACCAGACACCAACCTCTCCCCCAAACACATTAGGCAAAAAGCTGCAAGATGGATGATGCGGGAATAATGCAGCCTCTAGAATGCTTTTCCTTCAGCTCACTTTTGAAATGCATTGTATTCCAAAACCCTTTCTCTCTAACTGGTCCTAAACACTGCACAATTTTTCAAAGAAAGTGCTTTACAAAAAACTACTGTATGCTTAAGTTGACCTGCCTACCCGATTCTTTCTCCAAAGCAGGATTTCCCTCAAATGAAAATTAACTTGGATTTCAGCCTTGAGTCTTCACAGTTTACAGTAAGAACAAGTCCCTCTCACTGTGCAGCAACTGCCATAGATAGGTACACATATTTCCTGTCTTTAAATCACTTTCCATCTAGCTATTTGGTGAAGGGCTGCTGTAGAGGTAGAAACCTATTAAAAACTCCCTGCAGCACAGACAGGTGAAGACAAGACAATTAGATTTAAGCATCTCTCTCGCATCCACGTACTTTTTAGTCATCTTTCCTGCTGCTAAAGCAATCCTGCCTTTTTCCACCTGCCTATGCAAGCCTTGGACAAGACTGCTTTTGGCCTAGTGCATCTATATTCTCTCAGAAATTCAACCTAAGAATCAGCTGAGCAAGGTATGGTATTTGCTACGTCCCTCCTCAGTCACAACGGAAATAGCGGAAGCATGGTCTCACCATGCTGTGCTTCACATAAGATGTTTCTGCTAATGCAATATTATTTTTGCTTGGGACACACATGGATTGAGCTTGTACAGCGCCTAACTTGATGAAGATCTGTAACCAGGTATTCATACCCCACTCCAGGCTTGTAACAATTATGTTTCCTGAGAAATTAAGCCCAGCAGCTAATTTCACTTGGAAGGACACTGTTTCCAAGGTCTCAGATGAGAAAAGTTCCTCTCTTTGCAACTACAATGAACTTGATACTACCTGCTTCCCAGCCAGGCAAAGTCAAGGAGTGACAGCCAATTATTCCTGAAGGCAGCAAGAGGTGTGAAGCTCTAAGCTAGACAGTAAATATTCTCAGTCCGGCACCTATTTAGAGCATTAGAAGCTGCTGTGATAAACACCTCTTCAAACCCCCCAAAGTCTCAGCAGTGTCTCATACCCAAGGTCCCCAAATTGCTCAATGAAAACACCATGAATCCACCTCTGAAACAGAAATCTAAACAAGAGGTATGCGCTGCACAGGCAACTTTCAACAGGATCTATGTACTCTGCCGCAGACACCATATCCAACTCACTGAGGAGCATGCAGAGACTTGTATTCAGCCAAACTGCAACAGCCTTACCCTTTTTACAGATAGGCACTAAACCCTACAACAGACAAACCAGATAATCCAAGCCTTTGACCAGCTTACAGGGTGATGTTTTAGTGATGTCTGCTTATAACCTCCCCATCTCCTGCAATCTCTTTTGAGCTTTGCCAGTGGTGTAAGGCTTTATATGTATCATGTCCCACTCCTAGAGATGGTCAAGAGGGACCAGATGATTTACACAAATTTTTAGTTCTCTTAAAACAGTCCACCTTTGCCAGCTACCTTGTGTTTTACATGATTACCAGCGATTACGCCAGAGCAGATGGATATCTCCTGAAGGAACTGTGGTCCATGGAAAACCCATCCCAGAGCAGAGTTCTGATGGGAACTGCAGCCCATAGAAGACCCACACTGGAGCCCAGCACTGATCACACCCCCACCATTCACCACCTGCGCTCCCTGGGGCAGAGCGGGTAGGGCAGAAGACCCTGGAGTGCAGGAGTGAAGTTGAGCATGGGAGAGGAAAGGTGGTGTTTTAACGTTTAGTTTTAATTTCTGACTACCTAAATCTACTCTAACTGGCATGAAATAAAGTAATTCTTAAATTATTTTAAATTAATTCTCACAAAGGCAAGTCTGTTTTGCCCAGGGCAGTAACTGATAAGCAATCTCCATGCCTTTATCTTGATCCACAAGCTTTCTCAGCCTACTTTCTCCCTGTCTTGCTGAGGAGGGAAAGTGAATAGCTGTATGGCAGTCTGTCCCTTAACCAAGGCTAACCCACCACAATCGCACAAGGGATACCCTTCACCTTGCAGGTCTGCCCTGTGCTTGGGTAGAAGTCGTAAGTGTCGCTACTGATGTTGAGTATAACTTTATTCCATGGGTCCAAGTCCAGGTGAAGATGTAGAAATAAGACGGTACAGCAGATGCTGCTATGCACAGAAGTCCTGTTTCTTTGGTTTCGTTACCAGAAATCCTTACCTGCCCTGTTCAAGTAAGACTATATCCTTCCAACCCATCTTGGAAAGGTGATATGCCACGGAGGTGCCCATGATTCCACCACCACAGATGACAACCTGCGCCTGTGCTGGCAAGGAAACCAGGTGAGGTTCTGCCGTGCTTGAGGCACTTCGCCGGGAGCTGGTCATTCTTCTCCATTTTGGCTTAGCCGCCCGCCACCGGACATCCGACAGCAATCGGAGAAACATCCCAGCAGTTATTTGTCAGTTTTCTGAAAACACCACCTAGATGTGTGCAGATGTTAACTCAGTACCACTCCTTCTAGGAAGGAAAAGACAAGAATCATGTTACCACTTACCTTATTATATACAAGGCTGGCAGTGGCAAACATCACATGGTGCATTGCGTATGAGTGGACACAGGAAAGCCAATGAGTAATCAAACAGGAGAGCAGTTATTCAGTCCTGAAACAACGGTCTTGCTATTAAGATTTAAACTTAGATCATATAACGGTTACAGACTGTTACACCGCCGTTTCTGATGGCAGTGTAACTTGACAACGAGCAAAGAACCAGAGGAAAGCTGGAGTAGAATGGCAAGAATGCTCTCACACTGACAACAGGTAGATTAGAGAATGCCAGCAGGTACAGGACACGCTCTGAAATCTTTCATAAAGACTTAAGGTAACAGTGTGTAAATAAGCTTGGTTATCAATGTTGTCAGGCCTTTACCTAAAGAAGGAAACACAGCCTGCGATGAGCGCAGGCGGGATGAGGAACCAGAGGCACGTTCTCTCAACGTGTTAATTTTACTCCAGGGCGTTACCCGGGGCCCCTGGCTGCGGTCACGCCGCGCAGCAGCCCGGCCCGCGAACCAAGGCTGGAACGTGACACCGTGCCCGCGCTAAGCAGGGTACTGCCGCAGGCTCGCGGCGCCTCTTACCCGCCGCCTGCCACACGCCACAGATCCCCATCGAGCAGGGCGCCCCCCGCTCCGACCCTGAAGGAAAGGCCACCGGGGCGGGAGAAGGCCGGCACCCGGAGGCGCGGGAGCCACCGCCGCCGTAGCCTGTACTCGCCTCCGCTGGAGCTCCCGAGATCCCGAGGAGCGGGGCAGGCCCGCGGCCGGGGCAAGGGGCGGTGCCGGCGGGTGGGCCGACCCCGGCGAGTCGTAGGGTTGGGGCCGGTGGTCCCGCGGGACCGCGGGTCGGCGCCGGCTCACCTGAAGGAGCGGGAGGCCTGACTGACCTTCCGCACTTTACGGCCGCCAGCCGCGGCGCGACAGCCGCCCATACGCGCTGCGTCACCCGCCGGCCTGCCAATCCCCACCCCGGCGGGATGTGTGTGTGTGTGTGAGACAGAGCGATGCCCCGCCCCTCGTCCCGCCCCCAGGAGCCCTAGGAAATAAACTACAACAAGTAAAAACCTGCAGACTCTTTTTATTAAATTCTCCCGTTTCATCTGTACAGAAAAAAATGCACATTATGTTCAGAATCTCAGTAACATCTCAAAATTACACAGCATGAACATGTAACAAAAAAAAAGCCTAAACGAGGACCAGCCAGGGTTTATACACAGAAAGGGAAAACCATTTACAAAGAAGTGTCTCCTTAATGTCACATTTAAAAATAATAATAAAAATAAAAAAGAGACTAAGTTCAAACAGCTTCTGCCGTACAACAGGAATCAGCGGGATCTGTTTTGTATGCTGTGGGGGGAGGCTGGCTGTGCTAGGGTACCCCCTCACCTCCCCGAAAACCCAGCTCTGGCATTCCCGGTACACTTTCCAGCCCAGCGCAACCATCAGTCACAGCTCCTGACTGCTTCTGTTCAGCATGAGCAGCTACAGGTGATAGTCACATCTTTCCCTTTCCCCCACATTCAGCACCTCCCAAGGTAAGGGCTAACGCCAGTATGTCTGCTCAGTAAATACAGGGGGGCAGCAGCATGGGATTTCAGGGCACAGCAATCCACCCAGGAAGGGATCTCTTGCTTTCAGCAGCTAGGGAATGAAATTTGGGTGTTGTGGAAGGAAAAAAAATCAGCAATCTGCCTTTTGCCAGAGAGTGGCAATATGTTATTACTCCTCCCTGTCCCATGCAGGCAGCACTCGGCAATGTGACAGAGTGGGTACGATGCAGAATCCCACCCATACAGGACAAACAGCCACATCAGCTGAGGTCCTTCCCCGTATGTGTGCGATTTGGGTCCCCTCTAACCACGAGATTCCGTCAGCGGAACTGAGCTGGCAGGTCTGGCCTCCAAGCAGGGAGGCTGCACAAAGATCAGTACCTGGCAGCTGCCTTGAAGATTTTAAGCCTCCTAACTAAGAAGGTACTTTTATACAAACCAACACTACAGCTGTTTGAGTCCATGGAGCTATATTTTAAATAGGGACAGAAGTGCTAGATGAAACGTTCTGGTCTCATACCACACATGCACTCACACATACCTCAAAACTACCTTTTTTTAAACAAAATTGATAAAGGAAAAAACCTACAATCATCTTTCAACTAAATAATAAAGTTGTGTTTTAACAGAAGTCACCATCCAACTTGAACACAGTTCCTCTACAACATTATGGGATTTGAGTGATCCCTCGGGTTTGATGCATTTCTTCCCTCTGTACCCACTCGCAGTTAGTTTCTGTTCTTAAGAGACATTCACTCCTCTCCATTACTTTTCATAAACGTGCTTACTGCGGATTCTTTCAGAACAAGACTGATTCTATGAGCATGGATTTTTAAGTGTCGGATTCTGGGTGAAATGCCTACATTTTGTTACAGAATGATTTGAACTTTGTTAGGGCCCTTCTAGCCCTCTGCAGTGACACAGACATCAGGGCACTCAGCTTGCTGGACAGTACCTGAAGTGCCAGGAGTTTTGTTCTTACCCAGATGAGTGACTCCAGCAGCCTGAATGACAGAGGCAAGGCAGGAGAATCCCAAGTTGAAACTCCGTGAGAGGACTTGATTAGACCCACTTGGTAAACAATAAATAAACTTAAGGTCAACAAGAATGAACAATAGCAGGCTAGCAGGAGTGAAATAATGAGCTGCTCATCATGCAGAGTCCCCCTCACCCACGTCATCTAAACATGTGCCATCATTTAGGAAACATAACTTGTTAAACCTTGCAACAGCAGGAGGGAAACAGAGCGCTGCATGCCTTGCTAGGTCCCAGCCATCTAGCCCTTCCATACAGCCCCAGGAGCATGAGCATCACCATGTCTGGAATAAGCTCTCCATGAGAAGGTTTTGTGATGACAAGGAAAAAAACCCATCCCAACTGCATTCTGTGGAATGCAGCCTTCTCCACTGAGAGGCAAGCATCGTGAAAAGGGAAGGGTACCCTAGGTTTTGCCACACCAACACTTTTCTCTTGGCTAATCCCAGCTATTACTAGCACTCTCAATTAGATCAGAGAAGTTAAAAAGGCTTCCTCAAGTTCAAGGCAACAGCAGTGTTTTACAACCATTTCTTTCTTTCCCTGCAATGGAAAATGGTTACCTGCAGGCAAGAGGTTGTGCTGGCAACAGCACAAGCAGGTTATTTTTGGAAGAGTCCTTGTGTGAGCTTCCGTGCTTTTGAGACCTCTAGATTTATGTATATGTGAAAAGGAGAAGGATTTTTCTAAACTGGGATTGGTAGATTTCTAGTCACGAAAACAGCAAATTTCATCACTGGCAGTTGCATGACGCCCCACTTTAAAACATGAAGAGCTAACAATGCTCAGTGATAAAATGGCCTGGACCCTTTGCCAGCGTCGTACCTTTAAAAGGTGGGTCTGTGCCCTTACAGTGACAAAGGGTATCTGAGGGAATCATGCAAAAATTTATTTACATTCCTACCTTTGCTTCAGAGGGCCTCCAGACACATACCTGTAACGCCATCCCAGAGCATCCAGTGAAATCAAATTCCCAGGTGAGCCTGCTGACACAGTCAGAAACACCACCAACCATAGACTAACACCACCGTAGGCTACATATTCCTAACGCATCGCTCCAGGCACCCTTTACCTAACCCTTTTCTAAATTAAAAAGAAAAAAGAAACCATACCAGAAAGCCACCCTCAGCGCTGTAAAGAAAAAGCCACCCTCAGCGCTAAACAGGTTTTACATGCAGAACTATGGCTACAAACCTACAATTTTCACTGCAATGTCTTTTGGAATTTAGTGGAAGATGCTACTTCTAGACAATAAACCATCTTACTAGGTTTCTCAAGATAATTGGGTTACAAAATGCCGTTTCAAAAAGTCACAACAGTTTAGGAAAAGCCCTCCAATAGCAACATAATTATGCCCAATAGACATTTTGAGAAGCAGGACTTGTGCAAGCAAGAAAGGCTGCACAAAGGTCCCACTTCCCTTGCTGGCAGCTCTGTGAACATGCCCATCTCTAGAGCAGTAATTTCAGCACTCTGTCAAGTGAAACAACACACACTTATAACTGCCAAACATCTGTGGTGTTATACACCTGTGCTACCTCAAGAGACATGATCAACTGTTCCCTCTTCTGCTCCACTCTACATTGTCAGAGGGCCAGTTAAGCTCTGTTGGCACCAGGGAAGAGGGGTTAAAGAAAGAATTAAGGCTTAATTTCTGTTCTAACCACTTAACTGGAATTCTACTATGCACTATTTCTCCATTGAACCTCCATTGCCTCAGACACATTCTCTACCACTTGTGTACATACTTTGATATAAAACCAGGAAGCATTCGCAAAAGATTCACTAGCATAGTAAGTCTAAAACTATACCGCTAAGAGTTTGCTGTCCATCTTCAAAGTGGGATGAAGGTATGTTTGCAAAAACCTTCAGCTCCAGCAAAAGCTCAAAGTATTTTGTACACCATTCTGTACATGCAGCATCATGAGAATCAGCTGGTCCACACTCCAAAGTGTCTCAAATCCACCTCCACTGTTCCTCTAGAGAACAATGCGGAGAACTGGAAGCGTAAGCTCTTACCTAGCAGCGCACTAAGTGTGAAAATAAAGTTATGGTTCAAGCATCAGCCTAAGTTGGACAGTTTTAGGCACATGATTTTTGCCACAGCACATGCAGATGAACACATCTAAAAGGCAAACAAAGTATATCCTACTGTACACACTGACTCTAGTGCAGTCACTTCTAGATACCACCAGCAAACTCACCGTTTCAGCCAAAGCACATGGCTTATGACCTCCACGCCTCCTTGTACTTGACGAACAAAGGTGATGGTAAGAAGGGGCCAATTACTGGTACAGCTTTTTTAAAAACATCTTATTTGGGCTCTGGGGTATGAGTATTATGTTCTGGGAGTGTAACTATATACAGTGTGAGTGCACACACTGACAGTAACAAATGTGAAAGCTAATTCCCTTAAAGATCCAGATTTTTCTGCCTTTCATACAACACTCATCCTCCCATCCACTCCTGCTTGGCCTTCTGGACCAGCACCTGTATCCTACATCCCAGAAAACACCAGTTGCTATCCCTTATCAATTGTAGTTGCGGAAATTAAAAACACTCTCCAGTGCTACCACTCAAACCATTAAGACCCAAATAGGCCAGTTACAAACCACTGCAGTAGCCCACAGGTAACCATTTTACAGATAAAGCATGTTGAGCCTTCAGTAGCTTTCTGCATTACTGACAAAGCACCATGTTGCCAGCGTGTCAATGCCATCTGTAGATAGTTAATTCAGAAGGATAACAGTTTTGCAGCAGAGAGGTAAAATAAAAGGAGTGTTAGAATTTTACTGCATCATCGCTAATGAAAAAGTTGACTGAGTAACTGATCAGGGTACTTAATGCCTGCTGAGAGCAGCACTGTACACTACTGACAGGCTCTACATGCCTTGCATCTACACTGTGCCTTTATTATATTGAAACACAAGTTGTACAGCTCACATGAGTATTTGATCCTGGTCAGTATTTTATTCTATCTTGAGAGTGGCAGAGGAAGAGAGGGAGGACACCTTTGCAGCCAAAAAATCTACAGTAACAAAAGCAGGATATTCACTAGAAGATGACACCAGTGACTGGTGCCCTTAGGTTGTCCAAGACTGCTCTGAAGATGCTTTACATAAGATGAGCAAGATGTCCAAAACAAGGCCAACTGTGGTGTAAGATGCAATTTACCCTTTAATTTCCTGCCTCAATTTCACCCAGCCACAGAGGATGACTAGATTTCAGTATGAACCATTACCTAAATCATATAGTTGGTATGTCTTTCTTTAAAAATTTACTTTAAAACTGCTTTTACTTTAAAGCTGCAGGTCATATCAGTCTGATTTGGAAAGTGAAGGCAGTTCCAACAGTACAATAGATTTGTCTACAGGCAGGTAAACGAGAGTCTGCTAACAAAGGGGTAACAAAAGCTGCTGGCTGGGCTGCCAATGTTGCACACAAACTTTCATAGGATGAAGATGCTGTGGATGAGATCCAGGATGGGAAAACTGAGCCAACACCTGCTGCTGTTCTAATTTTTTTTTTTTTTTAATTCTCCTCTCACAAGAGGGGATGGGTAGACTATACAGAGGAGGGCTGTACAAAACTGGGCACTGGGCAGGCATTTCTTCAGCAGGCAATCCAGGCTCTACCTGTCCTTGAGCTCTCTTGTCACCCGCTTAGTGATGCGTCCACACATCAGGCCAATGAGGAAGAGTACACAGATGCCAACCGTGATTACAGACAGTATATAATTCTTGGACGGAGAGGTCATAACTTGCATGGCAAGGTCAGAAAAGCCTTCTGCTGGGGCAACCTGGAAGTGAGAAGGGAATAAATGAGCCAAGCTGGACTTTCCATACAAACTTTAGCCTTGGCATTTATGAGGTTTAGTCTCTGGTACTGCTATTGATGCCTGTCATTGTCAGGCTTGGCCTAAACCACAAACAAGTAGGCCTGCAATGATTCATCTGAAGGAACAGCTGCTCAGGAGACAGCTTTGTAATATTGCCCCAGGCCTTCTCTACAGGAGACCAGGCCCTGTGTGCGTAAAAGACAGTTTAATTCTGCACTGTTGAGGATACATCCCAGACACTGAGACAACAAGATATACAAGATGAAAAAAGGAGACCCCATTTTAATTTTTATGGGCCAAACTCAAAATCCTGAACTTTGGAGACAAGAATTTCATTACAGTTGAAGTACAAAACAAGGAAGTTGTTTACGGAGATCCTTTACATATTCATATTAACCATTACATATTCACCTTTGCAGCATAGCTCCACATTTCAATGCGATCATTAAGGCGTTTCTTGCATTCAGGCTGCAACCTCACACGCTTATCTTCCAGAGCTTCCATTAAGCATGACATTTCTGTAATGCAAAGAAGATGGTGTTACAAAACAGGAGCAGTGGCTTCAAGAACATGCTATGGAAAGGCTGCTGGAAAGGGACGCTTCAATACTACTAAAGGCTTTCTAAACAGATAGCTTTCTAAACAGACTAGCCAAGATTCATGATCAATATTGCATTTTGAAGTGCAAGGAATTTTGATTTCCAAGAAGAAATTACAGTGCATATCCCAAGATGTAATTCATGTGATTTACATGAGATTTTACAAAGTCTTATAAATTTGCATCTTCAGTGAGCTATACTCTAAATTCTGTACCACTACCCTTTAGAGAGAGTGAAGATCAAATTCAGCTCAGGAAAACACACAGTGTATCTCCTTAGGCTTCTTAGGAGTTTCTTTTGATCAACAAAATGTTTTGGAAAGGTTTAACTTCCTGGGTTTTCACAGTCCTGTGCAAAGGAAATGGGATCACAATATTCTGGGTGCCTACAGAGTGCTTTGGCTAATTCATAAGCTCTTTTATATGCTCATATGAGACACTGATAACTTTTTATACTTATACTGCCTTACTTGAATAATGCCTAATTAGATGCTTTCTGCTTTGCAGTGAAGAGTTATTTTGTTCACAGCAAAAAGCCTGCACACTTTAAACTCCAGACTTTTTAAGCACAACTGTCAGTTCAAACACTGAGGCATATCCCTCTCTAAGCTACAGACTTGTGCATACCTTCAGTGCAAACATGTCAGAACACACATCCAAAGAATTACGACAAAACAGGAATAAATAAAGGATATCCAGAATTTCAGAAAAGCATTCAGTAACCAGCATGAAAGATAATGATCGGGAAAATACTTGGCTGCTATTTTTAATGTCAAATAAACTCAGAAAGATGGCAAAGTTCAGCACTTTTTCCCCCACTACCTTCCCTTAAACAGCCATACATACTATACAGCTAGCTGACATAATAGCAGAAGAAAGTGCAAGAGTTTGACCTCAAACAGAAGAGTGGGTTAGGAAATACTTAAATAAATGGCATTTCAAGTGGTCTGAACCTGACGAACTCAGTCTTAGGGGACTTGGAAGTGTTAATGAAGTCTCAAAGCCTTTCACTGCTATGTGAACTTAGAAAATACAGTAAAGATTACCTACCCTCTGTAATACTGAAAAAGAAAAAACTGGTATATTTAAGCAGAGAAGAAAGAGAGGATCAAAGGACTTCAGTTTAATTTTGTCCGTCAAAAACTCTGAAACAAAGAAGCCAGCCATGGACAAAGACTGACATAAAGAAAGAAGGACCAAGGGAATTAACTAAGAATGAATCTTGTGAAACCAAATTGATTTGCTTCTGTAAGAGAAGCAGCTTAGTTTCAGGGAAGCTTTTGAAGCAGTCTGATATAACACTGTCATAAGTAAGCTTAGGAGCTGCATCCTGTGTGAAGCTGATACAGGGTGGGAGATAAACCTCACTGAAAGATGAGTCCACATACTTTGGTCCATGTGTATTAAGACCTTGTTTTAAACAGGATTTAACTGAGAAGGGATTTTACAGAAGGGTTACAGATCCAGTATCACACATTATTGTCAGTAATCATATGAATAATGGAATATGAAATACACTCATTAAATCTGCAGATAAGGCTGCAAGGATATTATATCAGGTTTGAAGAACTGGTCCCACCTTGGACACATGGAAAGACTTCTTGACAGACATCATCTTGTGGCACCTACCACCTCTGCAGCCATTCACCTTCATTACCCGCAAAGGACTGGTGGAAAAATCTAGTACTTAAGACAAGCTGCATTCTGTTACCAGCATTAAGGCCTAGAGGACTGAGAGGTTATACAAGTAAAGCACAAGCACTTACGGCGTCCTCTCCCTGGTGGAATAGCAGCACAGTGGTGTTTGATGTCTAGGGCACAGGCCGTGTGGAGCACTGGGTCAACAAATATATCTGCTTTGCTTTCTTTCAGCATGTTGAGCACTTCCTGGGGAGAGGGAAGTTACAAGTACATCTCAAAAAAAGGGGAGAGAACAAAACTCATACTGCTTGATGTTGCTGAGAGGTGCATCGTCTTTTTAAATCCAAAATCATGAGAAAACACCATGCTCCCTGGACGGGGCTATGGATGCTGGTTTAGGCTGGATCAAATGTCCTGGTTTATAAGGGTTACAATAGATATGGTCATTAAAGTACCCACATTAATCTGAAATACAAAGTCAATATGCCAAGGTTACTTCAGTAAGAACTGAAATAAGGTGCCATAGCTACAGGGACAACTCGCACAGCCCCTGACAATTGCCAGTGGCTAGGCCATACACAGCACTCAGGAAGCCTGCAATGGGAGACAGCAACAGAAGACAGATCAGTAGCCAGGAACTTTGGCAACTGTAATCAATAAAGGATTGAAGCCTGGAATTGAAAGGAAACATTGCCGACAATTTTCACTAGCAAACTGAAACTGAATTGAATCACTGCAGGCCAGAACTGAGATGTGTAAGGAAATTTGCAGAGCTCTGGCTTCATACTAGCTAGAACATGGCCTGGGCTGTGATCTGGAAAAAATAACCAGCTTCTGCAGGTATGGGATGCCTTTTAGACCACATTAAATTTATTTTCTTTACCTTCTTGCACATTTCAGTTTTTATTTTCAATAGGTTCACTTTCAGACATTCTTCCACCTGCCCAGTCTGCTCCTGAGCTGCTGCTTCCTCCGCACACAAGCTGGAAATCTATTTTGAAAAATGTATTTTAACATAAAGTAGTTCACAACAATTATTCTGCACATTTATCTCTCAATACATTAGTTCATCACAGGGTGCAGCTAGAGAACACACGATGATACACATTGCCCTCCCAAATCCCCAGAGCCAAATGCAGCCTGGCTCATGCAATATGCATACCCATTGAAACCCAACAGCGAGAAGTCAATATTACCGTACTGAGAGGAAAGCAGGGAGGAAAACAGCATAGAAACAGTCAAGATATAAAATAAGAAGTACTTGAGACATGGCTGATTCAGCTATCAAAAGTGAAAGCTCAAAATCTGACTGTATTCCAGTTAAGGTGGTTGACAAGACCAGAGAACTAGCACACTTTTTTCCCCTCAACAGAAAAGCAGTATTTTTCTCATACTCACTAGTACTGATGAGATCCCAGATAAAAAAAGCCACAACTGTCTATTATCACTACCCAGGAAACTGATTCTTGCACACTGGACAAGACTCACAAGACAGAACCTGACTAGCTCAAAGCAGTTGAAAGGGGGTTTTGTTTTAGTTCTCAGGATAGTTCATGTTTTAAGAAACAAAAATCTGTTTCATGAAGAGAGGTTTCATTGTGAAAATGTAGCTGCTCAGCTACTTCTCCTACCTCTTCAGAACAGTGCATCTGAAGTTGGGGATCCAGCCGATAATCAAGAGCCGATTCCTGGATTATCACTCGAATTTGGTCCTCGCAGTCTGGAGAGAGACGCTATTAAGCGGAAAAAGTCATTAACCCACTCAATGACCTTTATTTTCATAAATCAATCGCCTTGCATTTTAACCTGTGTATTCTGTAATACTTGTACAGGAGCGTAAAAGCTCATTTACATACTGTCTGTTATGTGCATTGAACACACCACAGGCCCAAGGTTGATTTGTTATTCAATGACTGCTGCTCAGCATAATCCTGCGCAGTTTCTCATTTGCATGCACCAGCTCTACTCACCTGGTCTGCATATTTCAGCTTCAGACATGAGATGACTTGTCCTTCCAACTCTGTATCATCCTTGGCCCTATTCAGGATATTTTGGCAGAATTTTGGTATGTCTGCTTTGCACGCCTTCCTGAGCACTGGATTTAAGCGGTAATCTAACCAGGAAAGATGACAGAACTTCATTAAAATACACATCTCTTCAGATCACAGAACATAACACTCAAATCTGACAGAAATTTCCTGGATGACATTGTACCACCAATGAATTCAATTCGGGGGGAAATAGTGTTTTTTTCACAACAGAATTTTAACTTCAGGAATAAAGTGGATCCAATAGTGCATGCTGACTCTCAAGAACTTGACTGAATGAAGTCAGTGTGTGCATTGACAACCACGAAGGAGAATAAGACAAAGTGAATGTTTTTTCAGCCATGCAGACCATTCAACAGCTCAGACAGAGAAGTTAAGTTCTTTTCAGAAAAGGATACCTGTGTTCTGTGTAATCTGGCGCTTGGTAATCATTTGCTTGCATTTAGGATCCATCACTTCACTGTTCTTGTTTTGTTTCAAACACTGCAACATATTTTTTGAGTCTGCCTCTGGACAAAACCGCTACAAAAAACCCCAAAAACACAAGTTTCAACTCTAAGCACTTGAAAAAAACCACCCAATTATATTCATGGAGGAGAATAACTACCTACCCAACCCAAGAGATATACAGACACACTCTCTAGCCCCAATACCTCCTATTAAAAAGAACAGTGCTACTCTCTAAATTGCCTATGGGCACAAATATCTTCACTTATGGAGTGAGCACTGAGCTATACAGTCTTGACTGGCTTCTAGGCACCAGCTTGTGTTGGCAGTACCAAAAGCCATTTGCCTTTATTTTCTACTCTTAAATTACAGCACACTTGGCATGAAATACCCACCAAATTAGATCTCATACCCAAATACTTTCGATCCCCTTTATTTTAGAAACTAAAAGGGGAATCTTAACTCTACACACATACTGCTGTTCAGCATAAATGCTGTCTGGACAAAGTGAAAGGTAAAGAAGTCATTAGTAATGTTTCGGACAAAGTAAGATGATACAGAGTGAAAAAGCAGAGAACAGCTCACTGATACTCATTTGCCCATTCTTGTCCTGAATTAGTCAAAAATGAGCCATCTTACCCAAAATTCAGACCAAGGTACTTATTCCTTTTGGTAGAAACTAAGTCTGTGGGTGGAAGATAAGGTTGTTGCATTTTCTAATCCTCACCGTTTTGGTGAGATTACAGGTCTTTTTTTAAAAGCATGAGTCTTGTACCGGAAAGTGATAAATTCTCAAGATGTTCTGCTTTGGCCACAATATGGACTCAGGGTATTGCATACAGACCACACATATTAGTGATTCAGGGCTTGCAATTCTAGCTACTATGCAAGAGTGTCTAGTATTCACATTTACTGCTGCTTTCCATGCAATACCAACTTTAAGCCAGCATTTCTAAGTTTTACATGATTTTGCCAGCTCTATCAGTTTGATGAAAGCCTGCATGCACCAGGTCAGCAGTGAACTGAAGATGTCAACTCTTCTCTGTAGTCGTAACTCCTTCACCTTTGCTAAAAGCAAATCCAAATCCAAACAAACTGGACGAAAACTGTATTAGAAGCCTCAGCACAGACTTCCTCGTCAATTCTGATGGCGGATCTCCCTCCTTTGTTGGATGCAGAAGTTAACCTTGCCACGAAAGATGAGGAGACGGCCGAGGTACTTAATTCTTTCTTTGCCTCAGTCTTTAATAGTCAGACTGGTCATCCTCAGGGTTGTCAGGCCCCTGGGCTGGGAAATGGAGCTAGTATGCAGAATTAAGTCCCAGTTGTTAAAGAGGTGGCAGTCACCGATCTGCTCCTTCACCTTGATGTTCACAAGTCCATGGGGCTGGATGGAATCCACACGAGGATAATGAGGGAGCTGGCAGAAGAGCTCGCCAAGCCACTGTCCATCATTTATCAGCAGTCATGGTCAAGTGGGGAGGTCCCAGATGACTGGAAACTAGTGAATGTGACGCCCATCTACAAGAAGGGTTGGAAGGAGGATCTGGGGAACTACAGGCCTGTCAGCCTGACCTCTGTGCTGGGAAAGGTCATGGAGCAGATCATCTTGAATGCCATTATGCAGCACATGCAGGACAACCAGGGGATCAGGCTCAGCCAGCATGGGGTTATGAAAGGGAAGTCCTGCCTCACTAACCTGGTCTCCTTCTATGATAAGGTCACCCGCTTAGTGGATGAGGGGAAGGCTGTGGACGTTGTCTACTTGGACTTCAGTAAGGCCTTTGACACTGTCTCCCACAGCATTCTCCTGGAGAAGCTGGCTGCTCACGGCTTGGACAAGTGCACTCTGTGCTGGGTTAAAAACTAGCTGGATGGCCAAGCCCAGAAAGTCGTGATGAATGGAGCCAAATCCAGTTGGCGGCCAGTCATGAGTGGTGTTCCCCAGGGCTCAGTGTTGGGGCTGGTCCTGTTCAATATCTTCACTGATGATCTGGATGAGGGGATTGAGTGCACCCTCAGTAAGTTTGCAGATGACACCAAGCTGGGTGGAAGTGTCAATCTGCTGGAGGGCAGGAAGGCCCTACAGAGGAACCTGGACAGGCTGGATTGTTGGGCCGGAGTCTTGTTGAATCTTATACCATTGGCTAAGTGCCAGGTCCTGTACTTGGGTCACAACAACCCCATGCAAAGCTACAGGCTTGGGGAGGAGTGGCTGGAGAGCTGCCTGTCGGAAAAGGACCTGGGCATGTTGGTTGATATGAGCTGAACATGAGCCAGCAGTGTGCTCAAGCGGCCAAGAAGGCCAATGGCATCCTGGCTTGTATCAGGAATAGTGTGGCCAGCAGGAACAGGGAGGTGGTAGTGCCCCTGTACTCAGCACTGGTGAGGCCGCACCTCAAGCGCTGTGTGCAGTTTTGAGCCCCCTCACTTCAAGAATAACATTGAGGTGGTGGAGCATGTCCAAAGAAGGGCGGCAAAGTTGGTGAAAGGTCTAGAGAACAAGTCTTATGAGGAGCGGCTGAGGAAGCTGGGGTTGTTTAGCCTGGAGAAGAAGAGGCTGAGGGGAGACCTTATCGCTCTCTACAACTACCTGAAAGGAGGTTGTAGCAAGGCGGGGTCGGTCTCTTCTCCCTAGTAACAAGCAATAGGACAAGAGGAAATGGCCTCAAGCTGTGCCAGGGGAAGTTTAGATAGGATGTTAGGAAAAAATTCTTCACCAAAAGGGTTGTCAGACATTGGAACAGGCTGCTCAGGGAGGTGGTGGAGTCTCCATCCCTGGAGGTATTTAAAAGAAGGGTAGATGTGGTGCTTGAGGATATGGTTTAGTGGTGGACTTGGCAGTGATAGGTTAGCGGTTGGACTTGATGATCTTAAGGGTCTTTTCCAACCTTAACGATTCTATGATTCTATGGTTCATTTGGGAAAAATTCATTAGTGCACAGGTTTTGATAACGTATTTAGAGGAAGTAAAGTTGAAACAGAAAAGCCCTGAAGAAACCTCAGCCTGATTTACAGTTAAGAAACTGATTACTTTGCAAAAAAGTAATCATACCTCTGAAACAACACAGCAGTCTTGTAACAAGCCTTTATGGGAAGCTCAAAACCAACAGAACTCTTATACCCCAATGTCACCCTCTTAAATCAGCCCTCTACCATTACCTTGATCATCTGCTTGCAGACTCTCATGAGCGTGTAGTCCAGTTCTGGGTCCATCATCTCTGTCTCCTGTAGTTTAAACACCTTCTGGTGGC
Source organism: Phalacrocorax carbo (assembly GCF_963921805.1). Lineage (NCBI taxonomy): Eukaryota > Metazoa > Chordata > Aves > Suliformes > Phalacrocoracidae > Phalacrocorax > Phalacrocorax carbo. The sequence continues at coordinate 24,603,575 of NC_087520.1, forward strand.
ACCGGGTACTCAACTGCTTCTTGATTTCTTTCAGGCATTCAATCATCTACAACACAGTATTATTACAACCACAACAACTTCGATATGATTCTGTTACTTGCTGCCTAAAACACAGAGCTACATGTTCCCCTAACAGCTATCTTCACCTGATTGGTGTAGTTAAGCTCCCTACGCCTAGATTTTATAAAAGTTGTTATCAGTGCTGATTTCCTGGACTTGCTTTAAGCTCATCTTTTCTTAAAGATTTAATGAGACTTACACCAAAACCCCAAACCTCCTCTTGCAGACGTTACACCTAAGAAACCTTTAGCAACATTTGCAGTAAGCAGCTGCTAATAGCTTAAAACTAGCATTACCTGAAGAACAAATTGCTCATGGCATTGCATTCACCCAGTATTAGTGCTTGTGAACCAGTGGGGCAGGGGAGAAACAATGCTCTAAAATACTAATGGAAGATTTCAGTGGTATCAAAATGAAAATCTAACGCTGCACTCACAGGGGCAAAAGTGTTCTTAAAAGGTTTTCTGAAGGGGAAGTACAAATTAAACATAAATTATTAATAAAATCCATTACCTGAGCATTGCCATAGGGCACGTTTTGGCAGTAATTCTTGATGTCACTTTTACAAGCCTCGTACAGTTCTGGTTCAAGTCTGATATCCTCAGTCTGCAGGATAAATTACAACATGAGCTTTTAAGTAGGACTCTAAAGACTATCTTACTTTGTTAATAGATTAACTGGAGCCCTCTACTCAGAAAAAGCAAGCACCTCTCAACTCTCAGGTCAGTTTCCTTGACTTTAAGGGTCTTGGGTGTGAGAAGTGGTGTTAGCAGGAAATCAACTCTGCAAATCCATGCAGCAGATCAGTTGGCTTTTTACACTGAAGAAAGAGTTTTAACCAAATTTTAGAGCTTGCAAGTTGTTTCCACTGCTCCTCCTATAGGGGCATAGACAAATGTCCAAGACAGCCAAAATATTTTGATGTCAAAGCTAAAGGACATATTAATAACCATTGGGTGATCTGGAGAACGTGAATGAAGTTTCCTGCTTTTAGCAATGCCCAGCATTTGAGTACTTCCATACAAAGGAAAGAGTGCTGCATCTTCTGATATGAGCCTACTTAAGGTGAAGCTTTAACACTCAAACAATATCTACTGGACAAAGACCTCACAAATTTATTGCTGCAAGCACTGCAGCAGGAAGCTGAGAGGCAGCCTTGCCTACCAAACAAATACTACTCTTATTTATCCACTGAGCAACTTAGAGCAGCTGGAGTGAAGTTGCTTTATCTGTGCTTCCTTCCTCAGCCTGTAAAATGAAGCTTTTATTCTCTCCTAGAGGACTTTAAGGACATCAGCATGTGTAGCACATTGCTACCTAACACTAAATATAGTAACTTCTAGCTGAAATTCCAATGACCATTTAGCTTGCTTTAGCCTTCAGGAGACTATATTTAAGGCATTAAAGTAGACAATCATTACTTTCACTGTGAAGGGCAATCGAGCCTTGTGTTTTAAGAGTGGAAAAATAAATCAGATACACCCCCAGGGTGGACAAACCAGGAAGCTTTAATTCAAGACCTCACTAGAGGAGTGGGCAGATCAAGAGTTTCACACATTTACCATCTCTAGCTCCTCAACACGCAGCTGTTTGCGGCACTTCAGAGAGACCCTATGCTCCTTGGCATCTTGCAAAGTATCATTGCGCACAGTTGTGCTCAGACAGATCACTACATCCACCCTGCAGAAAAGAAAACAGCTTTTAACTCATACTTTTCGCTTAGACCAGCCAAGATTCTCTGTGGTGATCCAACACCAAACTGACCCCAAGAATTCAAACACAACTTAAAGTCCTTGTGCATCTATGCTTACTTGTAGCCTGGGTACAGTTCCAAGTAGAGTAACTGGATCACAATTAAAACTGAAATCTGATGCTAAGTGGAGTCTAGATCAGCAGGCATGAGGATACTCAAAATCCCACCACACCCCTGCCCAGCAAGACCTCTGCTCTTCGGTCATGTGAGCACTTTAGAAAAGCCTTACTTAATCTCAGAAACAGATGAAGGTGAATACCTACATGGCATTGCAAACAGTCCTTTTGCATTATGGGAAGGGCATTTGTACCATAAAATGCAGAGAGTCTTGCTATCCATGAACAGGATTGACCTTGTGGGTAATTTAGCTTTACATCATTGCAATAGGCCATTAAAAAACCTTTATACTGAAATGAATGAACGAGCTAAAACAAGTGGGATATTTTCCCTTCCCAGATCAGCAACTGGAACAATAGTAGCCTACATCTTAGAAGACAATCAATCTAGCAAGGATATAAAACATCCTGGGACATGCAGTCCAGTAATTGTAATCATTAGCTATTTTCACAGCAAGAAAAATAACGAGGACAGGCTTGCATGCAAGAGTAAAGCAGAAGTAATTTTAAAGGAGGCAAGCAATGCCTCTACCTTAAGCATCTGCAGAATGCAGTCACTAACAGAAAACACAAATCAATCAGCCTTTACAGGAAGTTCAGCATCTTCTGTCCTATCATGAAATATCCTACAACTTTATTACACATTTATACAATCAGATTGCTGTTTGGTCAGGTGCTACATACTTTTTTTTGATGTTGGGGCAAAGTTTTAGTACATCCTCCTTGCAAGCCATTTTAAACTTGTATGAGAACCTAAAATCTTTCATTTGAACCTGGAAGAAAAATGAGGAAAAAACTTTGGTCACCTGGAGGAGAAAAAAAAAGTGATGCCCAAAAAACCACTTGTTGAATCAAATGCTTTTGTCCACAACTTGCTCCCATGTTAGTAAGAGAGATGTTGCACTGCTGAAGCAGCTTGGACCCTATCTACCACGTGCCAGCGAAGGAGGATCTCAAAATAAATCATGTCTATAAGTGACCATTTATGACCAGGCATGCAAGTATAACTGAATTCACGAGCGCACTTTTAAATACAGTGGGAAATCAATCTCAAAGAAGGAGAGCTTTCATAATTAGCTAACTCCTGTCAACATCCTCAACGAACAGAACAAGCTTCCACTGATAGCAGAGAAAAGTGCTGCTTACCAGCTGGAAATGAGTAACTCCAATTGCACATTTTTCATTCATTTCCTTCTGGTGTTTGTTCTGTATTAGACATTCCATCAGGTCCCCAGAATCAATCTGGTTATCTGCAACCTCCTGAAGAAGAGATGAAGGGCTTAAAAATAAACTACTCTTACATGATTTTTATGCTCCTTTAGCCCACTGTGACCAGGAAATAATGGAACTTGCAGTGCCACTCTATTGTGAGCTCACGCTACCATTAACTGATCACCTGAGTGTTGTACAGAACAACTATTTATAAATGCAGATCAGAAAAGAATCATCTCAGGCACATGTACACTTTAGACTCAGGAGAATATACTGCAGAGACTCAGTGCTTACATGAAGTATTACAGCTAGGTGCCTCCGTTGCTATTTAACTACTCAATCCTAGAGCAATGCAAGAAGTTATTTTAGCAATGCTGAGCAGCTGCACAGAGTGGAGTGGCTAGACACACTGCTTGCAGGCAAGGAGAAAATAAAAAGTTTACTTTTTAACACACTGTAAAGAGATTTTTCCAATTACAGGGCAATTTTCTTCTTCAAACTCTAGCTTTTATGCTAGGGCTCTGACAACAGCAGAAGTACTAGATGGAACTATGAATTTTTGGTTTAGGGTGTTGTTTTTTTTAATGAAAGACTTTTGTAACTGCTTATGCCTGATTTTACTTTTGAAGTGTAGCAAGTACACCAAGGACTAATACTAAAAACCTCTAACCCTTCCACACAGTGTTTTTTTCCCTGAAAATATTTACTCTATTAAGGAGTACTCACATGACAGAACGTCTGGATAATGGGCTCACATGCTCTCATCAGCAAGGCTTCAATTTGAATGTCCTGCAGAAAACATGCAATATTTTATTTTCACAGTGAATGGTCAAGAAAAGTGTCGGAAAAAAAACCCTGTGATAAGTTAAACTCAGCTAGGTTTACAAGGTTTTGAAAGATGCAATCTAGACAGCTTTGCCCTTCAGTTCTGGAAACCTGAGGGTTCGTTATTGCCAGCAACGTGGCAAATGCAAGACAAGCCTTCCAGAGCCATGCCTCCACAGAGACCCATTGCTTAGATAATTCAGCTAATCTCCTCTGAACTGGATGCTACAGCACTAGAAATCACCTTACACCTAGGCAGGAGTTAAAGATTAATGATAGTTCTGAGGAAGCTATTTTGTAACCACTGGAAGAAAGCTTTCCCTAGGGCACAATGTGAATGAAGAGATACGGGGAACTGTTTGGGGCAAGATAGTCAAACATACCGCTTCATAAAATAAGTAAAGCTGCTGACCTTACTGAAAAATCTCTAATGATGCACCTGGCAGTAACTTCTTGCAAAATTTTTGGGACAGGGAGGGACATTGCAATACGGTACTTAAAACTGCTTGCAAGCAATACCAAAACAGGAAGTCCTGTGACATATCTTGACTTGTTCTAAAGGTGACTGGGTTACCTGTGCAAATAATGTTAGCTTCAGTACCATAACTGTTTTGAAGCAGGAGAAATGTCATCACCCGCCTAAAATCCTGAACCACTGTTCAATTCTATTCCTTGAGAACCCCACATGAACACTTACATTGCATGGGGTAAAATGGATGGTCTCTGCTTGATTCCAGAGAGCTGCATTTCTGCAGCTGTTCTAACCTCACTTTCTCCACCACTGTCGAAGTGACATGCTTAGACATGCTCAACTCTTCCCTCTATCCCAGGCTAAAAACCCCTCACCTCTGACTCCAGCTCAGTGAGGTTTCCCACTATGTCTCTGCAATCAGACACCAAGTCATCAAGATGGTCCTGAAGGCATTCCAGCTCCTATAAAAACAGACATTTTAGTGTGTGATCCAAGAACCCAGGTTAAAAATTTGGGCCTGAAATATTCCAACACACATAAAACTGCTCTCCTCTTTGTAATGTCCTAACTCTCATTTAATCCCACCCCTCTTCTGGCACTCCCAGAATACATATACATAGTAGTGGTTGAGAAAGTCAGTCTAGGATGTTACCACTTGTTCTCAAAAGCTGCACGACATGTTTTTACTTCTGGAATATCACATATAATTTTCTCTTTGCATGGCTGTAATGAGATGCTAATTACCCAAACTACAACCTATGATAGAAACTTCAAAAAGACAGTGGTGTATGCTCTACTGCATCTGCTGTAGAATGGCCCCTCCCTCACAGCTACGCTTAAGCACAGGAATTTAACATAAACGTACTCTCTGAAACTTTGTGAAGTAGCAGCAGATGTTAGTTCAGTTCTGTATAAACACAGGAAGCATGTCGGCATTTGCCAAATGGAAATCGGATAAAGTTTATGTGGGAAGTGCCAAGCTTGTAATGCAATATTACAAATAAGAGTCAGGGTGGGGTGGGATTGCTTGATTAAAGTCTTTCTTGTTAATGATCCCCTTCCCCCTTCTCATTCCACAACACATTTGAACCTACTGAAGCCATGCAGTAGGTGCAAAGCTTCTTTGTATCCCCTCTGTTTCTCAGTCTAGTGTAGATTGTGTTTCAAAATGCACACGTTTTTAATATATTCTTGGCTATAGAGACAGCTAAAAACAAGATGTCCCTTTAACGCCCTTCTGCCCTTCCCACCCCTCCAGCTTTGCAAATGAAGTAGCAGTGTTACTGTGTACAGTACCTGCCCTGTCTCTGTTTTTTCACTGCACCACTTCCCTAAGTCAATCATGCACTTGTCCTGGAGGGCTGGGTCCAGCTTCACATCCATGGCACGCTGGTGGAGGATTCGCTGGACCTCTGCTCTGCACTCTCGTGATAGCTGCAAAGAGAGCAAAAAGCATTTAGCATATAGGGTCTCTAAATCCATACAATGCAAGCAACTTGCTGTCAGGTGAAGCACAGAGTGACCACAAATGCCATCAGCAACCCCAGAAAGTACAGAACAAGTCCTGTACTGCTCAGCACAAGCCTGCTGGGACCCCCACCAGTGACCCAGACTCCAGAAGAGTTTGGAGCCTAGTCATTTAGTTTGGAGGGAGGCACTTTTCATTCCACTAAAATAGATTTTACATCCTTAAACCTTTACTTTACTTTTAAAGTGAGATGTCAAGGCAGGTCCCTAGATTATCTGTTGCACTGTCCCCTTCATTCAAAGCTACAGTCTGCTTCTGGAGATGTCAAAATAGCTCATGCCCTTAATACCAAAAGAGAAGCCCAGAATGAGGCAATGAAGTCCAGCTGCAATTTCTTCTCAGCAGCCCCCACTGCAGCACATCAAAGCCCAGACTGAGGAAGACACAAACTGTAGAAAATGCAGGGTACTACAGACCTAAAATGCACCTGTCAAAGCTTAGAACTCCATACATTTAAAAATCCAAACCACTGGTGTTACCTAGCACTTTGTGGACAGCACTGGAAAAAAAGTATAGATCTAACCTCTGATGAGTTTACTTTCAAACACTAAATCTCAAAATGACAGCTGCTCCCTTAGTCTACTTTCCAATAGAAAAATACATCTAGAAGCCTTTTCTCTCTCTGATAGATTATTTGCAGGGTGGCTATTGATTTCTTTGGTTAGCACTAATATAAAATGGAATTAAAAAGTCTTAACTCAGTGGACTAAGAAACTGCATTAAAATAAATTATTCCTAAAAGAGAGATGCTTTCAATCAATACTTGACCTCTGCCTCAAAAGACCTTTTAAATCAAGCTGTAGAATTAATGTTTAAGTCAGGCCACTGTGTAAACCCACCAACTCCCAGGGACTGCATACACTACAGTGCCAAAAGAGATGGAACTGAGTACCCAGGGAGTGCCTAGGTAAAGGCGCGAGGGGGCAGCAAACTTGAGAGTAGCTCTGAACCAAACAGATGTGATTATGGTGGATCTCTAGATTGCAGGGCAGCAAGTCAGATCCCTACTGTCTTCTGTAAAGGCAGCATAAGCACATTTGCCTGTACAGTGTGCTCCAAAGAACTGCAAGGGTGCTTTATTCCAGTAGGAAGAATTTAATCGGGTATAATTTTGAAATTGTACTCAAATCAAAACTTAATTAGAAACAGCCTAGGAAAAATGGGCTTAGAACTTTTTTGCATAAAACCAATTTTGCAGCTACAGCAGCTATCTACAAGGAATCACACTCCTCTTTGGAAAGACAAGGGGGAGGGACTTGCACTGCATCTATACAGACACACCTAAGTTACTGTCAGCACAGAGTTCCCCCTGCAGGCAATTGTCACATCTTGATGTGGCTATTTTGCCTTACCAGAACAACATAGACCTTCAAGGCACACTTGAGGAAGAGTTGGACATCCAAAGCAGTCCAAGTGCTACCTATCGTAAATGCTTTTAAGTAGCTTTTACGAGTTCTTGCAGTTTTAACACAGTGTGTCCAACTCCCAGATGTACATGCAACCTTTCTATCACAGATCAAAGAGCAGTAGAAGTTGCACTCTAGCTCTTACCCTCCTTCCTTGCTCCTCTGTGCGGTAGGCATGCCTGTACAAGCAGGAGAAAACAGCCCCTGGAGGCATCAGCTCACTGGTCTCATTCCAGCCATGGGTATGGCAGAGTCGGGAGGCATCTCCCTGACACTTGCGGTAAAGAACTGTATCCAATCTGCAAACAGAAAGAAGTTATCACTAGCACTTCACTCAAGTCTTTACATTTTTCATATTCTGAAATGCTTGAGGCAGAAAAATCTACTTCAAGTTTCATACACCACCGTATCACTTGGCAGTGGTGTCTAACCCACTGAACCAACAGGTGACAAAACACCTGTCACTATATTTGGAATCAAGTCCCTATTCTTGCAAAAATACACTAAGATCTTTAATTCCAGATTAAATCTTCAATGCTTCTTGAAGTGCCTCCCATTCTTTTCTGCAGCATGCCACCCAATGCTGACACATGAGAAAAGAAGTCATCTCCCTGATGTCCTAAAGCAGCAGAAAGGCAGATACATACCATGCTTTGCTTGTATAATACCTTACATGTACTTTGTACTGCTGCCATTTTGAAATGCCAGTTCCATAAAAATCTGAGTTAGATTAATTATTGTCTGCTCTGGATTTGTGCAAACTGAAGACTCAACATTCCTTGCTTTTTGCATACAAGAAAACTGCAGATGCAGATCTCTTAAGATGACATCTAATTACATTAAAGCTAAGTGAGATATTGCCAGCTTTCCAAAATGGAAGCTTCAGATTTCTACAACACTTTAGAAGGCAAACATCAAGTGAGATCAGTGAACACAATTATATAGATAAAGACAAGAAGTAGTAAGAAAACCACTTCTACTCCGTGTGTCTGTGCTAGATGCACAGTTAATACATCAGTTTTTATAAGCCAGTTCTAGGAGGCAGTGGTTAAACAAGAAAGATGAGCTAAAGTTGCCTATACTGCAATATGAATTAGAATTATCTTTACTCCCAGAAAAATGCAAATACTCAGTCTTCCTTCTTCCAATCACTTAAGTTTGGCTCAAGCAATGAATTACCTGCTGGAAACATAGCAGAGGCAGGAAAACCATTAATGAGGGGAAACAGGAAGAGGAGAAAAAAACAACCTAGAGTATTCTTGTCTGCCTATGGAGACAGTTATCAAGATGACTAAATAAACAGCCACTAAGCCCTGTACTCTTTGGCCCTTGAAGCCCTGTATATTTTAAAAGCAGAAGGTTCACAGAGCATGTCAGCTTTTAATTACTAGCAATGCTGCCCATAGATACAGCTGTAAGTCAGATTTGTTTTCTTGGATTTGAATACCCTTTGCAGTAACCAAAGCTCATGACTTCTTGCCTTATACTCTTTGTGGTCACTGAAAACAATTATTCCATTTCTTGAAGTAAACCCATTTGATGTACTCTACTTCCTCACCTCTCAATCTTCTCCAGAAGCAAAACCACTTATTCTTTCCTCAATGGTCATGTTTATCAAATTTATACTCCCCTCATCTTAACATACAGACAGAGGGGCTCTGTATGTATTTAAAACAAAACACTCATCTTTAGATGAGAAAGTTGGAAAAGCAGTGCTCCAAAGGGACTTACATCTGCTCTACAGGCTGTAATTCACACCCAGAGAATATGAAAAAAGGCAGAAATGGAAGCAGGGAGCCTCTCACAGTGTCTCTTTGTAGCTTTTTTAATAGCTTGGTTTTCTTAACTCCCATATTGAAGGACTCCGAGCAGACAAAACAGGCGACCACCTGCACAGAAAGTGACCTTCAATATGGCCAGAGGGACAACTCCTAATTAAGATACATTGAATTTCAGAGCTCAAATGTGAGATGCTTTTTAGGGTTGCATTATTTCTAAGCAAGTACCTGATCTAAGTGGGCACCACTCTTACTTGTTTTAAGCAGCTTTTTGCCTCTACTGTTTTAGACAGGCATTAATGCCCTACAGACCTGGCATGTTTAAAGTCCTCTTTTGGGCAAGCATAAGCTATACTGTTTTACAAGGAACTTCTAATGCATACAAACACTAAATACAAGTATCAAGTGAGCATAAATCTTGGTTTACAGTACGCACTTCCAATCACGAGATATAAAATACTGCAGCTCCAAGAGCCTGTGCTCACAGTCCTCTACCATCTTCTCAGTATACAAGTGCTCCATCAGGCAAGAAAGAATCCTGCAAACAGAAGAAAAAAGTTAGGCAACAGACTTATAATCATGCTGAGTTTCCTTCTAACAGTTGGTGCTGCCAAATCAGTCCTTCCAACGAACTGTAGATAAGACATTGAGATACAGTGAAGATCTTCCTCTTCCCTCAAAAAGATTACATCTAAAACAACTGTATACCACATTTGCACCCTCTTAAAATCCATTTAGTTGTCTCAGAAAGTCTGAGATACAAAAAAACATACAGAATATTTTATATAAAATCAGACTCAGGAGATAATATATATCAGACCTGAGGATAAAGGAGACATTTGTCTTCACAATATGGGTTTGCTTAACTGGCCTTTCAAGGCTTGCTACTTTTCTTTATGATATTGCTAAAGACTTAAGTAAGAGAAATTAGCACAGCAAGTGTCACAAAGTTAATCTAAGAGCCCAGGATAGCTACGTCCTTCGTGAGTGCTAAACCAGCCCTGTTATAAAAATACTAGCCTGCTTATAGGGCAAAAATGAAGACAGAGCCCAGTTGACATCTCCAACCAAGTATAAATTGCTACTTTGGAGTCCATCATTTCTCGACAGATTTTAGTATCTATACTGGTCAGCTGCACAACCTGCATGGATGCCCAACAGAAACAAAAGCCAGTTGTAACTAAGAGACACCTACATCGGGTCTCCAGACCGTATGTGCTTGCAGGCAGTCTGTATCACCGATTCACAGGCCTCATTCAACGCTCGGTCAATGCGGTAATCTGCACCGGGGTCAGTTTCTTGAATCAGTGTTTGAAGCTGGAAGAAAAGTTGTGGACAGGAAAACAAATTATAACAGTCAAAACGAAAGCACTTGCAACCTCTCAGCACTGAAATTCTATGCCAATAAAACCACTACCAGGAATGACCTCTGCCCTACAGTTGCTTATTTTAAGTGCTTGTGCTGCCAACTCAATTACCAGACAAGGGAGTCCAACACTGCTGAAGCCTAATTATCCTTATGAAGCAGACCAGCAACAATGGATGAGACCAGTCACACACTGCAGGTCAACTGTAAACTTGGACCAGTTATATAATACTTTACAAACCAGAAATGGTAAAGTTTCAATATTGTATTTTTGATCCACCCTCATTCCATAAGGCTAACAATACCAAACATGCAAATTTGTCACAATTCCATGAAGACTACTGTCCTAAACTGAAAACTAAATCAATGTTTAAAGACCAGTTACCTAGCTACAAACAAAGCTTAAAAACCATTTTTGAATTGCCTGGGGAAGACACAAAAGTTTCACTGAAACACAGGATAAAGTGTCCTGTTCTGTTGGCCCATGAAATATCATTTCCTCAAGTATGCCTGCTCATTGTTTTGGAAGCCAGTAACCACAATTTGGTCAATAGTGCACAATTTATTATTTGTACTGTATTGTTTTTCCCTTCATATCTATATATACGTACACATATGTATACATGTACATATATACACACTTGCATATAGATATATGTAGATAGACATGAAGGGAATTTCAGTAAATCTCAATCTCACTTAATCTACTGTTTTGGGGCCAATCTACTGCTTTCTGAGCCATCACTCAGCACCGGATCCCCATGCCCCACTTCATTTCCCACCATGCCGTGAATTCCCAAAGACTGACATAGGGCAGACCAGTATCATCATTAGACAGGCAAACATTTTTTTGGAGCAAAAAAACAACAGAGCTTGCTTAGAAGGTAGCTGCGCACTGACATCAAATGGTCTATGCTGTTAACATCTTGACATTTACTTAATGATTTTTGTTACTGGCCCCAGCCCAACTAAATCAAAAGCACAGTTAAAATTTTATCCTCCATCTTTCGAAATCTGCACCTAAACACTATCCAGAAAACTTTCAGGGCAAAGCCTAACATCACAAAACACAGAAAAGAAAAAAGCATCAGAGAACTGGAAAAAAAAAAATAAGCTAGCACTATTTATCCAATAGGAAACTTGCAATCAAGGGGACAGACCACAGACTGCCTGGGAGGAACACAGGATTTCCTGCAGCTTGCTCCTGGCCAAAGTTAATTAGGCCCAGCCTCAGTTTCTAAGGGATGCAGGCAGCTTGGAAGAGTGCTGCCTAGCAGGCACAAGCTGTTGGTTCAAGAATTCTTGGGATATTTTCACTAAAAAGTAATAATAAAAAAAGAAGCATTTTATACAACTCTGAGGTCAAACAGAAGCCAATACAGAATAGGAGCTGCATCTTAATCAGCAGAATTGAGAAATGCTTCATCCTTCACAAACTTCCTAAGAGTCAGAAGTGCAAGGAGGAAAAGAATATGGTTGTTCTGCTGGCATGCACACACACTCAGAGCCTACGTGGACAGGCAATACTCTGCACGTAAAGTGCTGGGCTCACTTCATGTCAGATGTTTACATATAAATATGGATCAAGTATGATTACTGAAATTACTCCCTCAAGGACAAATAGGTGAATAAAACCTCAAACCTTGCCTTTTTTTTTTTTACATACAGATTAAATAAACTAGTCAGAGTATTACAGGATTCTTCCTCAGGTCTCAGCTTAAGTGGGTTTTTGTGGTGCTATCAAGTGAAAGAGGCCAAAGCGCACTGAGTATGACAGTTCAGAGGCACCACATTGCCTCCTAGTCTCTCTGCCCTGTTTTGGGCACTACTGCAGAATTCCCAGTCCCGATTCTCAACCACGTGCAAGATGTGCAGCAGCAAGCCACCTGCCCTGACTGCAGGGGCAAGGGGCTAATTTGGCATCAGCAATAAAAGTGAAGGTTTTATAGCATCTTCCTTCCTCCCACAACAAATCCTTATAGCTGAAAAGCAGCTGGATAACCCTTATAATCTGCTGAACTCTTATCTTGATAGGGAACTAAATTAACAATTCACCATTGGTTTATTAGCTGTATTAGAAATTTAAAGCAGAAATATCTGCCCTTTTAGCAAGGATTATAGTTTTACCTGCTCAAGGGACTGAACAGAAAAAAACAAAGATAAGACCAGAGCAACATGAAGTACCATATCTGAGGAACAGTTTCCCAGCACCTATAATACGAAATATTGCTTTCATTGAGCAACACCACAGCTTCCAGACACTGCTGGTACAGCTGCAGATCTTTTAAGGGCTGATGCTCACAATTAAGGGACACATATCTGCTGTCTGATGACCTTCAGCATCACAAACCCACTCTTCCTACACACAGGATCTCCATCTTTGAAGGATAACATTACAATAATATTTGCAGAAGACCATTTAATGACTGGAACATACCCAAGCTGTATATGCTTCCCCAAAGGGAACAGAGGCTTGCTTTACACAGGAAGACATGCTCCTGAAGTAGTATCTCATTCCAGTGGTTTTTTTTTTTTTCCTTAAAATGCATGCCCCTACAGAAGTACATTAATAGTATAAATAACAGAACCCCTATCCTTTGCTTCAGAACAGGCAGAGCACTCTGATATGGCAATGCCAAACTGCAAACAGTCTTTAAAGAGGGCACATTGCTGGAGTGTACCTGTGATATGCCAGAGTAAGGAAGGAACTTAAGCCTACAGTTAGGCAAGATAAAGCTGACTAAACACCCAGGAGGTTTTTTTGAACTTAGGCTGAACCATTTATGTTACACAGAAAGGCATCGTTCCTCTAGCATTTACAGAACTTGGGCACTTTGGCAAGTTCACTGATCAAGACCAAGACAAAAAACCACACAGCTCTCAGACGTTTTGTGTCTAGGCATGCCTCTTGCACAACAGCATGGTTAATCACAAGCACAGACTCTCATATGCAAGGTCATTCTGGCTGAGATGTCACAAGAAATGAAACCCCTCAGATCAAGAAATCAGGGTTTGAGAACACATTTCATCGACACTTTTAAACACAAAGAATCACTCTCATTCCTCCTGCAGGAAATAGTACAAGCAGATGCTCTTGCAGGAAAGTAAAGCCATGAAGGTTCTTCGGTTTTGTTTTATTGTTCTGGGATTCTTCGTGTTGTTTTTGGCAGACAGGCAAATATCCTCCTTCCATGAGGCAAGCAGAATCAGAGCAAACCTTGACAGACAGGACGGGAAGTAAAGAGAGATCCAAATTAGGTGTTTCCTGTTCCAATTTCCTCAAGCAAACTGTCTAGGCAAGTGCATCTGAAGAATTTCAGGACTAGTCCTACTGCTTTAAGCTAGCCAAGAAATTGGAGTGCTGTATTGGTGTTACCTACTGATGCTACTAAAAGCACAGGGACACAAGTTTTTGACTCCACACAGAAAAGACGACATCTGGAGATGGGCCCAAAGCTCTGCAGCTAGCTCTGCTTGGACAACCCCATAGCAACAATGCCATCTTCCTCTGTTTCCACAGGCAGTAGAGATGCCACAGACCAGTAGTTCCACCATCAACAGCCGCATCAAAGTTCAATCCAAGAGCATCAGCACCATATTCCTAAAGTATGAACAGCCCAAGAACATCAGAAAGCAAGGACCAACAGCAGCCAGCTTTGGTCTAGCTGGACTTTGGCTGAAGCACTGTGGACCAAACAGTAGCCAGGAAGCAAGCACACAGGAGATGGCTGAAGCAGACATCCTATCTGCACATGAGGAGCCACTGATCAGAGGTACAAAGTGATAGGACATCTCACCAATTACATTGTAGACAAAAAACCCCACACCAAACCAAAACAGTCCATGCTTTTTGATGCAGTCTGCTTATTAGATTTTTGAAACCCCGACACAGGTCAGACTTTCCCCCATGAATGAATTTACCAAAGCAGCACTTCTGAGACCATCCACATGTCTCAAAAACTGAAGATGGCAATGAAGAAGTTAAGAAATGAGCTTCAGAAAACCATCAGTGGCTCAGCAGAAGCATGTGTCAAAGGAGCTCTCTAGGTATCCAAAGGAAATTAACTAGATCCAGCTACTATAAAGGGATGGACCTCTAACTTGCCTTCTCTGCAGCCTGTCATATGGGCCAATCTCATATGACAGTCTCTTGCACAAGCTGCATGGTACCTAGAAGGGTTTCAGGCAATATTCTCCTCCTTACAAATACAATTTACCTATCATAGAAGGTAAAAGCAAGCAGCTCATTCTAACACAATAAAATCGAACTAGAACAAAACCAGTGACAGCTGAGACAACCATTACCATTCACATATAAAAATATCAACAAGTGATTTACCACCTCAGAAATCATAAGCAGCTACATAATAGCATCATGCCAGTCCTCAGGAACACAGAGCACTGGAATGTTCATCCTATTCTTGCACTCATCTATTTCCTCTTGCCCATAAAAATATGGACAAACTAATTGTATTTTATAAAATCAACACTTAATTTGCTCCTGCTGTCTTTTGCACAGAGAACAGAACACAGGTCATTCAACTTGAAGGGGAGTCATGGACAAGCCTTGCTGTTGCATCAGCTTACTGTACAAAAATAAAGCAGAAGCTTAAGTATAAGAGAAGTGGAAAAAAAAAACCCTATAGATTTCTACAGACATTCTTTTTCCCCAAAAGTCTGAAATCTCATATCACTTGGGGGTTCCCTGCCTTGATTTATGATTGTTCTGAACAGGTACTTCATGATCAGGAAGTTGAACTGATCTTCTGACAGTTTGCAAATAATCAAGTTCTGAGGCAGCAAGTTCCATTTCATATTTAAATAGAAACAAGTATTCAGTTTTTCACACTAGTGTTGCAAAGCATAAGTCATGCGCTACAGCTTACCGCAGAAATGACTCAAACTGTACAGCTGCTGCACCAATACACCTGGTATTTATGCAGAAATAAGCTTCAGCACAAAAGCATCCTATCCCTTACAAAAATTTGACAGATATTCATCTATCTTTGCTAACATACACAAATGGCCAACATTTTGGCTCAGGCTTTAAGCTACCTTTACACAGAAAACAGACTGCAGTGGGTCTGTGTATGCTTTTGACCTTTGCAATGTATCTCCCCAGATTCCCACCTCTGCACTAACACTCCCTAGCCATTTTTAGCATTGATGCCGCTTTTCCAGGTTCATGGGTCATTAAAAGCAGGTATTAAGTACAAAAATTTAATATTACATTAAAAAGCACTAATGAGTTTGAACAAATATTAAACAATTGTTTTCAATTTAAAGAGATTACAAACAGGATGCATCTGGGCCAAAATGGAGTTTAAAAAAGGCAAAAGAATCATCCTGTTTTAAAGAGGTAATTTGGAGAAGAACGACATTTTCTTCAGTGGCTGCAACTACAACGATGTGCAGCAGTTTGTTGTACCTACCTGCCCCATAAGTTCCATTTCTATCATTAAAGCTGAATGAAATAGCAAAAACAAAACTGAATGGAAAGGTGCTTTGAGAAGATTTAGTGCATTTCCGATGACAGGGCATAGGAAGAGAAGGAAAGGGAATGTTTTAACACTGAAAAAAAACCCCACAGTTTCCCTACATCTTGCACCCAGGAGAGAATTCCATGATTTGAGAGCTGCTGGAGAAGAGCTACTAGAGATCCAAGTACAAGATCCAGAGCAAAACAATCTAAAATGTATTTTTTGACAGGAACACACCACATTACTAATGTGCTGCTAGATACCAAGTTACACCTCATGCCATGACAATTACACAGCTGCCTCCAGCATTCATTGGTACCCAGCAGAGCCAGACTGCCTGCAGAAGAATCTCCATCATAAGGCAAAACTTGAACTGACAAGTCAGTGCTTCTACCAACTGAGCAACCTGGAAGCGAAGTGATTAAAAAAGCATCTTACTGCCTGCTGACAATTCAGCCCGACGTTTCCCTTTTCGCCCCGTACTACTTTCATCAGGCAATGCAGGGTGCGACCTTTCCGATGCAGGCCTGAGCAGTGGTGTTCGATCTCTCCTCGGCAGCTCAGGATGATTTCTGGGCTCAGTGAGAAGTCTTCCATTAGCATGCGCCGGTAATCCAACATTTCACCCTGGCACTCGCTGCTCACTTGTCGACCTAAGCCAAGAGAAGATCATGTGATTTAGCATTAATGCTTAGCAGAGCCCTACTTGACCTATGCTACCATCACGTTGGAAGAACAGGGATGATGACCACACACTGGACAACACTATGTTGCAACAAATGTGCTAGACTAGACATGCTGGTGATTAAATCAGTTGTAATGGTAGCTCCCAGCATTTAATTGAACCTGTAAAATAGCCAGTCTATAGATTCAATGCATGGATTTGAAAAAAAAAAAGGATTCCTGACATAATAGCAGAATCTTATTTTGGATTTAACATTCTAGGAGGTGCTTTAGAAGAACAGCTGAAAGTGCTCAGTGATCTAAAGCTCTGTGGTACAGGCCAGCTCTTCCCTGCAAGCTCAAGGGCACGTTTTATCACTGTAGGAAGAAAAATCACCGTTGGTATTTTACCAGCTTGATATGTAATTGGGGGAGGAATTTTTCCAGACAGCAGGTTAAACAGTATCTGAGGAAGAGGTTTTCTAGAGCAATAGCACATACTTGATCAGGCAGCCAAAACACAGAACAGAATGTTACCAAGAGTATGTATGTAGTGTCTAATAAACTGCAGTTGCACAGAAATCTAACTTTAGTCAATGCTTAGATCTGCTATAAGCTTTCCTACAGACCTCATGTAGACAGTTTGTTGGTTTTGGGTTTTTTAAATCAAAAGGAACATGTCTTTTTTAGTATGCCATCCCCCGGCCCCCATACCTATTCATACGTATACAACGCCCCACGCAACGGAGGTCCTATACTCCCAACAAGGGCTCGCACACATTATAATACAGACACATGGAGGTGTGTGGAATTAGTGTTCCTCCTGGGCTATGCTTCATGCATAAGCCACACACTGCAGAACCTGTTCCACTGTAAAAGTGGAAGTTAATAACTGAATTGCAGTTTTCTGCATGTAATTCAGGAAAGCACCTGCCCTACTGCAGGGAGAAAGAAAAAGACCCACAACTTCCCCACAAACCATTTCCACATTGATCACAAGCAATGAATTATTCAAACTCAAAGGCACAGACTGCTTATGGTGTTATGGCAGCCTTTCCCTCCCATGCCAGGGGCATTGCAGCATGCAGCCCTGTCACTGGATCAGAAACCACCCAGCTGCATGCCAAGAGGGAAACAATTCTTCAGGACAGATCTGGAGGATATTCTGTGTCATTTTACATGTTATGGCAATTTCAGAGAACCTTTAGCATGGTCCTGCTACATAGGGCCTTCTAACACCTTTGGGACAGCTGCTGGTGTTAGGACATCTCCAGCTTACACTAACTTAAAGGAAAAAAGAATATTCTCACACTTCCCTTCCTTCTATGTAAAAAAAACCTAGAGTTAGAGAAATTAAGGCATTTACCCAAGCTACTAAACTGCAAGGAAAGAACGTTACTTACAAGAGGCAGAGGACAGAGTATGCCTGATAAGCATGTTCTTTTTTCTGTGTTTTAACCCAGTAGCAGATTTAATGCTTACTACATAAAGGAAGAAAAAAGCTGCTTGAATTCACAGTGAGTAGACTGATTTGCAATTACACATCAGTCCAAGTGGGATTTGCTATTTTGCATTTTAAACTTCTTGCCTACACAATAGGAGTCAGCATCAGAGGTTTACTCAGCTATTCTGATCTTCAAAACAGTGATGAAAGCATTATGATAAGAAACTTTCCTCTGAACCAAGGTTTGGAAAAGGTTACTTGGAGAAGGAGACTGTAAATATATGTTGAAGCTGAACGTCCAAGAGAAACTTTTAAAATCAAGGTCCTGGCAAGTCACACGTCTCTTGATTGAATTCCACTTACCTCTGTGCACAGCAGATTCTAAGCACATCAACAGATAGGAAAGCCTGGCTTCCCGAGACCGGGGAAGGTTCTCCACATTACAGCGATACTTCTTCAGATCACTTTTACAGGACTTTGCCAGTGAGTAACTAACTTTGTAGTCTTGAGCAATCAGCTTCTGGCGGGTTGTCAGCGCATCACGACACTGCAGGAGATATATCGGAATGGCTGAATGAGCTTCCACACGCTGGTGGCAGAGAGCTAGACCTGCTGCTGTTAAGTTTTCAAGTTGTGTTTCAAAAGATGACTGATGCTTTAGAATTTGTGCGTTTAAGCTGGACTGCAGTTAAATTTCATTTGTCTCAGAAACCACAGAGTTAGTGCACGCCAAGGTCAACAGATCAAGTGTTTTAAAGGCAGCAGCTCTCTGCAGAGCGCTTCTTAAAACTGCACATTCATCCACAGCTTTTTGTGAAGAGCTATGGCTGACAGCATGACTCATTCTTGGTAACTAGGATCAGTTGCTGACATTTATCCCAGCTGTGGTACACACACACCCTATGCCCTCAAGTAACAACTTTTTCTAGTCACCATTTACAAAATAGTGTGGGGTTTGATTTGTTCTGCAATGTGCCGAACAGATGACAGCAGAAAGCAGTCTAACCATGGGAACTTCTAGCCATTTGCCACAACAGGTGAGGCTCACAAGGATGCACTGGGGCCAAACTTCAACCCAGCAGCTGCAAGAACAACCCCCTAAATTTCATCCTAAAAAGGGCCTGTAAAAACACTGCTATGCTTCATAGCTTTTGGTTTAAATTATATGAAATTTAAATGTGAGGGCTGCAGATAATTCAGAACAGCTCAGGCAAATTTGTCCATTCTTGGCATATTTGAAAGGAAGGAAAACCATGCATGTGTAGGGTGGGGAGAACAGGGAGTTCTTGGCACAAAGAACAGAGAAGCCCGATAGCCCTCTCCCCTTCTTTACATCAGGTTTTTGACTGTTCTCCTCCTCTTTCCCATACCTAGTCCAGGACCTGGAAAGCCCTACTCCAAGATATTGCCGCCATCTCCT
Organism: Phalacrocorax carbo; assembly: GCF_963921805.1. Taxonomy (NCBI): domain Eukaryota; kingdom Metazoa; phylum Chordata; class Aves; order Suliformes; family Phalacrocoracidae; genus Phalacrocorax; species Phalacrocorax carbo. The sequence goes on from NC_087520.1 coordinate 24,623,098, forward strand.
TCATGCTCCCATCTCTGTGCCATGACTGAAACCTTGGGACTGGACAGACAAAGCTCTGGACACAGGGAGATTCAGGGTCACAGACAGCTCATCCCCTAAAGCAGGGGGAGGTTGGGTACAGCCAGGGAGCCTGGCCTGGTGAATAGTTTTGGATTATACAAAGCAAGCCACCCACTAGGCAGCTATTGTTGGCTATGTGTGTATACAGCAGCTGGTGCCATCAGCAAGGAGGGACTTTTTACTGGGTAACAGCCTCTACAAAACTAGTGACATTGCAGATGGTCCAACCTGGGCAGCTACAAGAGAAACAGACCTTGTGTTCCTGCTGCTCTGCAAACTGCACCCTCAGAGCATCTGCCCCATCTCCCTACCAACTCATCTGCTACAGCTTTGTCTAACTTCAACATCTTAACATTCCTATCTTCGAGAGCTGATCATGGAAAAGGCCCCTCAAAAACCACCACTGTCTCTGTACGACCAAAACCAGGTTAAGCAAAAATAGCAGCCCGTTTCAGTAATGTACTTGTACAAAATGAAGCTTTGTTTCAAGCCCTCAGGGATCACTCTCTAAGTTTTGAACTTGTTAACTGGAACCAAGCTTTCAGTTAACCAACGCATTTGAAGAAAAGGCAATTAGTCTGATCCCTCCAGGCCTCTGAATCAGGCTCCTTCAGCAGAGCTGCTCCAAGGAAGGCTTTACAGCTATCCATCTTCACATCCTTTCAGAGAGATGATATAATTCCATATGATCCCAAACACTATGATGCTGCTTCCAAAAAGCACTGACAGCATTGCTGCCTTCCCAAAATACCTACACCAATAATCTCTTTTCAGTTTCCAGAACAACATTTTTGTTGCTGTTGAACAACATCTTCAGGAAAAACATAAGGAAATCTTCAATAACTGAACTGTGCATCTTTCCCACAGAATTTGCTGCTTTGTAATCAGATGCTCATAGCCCTGAAAACAGAAGTGAAATGCACACAGGTTCCCCTGTGCTGAGGCATTCAGGCATTTTGTTTCTAATCTGTACTTTATGACAGCATTTTCCAAGGCTTACCCCAGCACGGTGCAACTTCTTTAAACACTCAGTCCAGTGCTACCACTTGAGCTCCATCCCTACCTTCCCAAATTACCCACCCAAAAGCTTTGATTTATTTAAAATCTTAAAGGCTGCAACTTGAGTACAATTAATTCAAGTCATCAGCACTTAGCTGGAAATACGAACATATCAAAGCAAAAGCATCTGTTAAAGCAGTCTGTTATCTGACCACGTAGAAGAATGGATTCTCCTCAACACTGGAAAAGAATAACATAGCCTGGACTGATGAATGACCTGATGATTTCTGCATTAAGGACTTGTCTAAGACAGATACCTACCTTTTCACTCATTGATTCTTCAAACTTGTGATTAAAGAGGCACTTGTAGACACGGCCTTCCCCAGCCTGAGTCTGTGAAAGAGAACAGTAACATTTACCATTAAAGATAAAGACTTTTAATGTCTAACGAGCAAGCTAAACTACACCTAGAGAGATTTAGTTTTTAAACTGGAAATATATTCAAGTTAATATTTCAAATGACAGTGATAGCTTCTGTACTATAAAAATCTTAAATTTTATTACATTAAAAAATCTAGTTTGTTCATCACCCTTGTAGTGAGCTCAGCTGATACAAGCTAATTCAGAACAAACAACGCATCTTTCCAGCTCATCGCTCCAGGGACAAGGAGTGCTGTGAGTAGAGTCAGACCAGGCTCACTTTTTGCAACAGCTTACCAAGCAGAAGGGAGCAGTCACTTACCTTTGATACCTCCTCTCCATTCAAGTCACTCTCCCTGTCACACCAGCTCTGATGCCCATTAAACCATTTATGCCAATTCAGTTCATTAACCCACTGGAAATAATGCTTGGTGAGTGAGATTAATACCAAATTTATTGCAAAAGTGACAGCTACAAGGCATCTGTTTTCAGTATTACATGATCTTGCTCATGCTCCACTCTACCATTCCATTCCTTCTTCCAATTTTTTTATGGACTACGGTAGAAGAGAAGGCAAGAGGAAACTACTCACGTTTTCACAAAATCGTTCTCTATCATCTCGGCATGCAAAGTAGAGATGCCGGTCCAAGTGGAAGTCATCCGAAGAGAGTTCAGCTACACGAAGTATTGCTTTCTTACATTGATCAGAAACCTGAAGTCCAGGATCAGTCTCCTCTGCCTCTTTTACCAGACCTTTTTCCAGGCATGCCACCACCTCTCCTTGTGAGTGGGCATCCTGTATGAGAACAAGACGACAGTATCTGTAACCAAGCACTTACATCAAGTAATCTCTGATTCTGGATAAGCACCACATAAATTAAGCAACAAACAAACTGTCTACATAGACATCCAAAAGTTCACCCTAAACCGCATTTACATTCAGAGGAGGCAACAGTTAATATCTGTACTATCCACACACTTTATACATCACCATCCTGCTGATGGTCACCATGAAATGCCCCCCTCCAATGCTCTGGGTTTGTTTTATGTGACTTAATGAGATTATCATTACTTAGTCACACTGCTCAGAGCAGTTTACCAAAATGGCCAAACGATCTTTAATCTGACACAGTTCTCTTTGCACCATGGCAACAGCAAGCAACAGCATCACATTGAGAACATACTTGGGGGAGAGAAAAATAGTTCCTCTATGCTGAGACAAGCCTTCAGTTTGGGTGGTGTTAATTAGTGATGCTAAAAAGGCCAAAGAAGAGCTTTGACCAATGTAGGCTTCTCAATGCTAATTCCTTCATTAAGGCAAAAAAAAAAAAAATTCAAAGCATTCAAGAGTAGATGAAAACCCAGACAAAGCAATTCTGGCCAAACACCATACACCACATCCACTGTCTTGCAAGCCTGAAGACACTTTTGGACTATGACCAGCAACTGCAAATAAATGTAGAGAGCCTGTGATTTGTATGAAAGCCTAGAAGAAGCAGAATGAAGCTGATAAAAGCTCCATTTAGTTTCCTACGTCTTTTTACATGTTTAGAAAGGGACCTGTACCCCCTCTACAACTCTGTAGAAGGTCTGACTCCTTTAATAAACAAGAACTCTTCTAGAACATATCTGTCAAGGCTTCTGCAAGTTTTTCCTGGGAAGAACACCTTAATTTATGCTGCCCTGTTGTGAGAGGATATTGCTACTAAACCTATATTAGACTATCTGGAGTATACAACAAGGCATGCACATTTGCACACCTCTGAATTGCTCAACGTGGCATTTGCAATAACCATTTAGGAGCTATCCCTTCAGCTCGTTCTGTCGAGCAGGTTCATCCATTGCTGTTGCAGCAGCAACATGAGTAAGAGAGCAGTGTCCATAAAATATGACCATAACTATTCAAAGCCATGCAACTCTTCCAAATCTTTTTGTTCTGAGATGTCTTCTCAGGCCCACAGCCTTTGATTCCTGTTTTAACTCTGCTAGACTTGGAGCAAAAGCAGAATTGGCCGATTACAAAGTTGTAAACACAACCCAGAAGCATAATCGGTTTTAAAGGGCTAAAAGTAGATTTCCCATTTTAAAAAAGGCAAAACCCCCAAAACTCCTTATTTTGGTTTGCTCTTTTCTTTAAGTGGGAACTGGCCTACTCCACATGCTGGCCAGATATCAGCATCTTTGAAGAAATATAATTACATACCAACAGCCCCTTTAGGACTGAACCCAAAATGGATCTGAGGGAATACTAGTTAGCAGTACATTCACCACATTACTTAAAATTGCCATATATCCATAACCATGCCAAACACAAACACTGTTCCGCAAATCCTTGTAGTCAGTCATAGGTAGTAATTACAGCTGAGGAGACGGCAAGCTTTAATGATTGAAAACAAGAGTCTGAAGCTCCTCTGACAGTTTTTTTTTTTCTCCAGCCTAGGTGAGGTTGCAGCTGAGAGGCAAGGGAGACGAAGATTACTCACTCACCTGCAGCCTCCCCTTGCAAGCCGAAGAGGGCACAAGGCAAGCTTTTCCTGGTAGGAAAATCAGAAGTTTCCTGGTTTCTTGCAGCATGGATCTGGATTCCTGGTCAGAGTCCTACTATGTATGAAACTAAACCTATTTTTAATAGTCTAGTGAAAGTGGATTTCCATATGCTGGATGCTGAATGTTTACTCTTGCATTTCAGGGACACGACATGAAATGACTCATTTATTGCATTACTTCACAAATACAATTTTTACATTTGGGTAGATCATCCTGCAGTGCTGGCTACTCTGCTGCCGGGTATTAGAGCAGTTTTAAAACATGTCAGACTTAACAGAAATAGAAACACACACAAGTCAACCCAGATGGCTCCTGAAAGATGCGGCCCTGCCCTCTCCTCCTACCTCCAAGCATTTACATGCCTTGTTGTCATGCCACTAGTGTTTTTGTGCTCACTTGATGCTGTTTGGGAGCCACTGACCGAATATGGAGGTTTTTATCAGGCAGGTCAGGTCTCTGAATGCTAGTGCTTTCCAGTTAAGTGAGCTTAACGAGGTCTTAACTCTTCGTTTCTTCAGAAGTGCATGAAGGCAGCCATGCTACTGGCCAAAGTATAGATGGAACTTTATGAACGTGGTTTAGAGAAATATCACTTAAAGCTTTAATCATAGGCTAACACCTACTGTATTTAAGGTTGTACAACCTCTTATTGAGGACTGGAGGGGATAAACATATGTATGGCTGCACTCAACCATCTTTTTCTAAAGCACCTGGCGATCAAAAGTTTGACAGGCTCACCCTAAGGATGGCAGGACAGCTTTGACACATTTGCAGTACCTGCATCACTTCGCAGCTCTATGCCATGCAGAGCTGCCTGTTTCCCACCTGCGCTCCACAGGCCGCCAGTCCTGTGCCTGCTGCAACTCTGCTGTGGAACAAATCCCAAAGCTTTTCCTCTATCCAGCACCCTATTAGTTGGAAAACCTCCATCTTAGAGTTGAAGACCTCTAAGTTTACTCCACAAGTCAGGACTCCCCAGAATTGCTGCAGGGGCTGACAGAGTCTAAGCCTCACTTCTCCAGTGCAACACAGTGAAATACAAGAGATTAAACCTAAAAACCACACATTTCTTGGTATTGTTGCCTCACCACCACTATCAACCTTATATGGAGTATTTTAAGTGAAAGTTGCAAAGATCTGTTAAACACACTAAACAACTATCGAGTCTGGAGTGCCTTGAAACTCTGCATAGTTTAGGAAAGGATACATTTAGATGCCCAAAGGATACAAGCAGCTTTCCAATACTGTTCTACAGCACTTTGAGCCACAGAGAAATGGAACTAAGTTCTAAATGTGCCCAAGCAAATGCCCTTCAGCACAATGCTTTGGGAGGTTTTAATTCCGATGACCAAAATTCAAACTCCAGGCACATGGTTTTAGGCCAAGACAGAATTTTAAAATCCTTGGTCTTACTACTCCTTTTCCATCAGAGATTTCTACTGGGGGGCATAGTTTAGGCTTTGCAATTCTTGGTTTGAGGTTTTTTCCCCCCCTCAATTTTTTTTCCTTTTCATAAGCTCCCCCAGAAAAGATTTTAGTCTGAGACATGCCATGCCTTGAGTTCATGACTGTTCTAGCTGCAGACTTGCAGAGAGACCCTAGAGAAGTGACCAGAAAAGAGTCAAGAGTGGAAAGGAGCAGTAGGGGGGAGGGTAAAACATAACCTGTCTTATCAGCATAGCACCTTGCACTGAACAGCCATGCTGACTTACTGGAGCCAGAGCAGTCAAGGCTATAGAAAACCGCACAGCAGATCTATTGCGAGTTCCAGTTGGGCACGCCACCTGGCTAACCTGGACACGAGGGTTACGAGGATGGCTCTTAGACAAGCCAATTCCCACTGCTTCAGCTGATAGTACACTGCTATAGTACTACATTAACTAAACAAAGGCTGAGCTGAATGTTAACTCTTCTCATCTAGACTCATTTCCCCTCTGTGTCCAGTACTACTATGGAACTAGGGAACGTGAGAGCAACTGTACTCAAAGCACTTAGGGATGAAAAAAAGCAGGAAAACAATGGCCTCCTAATGTGCCTTTAAGAATCTGAAAAATACTATTATCTGGTAAAGTACTCCAACAGCTGTGCAACTGACACTTATGTAGCCTTCATTGTGGCAAATAATCAACTCTGGTTTAGACAGCATGGCTAAATCCAGCACCTGGGCCACTATATACTACCCACTAGTTTGATACAATCCTGGACATTACTGGAATCAGGAAAGCAGCTCAAGAAGAAAAGCTCCATTGCAATTACCAATTTCAATTTCAAATTAGATCCTTACAGCATGAAAGCAAAGCAAGCTTTAAGTACCAGGAGACCAAATTCACTATAAACAAGCCAACTGGAAAGGTGACTGAAACTACTACTAAATATTTCTCTATTAACTGGAAGGAAAAAAAACACCACCAACCAAAACACAACCAACTCCACAACAGAGGCGTATTAGTAAACCTAATGCTTTCAAATGACACATCTACAGCCTTTCTGCTATATACAGCAAAATGAAGTCTACAGATAGATTGAGACTTCTGAGCTGAACTTCATTGCTCTTACAGAGAGGAAAACCAAGAAACATGTAGAAGAAAGCACCACATCAGAAGCAACAAACCCAGCAGGAACAGAATTCAATTAGGAAGGAAAAAGCAAGCTAAAACAAAAACAAAAAAGGAAGTAAAACAGTTGGCTAGCAGAGGGGCTTCAAGAGGCAGTATAATTCCGGAACACCTACTAAAGTGCCTTCTACAGTTAAAAATGCCAATTTATCCCAGTTACTATGATGTAGCTATCATAGTAACTACAATCTACTGCAATCTACTAGCTGTCTGATGGGGATGGAATTAGTGTTCTACCAGTGCTTATTTCCATTAAAAAAGAGAAAGATTAATCACTTCCCTCATCTTCCTCCTCAGGTATCCAGGTCCTATTTATTAAATTTGCAGTTGCCTTCAGTCACACAAAAGGGTAATGGCTGTAGAGAAACAAGCAACTCAGAAGCTACAGTATGGAAATAAAACCTGAACCAGCATCTGATGGGAGTAAATTAGATGAGATTTATCCAAACCAGAAAAGGGATAGAACAGAACACCAATAAAAGAAATGCTTGCATAGCCATTTATAGCTGTTTCCATAGCAGTAAAATATACCTCAATTGCTCTAAGTGCCAAGTACGACAGCATAACAAAAGACACCATATGACAGGCTGCCACGCTTTCACAAACCAAGGCAAAATATTCTGGGTCAGGTACTAAGAAAGTGAGGAATATGCATAAATTGCACTAACCTCCGCAGAAGTTTGGTTAGTGACTCACATTGCTATCCCACAGAAGCTTGGTGACCCAAAGTTTGCATTCTTTTCCCTCTCCCCAGTGCCTTCTGACCTGAGGGACCCCCACCACCCCTCACCCTCCTTAATTTCTGCCACCAGTTTCTGGGTTATGCATAGTTATGCACACAGGCCTACCAGTGTTGGTTTCACTTCTACTATACGACACTTGGCTTCTGCTCATGAAATCCACTCCACTGTACCCTTCAGTGCTACCATAAGTATTTTAATTTCTTTTAATTTGGTTAAGCCACAGGTAACATGCAGACCTGACACCTAGGACTCCTGTATTGCACCTCTGATTCTATACAGATTGATAAAAACTATTTCTTATTTCATGAGGTCCTTCAGCACAGTATTAAGAGAGCCTTTATGAAGAAAGCAAGTTACTCAGCTGTTACCAGTCTGAACCTGTGGTGCCTGCATGTTCCTCCCACTTTTATGGTTGCTCTTGTTCTTGAAAGCAAGTCCTTATTTTTGTGCTTTCTGTTGTTCAGCTAAGTCTTCTGGAATACACAGGCACTTTAATTTAACACACTACAGATGTGAAGCTGCTTACAGCAGTGAATGTCTCGAACAACTAGGAAAACTTCCCCCCCCCCCCCCCCCCCCCAAAAAAAATCAAAAAGACATGTATTATATACCTCCTCATTAATAGCCAATTTAAGAGCCTAATTCTTAAAAAAACTAAGAGCTATAATTTAAAAAACACTGTGAAAAGTTGATAGGCTAATTTTAACTTTCTCCCTAAACATAAAAACTTACTATAAAAGAAGCCACTTGTTCCTGCAGTACTACATAATTGCTGCCTGCGTTAGCTATGCTGAAGTAGACAGGGAAAGACAGTGCCTTGAAAATAACCACACATCTAGCCGCTACAAACCATTCTTTGCATCAACCTCTGCTTATGGCAAAAAGAACATTGATTTAACAAAACTAGTACAGTGTTAGTAAGTCTGTTCTACTAAAACATGACATGAGGTACTACGTGCCCCTCAACCATTTTCGGGAGGGAAGGGGAAAGGGAAAGCAAACAGATAACTCTTGATCCAGTCTATCAACTACAGCCTGAGAAAGCAGAAAGGGTTATAGAACAGGATAACCTTCCTGCATCAGACCCGACAAGACTGTGAAATAAGCTTAGCAATAGGTCTGCTTAAATCTATTGTTTGGATTCTTCATATCAAGTCAAGCCTGACAGTGTGTGATCAAAAAGACAGCTACCTTCCAGATCACCTGTAGTGGGGTAAGGAAAGACAAATGAAAGTTGTCTACTGGATAGCAGTCCCCCGTAGAGTAATGAATGCACATTTATTAAAAAGGAACTATACAGAATCAAGACATCACCCTTTTCAGACAGATGAGACATGGTATGTTTTCTCAGTTGCAAGCAAGACAATACTATTGCAGAGTCTCCACATAAGTTCCCTTAAGCAAATTACTTTTACAAGCCTATTGACAATCTACATGTTCTCTGGATACCTTTTCTCCAGGTCGAATGCTGCCACATTTCAGGAGATTGATGTCAGCCTTGCAGTCATCCATGAAGCCACAGATCAACCGATAATCACTGAAGATAATGGCTGTCATTTTAGTGATGTACTGATGGCACTGGTATTCAGTGATATTGCCTCTGTGATCCACCAAACATGACACCAAGAAGCCTTTACCAACTGGTTCATCTGCACACTCCTTGATCTGTTAAAAAAAAAAAGAATAAAAATACAGTGGCTGCAGCTACTCAATTTAACCTTTTTTTAAAAAAACATCCTCAAAGAAACTTGCATCTATAGCGTCAAAATCTGCTGGCAAAGAAACCCTCTAGGCATGTTTGATTTTCACTAAGTCAGACTACTTGAAAATATTTCAGAAATGAGAAATACCTCATATGTGCCAGTATCTGAAGAAAGCAAACAGTCAGCTTGAGGATTATAAACCCTCTTGCTCAATAACCATCTTTCATAATAATCACATTGAACCCCTGCAATCAAGTGGATTTGTAGCAAAAATGCTAGTTTGACAAACCTTTATTTAGAAAAATGAGCATATTATAGCATCACTAAATCATACTTGGACCCCCATTAGCCACCAGACCTCATACAATATAACCTTTTGGCTAGAAGTGAGACTGACTTACAAATCAACACAATATTTTTTTGAACTGCTTGTAACTTGGCTAGAAGCTGAAAATTACTATTAAAAAATCCTCACCAAATTCATTTTTATCAGGCTCTTATAGGAACTGATTGTTGATACTAAACCATTTTAACTCAGTGGTCTGAAAAAAATAAAAATCACAGCTAACAAAAGCTGAAAGCTGTGCAGGGACTGGAACAGCAGTGTGCATGAACAGACGGGTCTCCAGTATAAACCACAACCTGCACTGCTCAGGGAAGCAGACAGTAAGGCCAAAACCGGCACCTTTGGAAGTAAAAGATGCAGGCAGTTTTGGTAGCATCTTTCCAAAGGAAGTGGAAAACATGGTTACTTATCACTTAAGGATTCTGCCCAAGGAAACTTGTGACAGGAGCAGTGCAATGCCTTACTCCAAGGAGTACTGAGATTGCACAGACTCTTTTCAACACTGGGAAGCCTGTGCTGAAATACCTGCCCAATTCTGGTGTCCTCTGTTCAGGATTAAGCTGAAAACTGCAGCCATAATGACAGAGAAATCATGTTTGAGAGCCAGCCAGATGCTAAAAGTTCAGTGGCGACAGTTTTTCAAACAATAGATACATGGGTTGACTTGATTACATCAAAGATTTGTTCCTGTACAAATACTGAAGGGCTCATGAATCTAAAGGGCAATCCATGGCAATCAATAACCCAGGTGGGTTCAGATACCAAGCACCAGCAGCACTAAGGGAACAGGCAGGGAACCATTTTATCAGTTCTCAAATACCAAGTTGGAATCTTTATACTGGAAATTTTAAAAAATTGAGAGCCAGCTCTAGAAAAATATATTCTAATTCAAACAAGTATTAACTCAGGGACAGACTCATACAGGTTGGACTAAATGAATAGAACAGATCTTTCTCTGCCTCAGCTTATAAAGCCATTACTTTCTATTTAACAAATAAAGCAAGTAATGGTGTTTAAAGTGTTGCATGAAGGCAGACATAGGCTAGTAGAACATTTTGTATTTAATCTATATAACTATTAGAAAAACATAGTTACTGAGGTCAATGTAATTGTTACAGATAAGGCATAAAATACATTTTGAAGTGAAAACACGTACGATTCATTGCAGGGTGAAAGGGACAGAGTTGAGCAAGCTTCCTCTGAGAAAACTGCATCTTCGGTTTGGCCCTACTTCGGCTCAAGTACCATGAGCCAAACCAGCACACAATGGCAACATACTGTTTTTGGAATAGCCTGGCTTTGGAAACAGCCCCAGAGCTATAGGGCCTGAGCCAGTGAACTGCATAAGAGACCAAGCAATCACGTTGTTGCCTGGCCACTTCTGAAACAACCACCATTATCTGGTAGTCAACTATAATTCTAGATTAAAATTATTCCCAGAACTTATAAAAATCACAACAGTTGAGAAAAAAGTTGATATTTAAATCTATATTTAGCTGATAAAATTAAAAGGTAGACTTTTCAGAATGTACCTGGTTGGGACAGTCACCAATTCCCAAATGACTTTTACTAAAAATTTTACTAAAGATTCTTCTGGTTGTATTTTTTTCTTAATACAAAGCAATACTTAAAATCAGAGATCTGTCACCAGCAAGAAAACACCTACTTGTTGGTGTGAATTAAAAATATTGATCAGTTAATACTGTATGTTAGGAGGATATTCCCACAGCATATGTTAGTGTTTTAGAAATACTTTCAAAAATTAGTGGAACAGTTATGCACCTGCCTCAGTATTAAGTATCAGAGGATCAAACAAACGAGATTTTTAAAGAAAAAAGCTGCATAAATAACAAAAAAAACCCAAACACTTGCCAAATGGCAAAATACCAGCAGTTCATGTTATCATCCACCACAACTGTAAGAGGAATACTGGTGGTTAACATACAGATAAAATGCTATGCTCTTCCCACAGCTTTGAGACATCATATCCTAGTCTTAGAGGGCATCCTTTACAGCAATGCCAGACTGTCACTGTACAGAAGTGATAATTAAACAGACTGTTAAAAGTGCATTTTCAAGAATGCCTTAGCTGCTGCAGAATTTTTACAACCATATGACAAATCAGAAAAATATAATCTTCCCTATAATTGCAAAAAGTAAAATTTGACAGATTTTGCAGTGTTTGCTTTTGGGAGTTACTGAACTCCAAAATACAATGTAACCCTTCAATGCATGCTGGTTTCCTTCCACTGTTTAATAGTCCAGCCTTCTCATATTAACTATTTTCTTGATCTCTCATTTTATTAAATAATGGCTTCCTATTAATGCTATTCTTACCACAGCTCAGCTGGTGCTGAGAATGGGAAGCAGAACCCTAGCAGGCCATGAGGAAAAAGCAATCAAGTACCCCTCAACTATACTACTAATACCCAAACTTTTGGAACCAGGCTGCTGCTGGCATCCTCAGTTCCTCAGATTTGTATGTTCCTCTCAAATGCAACCTTTCTAAGAATGAGGAACCATGTAGGTGGTTCCATCAAAACATAAGGCCTTTTGCAACCACTCATCTTAAACCTGCTCTGAGTACTGACATATTCCTCATCTAATGAGCTAGTCTGCACCACCAAAAGCTAGACCTACGGAAAAATAAACTGCCAATACAAACTGGGGTTGGAGAGAATCTGCTATTCATGCGACTGATTGTCTTCTGAGAGAACCTACTTTAAAAGTCACAAAGGGGCCACCACCTAGAGCAAAGTGAATTTTTTTTAAAGAGCAAGTATAGGGGTAGGTGAAGTTATTCTGGTGGGTATACAAATTATGTTCTTCAGAGCATGGCTTAATAACTGAGTTAAGTCAGCTGAAATCGGTACTCTTGTGAAGAGCCTTGATTCTACTGCTTCCCTTAAAGTCTAGCTGAAAACTACCCCAACCAAAGGGAAAAAACCTCAGCTCAGCAGACTCCTGCATGGCTGACTGCACATCCTCAAGAGCTCTAGCACAAGCACAAGGAAAGAATGATTAATCAAGTAATCTTTGAAACTGGACTCAGGTGTGTTGATATAAAGGATAGAGGACTAGCTCCTAGTGCAACCTAAGAAGAGGAAGATCCTAACAGAGAGCCCTTGGGGTAATTAAACTTTGAGCCTCAAAATTAAAAGAAGTTGATTCATCCTTTGATGTCTATATGCTTATCCCCTCTGCTAGTAAGACACAATCCAAAACCAGCCTTATGCTCAATTCAGCAGAACTCCTGCTACACCAGCACTGCTACAACTTTCCAACACTTGATAAAGAGGGGACAAACCCAATCTACAACAGATTTCTGACAAAAGGTCAGGTAAGAGCTGATGGGCTTTAGGTTATATTTCTCTTCCCTGTCACTTTGACTGGCACCAGTAAAGTAACTGGCTTTTTCTACGAGATTGAATTAATTATGCTTAGTAGTTTGGCATGTAAGACTAGAGCTTCCCCAAATGCAAAACATTATTCACACACTAATTCACTATCACAAATAAATGAAAAAAAACTTAGTGCTGCAATAGCAGCCATGCCTTTCTTCTGGCTTACCTCTGCAATAGTAGACTTGCAGACTTCTCTGGCCACGGATTCAAACTTCGGATCTGTAGTCAGGTTCAGCTTGTAGTTCCACAAGAGCTATAGAGAAAGCATGTGTAGAAAGGGGGTCTAAGAGCTTCCCATGGAGAATGACAAATACTTTGCTTCAGAAAAGAATGAAACATAATTTATTCCCAATCTGTAGGATTCTTCTACAGTGCATCAGTCAATTCAAAGTCTCCTTGACAACAACTTTGTCCCTTCATTTCTGCAATAATTCTCATCTTGCACAAATTCAGACTGTTAAAAATCTCTCCATAAGTTGACTCACTAAAAGGAAATATATCTAATGAAGACAATTTCATAACTGAAAGGATAAAACAATAAAAGCTGTAACTTGCTACCTGCTGCATATTTAGCAACCTCTTTGGCCCACCACACCCTTCCGTGCCATGGCTCATCTGCCTGATACAAATGATCTGAAGTCCTCAACGTGAGCAGATTTCATGCTAAAAACCTAATAAGAGCCTAGCAAAAAAAGGAGGATGACAATGCAGCTGGTCCCTACTCACTTCCTTGTGTGAGGGGCTGCGACCAGACAACTTTCTGGATACAGATATATTTCAGACCTATAGAAGGTTCTCTCTCTTGCTAAGCACAATGATACATTAGGGGTTAGACTGCAAAATGCTTCCGTAAGGTGTAAGGATGACTGTTCTCTAGGAGCCAGAGATTAGCTCACATAGGAGCATAGATGCATTTGATCATTGTGCAAGAATCAATCTTGGGCAAGTCACACTTCACAGATACACACGCATCCCAGATGTCCTCCTGAGGCACCATAAAGTAAAAATACAGGGTAAGATAGCAAAACCTCAGCAAATTAATAGCTGAGATGTTGCCCAAGAAAAGCTCTATTAGCTCATCTGCTCTTCTCTAGGAACTTAAGTTACATTTAAACATTTCTCATTAATAAAGATTAAGTAGTTTTAAAAATTAATTTCAAATACTCTGTCTTCGACAAAATCAAACTAATATAAAACACACCAAACAGCTTGGTCAAACTTTATTTTGAAGTTTCAAGTGTACACAAAAGCATGGTCATGCCCAAGGAAAGCAGTTTTATATCATCTCGGAAAGTGCAAGCATGCACAGAGAACTGAAAATGGAATGCGCACAGCTGCACTGTCATCCATATCTCACATCATGGAGTAGCAGTTACAAAAGGAGTTGATGGGATCCTCCGGTATTTCAGAGGGAGTAAGAAGTTGTAAATATACAGGTTTAATATATAAAAGTGAATAAACAGGGAACCTGTCCTTGCGAAGAGTGCTGTAGGCCTCTCCCAGCCAGGATTGGAAGACAAGAGTGAGGTCCAACACCATAGTAATACATCTCTAAATTTGCACTCTCAAACTTTAGAGATTCTTAAAACTAGATGCTGTCCCAAGGAACCTTTGCACAGACAGAAGGAAGGTTAAAACTTGCATCTTAAAAAAATCCAGATTTTAGCACTAGGCAATATTTTCGCAGGAGATGATCAGCAGTTGTACTACCAAAGACTGCAGAGAGGCAATGAACACATTTGGACATGAGACATATCTGGTCTGGCTTTTGATCACTTCCCTTCGATTTCTGCCAGGGAAAATGAGGCTTTGCCCATACTTCCTACTCCTGAATGGCTTTTACAACCCAGCTTGATATCTGCCTTGCGGCAGACACATTGTCATTTAATCCAGCAGAAAAGAGGTCCAATTTTGATTTCTAGAATTCTCAATTGCTTCTTCATTCATGTAATTTCTGTTAAATGTCAGGTAGATATGTTTCAATTACTACAGTTTTCTCTTTTTCAAAAAAAGAAAAGACAAACAGAAACACGATGTGCCCTTCATCTGATCAAACCCTGCACAACAGAGAATTACAGCTGCCATTAAGTTAGGCAGCACAGTGCTAGAGGTTAATTTATAAACACAGTTGGCAATTACTAGTCATAGAGCATGGCTAGGTTTCATTTCTGGAATGTATCTTCCAATAATAAACCAAATACAGATTCTCAAGCATCCGAAACCAAGACTGTCATTGAGGCATGCACTTGTCTGTCTGTGCCCAGGGCTAACCAAACAATTAAGGATCTTCATATGGTAGATTCTAACAGAATGCAAACAAGAAAAGCCAAAGGAAACTAACACCAACCTTAGCTCTGATGATTTTTTTTTATAGAGTCTCAGGATTTGAAGAGCCAGCTTGACAGCCTGAAAACTGGCTAACAGCTTGCTCACTGTTAAACACAGTGCCGAGAGGAAATCTGTTCTAGAACCAGCCAAGTGGTTCAAACTGCCTTTAAATATCCCACCTCCACAGCATTTTTCCAAGTGAGTCTAAGAATTTAGCAGCTGTGAAAGTAATACAGAAGACTTCAACAGCTGAAATTAAGAGTTTAAATTCAGTACTGCTCACATCTTTCCCAAAAGGAGCACATCATACTGCTCCTAGTAACTCACGGGAACCACCCCCCAGCTATAAAGTACGAAAGACGTCTGCTATCCTCCTCCAATACAGTTTATAGAGCTCTTAGGTATGTTTTACTCTGAAGCCTCCAGTAAGACCATAGTGTCTATACTGAGTTAAAGGAGTCTCCTTGTGTCCTCCGCTGACAGGCCAGTACAGAAAGCCAAATGTGTCCTGATTAATGCCTTCTGCAAACCACCAAGCTACACAAAATACCTAAGGTTGAAAAGGGATAAAAGGTGCAAATGCCGTAGCTAGAGACTGGATAAAACAAAGCAATACTTACATGATTGCAGTCTGAAGAGATTTCATTATCTGGCTGAAAAGAAAAAGGGAGCGTCAGTTCTCTACTGATGTAAGCATTTAACATAGAAGAGTATAAACTTAGACATTAACATACTGCCAAGTCGTTTTCATTGTAAGAAACAATTAGATATAATCAAATGGAAATTTTAAAAGCTGCATAAAACCAGTTATGATATCTAAGTACCAAAAAGATACAGGTACTTCAGGCACAATGCTGCCTTAACTCCACAGAGCATAAATGGTACAAGAGTAGCTGCACTTATGTATATGATGCAAAAACATCACTAATGTGCTTGTGTTTGGCCCGACTGCGTGAACTAAGAGGGCAAAAAAGCACCTGTGGGAAAACAAGTGGTAGTAGAATTTTAAAGAAAAGTAAGTTTCAGGCATACAAATGAAGGAGAAAGGTAGGACTCACTTCCCTATCCCAAACTCAAGTGTTTGTATTCCCCATTTGAGAAGCAACAGAGGCCAATTCAAAGCAGCCCTAAGATTTGCACCTTCAAACACAAGAAACTGGTAACATCCAATATTCATACATTGTTTCACAACGTTTGCTATGTTCTTCATTTTACAGCAATGAAGTTACCGCTATGTGCTGACGACAGTCCAACTGACAAGTCCTAGCCCACAGCCTCTACCAGACCAGTTAGCATGTTCAAGAGAAATGCCCACACTCCACAGGGAGCCCCTCTGGAAAGCACTCTGGCTGCAAACCATCCTGTCCTCCTCCCAGCCCCAGTAGCTCTCACAATGGAAAGCTCCTGGAAAAAAGTTAATCACAGAAATCCATAACTCATCTCCAGAGCAAAACAGCACAAATGCAGGACGAAAATCACCTGCCCATCATACCCACAGAAAAAAATAAAAATCAACCCTCACTTGCAAAGTCTGATATTTAAGACACTTCCACTGATATTGAAGATACCAGACATGCTCTCAGAGTCACACACACTCAAAACTCAAAGCTTGAACAGATCATTGATATTAACACATTAGACCTCAGATATTTGACATAAGAGAACAAGTATTTAATTAGTTTTGGAAGCAAGCTGCACTGACAAACTCTGGGATGTAGGCTTTTGCCACCGCACAATGTGTTATGCCAACACTTGCACCACGAGCACAAGTTTATGGGAAAAGGAGAGCATGGGAAACATTTCCCAAGTCCTTAATTACAGCTATTATTAACTAAAGCACTTTTATTTTGTATAGCAGGAAGTGGCAGAAATTACCTCTCCACTTAGAACATAAAAACCAAAACAATACCTGCAGGATCATGGTAATTAATTGCAGTTTGGTCAGACTGCTACCATCTAGAACTGTATCTCCCAAAGTAATAATAAATTTGAAAGTTAGGATATCAACTTTTTTTAAAAGGCTAGCAGATGCTTGCTAATTATCCCCAGACTGCCGAATTGATTCTTACAACTGAAAACTAAGATGCCATCCAAATTACACTATTTTAAAGCGGCCTTTAAGACCAACACTATCATGACTGACAAGGTGGTTCTTCCTTAGTTTTTCTGCACCCATCCTAATCATTCAGCAACAGACGGAGGCTTTAGACTAAGCTAATTTCAAAAGCTGAGAGTCAGAATGCCCTCCACCAAAGTTGCTCAGTCTTTTAGTCAAGGACAGTTTCTTCATACAAATATATAGGCTAGTACTCTAATTCTCCTCTAGAGGATAGGGCATCTGCAAGCAGAAGAGTTTGTAAGGGCCAGAGCGCGCTCTCCCAAAACCCTTCTTGGTTGCTTCAGTTATTTTTGCATCCTCCAACCTAGTAACCTTTGCTTTAGATGCACCAAAGATTACAGCTCAGTTTTTCTGGGAAGATGACCCCAAGAAGATAACAGACTGGTTGTCACTGACTTCAGAAGCTTAAACAAGCTTTTCTTGAAATTCACAATATTAAAATACTGCATGTTGAAATACCAGCCTTCCCTGCACTCTGCAGCAAACCTCAGCTGGGAGAAATCAAGCCTTATTCTTCTGAGAAGAGTAATGGAAGTTAAATGGGACCTTAACCAAGCTTCAGTACTGCATACATTCACAGTTCAGTACTTAAATATGCAGAAGCATAAGATCTAACCAGTAATCCTTTAAATGTCAAGCAAGATGATCACCTGCTAGCTAAAAGATGTGATCCTTCTTCCCTCTTACCATTGCAAGTATAGGAGAAGTGGGTTCACAGTGGCAATGCTGACCTGCTTCTCCCCACTTCAGTGATGCAAAAGGAGAAAAATAATCCTTTTTATATTGTGTCTGATCAACTGAAGTTGAGGAAGCAGAAGAAAAATCTCTCCAGTCCAACCCACACCAGTTTTGCCTTTCTAAGGAGACAGCCTGTGGCCTTCTATCCACTACATCCGCCCAAGAAACTTTCCAAACAAGAGTAGTTTCAGAACAATATGCTTGTGTAGTAAGTCATAAAAAAAGGTACATTTCAAATTACCACTAAGAGAAGTTCAGGAGCAAGAAAAGCTGCGTTGTGTCATTCCCACATGGTGAGCTCGAGGAACACAGATGCTCAGAGACCCCCAGGGCAGGGGAAACGAGGAGAGAAGACAAGACCTGCACCAGTGTGCTGTGCTTGTAGAGGCATTTCAGGAGAGGAAGCTGATGGCAAGGAGGACACTCCACTGATTAGTGAGGGTGAAAGCCTCCTCTCACATCTCCTAATTGAAGGGTTAAAAACAGACTACAGAAAGTATGTGCGCCTCTGGGCTCACAGAAGCTTTTGCTGTTTAGCAGGTTCAGTGGGAATATATTGCTTTCCTTTGCAGTTCTTTAAAAAGCTCTCCAAACTCCTTCACTCACTAACGCTCACAATCCAGAGTATGATCACCACTTCCTACCTCCCATAAAAAGCAGAGTTTAGAACAAGTACCAGCTATAACAAAACCTGAACAGAAACAGCATTTCCTCCCATTCAACCACATATCACAGACACAAATAGGAGGCTCAGAGTGGATCTCATCACTGTGTACCAGTACTTAAGGGGTAGCTACAAAGATGATGGAGACTCCCTTTTTACAGAGTCACATGGAGAGAACAAGGGGGAATGGACACAAGTTGCTCTTGGGGAGATTCCAACTGGACACCAGAGGGAAATTTTTCACAGTGAGGACAGTCAACCATTGGAATAATCTCCCCAGGGAAGTGGTTGACTTGGCCACGTTGGACACCTTCAAGATTCGTCTGGACAGGGTGCTGGGCCATCTTGTTTAGACTCTGCTCTTCCTAGAAAGGTTGGACTAGATGATCCCTGAGGTCCCTTCCGACCTGTGATTCTGTGAAATCATACTGCAGTAGTATTGTGAACTCCACAGGGAAATTCAAAGGTTTGTATGAAGTCATATCACCACCAGGCTATGAGGTTGTCAACACCATCGTGGTTAGAAGTGCCTTGTCTCATCCACTAGATCTCAACTCACTGAAACAAGCCATGACAGACATCCCTTTCTAAATCTCTCTGCTTCAGCATGGGTATAAACGTGGGTCAAAACTATACAGCAAATGGGCAACCCACCACCACTACCCAGGCTCGAGGAGGCACAAGGCGCTGGTGTTCCAGCTTCAGAAACGGACCATCATCATGCTGGTTCCCAGCAACACTTACCTAGTTGTAGCTATATCATGAAGCAGAGTCATGCATCACCATTTAGCAAAGAATACACTGCCTGGGGTACAGTTACTGTCATCCCCACACTTGAGTCAGAGCCCCTTTCATCTGTGTATACAAAACAGACTTGAGTGGGTCTTATTTCAATACATTGTAAAAAATAATTCACACCACCGAATTTTGAAAGGCAAGGTAAAAATCCTAATCACTACTATGGATGAAACAAAGTCTTGAGAGAACTCTCTGCAGGGATTATTTTAATCACCAGCAGCTGCTTGCCCTTCCTTTCCTTTGTTGCCTTGCAAATGTCATTGAAATTGAAGAGTCTGAAGTCAACTGTACAAATGCCTTTACTCCCAGATTTTAACCCCTCCTTAGACAGAACAGGGGATGCCAGCAGACATTTCCACTATTCTTCTAAGGCAAGAGTAGCAATGCACTTGCTGAAAAGTAAGGACCAGGCGTATCTCAAGTACGAACTATGGATAATCTTCACACATTGAAGACAGACTTTGGACCTATTCAAGCAAAAACCACCAAGAACCAGCATGGAACAAAACAAAATAAAAAGGCAAGACGAACCCAGTAGATGTTCTCTCCCTAAATTCAGAACAGATTGTGAAAAGATCAAACAAGTCAATTAGAAGAGGATGTTAATTAAAGCAGCTACCTTCCCATGAAAGAGAGGGTAGGCAGAAGTCCAGCCAGACTGGGGGTGTTCCCCAGTTTACTGCACTGTCACACATACGATACACTACAGAGCATGGTGCATATGGAGGCGCAGTACAGGCAGCTCATGGTTCCTAGCCACAGCAATGAAGTTTTGCACTCTAACCTAAACACATTTATCACTAATATTTGTACAGATATGGTAGAGCAGGCCTGCTGACCCAGAAGCTCCTAACAAAGAGGCTATCAGTGTGATAAAGGGAAACTGCTTCTTAGGTCTGTCCTTCCCACAGATTACAGAAATCCCCTTTACACTGTACACACCCAGCCGGGACAGGAGACTCACAATACGGGGATTGAATCCACAGGTATCAAGCTAGCTAGAATTACGGTGCCAGAAACAGCACAGGCATGGAAGCAAAGCAGGGATCAAGGAGTGATCTGGGGGAGCCACCCTCCTGCAAACCTGATCCCTTCCCAAGGCAGCCAATAGAAATTATTCTGCAGAAGAGTCTGTGGAAACACAAGCAGATATAGCAGTCTAGGCAAGAATCAACATGCTTTTTGTAAAAGAAAAACCACGCATCACACAACCATCTATGCTTCAAAACTTCTCAAACGGCCTAGAGTTCTGTGCCAACAAGCATATGGCTACTGTAAATCGTTTTCACACATCCTGCAATCCTGAAAGAGTCATGTGTGATAAAAAGTTAAAACCAGTGATAATTTAAGTTCAAGACAGATGAGAAGACTTCATAATTATACGTTTACTGAGCAATAAAAGTTGAAGTTAAGCTAAGCTTGAAATAGTCTCTAATGCCAGTGAACTGTTTGTACTAAAAACAAACTCAGTGTTGTCATGTCAGCAAAAAGACTCTACACTTATCGTTCATGCTTTGAAAAAAGCCAGTTTGAAGCATGGTACTGTGCATATATCATGCACCGAAGTTATCAAGCTCCTAGCTTCCATATACTTTGCTTATTTCACATATCTTTTTCCCACTTAGAGTACCAAAGTCTGCAATGCTGCAAATCATTTGACCAAGTAATTATTTCCACACTGGTTAGGCACTCCTGGTTTACACAAACTTAAGTTATACACAAATACCTAACAACAACCACCTCCAAAACATAGACACACCTTGCCTATGAAAGTCAAATTATCAGGACCAGCAGCAATTTCTTTAGCCACCACACACACACAAAGTACAACTAGCAAATCACCCCAAACACCAAGTTCTGCCATGCTTTTCACTGTTTTAACCTAATTCTAGATTCCACAAACTTTTCCACCTATGCTACCATTTTATATCCTCCATGAGTATGACACCATTAGGACAAGTATGCTCATTCAGAAGTAATATCACAAAGCAAGAGTAAAAGACCCCAGCACAACATGTTGGGGGTCCTTCTGGCCCAGGAGCCAGGGAAAAGGGGGTCAAGGATGAAGTGGGTCTTGTCCACTCACACTTGAAGGATCCAGCATTCAGTATCTGCTTCGAACACCAAGGAGGTTCAGCAAGCCTTACCTTTTCCTATGTAGCTTTGATAAGAGGTCAACAGAATTTTAGTAACTGTCATGTTTTGCTTGTATCACATTTGCTTGTCACAAAACACA
The DNA here is from genome assembly GCF_963921805.1 of Phalacrocorax carbo. Classification (NCBI taxonomy): domain Eukaryota; kingdom Metazoa; phylum Chordata; class Aves; order Suliformes; family Phalacrocoracidae; genus Phalacrocorax; species Phalacrocorax carbo. The sequence goes on from NC_087520.1 coordinate 24,644,818, forward strand.
GTCTTCAGCAGGCTGCATGCCTTCCCTCCACAGCAGAGATCCCTCCCTGTGCAAACACCACAAGCACCAAACCAGAAAACACAAGTTTTATTTCTGATGTACCATGATGTGTGGTCACTTTCGATACAATTAAAGGAAACACGCCAATTCCGTTCACCTAACAAGCCAAAAAACTTTGCTGGTTATTTCTTACCAGCAGATCACTTTCTCCCAGCTGGCTGTTCCAGTGCAAAGCCACAAGGCAGGTGCTCGGAGGCCGCAGAGGTGCTCTGTGCTGAAAGTCCCATGCTCCATGCCAAACAGCCCGCTTACACAAGCTGCTCTTGTCCCTGCTGCTTCTGTCTCCCTGCACAGGGGACTTCTCAAGCCCTTAAGCCCTCTTAGCAGGGACCTTTCAATGCTGATCCACACATCAGAGCATGTTCCAACAGTCAGCATGATCAAAGCAAAATTTGCCCCTGATGTTTGTTTGCTCTTCCCTTAGTCTCTGCTCTTCTTCCTTTTGGAGGCGTTTCCAGCCAGTCCTGATGCACTGTGGAACAAGACAGACCCTGGAATTATGTGTTTGCCACAGAAGTTTGGCAGCGCTGCTACCAGATATCATGTTTCCCATAACACTCCTCCACAACAGAGCTCTGCTACTAAGCATAGCACCAACACCAAGCTGCAGATCCAGCCAGGAGGTTTCAGGATTTGCTCCTGGAAAGCTCTCTCACAGCACTGGCAAAAACTTGAGACTGAAAGGCATGCAAGGATGCTGGTTGTGTCACAGGAGAGGAGGAAAGGAGAAGGAGAGCTGTTAGAAAGAGCCGAGTGAAACCACAGCAGACTACTTAACCAACCTGATACCCACTGACTGAGGTGGCAGGGAGTCTGCTGTCTTCCTCAGCCCTGCCGCTGGCTCTAGCTCATGGCAGAGTCCAAAACTCAGCAAATTAACAAAAGCTGTTCACCATTTTAGAGTTTTCTGCCAGGCTAGTACAGATGGGCTTACGGAGGAGTCCCACCAGCACCAGTCAGATTAGTGGGAAAGCACAGCAACATCTGCACCTGCAGCATCAGCCAGCCCATACATCTGTTTAAGCTACACTGAGACAACCTAACTCTCAAGCTACCTTCCTGGACTCTGCCATAGCCCCAACCAGAAACATCCCAGAATAACTGAAGAGTATTCCAGTAGTGAGGCAGAATGGGTTCCAGCAGTAGGGCACAGCATCTACTAGGGGATGTAGAAAAGAAATGAGTGAAGAAAGGATTGGAGACTCCCAAACAATTTCAGTTCAACAGCTAATGAAAAAACTTTAATAAAAAATGTTCATCATCTCCCAGTAGGTCAAATTTCATCACTTAGTACCCCTGGTTGAGCTTAACTTTACAGAAAGCTTCCAAAAGCCGTGAAGAGTTCAGAAGCAAAATTCAGTTTCACACAAAATAAGAGGTTGTTGTACATGGCATGGTAGAGTCCCTGTCTCCCAAGAGGAGCACACTGTCCCAACCATGCTTTGCTCCTCGGAGAATAATATTTTGGATGCACATGGCCTGGAACTAAAGAAATCCTTTCTTAATTAGCTTTGTACAGAAGCTAAGAAAAAACATTCATACCGCAAGCTCTGCGTCCCAAGGCACCTGAGAAGCAGTGCTCAAGCGCGGGTTTCAGAGCAAACACTGCTTACTCATCTCCCCACTCCCACAACTTAATGAAGTGTTATGCTCCAAAGCAAAGCAATCAAGCTCCAACATTCCCCGCTTGCAGGCAGCTTCATTACACTGCCATTGCTCATGTGCTGGATCATAGCTCTAGTCATTACCAGGCTCCCCCACCAAGGACTCTTGTTTCATTCAGCATAAACAGAGAACAATGCTCTAAACACTCAACCAGCTGATACTCATAATTGCCTTTGTTATTCAACAGGTAGGCTCATCACTCCAGTTTTCCATACTGAAAGCCACACAGTGCTCCTAAAGATCCTTCCCCAGGAGCATTTTCCTCCCGCTCTTTTGACAAGGCACACATGCCACATCACTCAGGGCACCTAGCCTCACCCAGGTGCGATAGGCATCTCATGCCCATAGTTAGGGGCATGAGCAGCACTGCTTTAATCCTGATTATGTACATTCACACATTCCACCTCCAAACCAAAATAAGATGAGCATCGAAACAGGTGGGAAGCAGACTCAGCTATTTTTAACTCCAGTCAGCTATTCTATTTAGAGGCAGTAAAAATCAAATATCTCAAAGAAGCCGCCTCAGCCTGAACCACAAACCACAAGAAGTACAATTATATTTTTAAGTCTTCCCTTCTTCCTTCAGGACAGTGGTGAGAGCCCTACTCTTCCCCCCCACCTGCCCCAATTTTTTAAGGCTAGAGGCAAAATAGACCTGGAATTACCTCTATCATGGCTGTCAAGTCTTGCAGATCAGAGCTATGGAGGCACAAGTACATTTAATATCAGTACTTCCAAAGAGTGCTGGACATTACACAGATAAACATGCCTGCAAGAGTTCTTGCACAACACCCAGCACTAGCCCCTCACTGTTACAAGAAAAGGACTATCTTAACTTTTCACTTGCCTTACGTCCTCCTGTATTCCCACGCGATACTTGGCATCTCTTTTGTTACCTTGCAATGGCAAGGAGGGGGGCAGGATGTACCAAGGGATCCCCCATGCCAGCTGTGCAGTGCTATTACCCTGCAAGAGATTTCCTGAAAGCACCAAGTCTCCTGGACCTTGGCCATCAGTCCAGCTGCCTTCCTGAGAAATGAAGTGCAATGGGGAAGTCTCCCTCAAAAGCAAAAGCAGCCTTAGCACTGGCAGCGTTCAGCCACTTCTAACAGCTGGATTTGAAATAAAACACTGGAATTTTCTTCGGAAGATCTGCAGGGCTCCAACATAACACCCACAGTAAGAGGCAGGTAAAGAATGAGAGCCCTGAGCCAGGCAACTCCCTGCTGTTAAAATAAACCATTTCAGTTCTTCTCACACTTCAGTTAACCACAATCTGATTTCACCATCGCTGCATCAATTTTATCACAGTACTACTCAAAACGTGAAAAAACCTACAACAAATGCTCAACGACCACGCCCAGTCACCCCCTCCTTGGCCGTGTCCATCCTCTCTTCATTACAACACTCACAAGCTCACTGAAAAAGCTGTAGGTACCACACAGCTGCTGGGAAAACCTGATGGCAACCTGAGGCTCCCCAATGCTAGGGTGACAGCAATTAAAACATTGTTAGGACAGGTTCTAATGCAAGTTCATCATGTCAAACAACACATGCTGCACACAAGCTCTTGACTTGACACTGCTCACAAGGGCCAGAAGTCTGGATTTTAAAATACTTTAAGAGATCAGCATATGTCAGGAAAAAAAGCTGGACTTGCTACACTATTCATTCTCCAAATCACCCAAATAATAATATCTGTTGAAAACTTTCTGATTATTCAAAATAGCACATCCCATTACACTGGAGAGGCAAAAGTCACAGAAAGAGGCTAAATTCACTTAAGAAACAGCACTGCCTTTGTACACAGTGGGAATACGTGCAGATAAATCTAAAGCGTTAATGCATGTTAAGGTCTACAGCACAGCCCACAATGGCAGCTTGCCAGCAGCACGACCCTGCGACAGATAATTAGGATACTGGCTCAGCAGGCCAGAAGACTTCTCCAGCCCTGTATGAGTTTCCCCCATGAGATCTGTTTTGCTGGATTCTCACCATCATGCACTGAACTCAGCAGGAAGAGTCTGTAGGTTATTTTTAGGGAGTCCAAGAAATACCACAGTGCCCTGCTTCCATTTTGAGTCCTTCCCATACAGGAAGGGCTGCCCCCAAGATGCATGTCCAAAATAACCCCTGCTCTCTATGCTACCCTGTGCTTCAGAAGGCTGTATTGAGCTGTGCTACACAAGTAACAGCTAACAGTCTACCACCAATTTTATGTCTTTTATAAAACACCCAAAAAAACCCACCCAATCAGAAGGCACTCAACAATGAGTTTCAAAAGTTTCTTTAAGGTGCCCAGGTAGAGCACCCATCCTGTTACACTCAAACAGCTCTACTTATCTGTTTTGTAGTTCTCAGATATGTGAATTATGGTTGAACTGGGTCAAGATTAACTATGGTTAATCTGGGTCAGCCAAAAAACACCAGTCAGGATGAGTCAACTGAAGCCTCAGTCATGAAGAGGTACCCACCAACAGCCTCTCTGACTATGAAATCAAAGAAATTCAAAAGAGCACAAGCAGCAAGAAGCTGAGTCCTCTCTCCTTGCACACTGTAGAACCAAAACATCCACCAAGTCCATCTGATGGATTGTACCCTCAAGCAACAAGACTGGGCAAGATGCACCAAATTCAAAATTCACAAGGATGCTGGTGAATTCAAGTCACAGGATTGCTGTGTGACAGGGGACTCACGGTAGGTGCTTCTGCTCTTGAACCCATTGATACACAGCTCGGGAACCTGCTCACATACTGTTACAGCAAACCTTTCTTTTCCACCTCCAGGAAATTCACTGATGTCTGACAATCTAGCCTTTTCCACATGTGTGGACAAAATAGGCTCTTAATGACAACAGCATTCCCTTCAGTACCTTGAAGCAGAGGCACTGAATAGAACTAAAGAACCAACCATTTTTTCTAATCATTAGAAATAATAATAATAAAAAAAATCACTTATCCTCAATTCTCAAAGGTCATAATGGCCAGGAAAGCTAGACAGATGTATCAGCATTTTTTCCACGTAAAACAACTGTCTGATCCAATATTTGAGTACTTCAGTTCTACTTTAACAATATCCATCATCTGCATTCTAAATAAGCTTCCGTTTTTAACCAAAAGCAGCTTGATGCATGGAACAAAGTTCTGTAGATAATGTTTTCCCATTTTTAAACATTTAAAAAGATAGAAACATGAAGATGCAAGCATTTAAATAATTACAGATCATATCAATTTAGTAAGGAAAAATACCAAGCTTAGCAATAAAAGCTAAAATTAGCCGCAAAATAATATCACCAGACTAGAAAGCTCTAAAAGATTACTGGAGTGTTCAAGCAAGACTGAAATTATTCAAATCTAAGTTTCTTGCTTATTTAAATCAATCTGCCTGGGAGCCACACAAATTGTTGTGGTACATTGATTTCCCCAGCATCTGGTTCTCCTTTTGTAAGAGCCACGATAAGAAAAAGGAAAAGACCAGAAAGACAAGATGAAACTAGCTGATTCACAACATTGTTAGGCATTCCGCATTCAGACAAATTATACATCACAACATTAAACCAAGTTATAAATGTCTCAGCAAGTAAAGGCAGCTGGGTGCAGTGACTCACGCCAGAGCTGCAAGGTGCAGCGCTCAGGCAGACCTCAGCACCAGCATCAAAATCAGAAATGCCTTTTTTTCTTCTTGGAGACTAATGCAACACAGCACAGCTAGTGCACTTTAATTTACTTTACTACCTCATTTCTGCTATACTTCAGCAACGCACACCTAGATTTTATATGCGCAAGTGTATGAAACAGATTTTCAGTAAACCTACGCTGTTAATGACTTCACTGATGTGAAAAATATAGTAGTGCTTCATTCCTGCCTGGCCAAAAGGTAGAGCATGCTATTCAAAAAGAAGTCTTATTGAAAAGCTTGACATACTTGATTAAATAAATACTTAGACCATTTACCTAAAGAATTGCACTGACTTAAATGGCACCTTGTTTAAGCTTGACAGAGAAGCAAGATAAAGAAATCAAAAAACCCTAAAGCAGCGGCACACAGCAGTTTCCAAGACTTACCATTTGCTACAAGCTAACCACGCGGTCTTCAGTGAGAAAAGCCAGTTGAGCTTTTCTTCAGGACCAAATTTTTGTGCACACCAAATGAAAGTGATTGCTGTCTGTTCATTTCTCACAGGGGAGCTGCATTTCATATAAAAAGAGTTATCCAGAAACATTTACTATACACATCTGCACCAATAAGGAAATGAGTCATCAACCCACTGGCAGGCCTGATTCATAGCACACCACGCACTCGGGCTATTTAGGAATCTGTGTATAGAATACAGGGGAAGGAAGACACAAGCCGCAAGCCATTTTAAGAGACTAGATATAAAACAAATTTAAATGCTGGGTTTTTTCCCCTCCTTTGCCTGGGCATAATTTCTTCAAGAGCACAGGACCAGCATGGTATTAAACACAACCACAGAACTTTTCACCTGGATGAATCATAACATTTTCTTTGTATAACTGGAAGAAAAGCAAACTCTAATGTTTATTTTAACCCTGCATAAAATCACTTGGATTTTGTTCAACAGAAAAATCAACAAGAATAAGTCTTTACAGTCACTGCTAAAGCAAGGTTTCCGCAGGATTAGTAACAAACTACCAAATAAAAATTCTGCTTGCCATCAGAAAAATGCAAACAAATGCCCTATTTCAGGACCAAACCGAGTACCTTTCTTCAGTTCACCACACTGATTAAAGGATTAAAACAAAGAAAACTGTACATTCATCTTCGTATTTAAGCTCTGCACTTCCTCATGAGGTTAGACGTGGGTTTAACTTAACCGTGGTCCCAGGAGAAGCCCAGGGCACCGAGCTGCAGCACCGTTCTCTGTAGGTACTGGGCTTCTCTGCCATAGAAGCTTGGCTTTTAGTGCATTTTGTATTTCTGAGCACTCCTTTCCAAAAAACACTAGGGTTTTTCAGCTCAAACTGCTCAGCTCAATAGCTACATAGAGCCATTAAACCAAGCATTTTGCCTGAAAATTCTGACCATAAAGGTAATTCAGAGGATTTAAAATGATACCATGGTAAGCAGCCAAATCAGTAATAGTTTCCTTTAAGCCAAACAAAAAAATTATAGCTGACTCGTTTTGCACCGATGAGCAACTTTAAAAAAGACATGTTTGATGCTGGATTTTAAAAGTGAGCTTAAAGTGCTTTCTGGAAAGCAATGTTAGTAGAAAGATCTCTTACTGGTATGCAGGAGAGCCAGACATCTGCCCACAAATCCTTCCAATTACTGTTTCCGTAACTCCTACTTAAAAAGCTATGAATAAAGACAAGCTGTAATTAAAAAGCCTGAGCACACCTACAGCTTCTCTACTAATAACGACACAGAGAAAATAACGGGGGAGGGAGGGAGAGGGGAGAAAAGCAATAAGCCACACTACACCGCTGCTGCAGACAGCTCCGTACCAACACACAGCACAGCACTCCACACAGTACCACCACCAATACCACCACTGAACAATTTTCACCTGTCAAAATACAGGAATTTAATCAACAATTTGACTGCTCTAGAAACAGCTGGTTATTCTTCCTCCTGATTATTTCTGACAAACAGCAAAATCAACTACAAAGCTCAGAACACAGACCTAAAAGCCAGCCACCTGCACTGGACAGGGCAGGCTGGCAGGGCTGCAGGCAAGTACACAGGCAGCACTACTCCTTCTTACTATAACTTGAATTTTTTTATTATATCTAAAAGAGAACTTCAGATTTTAAGCATTTAGTAAGCAACAATTCCCACTTGATAGAAAATATGCTAGTCTCTGGCGGTGGCCTGTATATAACTGTGCACTCATTGAAGCTACACACTAAAGCAAAGCTATTGAAGTCCAGTTGTGGCTGAAGAAATAAACATGATGATATAAATCTCTAGGCATTATCTGTTGTGCATTTCCATGCCTGCAGAGACCAGTTTTCAGGATTACTTCCAGTATGCTGATGACAAAACCCAGACAGTCCTCACTGCAGAACCTGGTAGCACAGGAAGATTGTTTTGTCCTGACCCTTAAGCAGAATAAACATCTTCCCCAGCAGATAACACTTGAGAATAGGACTTGAAGAGTCATCTGTCCTTATCCAAGTGGCACAGGTACACTATGTGGTTTGCATGTCCACAAAAAGGCAGTGGCGTATTTCTGGGGACATTCAGGGAAAAAGCTGACAGCAGTACCCTCAGGTAAGCAGCTTTCCACCAAGTGCGAGCATGTAAATCCCTTGCATGCAGATTTCTGAATGATAAGAAAAAAACGTTGGGACAGTGCAACTTTTGCAAAAATAAGGTGAGATCTGAGTGTTTTAAGCACAGGTCAAACACTGTAGCCAAAACCACCCATTTGGGTCTCCCACAACATCTTTGACTAGCCTTGAAGAGCTCTTACGGTAAGAATTAACTCTCCTGGGTGAAAAAACTAGTCAACCTCCATACAATGGGAAAACTTAAAAATTTACCAAATAATTAATATGTGCATTTTATGATTACCATACAATACAGAGGAAGAGAAGAGGCTGGCAATATGATTGTCCCATGACAATTTTCAATGGAAGATAAAACACAGAATATCAGAGGTATTAAATGCAGCAAACAGATCTCCAGAAAAAAGTCAGACAGTTCCAAGCAATGCTCTGCACAGCAGGAGCATCCCTGATAGCAGTACACAAGTATCTGGCACACTAGCAACAGATACTGCCTCTAATGGGGCACTATTTTTTCCTTTTCTTTAAGTGAAAATTAAACATTAGCAAAATATCCACTGAAAATGAGCATTCAAAGCTACAGTGGTATTGTTTGGGGAAGAGCCTGTGTGTGACATCGCAAGAGTTTGAGGCATCTGAAAAATGAGAGCAGATGGAGAAGGAACCCAAGCAAAATCTTCTCCAGCAGCTATTCAACATTCAGATGCAATCCTTAGGGGTTTCCTCGACCCCCCAATAAATGGGACTTGATTATACAGTTTTCTGTAAACTACTTTTGAACTCATATGGTGCAATAAGGAAGAGACAGGACTTCACACAGCAAGAGCAACGGTTTGTCTGTGTGTGCATTGTCGTAGGCTGCATTTTGAAAATACATAGCTCATGGTGAGTGCCAGGCTTCACACTAACACGAGTGGTTCACCACCTTTGCCCAGGCAATCTAGAGAGCAGAGCAATATATTACCTCCATCCTCATTGCCTTCAAAACAAGAAGCAAGGACAGAAAAGCCTTAGAGCAAATTAAGAACTGCCATGTTCAGACAATTTTCATTTAATCACAGGCCAGGCATTCCAAACGCAACAGTTTCAGTCTTCCTGAAGCCCGCAAAATTGAGTTTAGTAAATTCAGGTTGACATTTCTAGCTATAACATAGCATCTACCAGATTACCTGAGGCAACCAGATTAACAAGGATATTTTTATAATGGATAATCTAGCAAATTACCAAATTAACCTTAACACTGAGGTCAAGAAGAGAAGATACTGTGGAATAACTTTAATCTGTTTCTGCAAAAGAAAACTTCTCTTGGTTTAGGGTTTATCTTGGAAAAAGGAAGAGCTAAAACAATTAACTCCAAAATAAAACACTCATGAAGTATTACACATAACTACAGCAGCGTAACTGTACTGCAAAGAATCCCTGCTTCAACAAGCCTGTCATCTTCACACCTCTCAAGCTGCTGAAGCACCAACATTTCCTGTCACCTGCATTTAGAAGAGAACAACAGAATGATCACTACCACAACGCGCAGAGGTGCAATACAATTAACTGTCCATCTAAACCGTCTCAGTGATAAAGAGCTTTGCATGCATCTGTATTACACAGCAAAAGTGTTTTGGTACTTTTTAGGTGTCAAAGTCATTCAGGTAAAGTCAATCACAACTCAGGAAGCAGATGAACAGCTGGTGAATTATAACATACATCAGTTGACCGTGTGAGAAAAAAAGAAAACCAAAAAGTATCAAAACAAACCCAAACCACCTTCCCTGCTTCTCCCTAACAACTTCTGTAAGGAATTTTCTGCTAGTTTCTTGCTTTCCACCAAGCTGAAGCCTCTCACAGCAGCCTCACAGCTCAGTGCTGCTGGGGAGAAGGGTAAGTGCGAGATTAACTTTGGTCAACCTGAGCTATCAGGGACATGCTCCCTCAGAGCCAATCCCCAGGCCCAGCTCAACCTGAGAGCAGGCCAGAAGCTAGCAAAACTCTCTATTTTCTTCTCTACAGGACCAGCGAGATAATCAATCTGGCTTTTACCATAAGAAACCAAAGAAGGGCAGAAACCCACGAGGAAGTTATGCTTGCAGGCTGACAGAACAGCTTGGCTGACTCTCAAAAGAGTAATTTTATAAATAAAAAGATTCCCACTGTGCCAGAGTGGCTGCCAATTCTTCAGGCAAACTGGGTGAGAAATGAGAGTGAATTATAGATTAATATCAGGAAATCTCAGGACTTATTCTGAAGTCTTCACCGAAATGCATACACCTTCCTGTGCTAGATACGTTTTTCTAAAAATAAAAATAGCAGAGGCAAAAAAGCTAATTTATTCTTTCAGTTATATTTGTGATTACATTTTAGAGCTCAAGACTTGCAAACCCAGCATTTTGCAGGCATCCAAGTTGTTAGAGATGTGCAACCACCAACCACAAGGGAGCCCCTACACCAAACCACTGCGAGAAAGGCCATTTCACTCTGACTAAGCTCCCAGGCTTGCTACCACAAGTGCTAGCAACTGTAGTTTTTCACATATTTGCAAGTAATTTAAGACAAAGGCGGCTTCTGCCCATTTGAACTTGCAAAGCTGCTTCTCAAAGTACAAGCAATGCTACCCCTTTTCAGCAACGGTCCTACATCCAAACTCAAGTCACCATTATTGCACAAGATAACGGCCTTCAGAAAACAAAGTTGTTCCACTTGTTCTTGCAAAACTGGGAAGAAAATGTATTATTAAAGCATATATTCTTCTCTTGCTTCCCAGTGAAACGTCCTTGACGGATTCCAGGCTCCCTGTTCCTAAAGAGCCACCAAACGAATATAACCTGCTGAACACAGCATCCGCAGCAGAAGGCGGATGAGAGCTCCACAGCTACATAAATAAAAGTTGCTTCTGCAAACTAAGACTAACTGTGGCTTGATTTTAGGGAAGGGGAAGTGGGTGCAATACAATTTGTCCAGTCTAAGGGGACAAACACTAACCCTGCTATTTTCAGCTCAGCAAGTTATCACAAGTGCTCAATTGGACTTCAGAACTGGAAGAAGAGATTCTGCATGGAAGTACCAGACACCCGGAATAGAAAAATTTCCCTGCACATTGCTTCAAAACCAGAGCAGGCAACCACACAGACTTGGCACTAAGTTTGCTGACTTTTTGCAGTAAGATAACTTCTAAAACACCCAGGTAGTTTCTCCACACATTTCTGGAAGACTTCAATGATTCTGCTGTGCAGCAAACCTCGTCAGAACAAGGGAGATTTTACTAACGCAGATGGGACTCACCACTAGAAGCCAGTTCTTACTGCCCTTAGAGATAAGCAAATCGGAGTTAATCCATCAATTATTCAAACTGAAGCCATGATCCTTTTTCCTCATCTTCTATTTAAAGTTTCCGTGGAAGTAGGATTAGCAGAGTGATGCTTTACATCGTGAAGAGAGGAGAGCCAGGAAGGGTGCATGATGTTCAGGCTTTACACAACAGCACAATAATGTAAGACGTTCTGCTGAAATGCTTTAATTCTTGGAAGTATCTTCTGAAAAAGTGAAGTACCATCTGTGCAAGAACACCCCTGAATTTAGAAATCACCGAGATAGGATAGACTTCTGAAAAACCATTTAATTAGGCTCATTAACAGCCTCCATGCTAATTTAAGCTACTTAAAAAAAAACCAAACACCACCTAATTTTGCTACTACACTGCCCCAACCTAGTTATTACAAAATTTCAGGCAGATTCACTTCCAACCCCCTCCACTGCTGCAGTTTAGTGCCATTTAGGACTGACCACACATGTTCCCACTGTCTTCACCGGAGCCAGCTCACAGGAGACTGGCTGACAGTGTGCTTTGGTAAGGCACACAAGCAGAGAGCTGACTCCATCCAAAAGCAAACAATTTCATTATTAACCCTCTGAACTTATACAACTAGAAGTCATTTTTCCTCCACCTTGAAATAGGCCCAATTTTGTTGCCAGTTTGATGTTTCAACATAATTCTCTTACAAAGCTTAAGTCTTAGTTGCATTTTGGAGAAAAGGGTTTTTGAGCACTTATTTGCTTCATTTTTTCCATTTCAAATTTGCTCAGTTGGCACAAAAGATCTTTCTCTTAACTGCAAACACTAGAAGAAACAAGCTGCAATCTGAAAATCAAGTGGGGTTTTATTGTACCTTATACAGCTTGTGCCAAAATGCATTACTAAATCAGCTGTTACAATCATTGTTAATAGGGAACACTGGCACAAAAACATCGAAGAGGAAAGATAAGATGTTTTGTGACATCAAATAAGCAGATGCCTCAAGGACAAAGGTACCACCTTGCTTTTGACCAGACCTTTACTAATCATCTCTACCTGTTAGATCAAAGCTGTTTTCTACATATAGCTTGTACAGCATTTAATGAAAAACCAATTTTTAAGTAATGACAAGTATTAATAAATATGCTAATTTCTTAATTTAGTTGGCATTTGTAACACTGGTACAAATAAATTACTTCACAAAACACTGCAATTCCTCCAGGGAAATATTTGAAGTCGCTCATCTTGCCCCTTTTCACCACAGCCACTTTTAGTACACCAGGCAGTAAATTCACTCAAATGACTCCCTACGAGGGGCACAAGTATCAACATCACAAAATTAAAACCTGTTCTCTTTAAGAGGGAAACAAAGGAGCCATTTCATAGCAGGTTGCAGAAGCTCTCTTCCTCCAGAGGCAACCTCTCTGCAGGCAGCAGCAAATGCAAAATAGACAGTGCTGGAGCTTTAACACATGCCAGGGATTTCCCAGTCTAACACATATTAGCACTTAGTATTTGCAATCCTGATCTCCAGCACCAAGCAGTTAATTTGCATGTTAATTAAAAACAGGTCACCAGAAAATTGCACCAGACCACCTTTCTGTATTGCCTAGAAAGGACAATGAAGCATCTCCATAAAGTCTATCTGCCTTTTTAGCACATTTCCATCTTTCTGTGAGCCACCCAGAAGTTCATTGTAAATCAAGGTGCTCCTTTTGTTGACTGAGAGCATACATTTCAACTACATGCAGATCTCAGATCACTAAAACAGGTTTAAGATCAGACATCTTTTGAGACTTGCAAAACAAATAAGTCTGAGCAACACTGAGTCTAACCAGAAAGTCTCCTTTTACCACAGTAGAGAACGAAACAGAATTAAGCCTGAAAGGAAAGCATAGGTAAACTATGCCAGAGAGAAAGCTTAGCAACTGCTTAAATTTGTGCAGCTCCCAAGCCTGCCTGTTCATCCACTTCTGCTCGCTGGTCACATTCACTGGCAATGGAAGGATTAAAAAAGGAGGAGGTGGTGAGGAAAGAAGGTGTTATGGACATTTTAGCTGCCTGGAAACGCACTCTGTAGCATCCTTTCTCTTTGAACCTTCTTTTATACACCAATACGTATAGTATTATGCTTAAACCAAACACGCCTTCAGCTTAGTTTTAGAGGTCTTATGTTGCCAAGTCTGACAAAACTGAATTATTGCTGGTGTTTCTCATACATGAGACTCACAGGCACCTCAACTTTTGGGAATCCATTTTCTCCAGAACCTCCAAGACTGATGACTTGAAGTTATTAGACAATAACCACATGGTTTAAAAACAGAGAGCAATACTATTACAAGGCTATACCTCAGCTTATCGCTACATTGTACTTTCAATTTTCTGTTGTTACTGCAAAGTCATAGGCAACAGACTTAAGACTTCCAGATATTATGCTTCACACACATCTTACATGCTTTAAGAGGCTCTCTGAAGGGAAAGAGACTTGTTCAAGAAGTCTCACCCAGCTCCTTGTCCACATTTACCATTTCGCCTTTGGGACTTGCTAGATCTTGCCTGCCACTCTGGAGACCAAACAAGCTGAAGCATGGCAGTTCAAACAGGGCTTAAGGATCCACCCTGCTCCACTCTTTACACATCCCTTATCAGTCTCCAGCTCTTTGTTCATGCTGACACCCTGAACACCATCGCAAATGCAACGGTTTAACTTGAGCAGTGTCACTCCTCAATGGTTGATCAAAGGTTGGGGTCTACCCCACAACCTCCAGCTCAATCAGTAATTCAGCAGTACACAGCTCACTCCTGCAAGCAACTCAACTGGCATAACTGAGCGCACAGCAACAAGCTGTGGCACAGGAGGCTCCTCGTACACCAACAAAGCAAGCATTTAATGTAAACACATTCTAGTTGAATGAACTAAAGCTCCAAATATGTGGTCCAGGATATCCTTGCAGGAGAATGTAAAGCAGCTGTGAGATCAAGAAAAGGATTTTAATCAGCTCAGCTGGCTGCAAGGTTCTCTTTAAGAAGCAACAGCTTTTGAACTACTTGCAGACAACTTGCAAAGGGGTCCGCATACAGCAACGCATCCAGACATCTGATTTTAACACAGAATTAAGCATATTTCTGAGCACAGCCATCAATATACCAAGCTGTGGACCACCAGCGGTGTTGCCTCTAATAACATGTACATAAATGAATACAACTGCCAGTAGCTGACCCAGTAAAAATACTGTATTTGTTTCAAGTATCTAGGAGGTTCAGGAAAACTTAAAATTCAGTTATGTTATTAGCCAGACAACTACAGAAAATTAAGCAGTAAAGGATGAAAACCTGGTACTATTACAGTGTTAACTCATCACTTTTGCTCCTACAGAGTTTGAACAGTTATGGCCTTTTCTACATGCTTCTTAGGATGACATCAGCCAGACACATGATTTTTCACCAGCCAGCTGTGCAGTTGGAAATCCAAGCAGACACCAAGTTACACAGGGAGAAAATCCTTCAGCCAGTACATGGGATCTGCACTAGAATTCACCGCAAACTACAGAACATGTTTGCTTATTCTCAAAGATTTGCCAGTATATTTATAGCTTTGATATGGTCCCACAGCTGTACAGCAGTTTCTTTTCCTTTAGCACAGCCAGACCACCTAGGAGAAAAGGGTATCAACAAAAAAAATAACCAAGTAAGCCCAGTGATTAGAAACCCTGTCCATATTTGATCACCACTTTCTTGCCAGAGACTAACTACAAGATCTCAGGAAAGAATCACTGTGATTACAATCATGTACTGATGCTGTTCAGCAAAGGCTTTGTAAAGGCCACAAGCCAGACCAGCTATGCCTTGTACAAGCATGGAAAGCACTGAACAGTGATAATTGCCAAATAATTATTTGTTAGACTTCTGCAGAGAAAGACATATCTGCCACTGACCTGCTGTTAAGGTTAGATATTGCTCTTTTATACCCACCACTGGATGAAAAGTTTCATTCCAGTTGATACCCCTTGCCCACCCCTGCCTTTTTATACCACTAAGGTCATTTTTAGTATGGGAACATGAGCCATCATCTGAAGCCACCCTCAGAGTACACAGCACTGACTTGCTAGTTAATTTTATCTCTAGCCATGCTTGAACAACCTCTTGATAACATAACAGGGATTTCTTCCTTTTTTTAAACAAGAGCTGTATCAACAATGAAACAAAGCAGACAAGAGTTAGGCACAAAAGCAACAGCATTAAATGAAAGACAGAACACAAAAGGAGCTCTACAATTACAATGAAGCATAAAACACTGTCTTACCCCCTCATTTCTGAAGGAATATGGAGAATGAAGTTGGTTGGCTATTTTTCAATCTTGCGATCTTTCTGAAAACTTCAATGAAACAGTATGCTAACGTAACATTACACAACCACTGCTTTCAGATAACACAGGATGGAGGGCCTCAAATATATGAAAAAGATGTCTTCAGCTTTCTGTAAGAGGGGGAAGAGCTGCATTCTGCCCCAGAAAATCCCATGATTTCCATGTTCTCTCAACCCCATTTGCTAACTGCCTGCTCCAGGGACTGCTCTCTTACAAAATTCAAGACCCAGCTGGGCTCTGGTTTCTCTAGCTGCAAGTGACAACATCCCTCTCAAGGCTTCTACCAAGTTAACAAATTTTTGGGGTCTAATAAAAGAGCTTTTAAGCAGACTGCTCATATCTCAGAAACCAGCTCCTCAAACTGCCTGCTAGTTTCAATTCTGAGTATCTCCTGGGCAAAGCATCTGTTCATTCAGCCCATTAACCACTAAATCATGTCAGTGGGAGCTCATGGGCATTTATAATCTTCAGCAAGACCTACAACTTGGGGTCTGTGGGTTTTTTTTTTAAGTTAACACCACCTGATATTCATTTATACAGTGAATGCTCTACTGCAGATTCCCTTAACAAGACCACCAAGCTCCTCACTTTCTTTTTACAAGTCACATGCTTCTTCTCATACCCCCTTGACACAAGTACAGGAAGAGGGCAAGCCTTCAAGTGGTACAGCAATTGTGCATCTGACAGGCTACCTAAGGCCTTTGTGTGCACAGTCATTCCCTCACTATGGAAGTCAGAGCAAGCTGCAGAGATACTTTTCCATTGCTACAATCAGCATTGCTACCAACAGAGAGCAGAAGCTGCAATGGATTGAACATACAAGAATAAAAGCCATCTGTCTGACAGACTTGGCATTTCTCACTGAATACTGCAAAGAACTCATGAAACAAAACTCTGAGATGGTGTTGCAGGTTGTTTGTGAAAGGGGTACCTTTCCTAATCTTGGTTATGCTTTCATTATCCATTTGCACACACAAAGAGCAATATATTAACTATAGCTAAACTATTGCGTGTTCAATTAGCTCAATCAGAAAAAGGCTTAACATATTCCAACTTCCTTAATATGAACCAATTTAAAGACAGTACGTTATCCCTTAAGGGTAAGGCTGCCTGCCTGACATTTTTATTTAATATTGAGTCCACTGACATTCATACACAACATCCTGGAGAAAACCAAGTTTCTGAGGTAACATAAGAGGTGCTCCTTATATAGGTCACTTTAAGAACACACATACACCAGCAAGTATTTAGAACTCTTTCCTCTTTCAGAAAACCACATACACCTGCCTTGTCTAGTCTACACCAACATTTGAAACAGATTCTTACCCTAAAGCAAAAAACAGACCACATTAAAGCAACCCAACTAATTGTCCCACACATTTCAATAGTAAAGATTATTCTAAAAATTCGTGTTCTCTTACTATCTGCTCTCTCGAGCCCATTTATTCAACTGCACTTCCCATCAAAACTTCACAGTTATTACTTTTGGAAGCACTTAAGTCTTCAGCTTTAATTTAGAGATGGCCTCCAAATATATGAAGCCCTGGTGAACTAGAACTCTACAAACCAAGTGCCTCCAGTTGTTTTGATTATATGCAGAAGATTATCTATATGTCTCAGATTTAAAAAAAAATTCTGCAAGCAGTTTGAGGTCTCCTGGGTATTGATCAAGAACTTAAGAGAGTAATTAGTGAAGGTTCATTAAAACATGTTTCCATTAGCCTCCCCAGATATCTAATCTGAATTCATTTACACAGCCATGTGCCACAGGTGCAAAATTTTAACCCCCTTAAGCCCAGTTTCCCATAATATGGACACCTTTTCCCATCAAGGCTTCACCAAGTCCTTACCCTATTTCTGTTACATGGAACTGAAATATTTTCTGACTTCAGCATCAAGCTCCTCCAAAGGGTCTTAACTTGCAACTTCAGCCACCAAGGTTCTACCTGGATGAGATGACACTGTTCAAGCCTCTCCAAGGATGAGCATACATAAAGCTACTCCCAAACACCACCATTTACAGCCAAACATGCTGAAACCGCTCCTGTTTTCCCTGTACAAGAACTGCTCCATGTTTTGTTCAGCCACCCTAGCCAGTGGAGCAGCAGCCTTCAGCAGTGGAGCAGACAACTGTTAGAAACTTATTTCTCCCAGATTTAATTTGCTTCTGTGAGTCAAATCAGTGCTCACTTCATCACCTGCCTAGACCTCCAACTATTACCCATCACCATGATTTATGTTAATAACATGCAATGTATGATATGCAGTGCATAATCATAAAATAATCCCTCAGCTTTACCTCCCTATGTATGGATGCTCATGCTAACATGGTCTTTTAGAGCATCTTTCCTATCCCATCAGCTGAGACTCTTAACCAGAGCAGTGAGCACCCAAAGCAGCCTTACCTAGCCAGGAAGCCATCACACTTCAGCCTCTCCCAAAAACAATCTTCCTAGGAGTATCACAAAGCATGACAGAAAAAAACAAGACATGGATTTTCAGAGAATGCTCCCCTCTGAAGTACTCTGCTGAGGTTTTAACACATCGCAAAGACAGCATAAAAAGTGGGACAAGAGCTAGATATCAAGGGTTAGCTGAGGCATGCAAGCCTCCAGGGAATGCTGACCTTACAAACAAGACATCTGCAAGAGCATAAAAAAGCCTCCAGGAAAGATTCGTTAGAACCTTTTAATCATCTTCCCCTGACACACAATAAACAAAATGCTTGGTTCAGAGAGGTAAAGCATAAATGTACCTATAATTAGCCCATACTACTACTGTCATTACTGAATGCCACAGTGTGCAGCGTTAATGAGGATAAACTAAATTTTCTATCAGCTGAAACACATGCTATCTCCTCCTCCCCCAAACCAGCCAAATACAACCCTGAGATAATCCCTTCTTCAAAATGAGCATTAAAACAGAAAAGCTCTGTAACCTAACAGCTTGGAAACAAATGAGGCAAATCAACTACAGTAAGATCTTAGGGTGCAAGAGTTGCATCTAGCACTTGAAAGCTGTACTAAATATGTACTGGTTTATCCAGAGAATTCACTGCCAGCAAGAGCTGACCAACCCATCCAGAAACTGTTATGTTGGAATATTTCTGAATGAGTGACCAGACAGGCCAGCTTATTCCATAAGAGCCTCTTCTTTTTAAGAAAGAAATCCAAGCTATAGCTTATGGGAAAAGGTAAATCCAGACTCCTCATGCAGCAATTCAGCTGTAGCTATTGACATACCTCTAGCATATATACCCCACCTGCTGCAGATTTCACTACTCCATCGGACAGGCTAACATGCCCCTTCACACCATTCCCAGAGCCACTGTCTCTCACATCTGCTCTAGCACTGCCCCAAATTTACAGCATAAACTATTTGAAACACCCACTAAAATCACTGTTTGGGACATGGGTACCTCAACACTGAGTAAATGGTAAAACAGTCTAAATGAAGTCAACTGGGGAATCTTTAAAAAAAAAAAAAAAACAACACAAAAGAAACAGCAGATCACTCACAATTTGTTAAACATTTCAGAGAAAATTTCAGCTTAGGTTCACTAGGACATTTTGTAAAATTTCAAACACCTTGTAAAAAAATTAGACCCCAATCATATAGGTAACAAGCAGTCAACTACGACACATCCATGTAAGAGGTGTGCATCATTTTAGTTCTGCACTCAATTTAGTTATGGTTGATCAAGCCCGACACATACCAAGATTTAAAGCTATTAAGCTTAAAGTTACATTGAGACCCCACATACCCCACCCACCCAACCAAACTCTGAACACAAAGCAACCCTGAGGGGCCAGAAGCACAGCCCCCAAGCTCCCTTCATCCTAAAACTGTTTCATGTTATGTCACATTATTCAAATGCAAGTGCGACTGACAGGCCTCCCTTTCTACTCCACCAGCATCTCCCCAGGGAGAAAGAGTTATTTTGATAACTTTTATCTGTTGTTTTCCTCAATAAGCACTTCCTTCTCAACAGCAATGGCAAGTTTTATTGATAAGAATACGCAACTGTGTCCAGTCTTACAGCCAAGGGTTAAGAGAGCACTGCAATACTCGAAGGCTCGAACAGTATTCATCATACACGTACCTCAGGCTCTTACACTCCCAAGCAGATCCACAGCTTGTTGCACATTACATGTGACTTCACAAACATGTCTTGCAAAGTTTCTCTCGTGCATCACCTAGATAATTTCAGGACAAGCCGCCTAGGCCCCTTCCCTCCTCCACAACCGCTCCCAGGGTCTCTGTCACATTAAGAGGAGGAGTTCCAGTGTTCATGAAGGATGAATGCCTAGTGCAATCAAATCCAGCATATTTACCAGGCACGTGAACACCAAATCTAAGAACAAATAAGCTCTTCAGGGCAGTAGTATCTTACTCCAGATCACACTTCTCTTTGAAGAGAGCCTTAGGCATTTTACTACAGAAATAGCATATTGTTGTTCTTGCAGTTCTAGGATTCATTTTCGACTAAAACAAGTCGGATTTGCTCCAGAAGAAGGACGAAGCAGCATTTCAATCCCGCACAATATTTTTGAGACTCAGATGCTACAGGCAAAAGAAACTTCCATATTTTTCACAGAACACTTGCCATGGGTTAGAGCTAGCAATAGACGGTAAGAAAGGATGTGAAACACCAGGTAACTCAGATCTATGCTCAATGCACTGTTACCTTTTGATACAGCAAGTCTTGCCAGTAAATGTTAAATGCATTCTTTTTTTTGTAAGGAAGAATATAGCTATTTCTCATTCAGGTGAGAGATTAATTTAAAAAAAAAAGCAACTTGTTCACCATTAAGAGATGCTACTCATTCCCAAGATTATACAGGTAAAGTTCAAGTGTTATGGAACATGTGATGCTGAAAAGCAAAAAAACCCACCTCACCTCTGCTCATGGCACTGACTTGCTGTTTTCCCATGCTTTCAGCCTGTATACTATTCTACTGTTGCCAAGTACCGTAGCTGAGGAAACCAAAGCAGAGTTATTTTAACCAGCAGCTCCCAAAGCAACACAGGATCATAACACAGGTTCTCATCCAGGTCCAGCCCAAGATGTGTCATCAACCTCAGACGCTCATCAGATTTACAGACCTTTCTCAGCTTAGACAGCCAGACCCAGAAAAGAAAAAATGCAAGCAACCCAGTAAGACAAAAAACAGACAAGGCTGCAAATTAAGAGTGTATCCATGGGGGTATCTCTACAGGAACAGCAATCGACATGGAAGAAGTTCTTCTCCCCCTTGCAGCAGGGCTGTATAGCAGTCCTCAGAACAAGATGCAAGGCAGCCGCTAATAACTACCACTACATGGAACCTCACAATACAAAGGATTTTTACCCTTTCCAAGTCACAGGTATTCTGGAAGATTCACCTGATCACGTACCTCTTCCAGGGAAAGGCAACTTCTTTCTACTGTTACCACATCCAACCAAAAACATTGAACTTCAAGATAAATCCTTCCATGGTAAAAATCCCAGCAACATGCCATGCAATCCAAGAAGAGGTTCTAAGAGAAACCTCTTACCTGCTCCTCTATGAAAGCAATCATTCTTTCCAGCTACTGTATTCACTGTCATCAGGCCAATTCTGTGATTTTATCAGTATCATGGAACATTACAGTCTATTTCTAGGAAAATAAGTACTTTCCACACAAGAACAAGCTAGAACAATAGTTCCTGTACCTTGCCCTGGAAATTAAGATTACTTGGCTAGCATACCTTTGGTTTGACATTTGAATCATAAGGGATATGAAAAATTCCATGTTAAAAAGTAACCAGCCAAACAAGAGGACTGTCCACCTTGACTATTAATGAGTATCTGGGCATGCAGCCACCAACACAAGCCTACTGCTCTAGTATCCCACAAGTAGTAAGAGTCCCAGCTGGGAAGCACTGGCAAAGAGCACTGCCTGCCTGAGACTGGATCCTCTCAGCTTCTGCACATCATCATCTAGAAGCAGAGAGGAGAATAACCCTGCCATCGTCACCCCTCCCTTGGTTTCCAGGTGACTTGATGACTGGGAAAGTGGTCATGCCATTCAATTCTCCATCTACCTCAGTCTCTTCCTATAAAGATGCCAATCTACTGACAACACATGTGGCTCACCTGTCCATATGGTTTCAGATTCACCAGCATACACAGAAGGAATCTCACTACTGAAGTCCTGGATTCACATCTGATCACGTAGTAAAACATACCCAAAATAGCACTACCAATAGATAGGACCAAAATTGATGAACTTACTGTAGAGGGCAGAACAAAACAGTGAGCTCTGTAAATATGGAAGCAAACACCACTGTACTCATGCTGCCCATATTTTACTCATGTGCAATGTTCTGACAGCTCTGAGGCATTATTATAGATACCTTTCAAAGACAACCTCTTGAATAACTTTATTTTATAGCTTCTAATGCTATAAAAAGTGTGCAACATATAAAGACCTTACAGAAAACCATGCCAAACCCCAAAAAGGACTGTTCAGAAGTACTTTCAGCAACATGGTTCCCAAGGTAGTGAACTGTAATATCAGCCAGGCTCCACAAGTTTATTTTAAATGGTTCCTAAGAACAGAAGTTCAGTTGGGACAGACTCTTCTAGTCCAATTTAAGATCAGAATAATCAAGGTATATGAAATAATAATCTGCCTTAAACATGAGCCAATAACGTTTTTGATATATAATATAACTCTGCAAGATATTTGAAAAGTCATGCAAGTCAGGTGAAGTCCCTGGTGACTAGAAAGAGGGAAACATTGCACCCATTTTTAAAAACGGCAGCAAGGAGGACCCAAGGAACTACCGACCTGTCAGCATCCCCTCTGTGCCTGGGACGATGATGGAACAGGCCCCCCTAGAAGTTACGCTAAAGCACATGGAGGTGATTCGAGGCAGCCACCATGGCTTCACCAAGGGCAAGTCCTGCCTGACCAACCTAGTGGCCTTCTGTGATGGGGTGACTGCATCAGTGGACAAGGGAACAGCTTCAAATGTAATCTGTCTGGACTTCTGTAAGGCCTTTGACATGGGCACCCACAACATCCTTCTCTCTAAATTGGAGAGAGATAGATTTGATGGAGACTGTTTGGTGGATGAGGAATTGGTTGGACAGTTGCATCCAGAGGGTAGCGTCAACAGCTCAATGTCCAGATGGAGATCAGGAAGAAGTGGTGTCCCTCAGGGGTCCTGACTGGGACTAGAACTGTTTAATATTTTCATCAATGACAAACAGGGGGATCACGAGCACCCTCAGCAGGTTTGCAGATGACACCAAGCTGAGGGGTGTGGTTAACATGCCCAAGGGACAGGATGCCATCCAGAGGGACCTGGACAAGCTGGAAAAGTGGGCCTGCGTGAACCTCATGAGGTTCAACGAGGCCAAGTGCAAGGTCCTGCACCTGGGTCAGGGCAACACCCGATATCAGTACAGGCTGGGGCATGAAGGGATTGAGAGCAGCCCTGTGGAGAAGGACTTGGGGGTACTGGTGGACAAAAAGCTGGACATGAGCTGGCAGTGTGCGCTCACAGCCCAGAAAGCCAACCATATCCTGGGCTGAATCACAAGAAGCATGGCCAGCAGGTCGAGGAAGGTGATTCAGCCCCTCTACTCCGTGCTGGCAAGATCCCCCTGCAGTTCTGCATCCAGCTCTGGAGCCCTCAGCACAGGACAGACATGGGCCTGTTGGAACAGGTCCAGAGGAGGCCACAAAAGTGATCCAAGGGCTGGAGCACCTCTCCTCTGAGGAAAGGCTGAGAGGGTTGGGGTTGTTCAGCCTGGAGAAGAGAAGACACTGGGAAGGCCTCATTGCAGCCTTTCAGTACTTAAAGGGGTCTTACAAGAAAGCTGGGGACAGACTTTTTAGCAGGGCCTGTAGCGATAGGACAAGGGGTAATGGTTTTAAACTAAGAGAGAAGATTCAGGCTAGATATAAGGAAGAAATTTGTTACAGTCAGGGTGGTGAAACAGTGGCATTGGCTGTCCAGAGAGCTGATAGATGCCCCATCCATGGAAACATTCAAGGCCAGGTTGGATGGGGCTCTGAGCAACCTGATCTAGTTGAAAATGTCCCTGCTCACTGCAGGGGGCTTGGACTAGATGACCTTTAAAAGGTCCCTTCCAACCCAAACTATTCTATGATATACAGAGATTTTCTAACAGGCTATAAACTACTCTGCTACCTTGCTCTTAAAATCTTCCTTTTTTTACCATTCTGCTTGAATGGCACAGTATCAGAGGCCCCCCAGCCCCCCCCCCCCCCCCCCGAACTGTGATCTCAAACAGAATCCCAATTCCAAATCAGTGGTCCCACTAGGCAATACAGCAATTATTACAGTCAGAGATCAAACGCCACAGGCTGCCACATTAAAGTTATTCATGACATACAACAGGTTTTTGCCTGTTTCAGCCACTTCAGACAACACACTGGCTAATACATCTGTGGTGAGCCAACCATCAGCAGGTAAAGTAACTGGAGCACTGACTCTCACCTTCTAACTACACAACACAGAAATCCAGGTTCAACACTCCTCCAACTGCATCCCAGCATCACACAGCCTACCTGAACTCTCCAGTATTCTTAGGAAGTTTTCAGAAATTGCAAGTATTCTGAGTTTAAGATACTGTGAACCTAATGAGCAAAACAGACATTAGAAGACAACAGTTATGAAATAATCTTTGAGGGCATCAAAGTCACTATGGAATGGCTCAAGGGAGGGAAGTATTTGGGGAAATTAGTTTGGGAAGAGCTGACATAAAAAGTGAAGAATTTAAATTCCATCAGCACTTTCCTAGAAGAACAAGTTTAGACTATGGTTTTATACAACAGGAGGCTGGAAGAGTTCACAAATGCCTGGAGGAGGGGAGGGAAACAAAAGACTGTTGTATGCTCTTCCCCTTTGTGTAGGCCTTACCAGTGAGCTGCTCATAGAAAGGAAGCCAATGTAGCCTCAGAGAACATGAAAGGGTTTTGATGTGGACAAGCTCAAGCCACACTGCCAAGTACCTGAGCTAGAGCAAACTCCACAAATAATGCAGGGAAGTCAGCCCTATGCATCAACACTATGTCTGGGGTCAGAGATGAGAATATTATCAGTGATGGTTCACCATGTTCAGTGCCTGCTAAAGCACAGGTCATGAAGCAAAAATCTGAAACACAGGAAGGCTTTGTTTGTGTTTGGCTAGGAAAGTGCAGAATCACATCCCTCCTACAACTAATATTTCATACATATACTTTTAGCTAAAGCTATTAACAACATTAGAATGAGCACACAGATTTAGAGCTGCAGTTCAGTTGAGGGAAAAGTATATTCCCTAGTACCACATCTTCCCAGATGATGCTGTTATTTGTTACCATTGGGATTCCTAGAGACAGGCCAAGCATTTGCCACTGGAGTTTAATGAAAATGCAGGGAAGACTTACACCATAGACTAGAGTTTCAGCTTTTTCTTTTTCAGCTTTAAAATATAATGTTGCTTCAAATGACTACTCAGAAACAAAATAAGTGAAGATGGCCACTGATCACTGCCTGGAAACCTTTAGTTAAAGAAGTGATGTTACTACATTAACAAGATCTTTGTCTTCTGCTTGCAGATAGTGACTCAAACAGTTCCATGTTCCCCAGCAGCGACCACTGTTAAGAATTTTCTAACCTGTACTTCCCTCCAGCAAGCACTGACCTGGTATGTCTGCTTTTTAGGCAGGGATTCAGCAGGAGTTACAGAAACTTCATCTCGCTGTTTTACGCAGAAAAAAACATACCATTAAGGTTGCCATAAGAAATCTCCCATTCAAACGACACTTTACAGCACC
Source organism: Phalacrocorax carbo (assembly GCF_963921805.1). Classification (NCBI taxonomy): domain Eukaryota; kingdom Metazoa; phylum Chordata; class Aves; order Suliformes; family Phalacrocoracidae; genus Phalacrocorax; species Phalacrocorax carbo. Next base: position 24,670,265 of record NC_087520.1, read on the forward strand.
CTGAGTTTCTCCAGTTCCATGCTGACTAAAAAGGTCTTCCCCTGTGTTGTTCTACACTTTTCATTAAGAACACAGTTCTGGTTACCAGCTATAACACAGATTTTTCCACACTTCAATGACACCACCTGCAACATATGTATATTACTGAAAAGCAGACCAAACCTTTGGCCTGAAGACTGGCAGCAAGAAAGACTGCATTAGCATACTTGTTGCTTATAGAGTCCACTCTCAGACTTCAGTAAGGTAAGATAGATGTCACCATGAATTTCAGTAGCTGTGTTATGGTGAAAGACGCAGCATCTCACCCCTCACGTGTCTCAAATATTTACGCACCAAATATACGGTGCTCAGAGCATCAGTTCAAAAGTAACAAAAAAAGCAGCAGGGTCAACACAATATCAAGCATTTAATATTGTTATTCACATATGACAAGTAAAACTCACGGTCAACAGTTCTCTCCACCTGCATTTACTCAGAACGAGCAGAGACCAGATTTTGACTAGCCAGTCTGAATTCAACGATAAGAGGATCACACTAATATCAATTTGTTTAAATCACTATGAACATGGTTTAAGGACTGCAGTCTCACGAACAATTCATGTTGTAAATTATGACAACCACGATGTTGCAGTGATTTTACTTTAAGGTGGTTAGTTTTTCTCATTTTATGACATGTAGATAGGCCACACAGATACTGACATAAGCAAAAAAAACAATTTGATAATGAAAGAGCTTACTGTAAGCTTCATCCAGATCTTATTTCACCTCAGCTGAGAACAGCAACAAAAGTTGACTCAGCTCAAATCAAGCCTGGACTACTACAGAAAGTCTACAAGCCAAGCAGGTTTTTGGTTTTTGTGGGATTGTGTTTTGTTTAAATTATATCGAAACTTTTTGTAGGGCAGTTACTTCAACACTTAAAAGAATGCATGCTCTGAGTTTTTTTTGCAGTTCACTTGGTGGAAAGTATTTTACCCTGCATTAACACAACATTCTAGAAAACAAAATCTCAATTAGCAAACTACTGAGCATGATGAAGGCTGATGAGCCTCATGTTAAGATTCAAGGGGTCTAGAGAGCAACCTTGCCACCAGACTAAGCCAGGCTTTTTTTTTTTAATAAGCAAGCAACAGTATATTTGCCTGAATGATTTTGCATAGCAGTGCTGGGGTAGCTATTTGTTATTAACCTACCCTGGTACATATAAGTAATTATATCAACATAACCAGCTGCATTCTCTAGAAGAAACTCAAAACTCCTGAGAATCAAATAAGGAAGCTACAAGAAATTTTTCACAAAAAAAAAAGCATGCAGTTCTACCACTAACTGCAAAAGAGTGAAATACTTCAGGCATGTAGAGAAACCATGAATACTTACTACATTAAATACTACCTTTTCGCCACCTCAGCAGTTCTTATGCTTTGTTTCAGACAAAGGTGCAAATAACAAATGCAGCAAATATACATTCCCATCCCACACAATTAACATGAATTTGTCCCTATGTTGTTCCCTGGCAAAAGATATCTTAGATGCATACCATTAGTTATAAGCCACAGCACTGAATAATAATAAATACATCAAATGTATAGCTTGAGTTAAGGCAAGATTTTAAACATTACAACCAAGTAATGCACTCTAATGCAAACACACGAAATCTAAGCTCAAAGCTGTAAGAGCCACTAGATACACTTATCCAAAGGAAAAAAAAAAAAACTCATGCACTACACCCCCAAAAAGAAGGCATGGAGAAAACAGACACCTCTTTAACTACTGAAGGAAATCCCTCAGCTCAGAGCTGCAGTCATTCAGACACCAGCATGCCAGGACACAGCTTTTATGAATGCCACCTCTGCTCAGGTGTAGAACAGTATGGGTTTTCATCTACTCTCTTGATGATGAGATGTCGCAATTATGCTACAAGCTGGTACCTGGGGAAGGGAGGATCTCTGCTTTGGGAACTGATAAACTGAACACCCAGAAACTGGAAGTATCCCATAATGACAAAAAAATTATCAACAGAACTGGAAATTTTTAGCACCATAGCAACCAACTTCATAGACCTTAAAACTAAATTAGTCAGAAGATCAAGAAAACTATTAAGATTTCAGATAAAAAGGCAATTACCCAGACCTTTTATTCATCCAATTCTTTAGGGTTTATTATTAGGAAGAACAATTGTAAAGCTTTTTCAAAGTAAGCGTACATTTTCCAAAGACCAAAAGCAGAGCTCACTGAGAAAGTGGGGCTCACATGCAGGAAAGCTACACTATAAAGAACATCCAGACATTATCTCTATGCTAGACAATAAAGACAGCACATCATTTGCCTAGAATAATCTTTCCTCAAGTGATTCCATTCCAACCATGACAACCCAAAGCAGCACTAGAGCTAGAGATCTCCTTTCCTCCAACACCAGGGAGGAGAGGATGCAAGTGAGGAAAACACAATCTAGTGTACCTGTCACAACTGACCGAGTCTTTGCTTTTCAACACACTCAGCTATCTGACTCAGTAAATCACCTCCCCATAACCAGACCTCTACATAACAGCTTTCCCAGTTCATCCTGAGCCAAGCTCAGACTGCACAGCCTGCATCAAACTCCTCCCCTTGTATTGGTGTTCCTTTTCTCCTCGGTATTCAGAGCTGCAACAGGCCAGCAGCACCAGCCCACTACAGGAAGCAACCATGTAAGATAATCCCTTTTATTAAGCATTAAAAAACCCACCACCAAACAAACAAGAAAACCCACCATCACTCCCCCCCAAAAAACCCTCAAGTAACTGAGATATGCAGAAATGCAACAACTGTTAAGATCGCTAAGGATATGGAAAACTAAGAGCCTGTGCTAAATTAAATGCTCTGTTCACAAGACAGCAAGTCCAGGACCTAGCAGAGAAAGACCATCTCACCCTCTAGTCAGCTCACACATGGCTTTAGTAGGATGAAAAGGGTACTTTTAAATATTGCTACATCCCAAGATGAGGCCAAAGGCTGATGCCACAGTAACCCAAATCAGACTTTTAAAGTGTATTTAGAATTTTACTTTAAGACTTAACTACAAAAGCCAGGAGGAAACTGGGCTTACACTATCTGAACACAAGGAAAAAACTTCAGAACAAAAATGTTGCTAATCTCAGTTAAGAAGCCAAGCCTCAGGAGAAAAAGCTTCAGATTGTTCCAGTCTTGTCTCCATCATTTTCTTTTGTTGTCACTCAAATGTTTTTTTCAAAACTTAATCATCTCAATCCCTTCCTCCTAGGTCCAACCATTCCCTTCCTCTGACTTTGATAGACCCATCTTCCATTTTATTATTTTTAGAAGCAGGAGGGACCAGTCTTGACCATTCAAATTAACCTGCATCTCCCACAAACCACTGTAAATTCTTCATTAAATTCAGTTTGAGACAGAATGGTATCTGGAAATTCCTAACACAGACACACAGGCTTCAACTCATACAGTCTAGCATCCAGTTACAGCCCAATAATTAACTCAATCTCTTAAAAAAAAATCACAGCACATTTTTACTTAAGTGAGCTCAACTAACTATGAGTAAGAAATTTTTTTTCCTTAAGGATATCAGAGTTCTTAAACCCCGTGCCCTGTACAGGTGGCTTTGAATCATCATCAGGTCAATATGCCTTAGAAATAAGGGAGAACACAAGCAAAGCCCTTGGCAAAGCTTAAGGTACATTTTCCAGTTTTCTGATCATTGCTTTTTAAAAGGAAATTCCCTTTACGTGTTGATATCTGAACCAGATGATAGCACTGTAGGCACTGTAAGAGCATCACTGGAATACTAACTGCATTCTCCTTTGCAATAGTAATGGTCAGAGAACCAGAACTGCCTCCATCCCACAATTAGGTACTTACAACCCTGAGAAACAGGCAGTTCACATTCAAAACAGCTCCTGAAAGCCAGGGAGAGTGCCTCGAGGTTTTGTAGGACAAAACCAAACCATAAACACTGAAGGAGATGGCCAACTCAGTAAACAGTGTCTTCACTATTTGCATTTCCTAAAAACTAGCCTACCCTCGTGCTACGTTTAATCCACAGCCCTCAATTACTTACAGCTCAGGACAGGTAAACAGTCATTTGCCGCCACAGCCCAGACATCTCAAAAAAGGTACTTTAAAAGCAAGCTTCCACTTGTGCATGGGAAAGCTGTGAGATGGAAATGACATCAGTACCTGCTCAAATATGAGTATGTCACATGTTCAGTCAAAACAAAACCTTTGCCCTTCAACTCAACAAATTAGAGATGGAAGAGGATGATAAAATAATCAAGCTACAGTGACAGTGCAACTAAAAAGTTTCAGGGAAGCCTTCCCTCTTCCAATTCCTTTACCAAGAAAGTAGAAAAACTTGGGAATAAGCCCAGGGACTGAGCACACACAACTTTTCCTCCAACAACAGTATTATCAAGAGAGACAGAGCCTCCAAGCAGGTGTTACCCTCTGGTTTTTCTTTTCCATCTACAATTTTATAACATAGGTAATTTCACTGGCACTATTTTACTGACCACTTAAAGAGCTCAGGTACATACAGAGCGAGGAATAAGTAAGACATTTATATGGAAGAAACATGCTAGTTCCCAACCTATCATATGTTACACACTTCCTAGTCTGTAAATCACATCAAATTAATTTTCTGGCCTTTTACACTGACCATGCATCTGAAATAATGGGGAAAATACTACTCTTAAAATACACAGCTTTAAGATTAACTTGTTTTCTTTTTAACCCAAACCTCAACATTAAGAAAGCCTTACTTTTTCCAGAAAGGAGAGCATTCAGGCTCAATTATATCATCCCTGCCATAAAGGTGCTACCAAAGAAACCAAACCATTCAGGATGAAGAAAGCAGTGGCAGGCCAAAACTTTGATCTCTAATCCCAACCTAACCACGACCATTTGATCTTAGAAAAATTACTTAGCCTATAATGCATTAGTGCTATATAGAGAGAAATAATGCTTTAAATATTACGTAATATTTAGAAGTGCAATGCAAGTAAAGCTCAACAATTCTGACATCAAGTTAATTCCCTGATTAATCAGGTCTAAGGTATGTTTTAACAGTAAAATTATGCTCCACCAATAAGCCAGAAAAGGGAGCTACTCTGATTAAGATATTTTCATACCTGCTAATGTTTCCTACCTCAAACTCAACAACTCAGACACGCTTTAAATGCAAATCATCATTAATCATGCAAAATTCTTACCTACCAAATATATTAATATTTCATGGGTTTATTTATACTATAACCACCATGAAAATTTGTTTAATAGGCAGCCCATAAAAAAAGGGCTTAAAGGCTGTCGCCTACATTGAGTGAAATGCAAGCTGTGAAGCCTCTCTAGTACCAGGCTAGCAACAGCATAGTTTCAGAAAAAAGCACTTTAAAACACTTTAAAAACACATTTTTGAAAAACAGAAGTATACACCATCCCATTCTACTCCTTTTATATCTCAGCAAAAAGTTATTTGGATAACAGTTAAAACACTGATGACAAGATTTAAGTGACTCAAAACATTAACGTACCCTGTGCATAAGTAATTCTACTAGAAGGAAATTAATTCTTCTGGAAAATGCTTCAAAACATGTGTTTAATTCTATTTTCTGATTATAGTCAAAGACATTTAAGCTGACTAGCTCTCACCACTATCTCCTCCAATTAAGCAGCATCCTTCCCATTCTTCTACTACAAAAACGAAAGCAAAAAAGCATAATCGTCCCTTGATTTCTGCCTTTCAAGCAGTTGAACAACCTGAAATGCAGAAGAGTTCTGCACCTGCAGAAGTGGACTTTGCACTACATCAATTAAGCATTTCATTGACTTGGTGGAAAATCAGTGGTAAAGTATTTATCAGTCGGGGGCCTGATATTTTTTTTTAAATTAGTTCTAAAATTACACAGTGCTTAAATACCTGTGTTGATAATACTCTAAACTGACAATCTACAAGTAACCTCTCAAAACCAGAACTTTATCATTTTGGGTTTTGGTGGGCTTTTTTATTGTTTTCTTTTGCTTCAAACTAATTTTTACTGAGTATTTGTGTTAAACAGCTTCTCTCAGCATTCACCCTACAAGCTAGGCTCCCATACCAGTCAATCACAGACTAAACATTCCTGTTTCTTTCAATTCAGGAAAACTACCCAGCAAAAACAAGGGAGGACTTGCTTTAAAGACATCCACTCTAACAAATCAGCAGATACCAAAATAATGTGATTGCATTCACACTGGCTAACAAAACAAGCACATGCTTTCTTTGCTCTGTACTTTACAGACTCAAAAGGAAGGTTTCAGGTAGTTGTTTCTCCTGATCATTCAAATTTAAAAGTGTCCTAGCTTTTCTGTATCACACTAAGAAGAAACATGAATGGATAATCTTAACAGTAACACTGCCGGTTTCAAACTTAAAGTTTCTCTACTTTAGAGGAATATTTCTGATGAGAAAAGTAAGATCATCTGTCACTGTTTAACCCCAGCCAGCCACTAAGCCCCACACAGCTGCTCACCTGATCCCCCCCAGTAGGATGGGAGACAGAATTAGAAGAGTAAAAGTGAGAAAACTCGTGGGTTGAGATAAAGACCGTTCAAAAGGTAAAGCAAAAGCCACATGCACAGGCAAAACGCAAAACAAGGAATCCATTCACTCCTTCCCATGGGCAGGCAGGTGCTCAGCCATCTCCAGGAAAGCAGGGCTCCATCACATGTAACAGGCCCCTCCCCAGATTCATATGCTGAGCATGATATTTTATGGTGTGGGATATCCCTTGGGTCAGTAGGGGTCAGCTGTCCTGGCTGTCTCCCCTCCCAGCCCCTTGTGCACCCCCAGCCCACTTGCTGGTGGGGTGGGGTGAGGAGCAGAAAAGGCCTTGGCTCTGTGTAAGCCCTGCTCAGCAGGAACAAAAACATCCCTGGGTTATCAACATGGTTTTCAGCACAAATCCAAAACACAGCCCCATACGAGCTACTGTGGAGAAAATTAACTCTACCCCAGTCAAAACCAGCACATCACCTTAAAAAAAACCTATAGAAAAAAAGGCTGCTTCTGCAGCCTAATTGCATCTAAAAATTTTATCTGATGCTTGTAGCAAAGCAGCATCCAAATACTGTCTTCATTGACGCTATTGCACATACAGCAACTCCCCCAAATCTTCCATTCACTATAGCCCAACTTTATTTAAATGGGCTCCTATGACTTCTACTAGCTCCCCACCCATTTTAAAATATAACAGGCACTTCTCTGGTACTGTCCAAACAAGCTGACAGATGCTCTAGGGTCAAAATTAAAAGTTCTATCAACAACAGTAACAGATAATACATCACTTTTTTCCTCTGCTGTCACCTCCAATGCAAAGGAAACGTCCAAGATAGCATTTGAACCCGTTCCCTATCACCCAATGTGCCAACCAATGTTTGCAACTCATGACTTTTACTCAGAGTCTAAATATCAGGACTTAGACAGTAGGGATACACAGAAGTCAATTATTTTTAATTAATTTCTCAGAGCAGCACTCTGAGAAGTTGTTATTACGTCAGAGATACAACCCATCCCATCCGTGTTACAGCAGGCGAACTGTTGAGACCAAGACCAGCTGACAGTGCTCTTTACAGGCTGACAGACAAATAAGGACAAGGCTGCAAACGGGCACCTTCAGAGAGAAAACTCAATCCAGAAGGACCCCAAGATGTCCTATCACTGCCTGGGATGTCACCCCAGGGGAAGATTCACCTTCAGCACTGGATATCTGGACATTGTCTGATATATCAGGCATCATTACAGCTAGACAAGACCAACAGCCAGCAAACTACTGACATCAAGGCACGCTTTGAAAGGGGAAAAGGAAAACCACAAGCAAGACAACATTCAAAAGACAGTGGAGTTCTCATGCGATATGCAGAGGCAACATAAGGGCTTGTACATGCTCCAAATAGTGAGTGATATGAAGCATCCCTTCATCTTTTGCTTCTCCCTGCACTCACCCCCACTCTGTTTAACTCAGTAAAATGGCAAAACTATTCCAGCAGAAAACTGATAAACTAGACAATAAAAAGGTCCACCTCACTAAAATGGCAGAAAACCAATAATCACTGGAACTAAAAGAGAAGGGAGGGGCTACACAACTGTAAAGAAAGGAACAAGAGCTTGCCTTTTTGGCAGGCTGGTGGCTCGTAAGCCGCCGCCTGTAAGCACAGCTTCTGAGGTTGTCTCAGAGATGGTGCCTCCCTAACACAGGGTCCAAAAGGTCCCAGACAGGTGAAAGAAACAGTGAGGGATGAGCTATTCATCAAGTAAATATCAGAGCATTTTATAACTGTGACAGATATTGCATCAGGACTCAATTTAAAAAGCCTGTCATAAGTGTCTTACTAAGCTACCTGTCCAAAATTAAAACATGAAGATAGATGAAAAAATATCTATATTATTTTTGGGTTTTAAGCCAGGAAGTAATCACTGACAGTCACTGGTTCAAGACTCCCCTGGATGAGGGTAACCATTAAGTCACTACCATCTGCTGTCTCTGCAATGAAGGATGAGAAACGAGCACAGGTTTTTCCTGACTACATTTCCACTTAATAAAACACCATTAAAAATTGACACAGCCTGACATTACTGGACTTCACAGCAGAGAAACCAAGAACTAAAACAGACCTCAACTCCATATCAGCTCACTGAAGACACTTCCCCCAAAGGCTCCATCAAACTGAGCAAGACCTACCAAGGAATTAATTAAAAGATGGGGCTAGAAAAGGCTCTGAGGTGGCAACTTAGTTGGTTTTTTTTCTTGAGGTAGACTTAAAGCACTCACGACAGATGTTTAGGAACGATGCAGGCTGCCCAGCCAACCTCCCTGAATAAACTAAGCCAGGTCTAAGGATTGCATAAGGAATTTCATATAGGCACAAACAAGCACGGGAAACCAATTGCCTCTGCGGCTGAGCGCTACATGAAAGTGGGAAGCTGAACCTGAGGAAAAAAAAAAAGCCTCCCAGCAAGGTGCTCTTCCTCAGCACTGCGCGGGCAGGGTTCCACAGACACCTCTGAAAGCCAACAGCCCCCAAACCAAACACCGACGCCAAAATAAAGCCCCCGCCGAGGCCACTCCCTCCCCGGAAGCCGCTGCTGGGGCGGTCGGGCAGAGCCCAGAGGGGCTAATGAAGCGGGGTGCGGCGGGGGAGCGGCCCGGCCACCGGCCCCCTGCCCTCGCCGCCACCCCCGCGGGCGGCTCCCGGGACCGGACCGGCCCCTTCACACGAAACCCCACAGCAGCGGGAAGCGCGGCCTGGACACAAGCCTCGCTTTTTCAAACAAAAAAACCCACCAAAAATAAAAAAATCATGAGGTAAATAAAAGCGGCGCGCTCGGCGCCGGCTCTTGGCGAACGGGGCACGGAGCCCCGCTCTTTGTTCGCCGCCCCAGGTAGGCCCGGCCCGTACCGGCCCGGCCCGGCCCACCGCCCGTCTCTCACCTCACGGACGTCCTGCAGGCACTCGAGGACAGCGAGGTTGTTGGCCCAGCTGTGCTTGGAGCAGAGCCGCACCACGTCCTCCCGGCATACCGCCTCCTCCGACAGCTTCCACCCGCTGCCCGAGCCGCCGCCGCCGCGGGAGCCCCGCGGGCCCCCCGCTCCCGGCCCCACCGCCTGCCCCATTAAGCCCAGGTTGCCGCCAGCACCGGGGCCTGCCGGAGGCGCGCCGCCCGCCGCCGCCGCCGCCGACCCCGCCGCCAGCGCCAGGAGCAGGAAGAGCGCCGGGCCCGGGCAGCGGCTCCGGACACGTCCGCACGGCGCCATCTTGGATCCGCCACCTCCGGCGCGACCACCCGCCCACCTCAGCGGCACGCACGCCGTATGCAAAGCAGTACGCCAGTGACGTCACAGCACCGCCCCTCATCTGACCACGCCCCTTTCGGGTGAGGGAGGTGTGGTTTTCTCTGGTCCCGCCCTCAGCGGCCCCGTGGCCCCGCCCCGCACGTCGTCGCCTCTGGAAGACGAGGCGCCATCACAGTCCACGGCACAGTGACGGCCTCCCATGGCCACCACCGGCTGCCATCCCAGCCTCACAGTGGCCCCCACAGCCCGCCAGCCATGCGGGATGGCACTTACCAAACCATTGAGCCAGCGCCAGTGGCAGGTGTTGCGAGGAACCATGCCCCAGGGCACGCTTACACCCCTGGGAAGTGTTGCGGATACCCTCCCACAGCAGGTACCCGGAAGCTGTGGCTGGTTTTTGACCTAAATCTCTCAGTTCCCACCCGTGAAGTGGAACTCACGGTGTCATCCTCCTCAGAGGGACATTGAGGAGAGTGGTTAAAAGCCTGAGAAACTCTTGGCTGTCACGGTGATGGAGGATGTAGGAAAAGCCATGACGAAATGGTGCTCAGAGCAGGGTTGGAGTAGCACACAGTAAAGGAAACTTGGGGCCACATATGGAACAGCGAAGAAAAAATATTGAATAGCTGCTCAAGAAAACAAAAACTTGCATAAAATCTTGGAAGAAACCACAAAATATTGAATAGTGACTACCAGCCAGCCAGGATGCCTGTGGGCAAGGGCTCACATTAACAAAAGAGCATGGGATCATGCAATTAAGGGTTGCATCGTCCCAGAGATGGGCAGCAGACCCCGCCAACACAGACAACCCTCGTGCTGGCATTTCCCCACACCGGCTGCTGAGTTATCAGGCAGTCAAATGAGGGCAGAAAAACCTTTCTTTTTCTAAAAAAAAATCACATTTTAGGGGTGCCACGAGGCTGCTCGTTTTAGGGTTTGGGTGGTTGGCTGCATCTCCTACCCTTTCAGTGCAGGGCCCACTGTTCAGGGCTTGGATTTGGTGTGTCATGCTCGATCGTGGCTCAGGCTTTATTCATGGGGATGAAGAGAAACGGGTGTGCCTGTAAGAGAGATCTTACCCCCAAAGCAGGATCTACAATGGCTGATCCCATTGTAGATGGGATCTACAAGTCCCTCCTAGGGCAATAAGGGGGAGTTGGATGCTGAATTTGGTGAAAGATTGTCTAAAAGCAATTTCTGCAACCGTGCAGCCTCCATCAGAGCAGAATTTTGGTAATGCCACAGTTTCCTCCACCCTGGCAGCCAGACCTCTGAATTTCACAGTAAAAAAAAATCTGTCTGGGTGTTGGGTTGGCAGCAGCAGTGGGTCTGCCACCAGCTCAGTAAACATGGCTTTTTGTGTGCCCTCAGAGTCTCCCAGCAGCAGGATCTCACCAGGGCAGCTCACAGCACCCTCCTGGGATGGGTTTACCCCAAAATCTCAGCTTTGCTTCCAATGGCAGATGGAAACGAGATGGGAAGAACCCCCCCTCAATTCCTCTGCCTGGCTGACTCCAGGAGCAGTTTTCCCAGCCCAGGCTGGCATAGGTCCAAAGTCAGAAGCTTTTGGACAGATGTCAGGGCACTCACAGGTTTGCTCTGGCTTGGTGAGCTGGGGTAAAGCAGAGCTGGAAGACTACCACCTTCCTGCCCCAAGCAGCCTTGTCCTGCCTGGGCAAAGCCCTTCTTTTGGGATGTCACCAGCCAATTTACTCAATCCAGGAGCTACTGGAGCACCATGAGCAAGCTGGAGCCCACCATGGCCACCAACCTGCAGCTGCCTCGTCCAGGTGGAAATGAGGGCAGGAGTGGGAGGGGAGAATCAGCTGGCAAAGTCCCTGCACTTCTTGCATTCCAGTGTCACACTGGGACATGGTGCTTGGGAAAGCAGTGGCTTTGTGCTGGCACCCAGGGGCTGCGCAGCTGGGAGTACTTAAAAACAAAAGCCAGCAAAATCCAGCTCATGTTTGGCAGCCCATTTGGCTCAGTGGAAGTTATTTGAAGAGCTCCCCCAGCACGAGGGCTGGCTCTCCTCCTCCATCTGTTACAGGACAAGGGTGGAGGGGAGCAGCGGAACTGGATTACAGCTCCCTTCTCCTCCCCATGCCCTAGGGAGCTCTCCAGAGATTTGTTTTTTGATGAGCAGCCCACATCCTTCAACCAAGCATCCCGTGCTCAAGGAAAACCTCCTCCCAATCTTGGATTTTACCATCCTGCATAATCCACCATTAAATAAGCATTTCATAAAGAGAGACCCACGCTTACCACGTCCATACAGCAAGTTAAACAAGGAAGAGGTATTTCTTTGCGCATAGTGACATCTCTGCCCATGCAATAACCCCAGCAGCTCATTGCAACCCTAGCCCCTCTCCCTCAGCATAGACTTAGTGGAAATTCCCTTATTGCCACATTTTAAGCATTTTTACCAGCAAGGCTCTCATACTCTGGGTGCTGCATTAAGTGCATGCCATTGTCTGCTTTTGTAGCTGGCAGCACATTTAAATCTCACCACTTCAAGCAAGAAAACACATTTATATAGCCCCCAGCTTTGTAGACCAAGGCGGGGTGATCTGAGCTGCTGGGACACCTCTGGCTCCTTCCCAGCAGCATCCTCGCCCTCTGGCTCACCACTTGGGGGAGAAGAAAAGCTCTTCCTTGGTCCATCCAGAGGAGCTGTTCCAATTTTTAATTGGATACAGACCACTTATTCCCCTGCGGCCACAGGCACCACTCCGAATCTCAGCTTAGCCTCCACACAGTGTGCTGAGGCCCTCTCCCTTGTGCACAGACTGGCTCTACTGCCTCCCTCCAATGCTAAGCGTCCCCCAAAACTTCAGCACTACCTTTCCCAACTGACGATCATCTCCAACCACAAAAGCTGTTGCAGAGAACCTAGTCAGGTACTTAATTACCACTGCCATTCAGTGCTTTTTCTTGATGGCTAAGGCAGCAACACTAGCCTAGTATTTCCTGTTCTATTTGCATGACATGAATAGGGCCGGCCCCACTTTGTTTCAGCTTTTCTCATAGGACAAAGTCCTGCAGCACCATTGCTCATCTATGTTAGGAAATAACCAGATGGCCATGGAAGTATTTAGCTTCTGAGGAAACTGTGGACAAACAGGAGACAATATTCCAGCTATAACCTCATGAGTGTCAAACACCAGGGGAGCTTCATGCCTCTTATGCACAACTCTTCATCCAGCCTGATGTGACATTTGTGTTTTTCACAAAACAGCAATGCTGTTGACACATCTTTGCTTCACAAAGCATCAGAAGCCCCAGGTCATTACTGCATAACCTGTTGCTTCCCCAGTATTTATGCAGCTCTATTTTGCAGTTAGCACCTACCTTTAAAAGAAAAAAAAAACCCAAGAAGTAAAGGGCAATTTTCCAACCCTCCCTCCAAGCTGCCACTGTTCTTTCCCAATCCTGCCTCTGCCTTCTCAGGCACTCATTGCTGCTCCTGGCTTGACACCATCTGAAGCACAGAGGGGCTCACTCCCATTTCTGCGACCTCTGCCACTAGTGGAAGCACCAAATTGGACTTGATGCGAGACTAAACCCCCTGGACCTTCAAATTAATTATGATTCACAGGGTGGGATTAATCACTGAAATTAGTTTGAGATGTTTTTTCTCTTTATCGGCACAGGCTGAACAGGGCCTGTTACCTGCTAAGTTTGTCCCAAGGATTAGGTAAACATTTCAGGGCATAGTTCCCCAAACTCCTCTGGTTTTTTGCTATTTAGAGGTACTATTTTGCGAGAGATGGGATAGGAACAACATCTCACATCCCCTTGGTGCTCTCAAAACTGTTTGTTCACAGTATGTGGAAAAAGGGACTGGCCACTTGGGAGGAATATAGGAATGCTCTCAGGGTGTGCAGAGATGCAACAAGGAAGGCCAAGGCTCACTTGGAACTAAATCTGGCAAGGCATGTCAAAGATAACAAGAAGGGCTTCTTTAAATACATCGGCAGTAAAAGGAAGATGGGGGATACAGTGGCCCCACTGCTGAACAAGGAAGGGGCCTTGGCAACACAGGATGCAGAGAAGGCAGAGTTACTGAATGCCACCTTTGCCTCGGTCTTCACTGCTAAGGCTGGCCCTCAGGCATCTCAGCCCCCAGCGGTGAGAGGACAAATTGGGACAAAGGAAGACTGACCATCGGTTGAGAAAGACTGGGACAGAGATCACCTACGCAAACTGGATCCTCACAAATCCATGGGCCCCGATGGGATGCACCTGCGAGTGCTGAAGGAGCTGGCGGATGTTCTTGCTGAGCCACTCTCCATCATCTTTGAAAGGTCATGGAGGACAGGAGAGGTGCCCGAGGACTGGAGGAAGCAAATGTCACTCCAATCTTCAAAAAGGGCAAGAAGGAGGACCTGGGGAACTACAGGCCAGTCAGCCTCAACTCCATCCCTGGAAAGGTGATGGAGCAGTTCATCCTGGAGGTCATCTCCAGGCATGTAGAGGAAAAGAAGGTTATCAGAAGCAGTCAACATGGATTCACCAAGGGAAGATCATGCTTGACCAACCTGATAGCCTTCTATGATGGAGTGACTGGCTGGGTCGACGAAGGGAGAGCAGTGGATGTTGTCTATCTTGATTTCAGTAAGGCATTCAACACTGTCTCCCATAGCATCCTCACAGGCAAGGTATGGAAGCGTGGGTTGGATGAGTGGACAGTGAGGTGGATAGAGAACGGGCTCAACAACAGAACTCAGAGGGTTGCGATCAATGGAGCAGAGTCTGGTTGGAGGCCTGTCACTAGTGGTGTTCCCCAGGGGTCTGTGCTGGGTCCAGTCCTGTTCAACGTATTCATCAATGACCTGGACGATGGGATAGAGCGTAACATCAGCAAGTTCACTGACAATACCAAGCTGGGAGGAGTGGCTGATACACCAGAAGGCTGTGCTGCCATCCAGCGAGACCTGGACAGGCTGGAGAGGAGAACCTGATGAAATTCAACAAGAGCAAGTACAAGGTCCTGCACCTGGGGAGGAACAGCCCCATGCACCAGTACAGGCTGGGGGCTTAACTACTGGAAAGTGGCTCTGCTGAGAAGGACCTGGGAGTGCTGGTGGACAAGCAGCTGACCATGAGCCAACAACGTGCCCTTGTGGCCAAGAAGGCCAATGGTATCCATCCTGGGCTGCATTAAAAGGAGTGTGGCCGGCAGATCGAGAGAGGTTATCCTTTCCCTCCACTCTGCCCTAGCAAGACCACATTTGGAGTACTGTGTCCAGTTTTGGGCCCCTCAGTTTAACAAGGATGTGGAACTGCTTGAGCAAGTCCAGCGCAGAGCTAGCAAGATGATCAGGGGGCTGGAGCATCTCCCTTATGAGGAAAGGCTGAGAGACCTGGGTTTGTTCAGCCTGTAGAAGACTGAGGGGGATCTCATCAATACCTATAAATGTCTAAAGGGTGTGTGTCAGGATGATGGGACTAGGCTCTTTTCAATAGTGCCCAATGACAGGCGAAGGGGCAATGGGCACAAGTGGGAACACAGGAAGTTCCAGCTAAACATGAGAAAAAACTTCTTTCCTGTGAGGGTGCCAGAGCAGTGGAACAGGCTGCCCAGAGAGGTTGTGGAGTCTCTTTCCCTGGAGCCATTCAAAACCCGCCTGGATGCGGTCCTGTGCTCCCTGCTCAAGCAGTGGGGTTGGACAAAATGATCTCCAGAGGTCTCTTCCAACCACTACCATTCTGTGATATGCTGCTCTGGCTCCAAGCCTTTAGCAATAAACATCCTGTACCAGAGCAGGAGTTTCCTATGGGCATCCACCCCACAGCACCCAGTGCTCTGTAATGCTCAGATGCTGCAGCTCCAGCTGCCATCTGAACACAGCCTGTCTTCTTTAGCAAGGAGAAGTGATGGAAGCATGAGGCACGTCTGCCTTCTCAGCAGCATTTCTCAATATCTTTAACTATTGCAAATGAACAATGGTGAGGGAGACTGCTTACACCAACATGCTTGACTTTGCCGGCTGAGAGTGCTCACAAGGGACGGCAGGGTCTCGGCAGAGGGGCAGTTCCACTGCCAAAGTGCTGCAACCCCCTCTGCTCAATTTCACAGGCAACTCCACAACATTTAGGGATGCGGCCAGACTCAAAGGGTGGCTGAGCACTCAAGTAATTCACATTTAGCTGGGAAAGCCTTTACTGCAGATTTGCTAATAGGAAGTTGAAAGTGCATCCCAGGAGGGGAGACCTTCCCCCTTTCTTCCTACCTCTCTTGGCAGTGAAATCTGTTCTTTCACATTTACTAGTTCTGGTATTTGATGCAAACCAAACCCAACAGAAAACTAGTTTTTGCTTGCTCATTCCTTTGTTCCCCCCCCCTTCTCTTCTTTCTCCCTGAACTCCTTTTCCTTACATTCTCTCTCCTTCATAAACCAGCAGAAAGCCAGGTCTGATAAGGAATTTACTGTCTGGGAGGAAAATCTGCTCATCTATGTTAACAGGAGATCTTCCCACATCTCCTTGCAAACCAAAAAGGACAACTAAATTAATTCCCACTGGGATGCTCTGGCTACCACAGTGTAACAAGGTTCAGATTAAGCTGCTTGTTTCACTTGCTTCATTGCCTGGTTTTAATCCAGTTTGGTTCAGGACACATCAAATAGCTGCTTTTCTGCCCTCCAGGAAGTGGCAGGCACAACTAGAGCCAAGCGAAGCACTAGCAGGTCCTGCCTCGCACACACATGCACCAAGCTGTGTTTGCTTCTTTGCTCACATTTTTTCAGCACTACCTTTTGTCACCTGCAACCTTTTTGATTCTATTTGTTGAAATCTTACCCCCGAGCCGCTCCAAACCAACGACTAAAATGCAAGGGTGGATGCTAGAGCAGCGAAGTCCCTGTGGTGCAGAGGCCAGGTGCAGGCAGGGAGCTGGCTGCCTCCTGAGCCTCCCTGGCCCAGGCTTTTCCTCACTCTGCAGATCACCGCAGCTTCACACTGGATTGCTCCTTTTAGAGGGATGCATTGAGGACAGCCCTTCTCCAGAAAGCATGGCTCCTTCTGACTCTGGCTTCCCCTTCCCAGCTTGCTGCCCCCTGACACCACACCTCCACAGGGAGAAGCAGGGGCTGGATTGTGTTCAGTGCCTCGGTTTCCTGCCAAGCTGCTGCCACAGCCAGCTCTGGCCAACACTGTGCTGTTCCTCAGGCCTGGTTTTAGAATTAAAATTAGGAAAGGTGCTCCCCTGCACAGCCTGGAAAAAAAAAAAGCCTGTGCCTCACTAAGAGCAAGGCCCTGTCTGTAGGAGTCACAGTGCTGCCCAGCTTTACCCATTGCCTCACATCAGATTTACTACACGAATTGCCAAGGGGCCACCCCGCTCCACAATAGCAAAATCTTCCCAGACACAGAGGCAGAAATAGCCACATAGTGGCTTATTGCCCAAAACACCAGCGAAACAGCTAAGCCTCCAAGGACAGCTGCTCTGCATCGTGCCGAGGCACTTGTTTTTCCTTCCTTCCATCCCAGCATCTGCCCCTTTGACTTCAGACAGAGATGAGCAAATTTCATCAACATATTTGACCTTTTATCAGCCCTCAATGCTGATGGCTTTCTGCACACAATTTAGGTGTTCTTTCCTGGAGCCTGCTACAAACCTGTGACTAGGACAGCGTTACGAGGTCCTTCACATCTCAAACCTTTTGCTGTTTTAAACTCTGGATTTGAAAAGAGAGTGAACAGGAAAGTGTCATCTTCCATTATTATTTTAATAGCATTTAAGTTTGTACCTCTTATTCTGTTAGGGAGATATATGGTAGAAAACAAGTGCTACCTAAGAAATCAAAAGCTGAGAGGCCTTTTAATTTCTTTTTTCCTGTGTATGTTTAAATTTTTCAGAATTTCTTGTGGGAAGAATGGGTTGGAGCTGACTGAGCACAGATAATGCCTCAAAATGGCCGAGCACAAGCAGCTCATTGCACTAAGGTGGCAGAGAGCAGCCTGCTCCTTCTCACAATGTTATTCTTTCAACTAACCCTTTGTTCCTGATCATTAAGATGCCAAAAAGGCTCCCATCAGTGAGTTTATTTCCAGTCAAAAGGATGTCCCAGGTGCACAGCCTGACTTTGCTCAACCCTTTCCTTTCTTCTCACCTGGTCCGAGCAGGGTGATTCAGTGAGTACTCTTCATTCACTGAAAGCCTACAATTATTTCAGTCTGAAGCTCAGTGTGGCTTGGGGGCAATACAAAACACAAGAAACCTTTCCTGCATATGGGGATGCTTGCTCATGGTCACAAAATATGCAGTGTGTATTGCAGAGACATATTTTTAAAGTATGGCACCACCAGTTTTATTTCATAACTATAAATGATTTATTTTTATAGTATATACAAATATAGGAACAAAATACTATACAGAAAAATATAAAGTTAAACAGAGATCTTCTCAATCTCATTTTTAAGATGGAAGATGAACAGGATCACACTGTGCAAGCCCCAGACTTCAGAAAATAAAATTGTTTGGGCAGTTTAAGTGGTAGCACACTCAATCTGAACAAGTTGGGTGCTGCTTACCATGGCCCAAGGCAGAGGTGTGCCAAGGGATATTCTTCCAGCACGGGAACTCTTGCAGCTTCCAATATCCTTCCAAGTTTGATTTCGTTAAACATAAAATGAAACCTAAGTTCTCTTTCACAATCTGACCTGGAGATAAACGTTCTCACACCCCTCAGCGTATTTATGGTAAGGGTGGAGCCCAGCTGGCCAGCACGCAGCCCCTGACCTTTGATCCCACCCCTTCGGCTCAGATTTAGGTAAACCAGCAGAGTCTGCAGCACATTTGCACACAAATACAACTGAAAACTGCCTGTGACCACTGGTGAGCTGGCAACTATGGTTTAAGGAAGGCAAAAGGTTGGTGAAACCAAACTAATTAAATCCCTGAGTTTCCACCAGTTCCTCAAAGGGCAGTGGGGGGGGGCAGAATTCCATCAAAAAAAAAAGCAGCCAGCATTCTTTCCAAGGTACCATCATGTTTCAGTACATCACACTCTTTAAGGAAGGACACCATGGACTTCAGCAGCCAACAGTACAAGAATCATCTCCTCCTCTTTACCTGTACTTCTCCAGCTCCATTTTCCACAACCAAACTGTCCAAGTTTGCTTGCGAGTGAAGCAGGGAAGAGAGAAAGGGAAGGAAACAGGGCAGAGAGTTAAGGAATTACAGTGCAAATTACATAGCTCACGGGGGGGAGAACCACAAAAGAAAAAGGTTCTCTGTAGACTTTCCAAGCCTGTTCTCTCCATGGCCACAAAATAGGGTCTGTCCTCACCAGGGAATAACTGCCAACTGACCTTCAAGAAAACATGGGAGTATGTTCCCTAAAGCAGTGAACTTGTTTTTACACTGAGTATCAGCAATGCTAGCGAGGTGCCGATATTGCCACCTTTTCTTCACCTAGTAACCACAGCGGGACTCTGTGAGAAAGTACAGTGGGAGTCTCAGGTTTTCAAGTTCCTCTTACTTTGTTGATTCGTAAAAGAGCTTTGCAAGTCCTTGTGCTGTATTCACACTGGAAAAAAGTGCAGCAGCACACACTAGAGACAGTCCAAAAATTATTGCTGTGCTGAGGCAAGCTTGTGGAGTTTGACTGAAGAAAACTGACCAAAGAAGAAATAAGGTCAGACCTAAAAAGGAAGATGGAGGAAGAAGGGAACTGCTCCAGGCACCAGCACATCCCAGTTCCTGCCTACTGCCAGGAGGGTGCCATAGCGGTTTCCATCTCAAGTAAGCAGCACGTGCAGGGCAGCAGAGTCTGGGGCTGGGCAGTCGTGTAGGGTTAATCAGCAGCATATTTGGAAAGCCTCTCTGGCAGGTGGAGCAACCAATCTCAATGCCACTTGTAGATCTTCACCATCTTCTCAGTGAGAGTGGCCAGGAGGTGGGTTTGGTTCACTTCCAAGGGGCAGATATCCAGCACAGGCAGGTCAGCCTGCAGCTTCTGCAGCAAGGAGCCACTTCCAGCATCCCATAGCTGTGGGACAGATGAAGTCAAAGACTGCAGGATTCTCTCCTCCCATCCAAATCAGAGCTTCCTCTCTCTAGAGGAAAGCCTGTCCCCAAGTTACTTACAGGACCCTTTCTCTCCTGTCATGCCCAGCTCAGATGGTCTTTAACAGACTTGCAGTGTGATGTCACCCTGACTGCCCTCTCCTCTGACCCTGGCTCATGCAGCCTGTTGTCAATCCTCCCCACCTGAGCTGCTTTTTTCTATAAAGGGCAACCCTTCTCCTCATCTTCCCTGTCATTCCTAAAGAGCCCACAGCAACCCTCCCCCAGCACTTACCATGTAAGCTATCCCACCAAGTCCCCGTTATACCAGTTATGGTGCCCAGTTGTGCCAGCGTGCCCAACTGCATTCCTCTGGTGGACAACAGGGGACACTGCCTACATTCCTTTCGATGGATGTGGACCACAGACCTTGGCTAACATTGAGCATCCCAAGCTACTGGGAAGTTACACTTGCTATATAGCAAGTACAGACCAACCTGCACGGGGTACGTGTGGGACAAGATAATTCTCGCCAAAACACACTGATGCTGTGACTGATAAGGCTTTTCTCCTAAGAATTGCAATAAAACCCACCACCACACTGAAAAGAACATGAGATACCAGGGCAGAATTAGATGCCTCATCACCAGCACACACAAAGACGCTGCCATCCTCCTCTGGGCTCTGAAAAATGGCATTCTTCGTCAGCAGCTTGCAGGTGGGCCCAGCACTGAAAGTCTGAACTGGGTTAGAAGAACACACCACATCTTCAGAGCCCTCAGTCGGTGAGCTGCAGGTCAGTTCCATCATCACACAACGCACACATGGGTTATTTTTACCTGTGCAGCAAAATAAAAAGTTAGCTTTTAGAAAAATGAATTGCAGACAAATTTTAACTGTAGGAATACAAGCACCACCACCCTGCAGCTGCCTCCTTTTACCCTCACCCAGTCCTTCTCTACATGCAGGTGCTCATTGCTCTGGCCAGGGCAGGTACTACATTTCTGCTGTGCCCGCAGCACCAAAGCAGCCCTTGAACTCAAAGAGCAGGCCAGAGCAGCAGTGAAAAGGGCATTGCAGATGCACACCATTACATACTAGGCCTGTAAGTCGCGAGGCAGTGTCGTGTGCTGATCTCTGTTTGAATATCGATGCATCCTCCAGGTTCCAGCGGCAGGTAATGAGGCCGGTAGGAGTTGCCATCCTTCTGTTCCCAAAAGCAGGCTCCTTCCAAGGTCCCAGCTAATATTCCACCATAAGGCAGTGATGCAGAGGCCATCCGGGGCAGATAGGAGAGTGATACCATGGGGCACCTGAAAGTGTGATTAGCAAGAGTCAGTGCTGCCAGCTGCAGCTGTGCTGGCGTTCTGCCTCGCCTCAGAGCTCGTCTCCCCAACCACACTGGAAAGAAAGGGCCTAGGCAGGCTACAAAATGGTCCTTCAAGCAAGGAACCCCAACGGGTTTGTCAAGCATAAATGAAATTCAACTTACACTACTGAGCCTTATGTTTTAAACAAGCATCAGATGGTGCACATCAGATGTGTGTAAGTCAGCACTTGGTTCTCTAAGTTGAAGAGGTTGAAGTACCAGCGTCTCACACCCCTTTGTAATTTGTCCTTTCCAAATTAAATCCTAAACCCAGCTCCAAAACAAATCCAGTTCTCCTGGTTAGGCTGCACCAGTGGGTCCTTTTCTGATCACCCTGTGCCTTAAAAAGGTGCAGATGCCAAGTGCTCGTACTAAGTTATACCATGCAACCTTATGAGAGACTTCTCATATCTGTGCGAAATTTGAGTTTTTGAACAAGAGATTCACATAAAACAATTTAAACTATTACAATTGCTGCATGATTTATGGAAGAAGCTACGTTTGGCTTAATGCATATTAGTGAAGTTGAGAGGAAAGCAAAATCCTTATGCCATACCTAGACTTCTGAGGGACTAGTTCCTGGACGTGAGAGTTCGTGTCTCTCAAATCATATATCATGATAGAGCCATTGACTAGTCCAGCGTAGATGTAGTTTGTATCATCAAGACACCAGCAGCAGCTCCAGACAGGACGGCCAGCGTTGTATGTCTGCACCACAGTATTTGTTGCCAAGCTGCAGAAGAAAAGCAGAGTGTTGGCCTGTTGCACAAGCATCTACTGATGAGAAAAGAGCATAATTAAGGTAAGCAAATTTAGCTTTTTGAAGTCTTTAGACTGAATTCTGAATTAACTCCAGACATGAATCTGAAAAATATAGACAGAATAATCACTTGGATGCTGCCAAGTGATTTATAATTCTTCCAGGCCAATGCTTCTTTTCCCAGATTGATCTTTGGAGACTGGGAAAGGAAATCTCAGAGCAGGGTCTCAGCTGCCTTGCTGGAAAGAGAAAGCTAAATTACTTTTCTGGAAACAATTAGGGGAAGTGACTCCAGTGTAATCTTGTAGTCTTGTATATTCCTGAGATCACAGGGCTCATCCCTTCAGCTAACATCTCTCATTAATTATTTCCCTCTTTTTTTACAGAAAAGGAACAGTGCTTATGCCTCAAAAGAACACAATTTAAGCAAGAGTGAGACAGTGAGTGGGGTAAAGACAGTTAAAAATACATTTAAAGTGTTAATTCTTTAGAAGCTTGATTTGTGGAAGGACAAAGAGGGGAATACACAGAGGGGGACAAGCCAGAACAGTAGATGAAGTTGGTGTCAGAGTAGAATGTATTTGCAAAGGGCAGCGTCGTCAGTATAGGCTCAGTACGTTGAGAACAGCATGAGACTGAAGACAGCACATATCAAAGTAACTCTGGATATCCTTTACAACACATGGGTTTCTCCCTGAGGAAGATGATGATGCTCAGAACTCCAGAGACTCAAGTAATTGCTCCCATGTAAGCATAAGGGGAACAGCCACAAAGACAAACCTGGCTGGAGAAACAGGGAGCTTGATATCACACGAGGGACTGATTCAAAACAGTAAAAACAACCCCAAAGTCACACTGTGACACTGTCACACAAGTTTTGAAGCAGCTTAAGCTTAAGATTGAACAGCAGCACAAAGTAGCAGGAAAATACACTCGCAGGCTGTAAATTCTACCAGGACTGGACACATTTTTCTCTCAACCTCCGCATAAAGGAGCAGGTGGGAGACTAAGTCTCTGCTAGCTCTAGAGAACCTGTGTTTGTTGAGCACATGCTCAACAACACTGCCTATACATTCATATCCCAGCTGAATTCCACGCTCTGCAAGAAGTTTAAAGTCAGAGAAGCCAACTTAGTGCAGGGAAGAAAGCGCCCAACCTAAACACCCCTTGTTTATGTTTTATGCCGTCCAAGTTCCCACACTTTGCATTTCCCTGCAGTAACAGAAAACCAAGCGGAGAGTAAATTTCACATCTATACATTATGCTACATTTGCTCTCAACACAATTTGGCCAATCCATGCTGAATTATTTGTTTTCTACCAAGTTCTCCATAAGAAAAGTATCACAGACAGGTAGCTCTGCAACACCCCCTCCTAAAAGGTCCGAAAGCATGAACAATTATTCCCTTCCATTAGTTCCCACATACAGGAAGAATATGCAGACCTGATCTCATCTTAGCAGCTTCTTTTGGAAAGCAGAACAGCAAGCGCTGCAAGACTCTTGTAGCAAACCAGAACAATATCCAGTCCAGCCTCCTGGACACACCAAAACTCTGCTAGGACAGGTTGCTGCCCCAGCAGGGCTCACCTGGTAAGTTTGAGAGTGTTGTCCAGAGCAGCAGAGAGCAGCAAGCCATCTGCTCGATTGCCAAAAGCCAGTCCCCGAATCTGTTTACTGTGGATGGGGATGTACTGACTGCTCTTCAGGTTGGCCACGCTCATCATCTTAACACCACAACCTGTCACAGAAGAAGGATAAAGCAGGTTATCATAAGGCGACATACACATACAACTAGTAATTCTATACCAAAATTACAATGTCTGTACTGAACCCCATGGTGGGATGAACATGTAGAAGTTATGTGCTGCTCTGGATAAGAACTACCACAAATCATTCCTTTAGTTCAAATGGCAAGAGGGCTAAATCCCTAAGGATCCCACCCAGCAAGAGCAAACTCAGTATCAGTGTTATAATTCTTACTAAAGAGCAGCAGGTTCTTGTAACCAGTTTCTTTAAATACATTCTTGCCTAGATAAAACCACACACAGCAGGATTACATTGCTATTTAAGAGAACAAGTGTCACTGCAAAGAATGTTTGTGGATGAACTTAACCTGTGTGCAACAAGAGTCACCACAAAGCCTCCATTCAGAGATTCATTCCCTGGCTCCAAAAGCCAGAAAAATAAGGTCAGTTGAATGCAGAAAACAATTTTGTTATGCCCAGATAAGGCGTATTAATACCCAAATCATTAATCAAATAAAGTAAGTTTCATCTTTCAGAAAGCACTGAAGTACTTTGCAAATAACTCTCTCAGAATCCTAACACTACATCTATTTCATTGAAAAAGCAAGTTGGCACTGGTCCAGGTGTCAGGTCACTTGCCCCTGGCCACAACAGCATGACAGAAGCAGGGCTGCCCATGACTTCTTGGCTTCCTATTTCCTCACTGGGAAACAGTGCTCCCATCATTCATATTAAAAGTTTTTTGCCTTTTTTTAAAAAAAAAAAGTATTGACAAGTCAGCTGCATGTGGATCACTCCACCTACAATTTGGGGAACAATGTTTCTCACTCAAGCATTGAAAGCGTCTCCACACGCCCTAGCGCAGCTGGCCCCTTGTTCTTTCAGAAGACCCACCTTTGCAAGGAGTAACAGACACACTTTTTACCTTCTTGTGGATGCAGCACTTCAGCAGAAGAGCCAGAGATGCTCTTCTAGGATTCTGCTGTAGAAGTGATGGGGGTAAAACAAACTACCTTGCTCAGCAGAAGTTACCAGTGCAGGAGCCAGATGAATTACAGGGAGCCTTAGGAGCATTCCCAGTTTACAAAGAACACGCAGGAGAAGGTGGGGAGCAGGAGGCAAGCAGAACATGCATTTAACCTTCACCCCCAAATCTTGACTTGCTTAATTACCAGGAATAAAAGTAGACTGTGGAGAAGGCTGTGATACCACAAGACAACTCAGTGAGTCACAGTATGCCATTACTCTGCAGTTCCCAGTCTGAGACACCACAAAAACCTTTTCCAAGTGGTACTTGCGCTGGCTTTGGCTGGAGGGGAGGCTGCCTGGGAGGCAGGTGCGGGAGCTACCAGGTTGCTGGGAAGGACTCACATTGTGCTGGGCCACCACAGCCTTCAGCTCCTGCAAAGAAAAAGACCCAAAGAGCTTTAATGAGTCACTGGCAAGGTTAACCTACTGTGCTATGTTTCAGATGCTCCAACAACAAGTGCATTGTTCTCAGATAAAGAGGGAGGATATGCTCCAATTTCCAGGCTGTTCCTGAAATGCTGGATTTCCAAGTCCACTGACTATGACAGTGAGCAACAAAAGCCTTCAAAATGCTATGAGAGTTCTGGCACAACATAGTCAAAGTCTGTTATTGTATGTATCAGAACCTGTGGGAGAGAGGACTCTTGGGCAACGCGTAATAGCCAGCAATGATTATTACCAGATCAATGCTGTTTAGAAAAGAATGAACTGCCAAGTATTACATGCAGTTAAACCACAAGAGAAAGTCAATTAGAACCATTTTCCAGAATTTCCAGAACACCCCATAAAAAAATTAAAAGCTCAAGTTTCAATATAAAGGGTGTTGCAGGAAACGAGTCAGTCTGACGAAGATGACCCTGTTCTTGTAAACCCTGGACAGCAAATTCCAGGAATGACACGACTCAAGAGCTCTAGCCCTGTTTTCTGCCACCTCCCCCCTCTTCCTTCACCTCAGCTGATGACTGCTCAAGGATGCTCAGCAGATACAGCCAAGGACAGCTTCCATCAGCAACAAGGTATTCCTAGAATTCCTTTTTCCACAGAGATCATCAGGGTTGAAGTGGCTATGCAAGTGGCAGCACCGGCATATTGCAAGTCAACTAAAGATGCCCCCCAAAAGAGCATGTTGACCAACCTGCTGTAATCCAAGGGCAAAAACAGACAGTACGGAACCCCAGGGATATTAGAGGGAATGTATATATTAAGAAAATTGCTACTTGCTTTCTGTTGTCTGAGCAACATAGATTATGCTTCAAATGTTATGTAATTTTTAAACAATTAAGGGCCACAAGAGTGATATTGTGAATATATTAGTAGATTACCAGCTAGCTTCAATAATCAACCAGCCACTACCACTTAACTTGTATCTAAGCAAAGGCAGCAGTCCTCCAAGATCAAAGATCAATCTCTACATTAATAGTTATCATCAAGACCTATAACTTTTGGAAACTGCTCAAGAGGAGAACGTTCTGTTATTTTAGAGGTCTCATCTGTTTTGCATCAAGCTCATTGCAAATTCCCCAAGGGAATAAAAATCAAAGCTGAAGATTCAAGATGATCCCATTAGAGCAAGCAAAGATAAAACAACCTGGGGAGGAAGAAGCTGGGGTGGGGTGGGGTGGTAGTGGTGTTGTGCCAGGATGCTTATGAGGGAAGCTCCCACCTTCAGGCTTAGCGTAAGCAGTCAGTGAAAACACAGGTAACTTAGAAGAAAGTGACTTTTAATCAAAAACTTAATAAGCTCATTATCTCTAAAAGGCAGGAGGATACCACCACTGAGGGTCAGAAGAGGTTAAAATTATTTGTTGCTCTCCAGAGTTTACAAAACTCTCCCTGTCACCTGCACTCAACATTCAATTTTTACATGAGTTATTAAAAAGGAAACCAGGCAATTAAAGATACAAGGACAATTAATACGACGTTTACATTTAAATACAATGCTCAAACCCAGCAGAATCAGGTGGTCTTACTGGAGACACGTTACCAAAGTGATTAAAAATGTTGCACTGCAGAACAAATTCCACTAACTGTGCTCAAAAGAACACTCTTCTGGTAGTGTAAAGCCTCTACTTTCCTTGAAGATGTGTGCAGAGTTTTGCTAATGCCCAGTGTTGACTAAGGGCCTCGAGGGCATGCCTGTCTCTCTGCACACACCAAGACTGCCTCCTAGATTTCAGCTTGTCATTGTGATGGATGAACAGAGGCACACAGGTTGGGGAAAGAAGAGGATGTACAGCAGAAGTCTTCCTGAGGAGTGCACATGAGAAGTGGAAGCAGGAGAGCACAACGAACAGGAAAGGAAAACACCAGGTACAACAGATTCAGACCAGGTTGGTTTTTTTTTGAGGATTAGGTTACAGGCTTAATAGCCAATATGAAGCTTTAAAGACAAAGGCAGTTATCAGATGACTGTCACTCTCTGGCTGTGCTCCCACAGACCTCTTACAGAAGTCACACCCACTGTCTTGTGCTACACAGCCCCAGGCTTGTGAAATTGCACATCTTGCATTGAATAAACACGTGACTGTACAACCTCAGGCTATGGTGCAGCACTACAAGCATTCCCCCTTCCTTTGGTTCAGGTTCAAATTCAGTCAAAGGGACACAGAGCATTCTTATTCTGCCTCACTATAAGCAACAGCTGAATGAAATATTGGGTTTTACTTACTTCTAGATCTTCCCCAGACATCAACAGGAGGTGAATACAAAGGTCACAAAGATGAAAGATATTTATGCAATAAAACCATTAGCCTAAAATTTTTCTAAAAGTGCTAGGTTCACTCATTTTAATTGGTATTTTGCCATCCAATTCTTTCTGGATGCTCTGAAAATACTATTTAAAAAAGCTTTTCCAGTACATTGAGCAATATAAACTGACCTCTGCAAGGCTCACAATTACACTCACTTTCCTCTTCACAACAGCATTTCCCTGCTGGTCCTCCTTTTACTGCTCCATATGCAAACAGAGCTACTGTTTCCCACTTGCAAAAATGAGTCTCCTACTCAAGTCGATCAGTGGCATTAATGCCAGAAGCTAGAGATGGTTTGCTTATTGTTAACTAAACTTTATTGATACTTTTGGCAGACTCAGAACGAGTACTGCAGTAACTCAAACCTGATTCCCAAGTTCTTTGCACTCACAAAGAAAAAGCTTTAGGCGAAAGTAAGGCTTCAGCAGCACTGCTTCCAAAACGCAAGCCTGAACCTGCCATGCAGTGTGTAGCATATAGCTCAGCACAGCACACACTGCAGGTTCAACATATAGAAACACTGTCGAGAGCTTTCTTCCAGAGTTTTAGTTAGCTACCTACCCTCTCTCCCCTCAAGTTCCTTTTGTTATATATTTGCATATAGCTAAAGACAAAAAAACCAACCCTTTTCTAGCCTCAATCATCTTAAACACTTCAATACCAAACTACAACAGACAGGATTGTTAATGGACAAGAGTGGGAAAAATGCATACAAACCTAAGAAAAGGTCATAACTAGTGACACGACTGCTGATGAGGCACACCTCTCCAGCACATTAGAAATAAAAAAGGGTTCACATAGTGACTTATGGGGGGGAACCAATGGCATTTGCTTTCCTGAAGACTTCAGACACCAAGGTTTGTATGCAACCAATGAACATGCTAACTATTCCAATAAAGTTCTGTGCAACTGAACTTTGCATACCAGATGTCCCCCTGAGCGCACGGACATTTAATGCATTTCTTTTGTAATCCCACAGCACTTCATTTTCTATATTGACTTACAGCTTTGTATGCCGATTAAACATGTTTTCTTGTGCCATCAGTAACATTGCTTGCTGAAAGGACCAAGGCAACAGACCCAAGATGTAGCAAGGCAAATTCAGATTAGATGTTGGGGGGGGGTGGGAAAAGTCTCAATGAGGGTGGTCAAACAAGAAGATGCCCAGAGAGGCTGTGCGTTCTGCTTGCATACACTCAACACCTGGTGTGACAGTGTACAGATGAACCCAGACCAATGCTGAAGTTACCTAGCAAGGGTCCCTTCCAACCTAAACGATTCTATGCAAGAAGTTCCTTGTCTTACAAACGGTCATCTAGTAAAGCAACCCATTAGGCCTAGGCTCAAAATACAGTCAAATGACTTAGACTTATTCCAGACTTCCTGCTAATTTTCAACTCCCCAGCGAATTGTTTTACTGTCAGTTTATTCATAGTATAAACAAGGACCTGAAAATTGCTTCCAGCATTCACATTAACCACCACAGGACAGTGATGAATGCAGTATAAATACTGAAACAGAGCTTAAAGAACACAGGATACTTAATCTTTATAACATGCACTTCAGTTAGACTGGATACTCTATCATTTCACACCAAAAAGAATTGCAGGAAGACATTACAGACCTGCAGTTTTATCTTATTCACATTTTTCTTAAGCCAAAGCTTAAACTGGGCCAGTTTTCTTATTAGCTCTGCTGAGCATACAGCTTCATGCAAGAATTTAGGCAAGCAATTTATAAAGCCTCATCTTACATCACACAGGAAGACTTCAGCACAGGGGATGTTGCTTAACGTACAGACATGAATAGCCAAGGCTATAAAAAAAATCCAGAAGTATAAAAATAGGTGAGTTTCTAGAGAGTAAGAGATCAGATATCATCTACTTCATACAACAAAAAAAGCAGCAAACTGGCTGTGAGATGGGTTATTGGACAACTTAGCAGTGATGGAACATGCCAGATAAATCACAGTTGGAAGCCCCAGTAAAGCCCACAATTTATACGAATCCTGCAAAAGCAGCTGCAACAGATTACAAAATATTGCAGTATTGCATGAGCCAGAAAGGAAGCAGTCATTTAGCAATCAGTCATTTATTTTCAGTAATTTGTATTCCAAGGGAACAGAGGTGCCTCTTAGCAGCCATTCAGCCCATGTGTACAGCCCACCCTATTGACAGGCCAGGTCTCACAGTATCAGAAGGTGCTTAAGTAGAATGTTGACTGACCTTCACAAAAAAAAAATTACAGGGTTTTTTGTTGTTTTCTTTTGTTTTTGCAAACAGCCATGCCTCCTCACGAACTACTTCTCAAAGGCTCTTGACTAACTAGTGATAATAGGTCCCATCACAGGTTTACTACAGAGATTTTCAAAGCTTATTTTGATGCAGCTAAGAGAAAGATTAGAATAAGTTTGATGCTGGATTACCAGGCCTTTCCAGGCACCACAAAACCTGAGGAGCCTGCAACACCAGCAGCCAAAAAACTATACTGCTAAGCTGTACTTGCAACTGTGATTAAGTCTTAGAAGCACACAAAAAAACCTCCAAAAAAACCAAAACCCAGAAGGTCAGTGTTATGTAGTATACATGAATATGCCAGCCTGGGATGTTTAGGTTACTCCTGATGATTCACCACCTCAGTTTACTAAATCTTGCTGCTCATTAAAACTGGAAGCCTGTCTTCTCTCCTCTAAGGGAACATGCAAAAGACAGGTTGAAGAGAGAGGAAATCGTCTGTGTATTAGCAGCGTAAGACTCACCTGAACTTGCTTGCGGAGTTTGCTGCATTCATCTGTCAAAACCTGCAGCTGGAGACGGCTCTGTGCAGATTCCAGTTCCGCCTGTCTCCGCAATATCTGCTCCTTTTCTAGAGAGCTGGAGGAATGAGAGAAAAGCAATCCTCAGGACTAGGTAATACTTAGCATGCTTTTCTGGGCTGTCAACTCCTATCTCCAGACTTCATCCTAACACAGCTCCTATTCAGGTAAATTTAAGAGTAACAGAAAATCTGGTATCGCACTCATCCAGTACATTCACCTCGAGATGCTCTCGGTTATGAAATTGCACTGGATGACTCACTCACAGCAGCCTTTCTCCTCACTCTCTCCAAACGTGCTAATTTAGATGAGAGTAAAAGTGAAATCAGTTTCATTTTTTTCCCTACAGAAATAGTCCTGCAAATTCTATACCATCAACGTCCATGTAACATACCGTGTCAATAACACAGCAAGTCATAACACAGTAAGATCTTCAAGCTTGTTTCTACTACCAGTAACTAATTTTGTATTTCAGGAAATACAGCTGTATCAGGAACAGACAGATATGGACAAATTCTCTGTGAATGCCCTTAATAAAGCCATACTTACTACCTCACCTTGAGCCTACAATTTAGCAGTGGCAGTTTTGGTAACGTACTTCAATTTCCCTGTTGTATATGCTTTGCATATGAAGGAATAAAGACGGAGGAGAAACACCAGTATTCCTTAAAAGTATCTGCATATTTGGTCTAGAATGTTGACCGCTGCATTCTGAATGCATTTCTGCACCTTCAAAAGCTGCAATATTCAAGTTATTTCAGTAGCTCAGGCACAGGGAGATCTAGCTTGCCTAATTACCTTCTAAATATACAGACCTAGCCTTGCATGTTTACCAACTACAGACCTCTCTCAACTCCCTACAGTGTCTTCACATAATTTTTTTTGCTGCAGAAGAAACGGGAAATATTTTATTTAACCATCGCAAACGCATTCTTCACACAAGTACCTGGAGCCTGAAGGCTGGCTTTTCTGAATGTGAAGAACAAAACCCATGAACTTAAACCTAATTCAAGGCTATGTGTAAACAGCATTGATGCATGCAGCAGCATTCGCATTTGTCCTCCACTTGTGGCTGTGTGCCACAAAGCAGCCACTGCCAGCAACTCAGCTGGACTGACAGGCAGTCATTGCTGTCTGCCTCCCAACAAAACCAGAGGCAGAGGAGGCGTAGGGCAAGTGGGGAAGGGCTGCAACGAGAGCCTGAGACACAAGCAGCAGTTAGACAACTATCTCTCTGTGAGAGATAACAGGATTTATACACCCAAATGTCTTCTGGTTTTTTGTTTTTTTTTTTGGGGGGGGGGGGGGGGGGGGGGGGGGGGGGGGGATGATCGATCTTATTTATCATTTGTTTTGCAGCATCGACCCCATAAAAGATGTGTGATCCTTCTAAAGGTACAGTTCAAACACCATCAGGTAGCAGCAATCTGGACAGAAGAGGTATTTTCCTTTTGTGACAGTTACTCCTCAATCATTTCTGATTAACAATTAACAGGATAGTGAGGTTTCTGTTGAAACACTGCATTGAAAGAACAGCAGTATAGTTAGGGACGTATGAAGACCACCCCAATTAAATTCTATTCACTAAAAGATTCAGGGGAACTCTGATATCTACAGGCTTTTAATTTCAGAATAGTATCTGTGACAGTGTTTTACCTAAAATAAATTAGTCCCCATCTTCATACCTGCTTTTCCTTTTTTCAATAAAAAAGTCTACATTTAAGTTGGAGGGGGAAAGTAGAGTCACAGGAATGCTTGCTGACCTTTAAGTAAAGCTACATGAAGAGTTTGACAAAGCAAGATGGAAAGCGATTCATATGAGACACTACTCTGTTTAATTCATGCAGAAAAGATGGCAGAAAAGGTCAGCGATTCACGCCCCTTGCATTTCTAACTATGACTTGCTTTTCTCATCTAATGATGAATTAGCAATATACGGCTTTTTGGCAACAACTCTGCATGCTCTCCCCTGATGACATTTTGGGATACAGCGGAAGATAGCTTTTGCTATTACAGTGTTGCAAAGAGCAAACTCAAGGATTCTCTTCCAAAAGAAAACTCTCCTTCCAAGTCAGACACACGCAACTGAGTAAGGCCTCAGTTTGTTAAGCCAGCCATAGTCAGGATAACCCCCAAGGGAATGCACAAATTGCTTTAGACAATACAGGAAATTAAAGCAAGAAGTAGAAGCCAGACTGCAGCTTTCAATGGCAGTCAGTCAGCAAGGTTGTACCTACGTGGAGACTCCATACCTTTTCATGCGTTCCTGTTCACTGGTATCCAGCGCTTTCAAAGTACGAGCATACAGTATCACAATGTCAGAACGTTTCGCGTTCTTATTGCACTAAAATAAAAGACAAGTTCAGTTCATCCACAAGAATTTAGCTATCTGAACTATGCATCCCTACAAGCTGAAAGGCATTACTTTGAAAAATCCTTATATCTCTGAAGGGAGGGGTTGTCTACTTAAGAACAAGTCCACAAAAACACGAGCATACCACAGCATATTTGCAAGACACTCTTTCAGACAGACACCAGAGCTCCTCTAATTGGAGCTGCAACAACAGTTGAGGTCTTGCATCCTATCACACCTTTCATAATGCATCCCCTTGCTTCCCACTAAATTGGTTCTGCTAAAGCACCAGCGATGCAGCATGGTCAGGTAAGTTCCAGGGACCAAAAAACCACCCCAAAAACCATAACTAAAACAGACAAAGGGGGAGAAAAAAGACCTGAAACAAAACACCAGCCCAACTTCTATTTTGAAAATATTGAGACTGGCTGCTTGGGCAACAGACAACAATTTGGTAACCCCTGAGTATACTCCCAACTCTATTATTTACATACCATATTTCTTCGATCAAATCATGTGGGCCCAAATCCATTTTTATGGATTCCATTCCAGTGCCAGGGTGAAACACTGACATCCCACTGATTTCAGTGATACACAGAGAGTCAGAGAGTTCAATAGTTTTGTGCATCTGGCTGTGACCATTTAGTACTTTAGATTCACCTTAAAAGGAAGGGATAATATCTCCCTGAATTGGGACTTGGAAGAAGTTATGGCATCTGCAAGCTTAGTGTTTTGCAAATAGGCTTTGCTGATCAGAAAAGAGGCAGTGAATACTCAGATCAAGTAACCTATGCTGAACATTAAATTGCTACGTGCGCTTTAAATGCAGACTTTATTATTTAGTAGCACAAAGATATCGTGGGCAGCAGTTTCTGATCAGACAACTCCCCTCCCTTTGTAAAGGGCTGCCTTGCAGAGCAGTAAGTGGCCAAGATGGCTTTCCTGGCAGCCAGCAGCTGTCACTGGCAGGATTAGGAGTGCTGCAATTTCACAGTATTCACAATTTCACAGCACTCAAGCCACTTAGTATACAGAGCACCACACTCAGCAGCTCTGTGCTATTCAATTAGAGAATGCTCAGTCACAAAGGACAGTGACTGAAAATGAAGGGAAGATGATTTAGCTGCAAGGTTCCCTCCAGAGCAAGAAGTTCTTTCAGGAAATTTTTGGTAATTACATCACTAGAAGAGGAGCAACCACCCCCTACGAGCTGTTTAGGGTTCAAGAAGAAAGCAGTCACAAAATTCCAAACAGCAAAGATGCTGGGAAGGTCTCTGGGAATCCTGTCCAGATCTGGATTGGGTGAAGAAAAGCTTACACAGAATTGTCAGGGATAAGAAAAATAATGTTTGGGCCTTTGCTATGGCAACAGTGATTCTTTAGGTTTAATCACAGCGCATATCAACACAAAGTTTCTTGTTGAAAGGAGGGAATCCTGCACTAAGTCAAGCAAGAGCATGGAAGCTCTCAAAATGACAAAGCCAAAGAAACCCTGGGCTTCCAGCCACCCATTTGGAAAGTGGCAGAACTGAATCCTATTTGCAAGGTACTTGTTGACCTATTTTTTGTCATCATTCCTTTCTGGAGAAAAGCAATAAGGAATGGAAGCACATCACAGAGAGATGTAGACCTAATTGAAAGAGATCTATATTACCCATGGAAACAAAACCAAAAAGAGGATCTACCACTCGCAAATAGACATTAAATGATGCAGCTTGTTTCTCAGTTCACTCTCTGAAAGCTACCTAAACAACCTGATCTGCTTAAAGGCTGCAAAAGCAGACGCAGTTCAAAACAGAAAATTAACGACCTGAAAATAATTCTAAAACAGATTTCTTGTCCAAAAACATATTCTTCATGTTTTGTTAATTGCTTCTAGGAATCTGTCTGCCATTCCCACACTCCAGGACCACAGTGCAGTGTTCTGAAACCAATTACAGGTTTAGCACTTGAACTCCCAAACTTCCAAGTTGCTACTCACAAATGGTCCACTTCAGGAGAAAAATTCAAGCCGAAATCCTCCCTTTAAAGCAGTGCTAGTTGTTCCTGGCCTAGTTACATCAAAATAATGGTGATTTTTCTTATTTGCGGCAGCAGGCAAAGGTGCAGTACAACTGCTCCATGCAGCAAGCAGCTGTAGCAGAAGTTACTAGATAGCAAGTTGTTCCAGTGCACATAAATGTCCATTTTACCTGGGGGCACTTCCCTCCCTGCCCCTTGAGCCATCTTTCAATGCAGGTATAACCAAACAGGTGCCCACACCGCAATGCCGAGAGACGGTGGTCCCCAGCATTGGTCCACTGCTCAAAGCAGATCGCACAGGTATCCCCTTCTTCCTCATCCAGCGGTGCAACAGGAACTGATGGCTCCAGTTTCTTTAGTGGAGTTCTCTAGGATTAAAAATTAAAAAAGAAAAAAGCCAACAACAAAACCAAACACATGAACTTTTTTAGACAAATGCAGCATTTACCATACTTAATCTGTCTCCTAAAGAATTTAGGTCTCCTTACCTGCTTTTGCTGGACTTCAGCCTCTTCATCTCCATGACTACCGCGTTCCACAGAAGCCTGAGACAAAGCTTGGGGTGGCTCTGCTTGGACCTGACTGGAAACTAAAGAAAGCATTGCTTAAATGAACTGACGCCTAACAGGGGAAAAGGAAGTCCAACTTGACTTGATCTGAAACCATTGGGGCACAAGGTAAGCAGTGCAGCAACAGCACAGATTAGATACAAAGCTTCAGATCAGTGTCCTGGGTGCCGAAGGTCAGGCGGTTTGTGTGTAAGCCCTTCTAGTCACCAACAGTAGCACTAAAGAACTTTATGTTTTCTTTTATAAAAGGCAGCAGAGTTTCAGTGAAAAAGGAGAGGTTTTTTAGAGACAGCCATTATTATCAGGATTTTCTGACCTGCTGGAAATAAGAATACCTGCATATAGGTCTAGAGTTAGGCTGATGTAAGGTTACACCCCTGCCTCTAATAATGCTTGGACAAAAGACAGCAGTTATTTTGCCAAGGGATCTAAGCATGCATATTTCATGTGCCAAGAAAGCATTTACCATATGCTATCTGTCCATTCACCCTGACTTAAGCAGTCTTCCAGCTGGTAGTTATCTGAACTATCAATTCTGCTGGGCCATATGTTTTTGTAGCAGGCCTCTGTTAGCCCTTCTGTTGACACATGGGCACACAGAAACACTACGTTTGGATGCCCTAGCATACTAAAAAAGGAGCAGAAGTCATCATCTCCTCCCATCTCCTGACAAAACAAGTTATTAGCCATGATTAGTATTAGAGGCAGATATTCCTGATCCAGTGGAGAGGCATCACCTAACCCTGGCTAACCTCAATAAAGTGTTCAGCCTCTATGGTTCAGGGCTGAACAGGAACCAGTCGCTTATATAAGCAAAAAAGACAAGGGGATGCCAGAAAACCCAACAGAGAGCGTATGTTCATGAAATATTAGACAGCACTTAACAGCTTGAGCTCCTGTCACGGGTAAGACCAGCTCAGAGCAAGTGGAATGAATCTGGTCGAAAGACACCTCATGGATGTACCCTCAAAAAAAGGTGTCAAGGTGGGCTGGCCAACCAAAACCAAAGCTTAGGGCAGAGAGTGAAGCATAAGGACATTCCTTAGAGACTGAGGTAAAAAAAAAAATAATCTTGTTCTCATATTCTCTAGGCATCAATAACCTTGATTAGCAAGTTAACTATTTGTCACTCTGACATCAATCGCGTATGTTCATCACAAACAACGTCACTGAAGTGTGTGGCAGCCTGTGAACACAAGTTTGGGTAACATATTGCGAGCAAAAAAAAAGCCAAGAAAAGAAAGACACAAATGAAAAGCCCACTGTCCTAAGTATCTCTATCTCCTCAGCTAAGTATCACAAGTTACAAGAATGAAAACATCTAAAACGAAGCAGACTGAAACCGCAAGTAATTAAAAAAAACAAACTAGATCTGATCCTTCTCCAAAAACTGAAAGCACTGCTTATCTCCAGAGATGTGACTTGATGTCTTCAACAATACTCCTTGATAACATACAACAGCGAAAGTGTGCTAAGTAATAATTGCCAAATTTGAAGTTATTCTGAACATTTCCAGGATTTTTTACAAGCAGCATCCAGCAAAAAGATTGTATTTAGCATAACAGCAGCAATCACCCATTGCTGCTACTGCTCTTAGGAACTGCTTGCCAGAAAGCCTTGTGGTAGCAACCCGCTCCTGTCAGCTGTGGGCATAATGCTCTCTTAGCACTGTTGTGAAGCTCAAAAATTTCCCCGCTGAATTTTAAAGCAGCAAGACGAGTTTCTGAAATAAGCCTCTACACAGCTCAAATATAGCACAAACCTCCTGAGCTAGCTGCTGGAGGTGTCTCCTGGGCTGACGGTAACAGCAGTGGTGCCTCCACTGCTTCCTCCTCCTCCGAGGTGCTGTTGTCAGAGTTGCTCACTTCTATGGTTTCATCTGAGCTGTGTTCCTGGCTGGGCCTTGCAATATGCAAGGGATCCAGATGTGGAACTGGTCCTGTAGCTGGCTCTTGGGTCCTGCTGAGTTGAAAGTAACTGTCCAATGCTGTCCTGAGTCCAGAAACGCCAGAAATAAAAACCACAGTTATTTGATGTAAATGAAAGACTCAGCATGTTTCTCCATGCTTGTTTGCAGTAAAATTCCTAGGCTCTGACTGCAACAGGAGGGCAAAGTTATCAAGACAGCCTTTCTCTGGTAAGTGGGGCAATCCCACACAATTGCCCACTTCATGAATAATCAGTGGTACCATCCAGCAACCACTCATTTTGCTCAGCTCAAAGAAAAACTCATTCTCTTAACAACAATTATAGTCTTCCTTTGGGGTAGGGGTGGGGGGTGGGGAGAAGGGAGAAGGAAAGCAAAGAAGTGTTGTTCACCAATAGCATAAGGATCCTCTAATTGGTACCTCCAACTCTAACCCAGACCTGGTTCCCACAGCTGCTGGTAATATTAGGCAGATGAGGTTTGTACCAGAGCCTCATTCCATTGACTACTCTGTGCCCAGTCTTTCTACTTTCCCTCTTCTTTTCTACTGGAACTTCATCCTTGGATAGAAACATCCCCCCCTCTCCCCCCATCAGTTCAGCTACCATCTCAATTATCCTTCAGATTCAAAGCAGAAGTTTGTCAGGTTGCCTTCTAGCCCCCAGAACTACCGTGACCTTCAGATGCAATCCAAGGGCAAACAGTACAGTTATGTTTAATCATCTGGGAGGAGAGGAGTTCTTGGTCTCGCTGAATTTAAAGGCAATGCTCCCGTTAATTACAATTTCACCCTTGGCATTTACAGAAGCTACAAAGATGAGACAAAACCCAAACAAACCAGAAACAGGGATTTCTTTCTAGCTGGAGAGCATCCCCACTCACCACCCTTTAAACACATCACAAATGGTATTAAACACAGAATTTTTATTTTCTGTGCCTGGAGGTAACAAAAAAAAATACCTACAGAAAAATATTAGTTTGCACGTTTGTGAATGTTTCTGCAGCAATTGTCACCAGAAAACCTAAACAGGCAATCCACAAATCAAAGGTGAAATGCAAAACAGAGCACAAGCTCCTCTGAGCTAAATGCTGGCTGGAACTGCCAAGTGTCAACACTGCTGCAGGGAGCACCAACAGGAATCTGGCAAAGCAGAGGGAACAGTGTGAGCAGAAGCTCTGCAAGCAACATGGAAAGCATAGAAAGGCTCAGAAGTCAACACCACCACTGCCAACATAAGAAATGGGAATTTGCTCAAAAAGAGCAAAGATCCTGCCGGAAGAGATCAGAAAGCACCATGCCATTATCAGGCTTAAATGGTATGTGAGCTGCCCAGAATTTGGCCACAACCACACACCTGGGCTGAGCTGGGCTCTATAAGCCAGGAGACAAGGCAGTTTTAAACTGATGCCAGACTTGATAAGAGTACAGTTCAGATCCAATTTCATTTCTGCTTTACCTGGCACTGACAGTCCTCTGGGAACCACCAATTCTCTGTTGCCTGCGAGCTCTCGTCACTCGCAGACGCTGTGTGACCTGCGGCACAGGCAACGGCCGATACGGATCAAACGCCCCTTGTAGCCTTTGCAGTCTGTTGAGAGCCAGGGCAGGACTCAACTGTGGCTCAGGCTCAGCAGCCGCTTCCCTTGTTGTGTCAGCATTTGGTATGACAACAGCGTCATCAGCAGGGAGAACTGTAATGCTGTCTCCTCCTTCACTGAGCACTGAAGCATGGGATGACAGCACAGCATAACCAGAGGGCTCGGTGAAAAACGTCCTGAGGTTCTCTACAGAGTAGCCAGCCGCCTGCTGGAGATCAACTTCCATCTCTTCTTGAGCCATTTCTGTGAAGAGTTAAAAACACACTAGCATTTACAAGTCTTCTGCCCTGATTCTAGCCTGACAGTGGCAATAATCAGGTGCAGCAGTCAGTGACTACAAAAGCCTTTGGAATTCAGACTTGAAAGACAATTTGTGCTTTCGCCTTAGACATGCAGCAAAGCTAAACCATCTCAAGTTGACAGAGGAATGTGAGCTGGCATAGCAGGCAGTGCCCTCCCAGAGTCCTGGACTCAAAGCCTTTGGCTCAAGAGCAGCTAGCACCAAAGGCACATTGCAAAATTGGCTTAAGTAAGCCTCTGGATGAATATGGAATGCTAAGGATTTCGCATGGATCTTGGAGAATGCAGTTTCCATATATTCTAGAGATTCTCCATGGTGAGCAGCACTGCACTGACACCCACTTACACAGCCAGAAAGAAGCTGTACAATGCAGTTCTTTGTCCATCGCATTGCTCTCAGGAGGTGGGTTTATTTTCCAAGTCTCTTTGAATAAAAATCCATTACGGTAACAGATCACTGCAACCTTTTCCCACAGCTCACTTAACAGGCCTTCCAGTTACTTTATATTCACAAGCACTGTGCCAACCCAGAAAGGGTATCGCAGCAGAATCCACAACTGAGACGTGCTGGGTAGCAAGTCACCTCCAGCATCAGCGTTTGTGGATCCATATTCAGCCTGAGACTAAATAAACATGAATTTGCAGTAAAACCTCACATATATTATTTAAGGATGGTTGCCCTGCAACCATCTTTGGGATAAAGATTTCAGGTTACCTCCTAAACTGAAGTACTACCTTAGGTTTGGAAGGAAAACAGAGGAGGCAACAGCCTGTGCATTGCTAATTATTATGCTGCTGTCAACCACCAAATTAGGGCACTTTAGTCACCGTGTTCTACAGGCAGGCTTACAAGAGAAACAAGTTCAAGATTATTTCATTAATCGAATAAATAGGTGTGCCAAAGTAAAAAAATAATAGTCCTTTCTCGGAGAAGGTGTGTGGATTAAATGCTGAAGCTGCTGAAGGTCATTCACATTCTCAGAGAAAACATAAGCTGTCATAAACCTGAAAGGCCTTGGGAACTGCAGACCTTAAGCATTACTTAAAAGCCCAAAGCACACACCAAAACTTATTAGGCTAGACACTGTGCCAACAGGCTGGCTGCTTTTAGTACAAAGCATAACTAGAAAACATATACAGGAATTACTAGAGGGGGACATATGCTCACATATTTCTACAGATCTTTTAAGAAGTTCTAATCTACAAACTGCTAATTACTAATTCAGCCTAAGTTAGCCCAAAAATAGATGTTGAGTGCCACCTCCCACCAGAACAGTCATACAGTCAAGACATACCAGTAATCAATGATCAAGTACTACTTCTCTAGCACTAAACTCATATTTGTGATAAAATTGCCAGCTATAAGCATAACAGATCCTTATTCTCCCTATAAATTAACTGTGAGACTTAAAAATACAATCACCATTGTGGGTTAACAAAGCCTACATATTTCTTAATTTAAAAAAAGAGACATGAATACTGGCATTTTCACCATTAAATCTTGGAGTCTTCCTGAAGGAGGCAAAGGCCAGTGCTTCCTTGAGACAGCCAGCCTGCCCATGCAGCAGATGCCAGAGGAGCCAGCAGATGGAAGCTCTCCATAAACAAGCTTCTTGGGCTCAGATGAGAAAAACCCAAGAGCTGCTGTCACAGCACAAGAGTTGGCAAAGTGGTGCAGCAGGCAGCTTCGCAGAGGCCTCTGCGACACTAACCAGAAAGCTGAAGCACAAGCCTCCTCTTGTGGAGGGCCTCCTCACCGCGGTCAGGCAAACCCAGGCCCTGCTCTGTATCTCCAGGAGTTATACTGCACCTACTGTAATATAAAATCAACCAAAAAAACCCCAAACGCCACCCAAAATTAAGTGCACGCTCCACAAGCATGGTTTTATTTCTGGCTTTTTACAGGGCTCTCTTATTTTAACTAAGAGCCACTCACATAAACGGGGCGGGAGAGAAGAGAGCCCCACGCACTCAGGACGCCACCCCCGACCTCCCCGCCGGCGCCTCACCGCCTCTCAGCCCGGAGACCGCCATCACCCGGAGGGGGCCGCTATCAACGGGCCTCCCACCGCCCGGCCCCGAGGGAACCAAGAGAGCCCAGCGGCCGATTGCAGAGGCCCAGCCGCGCTCGCGGTGCTCGGGAACGCTGGGCCGGGCCGAACAGGACCCCGCCACCTCTCAGCTCACCTGCCAGCAGACCCAACCACCCTGCTCTGCGCCGCGCCGCCCCCACCACCGCCGCTTCCGCTTCTATTAGGCGAATCGGAGCCAGCGCCACTCCCTCATTGGCCAACTTCTCCGTTCGTCTATCCGAGGGAACGGAGGGTAAAGGGGGCCGAGGGGAGGCAAAGCCTGTTCTGATTGGCCAGAGTGCAGTAGGGAGCTCCCGGCTGATTGGGCGGTGAAACCGCGGACGGCCATAGGGGCGGGGCAAGCGGCGGGGAGCACGTTTCTATTGGGGGAGCCGCCGCTGCGGCGAAATGAGCGGGAGCCGTAGAGGATTCAAAT
This sequence comes from Phalacrocorax carbo, assembly GCF_963921805.1. Taxonomy (NCBI): domain Eukaryota; kingdom Metazoa; phylum Chordata; class Aves; order Suliformes; family Phalacrocoracidae; genus Phalacrocorax; species Phalacrocorax carbo. The sequence continues at coordinate 24,711,865 of NC_087520.1, forward strand.
AGGGCTCGAGGTGGGCGGGGCGTTGCCACGGCGGCGGTGGTCGCTCAGCCTTGAGGAAGGAGCCCCGAGGGACCCTGGCCCCGCTGAGGTTGAGGAGAAGCCCGCCATGTCGCCTGCCCCCTGCCCTCCCACCAGCCACCGGTGTTGCTGCCAGCCTCCCTTCGTACCCCTGGGGGCGGCCTGTCTCGGGGCAGAGCCTGTGGCAGGGTGCTGTCACCCGCTGTCCACCTCCGAGGCGAACACAGGCACGGCCGGTTGGAGAGGTGAAGGTCTCATCACACAGAAACAAATACACGTGTATTGTACGATCAGTCTCTGCCAAGGCGGGGAAGTGGGGCAAGTGGCACGCTCTGGCCTGCAGGAGGAGGCCCGCTGCTTTCCCTTGACTTGCTTTCTGAGGCATCCAGCTGCTCTTGGTCACCTAGCCCTGCTTCTGCAGTTAACTTCTTTGGTTTCTGCTTTTCTCTAGGTCAGCCAGCAAGTCTACAATCTCTGCAAAACACAAGGATGGCATTAATCAAAACAGAATATTTGTTGTACGCTTTCCCCTTCCCCATGATGAGAAGATAGCTTTTCCTCGCTGATAACCATGAAGTCCCTCTCTCCTCAGGCCAGCGTGACTGGGCAGCCATTAGCAGGGAGAGCCCCGAGCAGACACAGGTAAGTACAGCCCAAAGAGAAGCAGCCAGGTATATACAGAGGTGCCTGGAAACAGCTGTGAGAAGATATCCTTCCAGGTCAGCACAACACAGTCATGGCTGGGTGTTGGATTAGAGTAAGCAATACATGCTCTATCCTCAGTGCAGCTTTGCCACCTTCTCTGATTATTTTTTTGGTGTTTTCACTTCAGCAGGGGCAATTCCCTGCAGCAGGGTCTGCTGGGGGAGCTGCTGTTGGGAGCCGGGGGTACAGAGAGGCTGCACGCAGCAGGAGCTGGGTGGTTTCTCCAGCACAGTCCCCATATCTCTTGTATGGCAACCATCTCCACACCGGTTCTTCTATCTTTTCCTGCTGTTTCTGTTAAATATTCCAACAGACACCAATTATTTATCTGGTCAGACCCAGACCAACTTCAAAGACAGTGAAATCTTCCCCGCTGTGGAGCAGTTCCCAAGAGGGCAGTTTATTTGCTCAAAGCCCAAGGCAGGAAATGTTCCTGCACTGTGTCATGGCTGTTCCTCCAGCTTACAGGATGTGCAGGACCTGAGTGGGGATTAACTCACGCACCCCTGCTCCCAGTTTGCCGCTTGTCTGAGAGAAAAAGCTTACTCTTATGTGATGCCAAATGAACAGCCTGGTGATTATTGTCAAGGTGTGGATAAAAGTTAACCGTAGGAACCATCACACCACAGGAAAAAAAGAGATCTACTATTAGGGGACTCGTTAGCATAAGAAGGTAGGTGGAGGAGCGAACCGAAAACACAAAGCCAGACAAATTCATATGGGAAATAAGGGGCAAACTGACCGCCGAAGCAGCTCATTGAGGGATACAAAGTGCCTGTGGAGTGGGGAGCAGATGCCCAGGATGCTTACCCTCAGCAGAAGGGCGTTGGGAAGGGTCAAAGGCCCGGCACTGGTCAATGACTTTCCGCAGGTCTGCAGGACAATCTTCCCCAACTGGGTCCCGGTAATGGTGGTTGCAGATTTTCTCCACGATCTCGTGGGGAGTGCAGCCTACAAAACACACATGCGAACAGAAGCATTATGACAGAGCTCTGCTGCCACAGGAGGGAGCTCAGGAGGAAATGCAGTGCAAAGCCACACCAAGAGCCTTCCTGCAGCCTGTGGCACAGAGAAACCAGCAGAGAAGTCACCCAAACTGTGTCTGCAATGAACCTCCCTGTATTTGGCACGACACTGTTGGGCTCCAGTGGAGCAAGGAGAGGTGTTTATGCTTCAGTGCACAGGAACATCAAATAGAAACAAAAATTACTTGAATGTTTGTAGTTTAAGCATGCCACTGAAATACTTTACTGTATTGGAGTCCCAGGAGAAGCCATGGAGCTGTCATGCAGAGCCAGGCACACCAGGCACTGCCACTGGGACCTGCACGCCACAGGATGCTCCAGGAAGGAGCAGGGAGCATCCAGTGCAAGCCAGCAGCTGCACTAGACTGTCTGACTTTTATACAGGGGATGAGGTACTTCTGTCTCACCTTCAAATGGGATTTTGGAGGTCGCAATCTCCCACAGCACGATCCCGAAGCTGGAAGGAGACAAGCAAGACTCTCAGCACTGATCCTACCACCTTCTACTCCTTCCTAACGGAGGCGACTGTTGGGCTATGCCAACTGCAAACAGCTACTTAGGTGTCTGATTAAACTTGCCCATCTTCCATAGCTTAACAGCTACTCTGCCAGACATCTGCCTGCTTATGGGCATCTCTCCCGGGAGGGACAGACACACCTGTATATTTCACAGGGCCTCCTGTAGAAGGAGGTGGTGTCTTTCAGGTTCTCCGGGGCAATGTAAGCCAGCATAGAGACTTGTTTCCAGTTCTTCTTGGCTTTCCTCTTGATGGATGACTCTGTTTCACACAGCTCAAATCCCGACAGCTGATTGAGAGAATGAGAGAGAGGGAGAAGTGGTAGAAACACAGTCTGCAGAAACCTGCGGCATGGCTGAGGACTGCCCTGAGCTGGAGAAAACAGAGCAAGGTGCCCTGGGCAGCAAAGGCTGGCTTGCAGCCACATGTGCTGCCTGGCACATGGCTCTTTCTGCAAGCAAAACCATAGGCGGAGGCAGGTGAATTGCCCTAGCTTCAGCTCATCCCAGGGTGGATGGCTCAGAAACACTCACTTTGCTGATGATAAAACAGAGATAATGATGAACTGAGATGTTAAGTGTCTAAGGTGACAGGGGAGATTACTCTAGCCCAGGTGTTATTCTGGACCATCATAATTCCCTTCAGTGTTGGTGGGGGAAGACATCCACAAAAATACGCAAAACTCCCAAAAGCTTTTCCAAGTGTGGTCCTTACCTTCACACAGTAATCCCCAGCCACCAGGAACTTGCTACTGCAGATGCAGCCATGGAGTCGGGATTTCTCCTCTGTCTGATGCAACCTGCAGCCGGACAGAACCAAGGACAACACATCCTGGTGATGGACCCATCCCCACCTCAGGGCTCTCTCCTGCTGTGTAGGGGATGGACTGACATGCACCCAGAGAAGCTAGCAGTTCTCTGACTGTCTTGGTGGACCAACCCTGCAAAGCCAACCTTTCCAGCAGCTGCTGAAAGAGCCACTGTGGGCAAAATAATGAGCTTGCAGATGAACAGGACCCATAAGGAGGACTGGCCATGCTCTACTTGGAGTAGCACTCCTGAAGCTGCCGCATGGGTGCAGGGAAGGGGGTTTCTCTGTTCCAGGCCTTTGCAGGCTTGAAGCCAGATGTAGGGGCCAGTGACCAGGGGAGATGGTACTACTGCACACAAACCCACTGCCTATCAATGGGAGGCTGTCCCAAGGTGGTGGAAACAGTGCCTAACAGGATACCACTGCTTACTGAGAGATACCAGGAAGCTGGGCACAGCTTGTGGATCATCAGGTGGACTTGCTCACCGATTTAGGCAGGAGCTTACCTGTAAAGGCCTCTGGCAGCTCCCAGGGCCATCCGAATGCGGACCTCCCAGGAGAGATGCTGTTGCTTGGTCAGCACGTCCCGCAGCGTCCCATGCTTACAGTACTCCATGACGATGGAGAAGCAGGGGCTCCCATCTGCAAGGCAATACCTTGACCATCCCACCCTGTGCCACCTCTTGGCAGGGGACCATGACAAACCATCTGCCACTAGCTAGCATCAGGGACAGACAAGGGAGGGAAAGGGTGACATTAATACGACACCTCCTACCTTTCTCCTCAATGCAGATCCCATACATGCGCAGGATGTTTGGAGACTCAAACTTCTTTAGGGTCTGAATCTCCTTCTCAAAGATGTCTCTCACCTTCCTGCAGAAATGGACAGCACAGTGAAATCCCTGGAATGAGGTGTGACATGGTGCTGTGCCACCCTACCCTCCCGGCTGCCCCCTGTTGCTCCAACCCAGGACAACTCACACTGGGTCGGTGGTCAGAGGCCTCTTGAAGGTTTTGATGGCGACGGGGTACTTGAGGTACTCTCCCTCATAGAGGTCATAGCTCTCGGTGTCTTGCAGGTGTCTGTAGAAGGTGAGGTGGTCCCTCTCGATCTCGGTGATGTCTTCTCTTTTACCAACGTTGACTTTCTTCAAGCCTGCTCCCACCATGCGCCGGGAGGGAACGAGGGACATGTTAGGGTAGGGCTCGGGGTAAAAGGAACCAGTCCACGCGGTGCCTAGAGGTGTGATGCCAACTTACGCTCCATCACGCGCACCACTTTGTTCAGCTCGCTTTGCATCCAGTCTACCTTGCTCTCCATACATTGTCTGTCGATGTAGATCTCCTCAGCTGCATCTTCAGGCTCCTCGGTACCTGGGAAGAGAAATATGCAGAGGTGGGGCCACTGGGTGGATGTGCAGGACTGATGTGGTTAGTTTTTCTTGTTGTTTAAATGTCCCTTTGGCTCTCCTTGGCCATGGCCATCAAGCCAAAGCTGGGCAGCAGCTGGGGAGAAATGCCAACTGCCAGTCTCAGGGAAAGAGTGATAAATGCACACTTACTTGCAATCACCTGGTCCAAGAAAGCCCGGTCGTCCTTCAAGTCCTCAGCATCCTGCCTGCGACAGGTCTTTTTCTGGAAAGCCTCCAGGAAAGTCTGCTTCTGTTCTGCCTGCAGCAGGAGCGAAAGCCCCTGGGCAATGTCCTCTAGGCTCTCATTCACCCAGACAAACTCCTCGCCAGCACTGTGGGCTCTCAGGAACTTCTGGATCCAGCTGGTCTGGCTGTATTTCATCACCAGTTTCTGGGCTTCCCCCAGTGCCTGGAGCAGCTTCTTCAACAGTTCTTCTTCATGGCAGGAGATGTGCTTCAGTGGCTGAGCCTTGAGGATCCTCACAGGCTCCAGCAGGACTTGGATGCGCTCCACAAGGCGCTGGCACTGGTGCTTACAGCACTTCACCTGCTCAAATTGGGTGTGGATAGCATGGGCTATGGAGAGGACCTTCTCCACAATGTCCATACTTGCAGCAAAGGGCTTGGCCACTGGGGAAGTGGGCTGGTGGTGTCTGGTGGAGGTGAGCCTTGGGTACCACTTGCAGATCAGGTGGATGCAGTTCTTCCACGCCTTCCACCCTAAGGAACAGCCTTAACATAGCACACCACCCTCCAGGTCTCCTATAGCCCCTTATATCTCCTCCAGCTGCTTTGCTTCCTCTGCTTCGCCTGGCGCGGTGGCTGCTTGTGCACACTGGAGCCAGCACTCACAGACAGAGACATCGGTAACAGCAGTATTGGTACATCTCACTCCACGGTAACAAGAGATGTTTTGGCTTGATTTATGTAAATTAATTTAGTGTTAGCCATACCCAGAGAACTTACACATAAACAAGCAGGGTCTGCGATGGTCCAAGGAGCACCCCCCCCCAGGCAGCGCTCCCTGGAACCGGCTCTGCACCATTATGGGGTCCTGCCCACAGAGCCTACATTTTTGACTGTAAAGAGACATTTTCATTTCTAGCCAACATCCCTCTCTGTTATCACCCATGTAATAAAAGCTTTCACGCCTTCACAGCCCCGGCACCCCTGACTGTTCTATGTTTTCTCCCTGTAGCCCTGTATTGCCTGCTTGAGGTATTAAACCAAACTCTTTCTATGTGCTCAGCATCCCCACAGGGATGGTCCCTGCTCCCCAGCCCACATCCAGGAAGCAGGGACAGAAAACTGTCCCAGTTGCAGGGAAATTAGCAGCAGCCATCCATGCCATTGATGCATCTGGCACTGAGAGAGTGGTGCCAGGCTCTACCAGCTAGAAATGAGACAGAAACTCACCCAGAAACAAGCTGCAGGCAGTCTCTGTTCCTCTTCAGGCTCTCTCCAGCATGGCCTCCAAGGAAGAAGCTTGTCCACTTGCTAAGAGAAATCCGTTGGGTTTACCTGACCCTGCTTCACACACTCCTGCCTTGGCTGCCTCTGCAGACTGGAGAGGCATGGCAGGGTGAGTGTGAGTTTATAGGGTGCTTTCCCCAGCCACCACTCCTGCGGGCAGCGGAAGGGGCATTGTGCAACCCACCACAGCTTCCCACACTGCCCTGGCGTCCTGTTCCCAGAAAGCTGCTCGGGGTGGGGGAGGAAAGGGCCAAGCAGGCTATATCCCCCTATGCTGGGTTTTGCTGGCTGGAAGAAGGAATTACCTGCAGGAAGTACATCAGGAAGAAGGAGACAAGGGGAGGCTGTGCCCCCCATATTGACACTTGCTGTTATTTTGAGGACCCCAACTCCTTCTGCTGTGCCACCAGCTCCAGCAAGGCTTGCTCAGGGCATTGTAACACCCTCAGCATCAGCTCTGTGCCCCCTTGAGCTTCCTGTACAGGGCAGCAAGTACACCTGTCTTGCACAAGGGATTCTGGTCCTTCAGGACCTTCTACTCCCCTCCCCACCCCTGCAGCCCCAGGACCCCTCAGCATCAAAGGAAGTGCTGGAAATGGTGCTTGACCTCTGCCGGGAGTGCAGGAAACTTTGCGGCTGGCTTCGTCAGGGGGCAGGCTGATTTTGAGAAGCACAGGGTGGCACGTGATGGTGTTGCCCAACTTCGGAGAAGTGAGTGTGGCTCCAACTGGCTTCTGCTTACCAAGAACCCAGGGTCACACAGGCTTGCTGTGGTTCTGCGCTGCAAAGATCTTCCTTGCCACCGCCATGAGTGACGGCACAGGTTTCGTCAGTGTGGGAAGCTGAGAAAGGCAACCGCAAGGTACCACAGCACCAAGGGTGGGAGAACGTAGGAGCAACCCCGAGGAACATGTTTGCCAGACACTTTTCAAAAGGCTTTACTTTTCAAAATATACAGTTTATTTACAATTGTAGTGTCTACAGTTTTACATATAACTTTATTCCAAACCTTTAAATATTTGCAGTAAACTTTAAAAAAAAAATAATCACAGGATCAGCAAAAAAGGCATCTCGTAGCAATTCTGTTCATTGGAGTTTGAGTTTCAAGTAGCCAATGTCTACAAAAAACATGAACTTGATAAATCTGGCAGAGAGATACAGGTGCAATGGTTAGAAAAAGGCAAAATCCAGACCTGTGGGATCCCCACTCCAAGGGCCACAGGCCAAGGAAACCCTGTGATGGGATTGGGCCAGGAGAGGGACCTGGGATACAGAAGCCCCTCAGCATGAGTTAGGTGATGTGGTTAACTGCAGTGTTGGTCACCCTGGGGGGGGCCACCCCAGGAGGGCGAGGCGTTCAGGGGAGCACCGGCGAGGTGCCAGGGTGGAGGAGGGAGGGTGGCATTGGGCACTTCATATTCCAGGCAGCAAACCTGCCTGTGCATCCGTGGCCTGGAGCAGGAGGGCAGTGAGGAAGGGGCTGGAGCCCCCCAGAGAGCCCTCCAACCTCCTCCTCCCCTTTCCCCACATCCTCACCCTGTCCTGGCCCCCCTTGGTAGTGCCACAGCTGGTCTCTGGAGCGCACCATGGGGGTGCTCTGGTGTGGGGCCACCACCATGGCACAGGCCCCGGGAAGGGGCCAAGGGGCCAGCCAGCCTTGCCAAGGGCTGGGGAGGGATGCCAGCCCCAGCCCAGGAGGGATGGAGACAGCAGCCGGGTACCACACCAGGGCCATCAGTCCTCTTTCTCGAAGGTCTCCTCGGGGATGAGCGTCCGGAAGGGGTGATCCCAGAAGCGGGTGCTGATGCCAAAGCCTGCAGGCAGGGGAGAGAGCACTCAGCCCACAGCAGTGCTGCCATCATCAGGATGCCGCCAGGGACAGGGTGCAGCTCACTCGATGTTAACTGAGCTGGTGGCACCATTGCTGAAACGGGCAGGGGTGGGAGCAGCCAGCACGAGAGGCACATGGCCAGGCTGGGACATCATCCAGCCAGGTGCAAAGGTGACGATGGCTGACAGCAATGCCAAGGCCAGGATGTCCCTCTGGAGAGGCTGGTGGGGGAGGCCCACCCACATTTCGGGGAGGGAAGAAGGCAAAGGTAGAGCAAGGAGGAAGAGCAGAGGGAGCTGGCTGGGCCATGCCACCAGCCCCATAGATGACAGCTTATCTGGACAGGGTGTTTTCTCCTAGGAAACCGGGCAAAGGGCAGGTTGAGCAAGTGTGGGGCGGACCCGGGGAAGCCGGGGGCCTCACCCAGTGCCTGCCAATGCCTGCCGACAGGAAGACATGCTGCCCCAGGCAGGGACGGGCACCTACATCCCAGCACAACGGGGGCTCTGCCTCCACCCTGGCATCCCTGGGCGGCCTTGGTGCCCGCCAGCCAGATGGACTGCTGCCTTTGCCACTGTGCCACGCTGGCTCCTCATACACAACCTGGGGGCTGAGAAATGTGCCCCATGGGGATGCAGCACCTGGTACACTGCTCCCCCAGTAGCGAGGTACTTGGATTTCCCCATCCCAAATCCCGAACACCAAATATTTCAGAGCATCAACTGCACACATGCAGGGCTCTGACAACCCTCATCCCTGCCAGCATGTGTGGAAACATGGCACTACCTGATTTTTGGTATTCAAAGTGGTGCTTGACGTGATATGCCTTCAGCCCATACAGGTAGGTGCCTTTTTTCGGTGACCCGTAGTGAAGGTAATAGTGCATCATGTCGTAGACGACGTAGCCACAGAGACCCCCGACAAACACCGAGAGCCCCAGCACCTCGGGCAGCAGGAGCTGCAGGATGCCGTAGAAGAAGCCAATCACTAGCGAGGCTGGCACAGGAGGGAAGACGAGGCGGGAGCTGTCAAAGGGAGACTGGAAGAGGAGAAGGATGGTGGGACAGGCAGCTCCTAGCTTACCCCATGTCCTCAGCACATCCCTGCTAAGCATTTGGGATGCCCATTTGGGAAAAGCCAACACCAAAGCAGCCCCCAGACACCCTCCCCAAAAGATGCACCCAGTGGTGAGAGCAGCCCCACACCCACACTGTGGTGATGGGGCAGCCGGTGGCTTTGGATAGCAGATCCCCCAGTGCCACTGGGACATTTCCTCCAGTGAAGCTAGAGGGAGCCCATGGCTTTTTTGGTGTTCCTCTTGCCCAGACAGAGCTTGCAGATTTAACTGCAGCTCCTCTGAGCCCGTCTTGCAGCCCTTGCCAGTATTAGGTAAGAGCCCTGCTTGGGGCGAAGATGCCACGAGTCACGTCGAACACGCACAAACAGGCTCTGCCTGAGCAAAGGCCACTGTTCCCATGGGCCGGCAGGCGCCAGCGGAGGTGTAAGCTGCGACTCACCTTGTGATGCTGCCCATGCAGCAAGAAATGCAGGGTGATGAGATAGTAGTTACTAGCGGGTGGCTTCATGTGGAAGACAAAGCGATGGATGAGGTACTCTAGCAGGGACCACAGGAACATCCCCAGGAGGAAGATGAAGGGGAAGTAGTATTTGTGGACAGGGATGGAGTACTCTACACAACGAGACATGCAGCGGTCAGCAGGGCAGGTGATGCATGAGTGCTTTTATCCATCACCATCCTCCCATCGGCATCCAGGTGAAGCTCCGGTTTCCCTCCCTCTCACCTCTCAGCTGCCTCCTGCCCCGATCTTCCCCAGGGAGCTACATTCCCAAACCACATTTTCTTTTGATTCCCATTAATTTACGCTCTTTACGGGAACAGTCAGCTTCTTGCTGCCCCTGCATCCCAGATGCCAGCCAGGGCTTGGAGGCACGCCCCAGGGACAGCCCCATCCTTCCACAGCTGCTTCACCCACCAGAACAAGGCAGGAGGGATCTTATCTGTGCAGGCAGCACATGTGACAATTAAACAGTGTTGTTGGTAGGGTTTTTTGTGTTTTGTGGTTTTTTTTGAAAAAGAATAGGTTTGTTGGGCGCTTTCCCCCGCAGAGCATTTTTCAGCCACCTCCTTCTTTCAGGGTCAGCTGCCAGCCCTGTGTCCTCACTAGCAGAATTTAGATCCCCCTCCCTGAGAGTTGTTCATTTTTTTTTTTTCCAAAAAAACAAACACCCTCTTGACAGCAAGGTGCTGAATGCTGCAAAGAGCGGAGGGGGGGATGCCAGTGCAGTGGGTGCTCCACCCCATGGCTGGGCACAGCTGGCACCGGGTGGCACCTTGCAAGAAGAAAAAAAAAAAAAAAAAGAAAAAAAGAAAAAGCACAAAGACGACAGCCTGCCCTGGCCACGCTTGTTATTCCCGGGGGAGCAGACAGTGGGAGATTCAAGGGCAGGCGCTTTGGCAAAACAAGCCCCACACTGTGCAACACCAGCAGCACTGAGAGCCGGGTTTGTTTGCCTGCCGTGCCGGCATCCAGCCGTGACCCAGGGTGGGTGTCAGCAGTGGGTGGCACACACCACAGAGCTTGGTTTTGGGGATGGAGGTAAAGGAGGCAAGAAGGAGCAGGCTGCACCCTGGGCCAGGGGGCTCCCTGCCCCCATTGATCCCCCTGGGGGACCAAATCGTTTGGGTGAGAGGAGGGGATGGAGGTGGGCAAGTTCAGGCTTTAAAGCAGTGCAGGTGGCTTTGTGCAGGGGACATGCTGGTGGCTGCAAGGACAGGGGCTCGCTGCTCTTGCATGCGGCTTATGGTGAGCATGCACGGAAGGAGGGGTGCTGAAGGGATGCAGAGGTATCCCCCTGCTCATGGCTGTCCTGCCCCTGGACCTGGAGGGGTGGCAGCAAGATGAGCCCAAAGGCTTTGCCTCTGCTCATACCTGTGGTGAAGGAGGAGAAGAGCCTGGTGTTGCCCTGGGCAAGGGAGGTGTAGCTGACCCAGCTGAGATAGAGCACCACAGGGGCCCACACAATGAACACCACGTACCTACAGGGTAGAGGGAGATGTCAGAGGGAACGTCCCAAGGGGTGGCAAGCCATCCCCCACCTCCCCATGGAGGCAGCGACCAGGGCACAGAGCAGACGCCCAGGGGCTCACCATGCCGTCTTGGAGAGGGACTCGAGGAAATCTGAGTGGAAGAGACGGATGGGCCGATCCACAGGCTGGTGCACCCACTCGTCATACTTCTCCCCCAAGTAGCCCACCTGCCACAGCAAGGGCTTCTCCCAGTCCACCAGGTCCTAAAGGAGCAGACAGCAGTTGTACCCCCATGGGACCCACACACTGCCCTGGTACTGGGCACAAAGCTGCACCCCAGCTGCAGGGTTTTGGGCTGCAAACCCCTTGCCATGCCCCACAAGCAGCTGCTTCTTGCTCCAAGCAGCCCTGAGCTCCCTACAAGCACCAGCACAGGGCAGACAGGCAAAGCCAGGCACACATCAGCCCCATCTACCCATGAATGCAGGACTGAGCTCACCCCTGTGCCACCGGGTACCTGCCAGCACTTCAAGGTGAAGGTGGCTGTACCTGGCTCAGCATCAGGCCCTGATAACCGAGGCTTTTCCACCCCCAAGAAGCTGCCAAGGTTAGATAGTGAGCAGCAATACTCCCTGCTCACAAGCCACCAGTAGGACACAGAGCCCGTCCCTGTGGCATTGCCCTGGCCAAGGGCTTTTCTCCTTGCAGAGAGGATGCACAGGGTAGCTGCAGCTATTCGAGTGTTCTGGCAGTGAGAAGCAGAGCAGAAAGGGATGGGGAGCAGGGATACAGAATGGGAACACAAACGCCAGCCGCTGCTCCTGTGCATGGCCACATTCAGATGGCTGCAAGAGCAAAAAGGGACTCGTGCAGGCATATGTGTCTGCACGGCATGAAAATAGGGACACCCAACTGGCAGCTCTGGCTCTGCCACTGCTCAGCATCCCCGGATGTGTCTTCTGCTGGCCTGGCCAGATAAGGTGGTTTCTTGGTCCCACTCCTGCTCTGGGACAGAAACCGCGCTTGCCTGGCTGAGCTCTGGGCCTGGCAGCTCTCCATCAGCTGTCCTGCGCCACGTGGCACTGGCGCAGCAATGCAGCGCCTGGGGGTGTGCCAGAGGTCATTCGGCAGCAGCGGGGCAGGGGACAGCTCAGCCTGGGGCACTTCAGGGCAAGGAGCCAAGGTGGTTGCAGGCAATTTTGGGGCTTTGCTCCAGGCAGGGATGGATGTGATACAGCCCTAGCCTGCAGTGTGTGTGGGGACAGGGATGGAGACACCCTCCATTGGGGAGGTAGGGGAAAAGTTAGAGCAGAAAGGTCACTTTGGGATAGCAGATTAGCTTTTAAAGGTGGCCAGCAGCAAAATTAAGAGGGGTGAGTGAAAGGTTATCTCCTGCTCAAAAAAAAAAAAAAAAAAAAAAAAAGAAAAGCCTTTGCAAGGTAAAAGCAGCTCACTGATGAGCCAGGGCTGTGCAAGACATGGCAGCCAGATGGTGCTTCAAAGGGCAGGAATGTCCAAATGCACCTTGGGGATGAACCCTGCTCCTGTGGCATCCTCAAAGAGGAGCTGGCAGAGCAGAGAGCACCCAGCATGCATGGGGATTTCCCTGCCCAGGCCAGTGCACCCCTTAGTGCTCATTATGGATGCTCAGTCAAGAGGAAAAAATTAAAAAATAAATAAAGCAAGAAAAAAAAATAAAGCAAGAAAGCAAGGTGCAATGTGGCAGCACGTCCTGCTCAAAGGGCACAGCCACTGTCAGAGAAAGCCATCTCCACCCATGCTGCCACAGCAGGAGCCTCCCAGAGTGGCCACGCCTGGGCAATAAAGCATGAGCGATGTCATCTGCACCAGGAGAAAGGGCAGGAGCAGCCGGATCAGCTCCCTCCCGGCTCCCTCCATCCCAAGGTTTAGCAGAAAGCCAGTGCTCCTGCGGGGAAGAAAAGACCTGGTCTCCCTTGGGAGCCCTCTGGCAAACACCATGGCCGGAGAAATCCCCAGCTCTTACCTTTTCTACATCCACTGTTTTACAGCGGGGATCCATCTGCGCTGGTGTCTGGGCTGCAGCATCCACTGCCTTCTCATCCACCGGCTCCAGGTAGCTCTGAAAAAGAGAATGAAAACCCTGCTGAGAAACACCAGCAGCAGATGCAGCTGGGGATGGCAGTGGCGATGCCACCCAGGGGCACAGGCAAAGTGAGCTCGTGCCTGCCTGCTAAATAAATAAGTGAAAAAATCTGGTGAATTTAAGTCAGTCAGTTCCTGCAGAGCAGGTTTCTGAGAGATGCAGCTGCTGGCAAACTGTGCTGCCCTTCAAACCGTGCACTAAGCATTGCACGCTCGGGTCTTTTTGGAAACGTGTCCCCCCCCCGCTTTTCAGACCATCACACCATGCTGCTGGGAGGGCACTGGCTGCTGGTGCTTGGGCATTGCAAAGTGGAGGCTCCCAGGGCCTTGGCCAGCATTTTTCCTTGCAAATAGGCAACGCTGTAGCGCAGCTCACCTTCCCGCAGGCCAGCAGCCCGGTGAGCACCAGCCTGAGCCAGCACTGCTGCCAGCAAAGCAAGGGGCATTGCTGGGTTACTGGTCACAATGCAAACGCCGGGCTCCCTCCTCCCCAGCTTGGCAATTCAGTCCCTGGGGAAGGTAGGCTGCCAGAGCTGGTGAGCATGGCACGGCCGGTACCACCACCCTGGCTCTGGGTATGGAAGAAGAAATGCAGCAGGAGGGAGCTTACCCCGGGGGAAAAGGCAAAGTGCCCTTTGCAAGGTGGTGCTGGGCTGGACACATTCACCACAGTCTGTGCAAAATGGGGTGGGGGTCTGGATTTGGCTAGAGAGGGCACACCGAGGCCTGGGGGACACTCTGGTGCCGGAGCAGCAGGGTGAAGCCCAGGCTGCGGTCCCGCTGCCAGGGCTGGCTGAGAAACAGGAGAAACCTGCCTTGTCTGATGCTTGGAAGCAAACACATTGCTAGCTGCCAGCACTGGCCTCCTTCCTGTGGCCCTGCCAGCTCCGGCGCTGGCCCTGCCACCAATGTAGGGCTTGGTGAGGCTGCAGCGTGCCTGTGCAAGCTCCGAGCCAGCCATGGCCCCCAGCAGCAGTGCCAGCAGCCTGCCGGATCCCTAGGCAGGACATGCCAAACATGCCTTTTCTCCTGCTTTGTCGCCTTGAGTTACCCATTAACCCGGCAGCAGGGTACGGCACAGCACGGCAGCCCCGGCACGGCAATGCTCACCGGGCTTCCCAGCTGTGCCACTTGCAGTGAGGAAGGATTTTCTCCTGGCAGCCATGGCACAAGCAGGGCTCCTTGACAGCTGCTCTGAGAGGGATGCAAATCCCTCGAGGGATGTGAGGGCATCACATCCCTGTTGGGAATAAAACCCCCACCCCAGCAGTTGCTGGAGGAGCTGAGATGCAGGAGGACCAGCATCACCTCACCAGGGTGGACAGGACTTTGTGCTGTGTTGGTGATACCAAGCCAAGGCTCAGGCACTGTCTGCTGGCAGCAGGCACTCCTTGCCGGCTGGGCTCCAACCCTCTTTCCCAGACTAGTCAGATTTTAAGCTTCAACTCACTGGTATGGGAGCTGCACTACTCGGCCTCGAGGCAGCCCCTCGCCCCGGGGGAGTGGGCAGGGCAGGGGATATTTCCAGCCAGGCTGGACTTGAGCAGACATCAATTTTACTGCAGACAGGGCACTGGTGTGAGCTGATGCTGTGGACCACACCCTCCCCCTGCAAGGGTCTTCACTTCTATTTTCAGCTTTGCACACTCCATCCTTCAGCCAGACATCCTGAAATGCTGGGGGAGGTGGGATGCTTTGAAATCCAGCCAAGGGTGGTCAAGTTATGGTTTTGCCCCCTCTCCATGGGTGCTTTGGAAGAAAATTTGTCTTTGAGGGAGAGACACGGCTTCTCTGCTCCTGGAGAAATGAGCCTGAGCTCCACCTCAACGCTTGCACCGTAGCCTCACTGGCAGCAGGAAGGGTGCTTAAGAAAGCCAGGCTGATGCAACACCCTCACACAGCACCTCTCCTCCCCTTTCTGAAGTGTCCATAGACCTCCAACTCCCCTGCCCACAGATGCCCAAGCACCGCATTGTGGCCAGAGGCTTCCCCATCCTCCCAGTCAGGGAGGCAGACAGGGGGCTCAGACCCCACCTCGCCAGCAGCACTGGGGCTGGGGAGGATGGGTGCCACCAGTGAGCTGCCATTGCCCTGTGTGCTACAGAAGATCCCTTCCAGCATCCAGCCTCACCTGAGTCACCTCCTCCTCTTCCTTAGCTGGAGAGCAAGAGGAAGGCTCTCCTCTTCTTCACCCAGGGGCTGGCACTGAAAGGACTGGCAGCCGTGGCGTAACTTCAGTGCAAGCCATGCCTGCGTGCCCCAGCTTGCTCACCAGAGCAGTGGCGTGCTCCTACCTGCTCCAAGCACACAGGGACCCTGCAAGGACCAGGCCCCACCAGCACCCAAAACCAGTACTGGGCTTATGTCCATCCTCCTCCTCCTCCTCCTCAAAATAAAAAGTGGGTTGAAAGGAGGCTGAAGGGGTCTTTGCCATCGCCAGGCCCTGCCTGTCACCCATAGGTGATGCTGATGCATCCAAGTCATCTTCAGGTAAACAGGTCCTGCCAGGAAAGATGTGCAAGAGGCCTGATGTAATGAAGGGAAAGTTAACGCCTATGAAGCGCTGCCTTCCTGTGCCACTGCCCCGGTGAGCGGCCGCGCCGGCAGGGTGCCATCTCTCCTGCTGGGAGGCAATGGGGTGACTGCGTGCGCCAGCATCTGCCTCCAAGCATCCCACTGCCCTGCGCGGGTCAGGCAGGGGCATGGGGAGCTTGGCGCCAGTCCTGTGCTGCCTACACCACCCTGGCACTGCCCCGCAGCAGGGCTTGGGGTGTCAAAAGAAAAACAAAATCCAGCTGCCATAGGAACAGGTACAGACAGGAGGGATGGTCTGGCATGGGGTCTGATGTGCCTGGGATGAGGGCAGGAGGAAGAGCTGGAAACCTCCGCCTGGCCCAAGCGGGGCGATGCCTGCAGACAGCCACTGCCCAGTGAGCCAAACCCTGCAGGAGCTCTGCCGTGCCTCTGCATTGCCCCAGAGCCTCCAGCACCTTCACCAAACTCCTAAACAGCTTGAATTGCTGATATCCACATGAGTTGGCAGCTCAGGCTCAGGCACATAGCACATGAGGACACCCCACAAGGCACAGGGAGCCCAGGTGAGGTCCCCACCCACAGCAGCACGCTTCCAGAGTCACCATCCCACCAGCATTGCTGTCCCTCGGCAGCAGCTGACAGAGCCCCACGAGGCTGCATCTCAGCTCACTAAATACTGGGTGCAGCAGGACTATTAAAAGGAGGTTGAATTTAGCTTGTTCTAATGATAACAATAAACAACACCCCTGAATAACGTGCAAGCGCCTACGTCCAAGCAAGCTCAGGCTGGGACAGGGAGCCAAGGCAAGCCTGACACACACCAATGGGGGCAAGAGGAAGGGGAGGACACCAACCATGAGAGGGACAGCGGATTTACCATGACTCACAGCCATGTCATGCACCCCAGAGAGGCTGTGATGAAAGTCTATCATTGCTTAAATTGGAGGGGTAATTAGATGATCCAATTTCCCTCTAGCAAGGCTGTTAAAATCCACTGTCTAGTTTGGGTAATTATCACTTCTTACTTTGATCTCCCCTATACATTCTGTTTGCATAGATAAAAATTTTGGGGGTTAACTTGTCCTTAGCCAAACAGGGCTTGGTTATGCAGAAGAGGGACCTGCAGCTGAAGGATGGAGCCAAGCTGCCGGAAGAGGCAGGAGAGGCCTGCCAGCAGGATGAAGGCTGGCTTTCATCTTCCTTTTCACCCCTCCTGCATTAACACTTTCCCCCCCCGCCCCTTTTCCAAAACCCTTGAAATCCCTGGGCATAAGCAGGGGGGATGCTGGGTGCCTGTGGGACCACAGACTCCCATGTCCCTCAGCACAGCGATGGTGAAGCCTTTGAGACCTCCAGTGGGCAAGTTGAGGCACCGTCAAAGCTGCGGGGATCTGGAGCCAGAGTGGAGCCATGCGACACCTCCTTCAGAGGGCTGCTTGGGCTAGGCCAGCTGGAAAGCAGCCAAAGCAAGAACCCAAGCAACCACCGAGGGCATTGATTTCCCCTATCTCCCTCTGAAGGGGATCAGGGGATCTTTTTTTTTTTTTTGAGGGGTGGGGGGCAAGTCTGCGGAGCAGTTCACACACCAGTTGGATGCAGGATGTGGCATCGTCAGCCTCACTGTGCCAGATGGGGCATTTTCCCCTTCTCCCTTGAGTTACAACCTGGGATGGTTTATCTAGTGCCAGGTAGCGTCTGATCTCCCTGCGCCCTGGCGTTATCACGCCGTGTATTTGCATTGGGACGGTGGCAATTCCCCTCGGCACAGGCTGCGGTGCAAGAACTCGTTTGTCCAGTACCTTCCTTTGCCCCAACCCGTCGAGCTCGTCACGCCTGTGAGGAGGCGGCAGTAATGAGTGTCCCAACAGAGGAGGTGCCATCCCCGGGATCCAGGAAAAAAGCAGGCATCACACCAAGGCTGAACAAAGCCCCGTCTGTGGCGCTGCAGCCGATCGGGGCCGAGGCTGCACCGTGGGCAGGATAACCAGCAAGTGCAAACAACCAGCTCGGAGGGACCGACTGGTCACTGACCCTGCTGGCACATCGCTGAGAGAAAGCAGCTGCTGGGCTGGCCAAGGGGGCTGGGCCAGGCCAGCTGCTCCAGCATCCTGTGCCGGCAAGGTCCAGTAATTGAGGCAGCAGCACCGGTGCCATGCTGCCTCCTGGAAGTTCACCTGGCGGTGGTGCTTCCCCAGGGCATTTTCCCTTCTGCCCGGGCAGCAGCCGAGGACGGGGCTGGGGTGTCACAGATGGCATTGAATCACGGCCACCCTTGCCCAATGCCCAGACAGTTAGGGAGGTGGCAGGGGTCCTCTCCCCATCGGTGGCCACTCATCACCGGCAAGACCCAGCACCCCAGTCCCTGGCTGAGAGCTGGCAGTACCAGCCCACCACATGGCCCTACTAAAACCAATGCTGAGCTGCACGTCCCCATCTCTCACACCCCTTCAGAGACCCAAACACCTCCACACTATGCTGGCACACGGGGTCACCCATAAGCCCTGCCTCCTGTCACAGCCAGGGCAGGATGTGACCATGGGGTGGGGCTCCATAGATACCAGGCTCTGTGCACCTGGGACACAGTCTGTCCCAGGCCCTGAGGAGCCTGGACTGTATGCACCTTGGGACCCTCTGCACCTCAGGCCCCACAGACCCCAGCCCTCAGACCTCCCCAGAGCCAGCGTACCCTAGGCACTCAGGACCTTTGCACCTCACACACCTCAGGCACGGTCTGTGCAGGGCCCTGGCAGCCTCAGACACTCCCGGCCCCATACACCCCTCATGCGCATATGCCCCAGACCCTCCACAGCCTGGACACCAAGCACCCTGTGTGGCTCAGGCCCAACACATGCCACATCCCATACAACTCAGACCTGAACCTGGGTGCCTTATACACCCTATACACTACATGCGCCCCAAAGACTCCATGTACGGCTTGGACCCTACACAGCCTGGACCCAGGGTGCTCCACAGAGCTTGCACAGCTCAGACCCGGTGCACCCTGAACCTGTGGTGCTCTATAGACCCTCACACAGCCTGGACCTGGGATGCTCTATAGACCTTGCACAGCTTGGACCCTGTGCACCCTGGTCTTGGGGTGCTCTATAGATCCCCGCATCTCTCAGACCCCGCACAACCCGGACCTGGGGCAGCCTGCAGACTCTCCCCCTACATCCCAGACCCTATCCAGCCGGGACGCAGGTCAGCCCCGCAGATCCTGCGGAGCCCGGAGCCGGTGCAGCCGGAGCGGGCGGCGGTACCTGTTCCTCGCCGGGCTCCATCTCCCCCACGTAGTACTGCTCGAGCCAGCGGCGGGCGTTGGCGGAGTGCCGGTGGGGCGGCCCCTCCAGCGCGGCGCTCACGTCGGTGCCGGCCCGCCGCCGCAGCAGCTGCTCGCCCCCCGGGTGCAGCCGCACGAAGCCGCTCAGGTCGTAGAGGCGGCGGCGGCAGCGGACGAGACAGGCGCCCTGCGCGCAGCGAGCCCGCACCTCGGCGGCGCTGAAGGAGCGGGGCGGCGGCGCCGCCGCCATGGCCCCCGCTGCCCGTCCCGCCGCCCGTCAGTCAGACCGGCCGTCCGTCCGTCCGTCCCGCCGCGCTCTGCCGGCACCTGCTCATCTGCATACATGCATATGCCGCCCGCTACGCCACGCCCCCCCGCCGCTCGTTGGACGGCGCCCTCGGGGGCGGGGCTTGGGGGCGGGGTTTGGGTGGGGGCGCTCCGCCCCGCGGCAGGTGCCCCGCTCCGGCAGCCCCGGGGCACCCACGGGTGGGTGCTGGGGGGTCTGGAGCACCCCCAGGGGGGTAAATGGAGGGGTCTGGGCAGTCCCGCGTGGCTTTTGGGAGGGGTGTGGGGGCACGCAGGGGGAGGGGGGATTGGGAGGAGTGTGGGGGCACCCCCGGGGGTATCGCCCTTCCCAGGGTGCCACCCTCTTGCCCAGCCCTGCAGCAACCGAGGCACCCTAGTCCTGCCTCAGAAGCCCCCCAGAAGAGCGGGGGTCCCCCCTCCCAGGGCCACCCGACCCCAGCATTACTTGCCCTGGGACACTGTGTTATCCCCCCTGGCTGTTTGCAGATTTATTTCAATATTTAATTAAATTTCACGCATGCAGTTAGCACAGGCAGATTGCACTGCAGCTGGGGGCCGGAACCAAGCTGCCCCCAAACCCCCCAGAGAATCACAGACAAATAAATCACAAAGATTGACAAGAAAGGAGCTTCTTTCTCCATTTTTTGGAAAGCCTTCCCTCCTAGCAGCCCTTGGGATTGGTGGGGGGTGCTTTGGGGTGACACGCTTAAGCACAGGGGCCTGCCATGTGCTGAAAAATTTTGGCGTCACCGGCCATGCTGGGCTGCAGCCAGTGATTAAAGTGGGGTTCGCCAGCGCAGGAATGGGGACCCCCCCGCCCTGCCCCGGCTCCCTGGCTTTAGGGTGCTGCAGGGTGCCGGCAGGTGCAGCTGGATGGTCAGGTGTTAAGCCAGGCCTTTAATCAAGACAGATGCCAAACCAGCTGTAGTGACTGGCATTGGTTCCACCTCCCCACCCAGCTCCTTCCCGGCATCACCCTGCCACCAGCTCAGGGGAAAAAGTCCCTTTTTTGAGAGTGATGGCTTAATTTTCCACCCCGATGGGAGCAGTGGAGTTTAGGGAGGCACATTCCTGACTGGGGCTGCCACGGTGCATCCTTGGTGCATCAGCAGATGGGTGCAGAGGGGTCCCACGGAGGGGTTTTTTGGGGTAGTGGTCAAAAACATCCTTTGGGGGCCAGGTGGGGGGCTGGAGGGTGGAGGAGCCCCAAGATGCTGCTGGGAGACCCCAAAGGTTCTGGGGGTGGGACGCCCTGCTCTCCTGGGGGGCCTTCCCAGTGCCATCCATGGCCAGGGGTGGCCCCAGGCCTGGTGGGTAAGCTCAGCCCTGACGCAGCCCTCCAGTGCAGCAGGGTGGCTCTGGGGTGGGGATTAAGGTTTTTGGGGCAAGCATAGGGGTGAGTTGGGGATGGAGGCGGAGGTGGATCTAGGTGAGCCATGTTGCTCAGCTAGAGGCCGCTGCACTCACATCCCAAACCGGGTGGGCACCCCAGAGCCCAAGTGTGCCCAGGGCAGGTGCAATGGCCACCACCCCATTGTGGGGTGCTAGGGGAGGCAGAGAGGACCCCCAGCCATGACCTCATCACACCACCCCCACCAGCTGTGCCGCCTCCCTGCTGCCTTGGCCGGTCCTGCCAGCTGCATGGATCCAGAACGTCCTTCGAGGCCCAGCCCTGCCACAGCATTGCGTGGCCGTGGCAATGCTGGGAGCAGCGGCCCCCAGAGCTTCCCGGCCTATCCCAGCCTCTCCCTGCAGCCGCAGGGGCTGGCGAAACCAGGGAAAGGCATTTCCTTCCCTTCCCTTCCCACCCACACCCTGACCGGTGCCCACAGGCAAGGAGGGTGAGGGAGAACAGGCTGGGTGATGGCCCAGGAGCTGGGGGATGCACCGCATGCCCCGTTTTCAGGGTGTCCAGGTCCCTTGGGTACCCCATGCTGCAAAGGGCCACACCGGGGGCTTGCTCGTGGTCCCAGCTTGGGACAGGGATGTGTCCAGCCTTTGCCAGCCCAGGGTTCCCCAGCATCGCACAGGGTGCAAAGCTGCTGGCTCCACAGGTGGGTCTCTGCTACCGTCCTCACCTGAGCACACAGGTTTTGCTGCCCCTGGCTCTGCTGCAGCAGGGTTTGGGGACATTGACAAGTCTGTTGTGAGCTGACACCCCACCTGCCCTCGTAACAGGGTGCTGACAGCTCCTGGCCTCCGTGGTGGGTGCTCTGTCCCCCAGGCGAGGGACACGGGTGTCCCCAGAGCGGATGAGCCGATCCCCAGCTCTGCAGTGGGGATGGAGATGAGGGGTCAGGGGGACTGTGTCACCCCAGGAGCAGGGATGCATCGAGCACTGGGGGTGGTGGGAGAGGGATGGTGCTGGGACCAAGCTGTACAGCAGACACCACCATAACAGCACCAAATCAGCTGCAGAGGGCCTTGCTGATGGCCACCTGTCCCCACCACTGTCCCCATCCCCCTGGCAAGCAGCATCGGGGAGTGGAGCCAGCTGATGATCAGCCTGGCCAAAACAAGAGCAGCCACATGATTTTGGCTCATCAGTTCCTGAACTGGTTTACCCACCAGACAGACGGACAGACGCTAGGGCCGGCACAAGGGAGACGGCAGGAATGCACCGCTGGGCTTTGGGCAGGATCAGCCCTGCAGCGCCGGCACAGGCTGATGCTGGGTTAATAGGGCTGTGGCCACAGAGGAGGAGGGGGCCTATACAGGCACTTCAAGGAGCAGCATGCACAGGGAAAGGTCTTCTTTGGCATCTCCTCTGATATCGTCAGGCCTTGTTTCTCTGCCAAACTCTGATCATCGTGGATCAAACTTCCTTCTCCGCGTACAGACAGCCTCAGCAGGGATGGGGGAGGCACCCCATGCTCGTTACACCCCTGCTAGCTCTGCAGAGCACAAGAAGGGTTTAAAAAGCCGATGGTGGCCTGGGTGGCACAGCATGGGCTGTCATGGGAGCTTTCTCTTCCAGCCATCCTTGGGAAAGCCAGCGCAGGTGCACTGCTAACAAACAGCCTGGGGATGCGCTCAGCAGGCAGCTGAAGCAAGTCTTGCCAAAGCACCTACTCGGGGGCAGCCCCGCGCTCAGCCTCCTCCTCTGCAACAGCCAGCAGCCATGGGCCGGGAAGAGTGCAGGAGCAGGCAGGAGGTGCGGTGGCATCTCCAAGGAGCACTGCCGGCTGGGGATGCACGGGCAGGGCTCTCCAGCCAGTGGCAGCATTGGTGGTGGTCTGGGATGGAGCTTCCCTCCCTGGAAGGGCTCAGCTGCTCCTGGAGCCCTGGCAAACCCATGGCACGGGTGATGCCCCGAGGGAAGCGGTTTCACACCCTTCCTACGCGGCATGCAAAGAGCTCTCCTGTACCTCAGGACAAGCAGCCAGTTTAATTCAATGCCCATAGCTCCTGCACCAGCAGAAGCCATGAAGGGGTCACCCCTGCCCACCAGCACGCAAGACCAACCATGGTCTACGGCACTCTGCTTTGGCTGGATGCTCTATTCCAGACCTACTCCCCAATCCAAACTGCATCCACATGTCTACAGCAGTCTTTTGGGGATGGAGAGCCACAACTGCACCAGATGCAGGTGCACTAAGTATTCATGCAATGGCATTTCTCATTTTTCTCTCTATTCCTTTGTTAATTAATCCCCACCACTCCTTTTGCCCGGTTTGACCATGGCAGCATCCCCAGTACGGGTTTGCTCTCTGTGCCAAGACCCGCTTCCTGAGTGGCGTCTGCTTCCTTTCCCCCACCTGCTGCTGCTCCTTCCCCTAAAGCCTGAAATTCAGAGCAAGATTTGGCTGGATTTGGGTTCTTTTTGCACTTTACCAAGTTATTCCAAAGAGCAGGTGGACTAGAGGACAAGCAGTTTGGGGCAGAGCAGATGAAGGGGCTGGTGTGGGTCACCAGTGTGGCAGCATGCCCCATTTCTGATTATTTATTCCAGACAGGCGCTGACAAGCACAGCAAAGGCAATGCATTTCTCTTCTCGATGGACTCCAGGTAGCTGAGAATAAGCCACTCTTGTTTCCTTGCAATAGTCACTTCTGTGTTGAGCAAGACTGCTCCCAAAGCAACCACCACACATGCTGCAGGGTGTGAGACAAATGCCTGCAGCGTCCGGGAAGAAATTCCACCTACCTGTGCAGGGTTGCATAAACAGCCACAGCCAAGTGCTTTTCCGCCTTCCTCTGAAGCACCAGCCGCCCTCCACCTCAGAGGTATTCAGATACTATGGAGATAGACTGTAATGAACTGTAATAACACATATAAATACCACAAACTGTTGGTCTGTCACCTTTAAATAACAAGTCTCCTTTCCCTTCCAACCTACACGCACACTCAAGCATGGAAATGAAAATACTTCCAAGCTGAATGGCTGTCACGTAGGAAGGTGGAGGGAGGTGGGAGCCCTCTCCCCACGGCTCCCAGCTGACAGCACCCTTGCCCGAGGGCCAGCACAGCACCCACCACGGCGCCGGGCAGGACCGGAGCGCACCTGCCTGCTTGCTGGGGGCGCAGACGCCGCCCGGGGCCTCCCCGCGCTGCAGGACGCAGGGTTTGGTTTGCCGGCAACTCAGACACCGCCTGGCTTCATTTTCACAAGAGGTGCATCATGACCTGCAGGCAACTGCCAGGCTGGTGTGGTATCACAGTGCATGTGCTGTCACATCATCCCCGCATGAACGCAGCTGCTGCAAGAGCCAGGGTTGGGGGACCCAGTGACAGCTGGTGAGCCCCCCAGCTACTGCATGTCCCTCCTGCCACCGCGCACAGGTATGCAGTGCAGGACCCCCACTTTGGGGCACAGGGAGAGTACTGTGGGGTGTGACGCTGACTGCTGTGCTGGGACGGAGAGCAGCTGGGGGCTACCCACGAAGGGAGAACTAGCACAGTGACACCAAGTTCTATCAGAATAGCATTTAAAAAAATAATTTTAATGTTTAAGATACACCATCTGTTTATTCCACAGGAGGATCCCACAGCCTGAGTTAGCACAAAGGTTGGGAGCGGGCACAGCCTGTGGTCCTGCTCGGCAGGCAAGCATGGGAAGAAGAGATCAGTGCCAGCACAGGGTCGGGGATAACTCCAGCAGGCTCATCCCTGACGACACACTTGCTCAAAACCAAAGCTCAGGCCCTGCTCAAGAGAGGCACAGGCTCAGGGTGCGCACACAACCATGCAGGCAGTGGTACAGCTGTGTCCCTGGGATGGGAGCACCCACCAGGCAGAGCCCCAAACAGATGGGTCGATCCGGTACATTCTTCAATTGAAGCTCCACAGGGAGAAAAGGCACAGACCTTTTGCCTCCATGGATCCCACCACCCTTCCAAAACCCCTTTTCCCCTAGAAATTGCTGCCTCCCCAGCTCAGGAGCCTTATCACTCAAGCACACTGGCAGCAAATCTCAAATTATTCACTGATTCCCCACATAGAGCCTGGAGAAAAGAGCCAAAAGGAGTTGCACGGAGCAAGCGTCCTCCTTGTGTTTTCACAGTAAGGAAGCAAAGGCTTTCCAAAACACCCCCAGATGCCACCAGCCATGGAAACACTGCATGGATCCCAAACTCAAAAGGCAGATGCCTTTCTCAGTCACAAGGACATGTCAGTGACAAGGCAGGAACAGGCAAGTTAAAGTGCATTATATCACCTGGTCAGAGCAGGAGATGGAGACACCTTAAGAGTAATGGTACTAAAACTGCTGGAAGAAAGCAACTAACCCTAGTGACCTTGGGCGCAGGGCTGGGCTTTTCACACCAGCTGCAGGTACTGACCAGTGAGTAGGAAGCTATTCAGGAACTAATCCTGAAAACTGTAGTTTCCTCCTCTTGCTTTATGGAGTAATCTAAAGGATGTAAACACCCATTCAAAATAAGGACACTGCTGCTGTTGCTTCAAAAAGTAACTCCGAGCACAGTCCCACAGACTATCCTGCTCTTCAAGCGCAGTTTACAGTTCGCCGTTAGATCTCACTGTTGTTTGCAAATTGTTTCTGCCTTAACTGTGCAAAAATTACTATTTTGCTCACTTTGAGCCCCTGTAAGGAGGCACCTGGAAAGAAACTACGTAGCTGGAGCAAGTTTGGCTCTGCCAGGTAAGCCCTTTCCAAAGGAGCTTTTTAACACCTCCTCATCCCCACAAAGACTAGCCTTCTGCAGGAGAGAGCAATTTTTCTGGTCTGGCATCCATCGCCAGCAATGGACACAGGGAGTTTGGTCAAATCCATTTGAAAGCAACCTGGAAAGTGTAGGAATACTGGAAGCACTTGTAAACATCACTGCAGCGCACTGCCAGGACATCCTGCTTCAGCCCCCTGTGCCATCTCCAGACGCTGTGGAGCAAAGCTGATTCAATGTGTCTTGGGAATTAAAGAATAAATCCAGTTCATGGGCACCCTGCTGTCATCACTGCTCAGAACGTGCTCTCAAGCAGGCAGTGGCATCCACAGCCCGTGGGACACACCTCCTGGGTGCGAAACCACTCCATCATATGGCTGGTGTGGCCTCCGTGTCCGCAGGTCAGGCAGAAATTAGAGGAGCCTCGCACTGCCACGTGACAGATAGCGCACTGGAAGGTGAAGCCCTTGCAGATGGCACACTGGGTGCCGCGCACCTCGCTGCGGCAGTGGCTGCAGTACACGCCGAACTCTGGCCAGAGGAAAGAAATGGAGAGCAAGACAATTAGTGCCGGCAGAATTGTGGACAAAGAAGCCCTGCATACAGCCCCTCTCTTCAACAAATGAGTTCCTTGAACCCAATGCCCAAGAGATCTGCCTCAAATCTACTTTAGGGTGGGATGATGGTATCTTGGAGAGGTCCTAAGTTTGGTCTCCATATGGGAATAAAGACATGGGCATCAGTGTGCTGGGGCACAGGCTGGCCCACCAATTCCTCTGATGGCTAAACTGCTGTCGGTTAGGAATGTGTGTCAGGTTTCTAGCTTGGGACACAATGACACATGCTGTGGAGATGAAGGCTTCCTGCTGGTCTCGTTTGCCTCACATCACTATGAAGTGTAACTAAGAGCAAATGAGAATGGCCTTTGCTTCTCATTATGGAGACAGCACAGAGCACACTTGATGCGTGCTGTGTCAGTGTCATGACTATTAGTCATGGAGGGGCAATGCAGTGGTCAAAGTCACCAATTTTCACTCCAGATACTCCCGGGGGGGGGGGGGGGGGGGGGGGGGGCCTGGTGACAAGGTGAGACTGTAACAAGAGCTAAGCAAGCAACCATTGATTCTCTGGCATCTCTCACCCGCCTCTCTCCTCCCAGGTTAAGTGCATCTTTTCCCAGAGGCCTAGGAAGAAGAGAGTTCTGGGCAGCTACACTGTTGAAAGCATTTTGGGAGAAATGTTCTATTTGCCTATGTCTTGGCTAGCTCACCCACAGTTAGAGATCTATCAATTTTACAGATGCATTGTAAGGAGACTTCAGCCCAGAATCAGAGATTAGGACAGTGCATATCTGGGCTCTTATTCAGAGGGAATAAAGAAATAAATAGCTGAACATTGCTCACATAACAGTATGTGCATTTCCAGCGTTGCTGGAGAAACTTGCAGTCTACCAAGCCCCTGATCCAAGATCTGCAAGCCTCACCTCCACCCAGAGTGGCAAAGAAGCTAAAACCATTTGCTGGCAGAACTAACCTCTGGGCAGATTGATGGACACACCATCCCACCTGCTGACTGTGTGATCCTAAGCCCCTGAGGCAGAGCTGTGTCTCTGCCTGGGCAGCCGGAGCAGACCAAAGCAGGGACTCACCAATTCCTTTGTGGGGATCAGGAGGACAAGAGACAAACTTCAGAACCTCAGCCCGCTTCTCTCGCAAGCCCCAGCGATAAAGGATTTCTCCATAGCACTTCTTAAAGTCATCAAATTGCTGAGTGTTGGCAGGGTCCAGGAGCCTAGAGGAACAAACAGCATTGTCATCCACCTGACTGATGCTCTGAGACTCTGGTTGCAATCCTCTTCCCAGTGATGGCTATGCAACCAGCTTGCATCGCTAGAAGAGCAGCAGATTAGTTCCCATGTGTTGCTGAAACACTGCTGAATGCTAACTGGTCTGGCCTTTGCTTGTTTTACACTCAAGGGTGTGATGAGTCAATGGACTACCCTTTGGGACCCCCACCGTGGCCACTTATAGATGTGTCATATGCAATCCCAGCAGAGTTCATCCACACTATGAAGCTTCTCCGAATGAAAAGGTCTAGGAGCAGGCATGCTACTTCCCTTCTAGTTTTCACAGCATCGACACAGACCTGGCTGTGGAGTTCCAGCTGACTTGAGCACAGAGTGACACATCCCTGAATACCCGAGGCACACTATAACCTACCTTTTGTTTTTCTCATGCTGGTCTTTCTCACGCTCCCGATGATCAGGATACATTAGGTTTCCATAGCGGAAGTCATCCGGAGAAGACTCGCACCAGGGAGTGGAGGCCTGCTCCGTGTCTTTGTTTGCTGCAAGCATCAAAATGTTGTGAGCATACCTCAGAAAGCACAGCACTCATGAGCACAGCCTCATCAAAACTGGGGTGGGGAAGGAGACAAGGAAGACTGCACATTCGCACACCTCAGTTTTCTCTCTAAGACATGGTCGTATCACTTTCTGCATTCCTACAGACACTGCCCTGCCTCAGAAAACTACGTGCCAACCACTACTTGCCAGTACTCCTACTGCGCTGCTGGTGACAGGATGGGAACGGGGATAGTCAGGCAGAGAAATCTAACATGGAGGAATCCCTCTTACCTTCCACTTTAGACAAAACGTATCCAGGGAATCAATCCCATGGAGTTTGCTTGGTAATGTTATCCCCGGCAGGCCTGGGCTCCTCTTTCCTAGTCAGGGAGGACTCTGATCGCCAGGGCTGCTGTTATGTAAAAGGGCCTCTGTATGTAAGGTATTGCTCTGGGACAGGGAGAAGACTGCTAATAACCACTATAAGAGCAAATCAGCTCTGTTAACCCCCATTCTCATTCTTCCCCATGTCACAGATGCCTTGACATTGCACTGAAAAGCTACAGCTTTGGTGCGAACAGGGCTGATGCTGCCCCAAAGCCATTTATGTCACTAGGAATCAGTCAACAACTTCAACTCTGACACTGAAGCCCTTAAGAGTGACTTGTCTTTGACACCTTCACAGCTCAGCAGAAAGTGTCCTCAGGCCTGTGGGTGTTCATGCCACCGAGAACCCAGCCTTCCCAACTGCTGCTGTTTTTCCAGTGGCAGGAGAAAGCACAACATTACTTCTTCCTCTGTAGACTGTGGAATTAGCTGGCTGATGACACTGCAAAGCCACTCTCGATAATCACTGAATGATCATGGCAACAGGGAGAGGTGCCTGAGGACTGGAAGGAAGCAAATATCACTCCTGTCTTCAAAAAGGACAAGAAGGACCCAGGGAACTGCAGGCCAGCCAGCCTCACCTTGATCCCTGGGCAGGCGACGGAGCAGCTGATGCTGGGAGCCTTTTCCAGGCACATGAAGGACAAGGAAATTATCAGGAGTAGTTGGCGTGGATAACAGCCTCAAACTGCGCAAAGCACTAGGGCTGTGGAAAGCTTATGGCACCTGGCAGCATTGAGGCAGTCACCGCAACTGCTTGCTATTGCCAGGCTGGAAACAAAACGGTACAAACTGGTCTATGTCTTTACTTGTCTCCAACTGGAAAAGGCAGCAGTGGGAGCTCTTGGCCCTGGGTTAACCTGCTATCCAGGGTGCTAGGTCAGTATGTCTAGGGCCTTTGTAACAGTTTCTTTGAGTGGGACAGCATGCTACAAAATCAGAAGGGGCAGGACTGCCAGACCATCGACATGGTTACTGGCAAGCCCTGCTCACTTCCAGCCACGGACTCACATCACATTGGCCAAACCCCGGAAAGCTGCTCTGACAGAGCATACGTACAATCACAGCCAGTACTAACTCCCTTTTTTCCTCACCACAGGAGCCATCTAAACCCTAAGCCAGAAGGCAGGCAGATTCCTCTGTCTACTACCCAGGTCTCGGTACCTATGCTCCAGCCTCCAGTGCCAAGTCCAGGATCTGACATGCTGGAACAGGAGCCAGAGGAAGTAAAGCTTGGCTGTTGAGGGGGAAAGGAGAGGAAATCATGTCATCTACATGAGAGATGTTCAACAATATCCAAGACAAACAGGAAAGAAATGGTGGTCATACATATCGGCTGTGGGAAGCCAGGTTGGAGGCACGCTGAGGAAAGGGGCCGTAGGAGTTTGGGCACCCCTGTAGCCTGGATTGTGCTTCAAACACACTGCACAGCATGGCCAGGGTCTGCACATCATGGAGCTGCGAGTAATGAGCCAGCCTGGGAAATGAAGAAGACAGACACTGTGAGACTAGGTAGAGTTCAGTGGCAAAAGCATCAGGACTCGAGGGCAACTAATTTCAAGCTTGTTGCATAAATCAATATGGGTCACATTACTGCCCACAGGAAGCATATGTGCTCTGCAGGACTGGCTTGCCTTTTCTGTCCCACCTTTGAGGAGCCAAGTGTTCCTGAAAACATTCGTGGCCTAACAGGTGGGAGAATGATGGGAGCTCTGGGAATTCAGCAGTACTCATGGCGTCATTATCACAACTTTGTGCAGCTTCAGGAACAACATCCACAGAACCGATTTTAACTGTATGTAAAGATGGAGCCATTAGACTCCCACCCAGCCACAACGTCTTTTTGACAAAACCCTCTGCATGCAAGTATCCCGCATCTAGATTTCAAGGCAAAACCCCGCCACAGGTTTGCTGGATGGCTGTGAAGTTCCTGGATTGCTTTGAAGACTGAGTGTGATGAAGAACAACCTGTGCTCCCCTCCCACTGCTGCCACATAGCAGGAAAGAGCTAGGTCAAGCAACAGTATGCAAAGTATATATACCATACAAATCCTGTGCCTCCAAATAGGGTATATCAACAGATAATATCAATTACTAATTATGACCCCTCCAGATTCACTGGCAGGAGGACAGCTGCAACGAGCACTTGGCTTTGAGACCAGTTGGAATATTCCCCAGTAATGCTATATGGCAACAGTGAATCTGCAGGTGAACAAATCAGCTGCACCAACATACTCATTTAGGAGGTGAAGAGCAGAAAACCAAAATCTCCAAGTCAGGCATTGTGCGCATGCTGGAAAGCAGAGCTCCAGCTGCACCTGTCCTATTGCTCAATTTTAGGCAAAGACACCTGGGTGCTAGACGGAAGGCCAAATGCTGCCTCCTGTATGTCATAAACACACTTGCATCTTCCCTTCCTGATGCATCTCAGGCTTGAGAGAGGAAAAAAAAATTTACGCTGTGGCACTATTCCAAGTGAATGATGCCACACAGCATACATAGTTATGGAGAGCTCTCTTCAGCAACCATTCCCCAACCCGACCCTTCCCCAGCATTCAGACACCTACAAAGACTCCAGTAACTGACGTCCAAAAGGATGTTGTGCCCAAGGTATCTCCAAATCTGGGTCAGACTTTGGTCCAAGACAGAGATCAGTGGCTACCATGGCCAGTGACCAAACCTGGCAGACAGGAAGGAAAATCATCAAAGCTACAATTAGAAATAGATACACTCCCAGGGCATAGGTGTGCACAAATTCATTCACAGACAGGTAATAATGGAGCTTGCTTTTTTTTTTTCCCTAGGAGAAGGGAACAGTTTCAGCCTGTGTCACAAATAATATATAGAGTAACACAAAACAAAAGTTTTCCCTGTCCCACTTGCTTTGAGTTTGAGTTAAACTGAAGAACAACCGCCTATAGTCCATCAGACCTGTCAGTAGTCCCAGAGCTGCTCACTGTGAAACCAGAAAGAAAGAAACAGGGAGAGAAACTGAAACAAGGACAGGGCTGAGTACAAGAGAGCACAGAAAGGAAATAGGAAAGGCGCCACTTCCTACATTGCTATAGACCACATCTTACATGTAACCTGCAACTCAAGCCTCCACGTCTGCTAGGAGCGAGGCAAGCTGCAATACAGGCTAGAGTTACACGGGGCAGGGAAAAACAAGCAAGAAACAGATATCTCAGAGAAATCTTGCTGAAGTTATTCCACCCAAGCTCTGCTCCAACATGGGCAAACCAGACAGCAAGATGAAGCACCTTCTCTCTCCTGGACTAGCAGAACCCACCAAGAAGTAAGACAACAGCTTGAGTTTGCTTCTGCTTAGATCAGGTAAGCCTATGCATGTTCCCTGCCCAGATCTAGGAAGAGCCAAATGCTCAGGAGAGGTGCACAGGCTCCTCTGGCAGTGCCAGCCCGCTCCCGTCTCTTTCAGGCACTCCTGAGTCCTGTCAAATGTTCTGCCTGTTGTGATGGACTGATCACACAGAAAAGGATAGGCCGAAATAGCCATTTTTGTCCTGTGCTAGCTGAAGGTAAGTGGCTAGCCCTGTTCTGGGGCTCAGTCCCTGGGTTCAGACTCTGTTGGAGAGAAGTTTAGCTGCAGTTAGCACCCAGTGCCAGCACAGATGAATACCAAACAATGGAACGACTGCATAAGTAAGACAAAATCACCGATGAAAATGCTGACAAGCAGCTAGGCAACTGTGTGCATAGCTACTCCATTTGCTAACTTAAAAGTAGGCTGCATTCCTCATTTTGCCTGCAGGAATTCCCTGAAAAAAATGTGCTTCACTCAGTTTGGCAAAGGGCATAACACAATCTGCTTGCAGGCCTGAGAAGGAATCTCTCTGTGCCAAGAGTCAACGAGGTAGAGACCACCTCTGTGACTGTTCTACAGGCTTCAGTTCACCAATCAGAGACTCCCTGGAACAAGTGCTGAACACAGGTGGCTGTTGGGGTATCAAGGTGACAGCAGAAGCCATTTGAGGGTAGCACAGCATGCCGAAGAAGAGGTCTGATTCAATGTAATACCTGTACAAGATCCCTCCGTCCCACAGCCAAGGCTGAGGCAGCATTCTTCTGGCAAGTCTCCTGGATATTATTCACATTCAGGCTAAAAAGAAAGGAGATAGCTCAGCTGTGGTTGGCATGTTACCTATGAAGGTGGGGAAGGTTGGGGGAAAATGGTACTGGCAGCAGCGAGTAGCCCAGAACTTCCACATCAACACCAGCCTGTGAGCATGGCTAGGATCCCATCCCTTCCTCCCCTGTTATTCACGGATCACTGACATACTCCTGGCAGCTCCCACTATTCATCTTCCCTAACACACTGCACATCAAGTTCAGCTCCAACCTAGCTCAGATTGGTCCTAAGATGCACTGCTTCCAAGGAGATATCGGACCAAACTTATGCCAGGATACCACCAAGCCAAGATTCATTCTTGTCCCTAGAAGGTGGTGCTGTCAGTTACACGGTCCTGTTCCCATTCAGCCTGTTGGTCTGCTCTGATTGACCTGGAGGGAGATGGCGGTATGTTGTGGAGAAGCAGGCTGGTCTTCAGCCTGTTTCCCAGTAGGATAGCACAAACACAGGGGAGTCTCCAAGAGGTTGAGGAAACCCACATGGGCTTTCCTGCTTCCTGAAACACTTGACACTTTTACTGCTTAAGATCTTACAGCAAATGGAAAAGGGTCAGGCTGTTTACACATGAGATATCCAGAAAAGAAGAGTCCCAACAGGTCTTTTTAAAGAGCATTCTTTTTAATAATATAGAAAAGAGAGAAGAAAGATTTCTTCTCTCTTTTTTCCTCCCCCTCCTTTAAGAAGGGAAAGCTGCTTCTTCCCTGAATGTCCACAGACTGGAATTTCTGTGAAGGACCAGATAGTATTACCAGAGCTAAGGAAGCAAAAATTCAGGAACAGAGATTTTATAACTGTCTGAATTAGACAGTTTGGAAAAAGAAGCTCCCTGTTTAAAAAAAACACACTCCCCCAAATCCCCCAAAAATCCAAACACCAAAAAAAACCCCACAACCACAAACCCACCCCTCCCAAAAAATCCCAAACCAAAACAAACAGAACTTCTCCATCCTTTCCATGAAAGCAGACCTTGCTATATAGACACACTGTCATGTACAACCAAGTCTCCAAGTGTATGGGGCACTCCAAATACTTCTGAAAATAAAAAGCATTATGGGCTAGTAACAGTTTTATAGTATGAGACTGTCCATTTATCAGGATTTTTAAGCCTGTGCATTTAAGTGTGGAGTTTAACATGAGATCTGGGAAAGAATTTGTGCTGATAATTTCTCTCTTGAGTTGATAAAAACCTGAACCTGCAGTGATGCTGCTGGAGCACTGGTTCAAATTCTGTGTACAGTACCCCATCACAAATTTCTTCTATCACACTTTTCAGATTTATAGGAGACAAGTCCACTCTCACAGGCAGAGAGGGATACCGTAAAAAAGCAGCAAGGCAAAAACAGAGGAAGAAGGTAAGTAAGCATCCAAAGATCAGCACCAACTGATTTCAGGATTAAACCATGGCAATGCCTAAGACAGCTGCTTTCATTTGGGAAAGGATGCCAACTTGTACTCACATGTAGAGCTCCCCTAGCAGCTTGTGGACAGGCAGCAAGCAGGAAATATCTTGGATAATAACTTTCCCAGCAGCTTTGATGGGTCGGTTGTTGGCATCTGTCCCTTCTCTTTTGCCTTTCCACCTCCTTGATTTCTGCAGAACAAATGGCAACGTGTTACTGGGGAGGAGGACTGCAGTCATCTTGGGCCAGGGAACAAAGCACTAGGGTCAGGAATAATGCAAGCAGCACCCAAACCTGCCTTTCAGAAGGCTCTGTGTTACCCTGGAAAACACCCATGACATGCCCAGGAGAAAAAGCATCTCCATCTGCAGGAAGTGAAAAGCAGGTCAAGGCAGTGAGCTCAAGGTCAAACTCACTCAAAAAGTATTTTGTGAGTTCCCCTGTGAAAGCCAGTAACAGAACAAATCAGCATCGGGATGCCAATCAAACCTGGGCAGGTTTGGCAGGAGGACGGTTCAATTATCATTCTCATTAGAGGTCTGGTCTGGGAACCCTCTGCACACAGACCACCACTGACTTCAGCTGACATCAGCAGAGACATGTGTGAGGCAGGTTCTACTTGCCCTTTAGCTTCAGGGCTAGCTGACAGCTCCAGATTGTCTCTTTTGGTCTCTTCTTTCAGTGTTTGAGTATACCCCTGTTTAGTGCCAGGACAGGGCTCCCACCTCCTGCTTTATCAACAGCTTCAAACAAACAACGGGCAGCTGATAAAGCAGGGCCCAAGTTTTCCTAGCAAGGATCCTTAGCTACCATGCTCACAGCTACTTACAGCTGGCTCAGGACATAAGGTTGGGGAGAAAAGAAAGGAGGGGAGTCAACACAAGGGAACAAAACCAAGAAGCCAAGATTCCCAAATACTCCCCCTAATAGCCACAGAGGCTATCTTAACGGCAAGCTGCATAAAGCCACCTTGGCCGTATGAAACACTGCAGAGTATTTGGCTGGTATACTGGCCTCTTCCAGCTCCTCGCTTTAGGAGGGTGAGGAGGAGGGATGAGAGGATGTACAGCAGCACGACAGGCAGAAGGCACTGGAGCTCTACCGAGGGAAGCACTGGAGCTCTACCGAGGGAAGCACTGGAGCTCTACCGAGGGAAGCACTGGAGCTCTACCGAGGGAAGCACTGGAGCTCTACCGAGGGAAGCACTGGAGCTCTACCGAGGGAAGCACTGGAGCTCTACCGAGGGAAGCACTGGAGCTCTACCGAGGGAAGCACTGGAGCTCTACCGAGGGAAGCACTGGAGCTCTACCGAGGGAAGCACTGGAGCTCTACCGAGGGAAGCACTGGAGCTCTACCGAGGGAAGCACTGGAGCTCTACCGAGGGAAGCACTGGAGCTCTACCGAGGGAAGCACTGGAGCTCTACCGAGGGAAGCACTGGAGCTCTACCGAGGGAAGCACTGGAGCTCTACCGAGGGAAGCACTGGAGCTCTACCGAGGGAAGCACTGGAGCTCTACCGAGGGAAGCACTGGAGCTCTACCGAGGGAAGCACTGGAGCTCTACCGAGGGAAGCACTGGAGCTCTACCGAGGGAAGCACTGGAGCTCTACCGAGGGAAGCACTGGAGCTCTACCGAGGGAAGCACTGGAGCTCTACCGAGGGAAGCACTGGAGCTCTACCGAGGGAAGCACTGGAGCTCTACCGAGGGAAGCACTGGAGCTCTACCGAGGGAAGCACTGGAGCTCTACCGAGGGAAGCACTGGAGCTCTACCGAGGGAAGCACCGGAGCTCTACCGAGGGAAGCACTGGCTGAGGGCTCCTAAGTGCAGCGAAGGACGCTTTGCAATGCTGCTCCCCTGTGGCGTGTTCTCTCACTGACACACGGAATCCATGCTCCTATGCAGAAGTGTCTTCTGGTCATACTGTCATGGAGGGTGTCCTGAGGCACTTGTGGTGGGGCTTCCTACACCCCTATCCGAAGGGAAACAGCCCCTTTGAAGGGGCCAGCAAATGAGCTCTGTGCTGATGGCTCCACGAGGCAGGCAGAGCTCACACCTGCAACACACTGGTGCTCCTAAAGAGCAGGCTGGGCTACAGGAAGGGCAAGTCTTTGGCCTGCAAGCAAGGTCACCTTTACTGTGGGTATCAGGCCAGTCCTGGGATGGCTGGGTGCCAAACTGCCTTTGACCATGATCGTGCAGTCCTTTGAGAACCTGGGCAGGCTTATCAGAGACACAAAATTCCCTTTAAAAAAAAAGCTGTTAACCTTAAGTAAATAATTCCTCCTTCACTGCCTGCCTGGCCAAAGCTTAGGCCAATGTGCTAAGGAGGTCTTGCCATACTGAGCATACTACTAGCAATTGCCACAAGAAGCAAAAAGGATGTGCTCCTGAGGTCACGCTGGACACCGGGTGACCGAGGCTCAGAGGCTCAAGCACAGGCTTGACAGTAAGTGAACAAGGCAAAGAAGACGACTTCAAGGGTGTGAAGGTATATTTTTCCAGGGTCACCCACATGACAGAGCATTACCACTTCCCCTGATCTTCCACCACTCCCCAAAGTAAAAAGGAACAGAGTGTACATGCTGCCCAATATTCAGAGGTGCCCCAAATGCTGGTGGAAGCACAGCTGTCAGCATTCAGTGCTACGGAAAAGCTGGCTGACTAGGGCATGACTCAGTTCTGTCACATCTCCCTCAAGTCCTAATTCATCCAAGAAGAATTTGCCTGCAGTATTTATCTGCTACATCACTCTCAAGCTGAGAAGCGCTATGCAGTTGAAGGTGGCTAAAATGTGGTCAAGTGGGAGACCAAGCTCTCTTCAGTCCATCAGTTCCTAATCAAGGCACTCTTTAGATCAGCTCTGGCTCTCTTGCTGTCAGGCAGACTATATCTCTTTTGCCAACACCTAAAAACGTAGTTATCTTTCCCGTGCAGAAGGACGTGGGCTGTATTACAAGGCTCCCAAATAACAGTGGCACCTGTACCTTGTTCCTTGTCAGGGCAGCCAAATGCTGAGTCCTAGCTGCAACAAGGAGCTGCTGACGCTGCCAAAAACAATACCTGAGCAAATCTTGGGAGCCCCAGAAAAATGACATGCCATCAGGACAAGAGCTCAGGCACTGTCCCAGAAGGGCTACCAGGCTTCTCAAAACAAAAGCCATTATTTGTGCTGTGTCTGAGCAGGTATTTGAATCTGGGCCTGCAGATGCAGAACCACATTCTGCAGGTCTATCACCAAGGGCTTCTAGAGCTGGGCAGGTAATTTGGAGAGCAACTTGCCACCTCCTGACCATCTGTAAGCCAGCTGTCCCCCAGGACTTGCAGCCAATGGAGAGTTCCCTCTGACCAAGGCAGGTTCTCTGCCCCATCATCGGGAACAGATTCAAACTGCTCCTGCCCTCTGCAAAAGCAGACTGAAGAAGCCTTCCAACAGGCATTTCAAAGACTAGAAACATGGACAACACATATCACTTCCCACAAGTAATTAATTCACTTTTTTGGGGGGTTGGAGAATGACAGCAAATGAGGATGAGAATGGAAAAGAGATCCCATGAATGGTTTCCACTACTTGCTGTTAGCATATCACCAGACAAATGAAGACACTAAATGTATCAGAAACCCCTGAAAACTTGGACTCACAACAAAATCATGCTGTTTTCTTCCTCTTAATACCGCCTACTTACTGGCAGAAAGGGAAGCCCTAATTCTTTAATGGCGCAGCTCCTGGAGTAAAGTCAGTCGATGGCTATACACCCTGACAGTACTACACTTCCA
Organism: Phalacrocorax carbo; assembly: GCF_963921805.1. Classification (NCBI taxonomy): domain Eukaryota; kingdom Metazoa; phylum Chordata; class Aves; order Suliformes; family Phalacrocoracidae; genus Phalacrocorax; species Phalacrocorax carbo. The sequence continues at coordinate 24,749,124 of NC_087520.1, forward strand.
CGACCACTACTTCCTGCTCCTTGAGCTGTGACAGAAGAAAATCGTAAAGCCACATGTAGGGTTGCCATTAAAAATGACTGTTTGTTTGCAGTTCAGGTTTGCCTCAGCTACAGCAACAAAGTGTTCAAAAAAAACTATGATCAGAAGTACGGGAACCATCATGGATGAGGTAAAGCTCATCTCCATTGACAGCAGCAGCTCTATTTTGAACCAAATAATTGCTGGCATTAATTACAGGAGTAGCTCTCCACCAGGTAGTATTTGAGTACTTTTAACAGGGATTACCAGAGGCAAGGTGAGCTCTAGCTTGGGTCTGTCTGGCCAAGGTCCACCACAAAGTTCCTCTCTCCCTTCTGCTTCACCTCTTTACCCAGGAGAAGCCCCCACTACGGTGCTGTAAAAAGGTCTTATTGAGGCTCACAGGCATTAGGGTAGAACAGAAAGTAACTAACTTCCTAGGGGCTGGAGCACAGGTCACAAGGGGAAGCAGGGAACATAACGGTTGGAGCTAAAGCAGAAATCAACATGCATGCACAAAGCTAACTATTGACAGCTGAAGGTCAAAGACAGAGGTCTTCTGCACTGGCCCCAACATCTCTAGCTCTTCCTGCAGCCTAGAATCCATGCCAGGGAGAACTGCACCTACCCAGCTGCTCCTGAGAGTTTAAGGAGAGGAAGAAAAGAAAGAAAATAGCTACAGTGATAGTAAATTAAGACCCATCAGCTCCTCAGAGCACCAGAAGGAAAGAAACCAGAGCCTTTATGATAATCATGGAGTTGGAGGTGACAGCGGGGAACAGCACTTAATGATAACTAAAAAAGCCAGACTGCACCTGCACTACCATACCCAAGGCTGTACTTGCTGCAATCTGAGGTGATAACGATGGCAGTAAATGGGTTACATGTAGAAACAGATAGCCCAAGAATAAGCCACCAACTGCTTCGTAGCAACCATTATCATCACTGCATACTCAGCAGAAGTAGTTACAAAATGCTGCATGCCTGCTTGGAAAGGATGCTGCACAGTTGGGTGTGTGTGTCTTTGGATCCTGCTGAGGCAGGCAGTGCTGTAAGTAGCATTGTGAAATGTAAAGAGCCTGTTTCACATAAATATATGCAAAATTTCAGGGTTCGTGGTATAAACTGGTGTTAGTAGGGCAAAGGGAAAGCTTGCAGACAGAAGGGAATGGACTTGATGCCAAAGATTAAGCTGCAATAAGGCATTTACAAAATAAAGAGTTAAACCTGTTCAAAGTCAGGGTCAAGCTGCTTCTAATATTCTTTTTTAAAAATAAAATTTAAAAATTGCTGCCTCCCTGCAGAAAGCTATGCTCCTTTATGCTGAACAACTGCCTACAGATGAACTCCCCCATGCAGGTCATGCATCACTGCTTAGATTTTACCTTCAAAATAATCAACATTTACTATTTCCAGCATCTCCCACAGTACCAGGCACCTTCCACAAAGGGGCTAAAACTTCTGAGGCACTTTTGAATCAAGTGCCCCACAGCAGGAATATCTCTTTGTAGCTTCCATTAATTAATAGCTGGCACCTGCCCTGAAGCACTGGCATTTCTGAAGCAGAGGCTAGTCATTACCTAGAAAGGAGGAGGAATTATTCCTTCTTCTAGACTTACTAAGCTCTTGCTGCCTTGAGCACCCTGAGCAATGCTGAGTTCTTCTTCCAGAAGGAAGGCACCTGGTCTGCACAAATAATGCACGCTTCTCTTCGTGCATGCCTGCATCTTTGCCTTGGGCACTGTTGTCTGCCTTGTCCAAAGGTTATCCACAAATACAATCAATCCTTCAAGGCTTGGACTAATCCATGTATCCTTTTTAAGTATACATTACACAAAATTATAACTTTATCACATTGCTACTTGCTCCTCCTTCCAAGCTAGTGGTAAGGGAATTAAGCTGTGGCCCTTTGTGCACCACAATTTACCACTCCACAAGCTGGCAAGTTTCTTGCTTGGTTTTCTTTCTTTCAGCCTGCTCCCAATCCAAGATTTCTTGCCTCCACTGCTCACATTTCTTTATTAGCTCTTTGCAAAAAGCCTTGATGGAATGAAGTAAATTACTTCTGATTTCTTTCACCTATTATTTGCTAGTATAGTCTTAGAGCTGTTGTAATGAGGAACGCTTGATCCTATTATACCAAGTTAAATTAGGTGTTACAGGATTCTATTTTATTCCCTGCTGTCTTATGAAGAGAGAGCATGAAGGACAGTTGCTGTGAAAACACAGTTGTTCACACAGACATTAAGAAAACGGACCTAACGAGATCATCTTTAAATTGAAATGGAGTTTTCTAAGCTTTGCCTGTGCTTGGCAAATGAGTGATGAGATAGTAACTGCTCAAATTTACAGCACAGCTTGAGCAATGCTGATATCATCAAGATGTTTGCATGAATGATGTTCAAGTTTGAGGGACACATGCACCTGACTAATGGTAAACCACTGTCAAAGCAGTCTCAGAAGGGCAGGTGCCAGGAGGCGGGAGTACCTGCCAGGGTGGCTGGAAGTGCAACCACTCCAACTGAAGGCAGGGTGGTGATTCCAAGGGCTGGGAGAAATTCTACATATTGCTCCAGGAAATAAGACTTCATGGTGCATTGCACTGAGAATAGGCAGCTCATTTTAATGAGAAGACATATCGCTGTCAGCAACTCAACCCGTTTGTTTCTTCCACAGCTCTTAAGTGATCCTCCCTCTCCAGCAAGGCTTCATCTTTCTCAGAAAGGATGTGCTCTAATATCAGTCTCATCATAATAATCGTTCAGCTCTTCTGCAGTGCACCCTCTGTTTCTTAGAGGCTGATCTCTTCTTACACTTCAAACTATCCCTTCGCATCCTTTCCTGAATCCTAGGCCAGGTAAAATAGGCATGTCGTAGGTCAGTATTTGTACTCTGCAACCAGCATCTGCTCCTGTTCACTTACATGTGCATTCACTTTTACTGAAGCCCTAGGCTCTGTGTGGAGTGCAAGTCCCCCACCTCTGTGCAGGTTACTCAAAGGCAGGCAGGTGGCATTTTATTCTTGGGCCCTTGGGCAGAAGACAGGATTATATCAAGGACAGTATTAGCACAGCGCACAGTACCGGGAAGTCGTTAATTGCTTGTATGGACCAACGTCGCCGGGCAGAGCGAGGAGACATCTGTATGTGAAAACATTATACCCAGGAAAAGGGAAGAGAGACACCAAGAAAATTAAAGACAAAGGTAAATAAACTGAAATTAAAAGTGCCCTGAACCAGCAGAGTAAAAGATACCGTTCCCAATGGTTCTGTTACACAACAAACAGTTGCAAACAACAATCCCCCCTTTTATCCACACACAACTGTACTCTACAACATTACCTACGGCCCTGGCAAAGCCAGGGCGGCTGTGTCTGTGCCCCACACCAGCCTCTGTGGAAGACTTTGGCAACCACAAATCTGAATAAAGTCTTCCACACTGAGCTGTATTATTGCAAGAAGCACTCAACTGCTTCACATGACCTTGTTCGTACCATGAATTGTCAGCAGAGGACAACACCCTCGTGCTCCACATGCTAGGCTCCTACTCTAACCAGTATTACTCCTCTTGGCTGAAAGGGAAGGCAGCTAAGTGCAAACTGCAGCACTTTTAACACAGCTGTCCAGTGCCATGGCACAGAAATCTGCAGGAAGCTAAACAAACACTCCTGCTTACTCAGATATCCATTTAAGATCCAGCATCATCCAGGACTTCATTCACTGGAACCTGCTGTAACTGTTCACTTTAATTTTAAACAATAAAAGCCACATGTTCTGGATATTAGATGCGGAGACCCCACTACTTGGCAGGGCCATGTGGAAAGTGTCATTACGGGTTGAGGAACTCATTCAGGTTGAGTGAGCAATCAAATTCACTGATTGACTATGCAGAATAGCCACAAAGTAGGCTTTCATTAGGAACTTGCAGACATTTCATTAAGTACTTAGCTCAGGATTATAGCAACAATAAATGGAATGTCTCAAAGCACATTACTATGCACTCACTTGAAAAAAATTGTTACAGTTCTGTAAGAGTCAACACAATAAAACGGGTCATATGTGTCTTTTGCAATGTATTTTACATTTTTTTCCGGCCAATGATAGGTGGTCAGGACCATCAGCCATGCCTTCAGCCCCTACCCTCCCTTGCACCTCACTGTGGGGCAGACCCCTTGGTCAGGGAGCCGATTGGTGAGGCTGCTGCAGGGCCCCACAGAAGGAGAGGGGAGAAGACTGCAACCTTGTGTTACAGGTTCCTCCACCAGGCCTCACAAAACAGGGAGAAAAGGGTTAGTTGAAGGAAATTCAGTACAGTGAAGAAGCAAAACTAAGCTCAGTGCTCCCACAAAGTCCTGCTCTCCTGTAGGCCTCCACTGCTGCCAGCCTACTCGGCCCTGTGCTGTGAGCCTGAGAGGTCTGCAACCAGGTGGGCGCCAGGCAAAGCCCAACGGATGTCCTGAGAAGCAGCAGTTCCCAAGCCCTGCCAAATTCCCTGACACGGAGCATGAGTACACTGCTGTCACCACCCCTGTGTACAGCTGTTCCTCAGGCAAGGCTGAGCTGTCCCCAGGTCCCCACTGGAATGATCCCCTAACTGGGGGGCAAAAAAAACAGTCATGACACTTTCTTTATGAGACATCCAGGTTTGAATCACTGATGGCATTGCCACAGTATAGATATGGCATCTCCTTTTTGCTGACTACTATTCTGGGGTGTTTTTTTGAGGAGTATAAAAGAGGGAGGAAGAAAGGAAGACTGCGCATGTGCAAACAAAAAGCGAGGATCTATGTGTGTGTCTATATATAAACACACACATTTAAATGAGCACAGAAAGGCTCAGGGCCAGATTTAGTTTCATTTTGGTTTACTAAGGAGATCTCTGTTGGATTCAGCAGTTCCCCTGCCATTATGGGAACATGACATATTTCCTGTCTAGCAACCGGCAAATTCCATTTGTTTGCTAATGGTAGTGATGCCAGTGGTTGCTATGCAGGATTTAAATACCTGGTTATTGCTGACAAATTCAGGCTTGGGGCTGAAGTTATGTAACATGAGAGTTTAACACACAAAATTTCAACTTTCATTTAATGCAAATATAAAATCCAAGCTTCAGAGCAATGAGCTAGCTAGACTCAGAGCTTAGGCTTTTTAAAATCCTCACAATGAAATGACATTAAAAAATGTAGTATTGATCTAATAGAGGCCATGACATCAACTCCTGAAGAATCAGAAAACCTCTGCTGAAAAGAGACGGTTTTGGTGGTTTTTTTAAGCTATTTCATCTGCAAGAACATTTGAACTAGCTTCCTGCTAGGGCCCTTACACTTCTTCCAACCCGGCATGTGAGGAGATAGCTTGGCAGGGGAAAGAGAAACACAGGAATTTTCTCTGGCTTTCAGCAGACATGGCTACACACATGCTTTGTTCTCTTGACTCCCCTCCCCCCCGGCCCTGACAAAAATCTTGTTGCCATCAATACAAAGGCTGGGGAGACAGGCCACATGAAACTGCACCAAGCTGCTTCCACATGTTATTTTTAACCTTGTCTGTCATCTTGGAGAGCTATGTGTCAGAGACAAGCATGATGCAGAAGACAGAGGTAGCTCTTTAAATAAACTCTCCTGCAAAGACCAGAACAGACTGTAAAATTCTTGTACCAGGCAGCACCATTTTCTCTTCTCATCAAAAAGAAGTTGGGGGGGCAGGGGGGGAGCACAGGAATAGAACTGGGACTCTCAGAGCCTTCTGGGGTCTGTATGGAGGCAAAGCTTGCAATGGGGATAGAGGCTCGCCCCACAGCTGGTAGGTGTAATGACTAACTCACACCATGTAAGCAAGACACAGTCCCAGTGGGGTTGGCTGTCATGCCTAGCACTACTGGAATATCAAGACCTCTTTCAGTACAAGAGCTCAAGGCTCTGACTTTTCCTCTGCTTCCAGCACAGAAGTTCCCAAGCTCCACTGCAGCAGAGTGCAGACAGCTCTTGGCTTTCCTTGGGGTACCTGGAGGCTCTCTGTTGCTGCAGCAGATGTCCTGCCCGCAGCACAGACAGTGGGCAAACTACTCAAATGTCTTGAATTCTCAGGCTCTTAGTGGAAGCTTGCCATATTTTTTGTGAGCCACTTCACCTCCTGCTGAAGCACAGGGAGTTTGTCTCTGAGCAAGCTGTACGGCCTATTACTCCCAAGCATCTGCTCTGGGTGCACCAGGCCCTCAGCTGCTTCAGAACTACCCTATGGCCACCCTACAATTAGCAGTGGGTCTTCCTCACCCACTATATCCCAGAAGGAAACAATCCCTGTCTCCTTCAAAGCCTTGCTTTGTAAACAGCAACAACAGCAAGAGCTACACCTAAACCAGAAGTACATGCATTGGAAGATCTTTGGAGAATCATGTAGGAATGATTTTTGTTTAAAACAGTCCAAAGGGGCACATATCCCCGAAAGAGACATCTGTAATAGAAATAACCCAAATACAACCCATAATCCAGGAGAGGTTGTCAGTTATCTGCAGAGAGCCACAACCCTTTCCATTTACATAAATCAGGGAGTACAGAGAAAAGCAGAGTTGCCTAAAGGTACTTATCTGGAGACTACAACTGCTTAAGTGGGAGATTTTAACCCTATGTGATGCAAAGGGAGACAGGAAGCTGTGATGGTCAGTGTAGAGAGATATCAAAATAAGCAGGTCAAACGCTAGATAGGATGAGTAAAGAAGTTACTAACAGGAGATAAATCCATGTGACATTTTTACAGAGCTGCCTGTAAAAGGATGCCTTCTTGAGAGGAATCTGAAGCTTCTGTCACCAGCAATGCTCACAGCTAGATGAAAGGAATACAGGTCATAAAAGCTGAAGTGTTGGGAAAGACTGTCTGGTCTGGTACTTACCCTCTCTTTGTAGTAGAAGGAGCTAATGGAGACCTGCTCCTTCTCGCTGCGTGTCGGACTCCCGCTGTACAAACGCAGATTGCCTGGAGTCTCTGTGCGCATCTTCATTGGAGTAATGAGGCCACTATGGTACGCTGATAAAGCTGACAGGGACCTAGAAACAAGAGAATACACTTTCAGGAGCTTTCACCCACCAAATTGCCCTGGAGACTCACACTGACGTCTCCACTAACCCAAGCTGCTGGCAATGTTCCAGGTGTGTGGAAGGAAGGGGTTTCTGCTGAGGGCCAGTGATGTAAGGGACCAGCCTCTCTGTGTCAAGGGCACAGCTAACACTAGAGGTCAGTACTTTCTGAGGGTCAGTAGCTCCAGTGTAGGATCTGATATTCTCCTGCTTTCCTGCCTATGACAGCAGCACACTTCAAATGCAATGCAGGGTACTCACCTGGGCGTGGGCTCTGTCGGGGACACTGCACGGTGCATGGTCATGGGTCTCGTGAAATACACCAGGTACCCTGAAGAGACAGCACATGGCATAAAGATCACACAACAAGGAGTACATGATCCAGGGGTGGTTTACACAGGGAAACCTGGTCATTTAATGTGTCAGAGTCAAGGGGCTGGGTGCCTATCCCCCTGAGCACTTTTAAACTACAAGTAGACAACCACATCATGGCAACCCAAATACACTCCCTGCAAACCCATTAAAGAGCAAGTTTCATTGAGGTGATTGTCTTACAAGCACCATCTCAAGTGGCTTACAGACGTTAGAGAAAAGACAGTAAAAGAAAATTAGCAAATACATATTTTAACTCTTCACCAGAACTTGTCAAGCACTGATACTCCAGAGGCAAGTGAGGTGATGTTTGGCTATGCAGAAAAACCATTGCAGCTTGTGCGACTCTCCCCTTCAACAGGATAACCCAAGCTATCTGAAGCCAACTCCAAAGCACTCTCTCACAGCCTTACCCCATTTGTTAGCATCTCAAGTGTCCCCAGCCACCCACTCCTGCAAGAGTTTCAGGACTTCACAGGTTTCACTGAGCCTATTCAATGCAATACTACTTGTTTCACTTTTGCTAGGAATTCGGTGAGGCCTGTATGAAAAGCGGCTTTCAAAAACTGCTTGAACTGGGATGCAGTCAGGTCTGGAGGAACCATGCTTGCATCTGAAAGACCTCAGTGAAACTTAACAGCTCTTACTCAGACCTTAACCTGTTTTTTAAGGAAGATCTTTGCACGGTACACACTCTCCTAGAAACCTGGACGTGATTGTACCTCATCTCCCATTTAGAAGTTTCCCAATGACCGTGGGAAAGCCGCTTTGGACAACAGAAAGGGTGCAGAATGAGAAAGAGTGGTTAGTAACAAGAATATGACTTCAGCAAGGGCTAAGTTCAATCCTAAATCACATTAATTTTGTGAAGACTGAGAATCAGAGTATGTCCAGCAGTTTGAAGCTGGTAGGAGAGAACTAGGCAAGGAAAACAGCAATTTCCAGTCTTCTGTAAAAGGTCCGTCAATGCTTCTGGCATACCACACGCCAAAGGCCATCTCTTCAACTAGTCCTGGATTTCTAAATCCTAAAAATCCCACATGCAACACCAACTGCAAACAGTTGCTAACTAGTCTCATCATCTATAAATTTATCACAACATCGCTACTTTAATACCATCATTCACTGCATGGCAGTGGCCAAAGCCTTATCTTGTTCAGAGGCAAGTGTTCCCCACGGTATTGAAAGGTCCATTCCCCTGGTAGCTGTTGTAACTTATCAGCAATGGGGCTAACCTGCACCACAGAACCTGGCTCCAGAGGTCCGTGGAAATGGGATGTTAGAGTCCTGGTAGGAGCCATAGGCATTGGAGACCCGGGCGAACGTGGGCAAGGGGGGTGTTACGGAGTTTGACAAAGCGTAGGGATTGCTGGATGTGCTGTCCTCTTGGTTCTGAAACAGAAGTTACCCAAGGTCACACTCCTGCTGCCACAGGAAGGAAACCCAGCTGGAGCACCAGGCACCACAGTGCCAAGCAGCCTCACGGAAGGTGCTTGCCCTTCGAGCTAGAGCAGATCAAGCAGAGCATGGTTATTGCTCTGGCTCTGGCAAAGGCACTTGAAAGCACATTTACCTCTGAGGAAAGAGCTTCTCTGGCTGCTTGTCCAGAGGTTTCTCTCCTACCACAGCGATGTTGAATTACAGAGCTTAACTTGGGGTGAAATAGCAGGAAACTATACAGAAATTCTGACCTTCAGATTCTGGATATGACTCTCAACACGGGCAGCTGAGCTAAACTGGATACCTCAATGATGCAAGTGAGACAAGTCTCCTTAAGTAGGAATATCACACGACTGTGGGGGGTCAAATGCAGGCTGGGAGACTTGAAGTGAGGAAGACATGTGGTGTGAAATACTGGGGGACCTCAGGCCTATCCATATGAATTTTGGCAGAAATCTACATTTATTTGGATAGAGAGTACTACAGCTTAGGTTTAAAGGAATTCTTTAAAGGCAGCAGTGCCTTGCTTGAATCAACAAATTTCCATACAACAGAGAAAGTTCCCACTCTTATAACATTACTGTTGAAACCAAACAGAATTAAGCCTTTCCATGTAAAAAAAAAAAAAAGCCCTTTATTTGTGATGAATAAACAAAGCCTCTTGGAAAAGAAACTTGAGGAGACTCTCCAATCTCTTCCTGAACACTAAAAACACCTGCTCTGGTACACTTCACCCACACAGAGACCTAACACCTGACACTGGGATGCTGTGTAGGTATCACAAATCTCTCAGCTAAGGGCAGAGTGTGACTTGGATTTATCTGCAGAGTCATCCCTACAAAACCTCAGCACAAGGCTTCAGTAAAAACAGACTTTCACACTTTCTTTGTGTGAGGGAAGAAAACAGACCCTAGAATAGGACTAGCAGGATCTTTGACTAGAACCGAGGAGGTGAAAACATCTGCCACTGCCTTTCAGACAAGAATTAATCCGTTGGCTCCCTTAGACCTCCCATCTTCTCTCACAGATGATAACCATGCCCTTGCACTCAGTCTGATATACTCTGAGCTGGGAAGCTACCATGCACTACTGGGATGTTCCAACCCCCAGTCATTCCTGCTAACCTGAACACCAGTGAGCATGTAGAGTTCCCCAAAGCAGCAAACCTTCAGGGCCTGATTTTTGGAAACAAAATACATCTAATTATCTGCTCAGTTTTCTCCAACATTAATCAGAAGCGCTTACACAAATGTAACGGCCAGTCACAGGGGTCTATTTACATGTCTAATGAGGCCGGACTCTCACTGCAGAGTCAGAAGCGTGGGATGTGGGAGAAGAAAAACTAGGGCAGAAAGCCCACACAGTGCTCCATACCACAACAGACTCCAACCAGGAGACCAGCTGACGCAGGCAGGGCTCCAGACAGCTCTGGTTCCGCTTCACTTTCTGCAGAGAAGTGTCTTTCAATATCTGGAATACATACAAGATGCAGCTTGAATCATGGTTACATTCATACCTTCCCCACATCTTTTTCAGTCTGCAGAACAACTAAGATGCCAGGATCCAGAGAGGCCAATGACCTCCCGTAACATCCACTGGAGCCACACTGACCCACTGGTGTGCTGTCTGCCTTGAGGAATGACTGTAAGCTTTGATCAAAGCGCTGAGGGCCCACCTAGATTCAAGCACACTCAGAGCCAGGATCTGTGCTTCTATACTACTGTAGCCCATATGTTCCACAGCAGTTTGTGACAAACTGAATGAGTTCTTTTTCATGAAGGAACCCAAGTTGATCCATCTATTTGCTGCTGGAGAAGGGATTTCATCAGCAACAGGACTTCCTACACCAGATGATCAAACACCTCATCTGGAATTAGTGGGGCCTGTGTAAAAAGTCTCCTCATTTTTAAAATACTTTGTACAGGAAAGCAGGAAGCAACATCCCAGCTCAAAAATCTTATCTTTCTGCAGCTGGATGCTTAGCTGGTCATTTTGTCTATTACAGGGTTGGGGCCAACTGTGTGAGGAGAAGGATGTTAGGGATCCTCAGGCAATACACATCACACAGGAATACAGTAGCTATGAAGAACACATCTTCAAAAACACCAGTGGAGAAAGGCAAATACTAGGCTCCAAGCCCAACAAAAACCTCATCCTAGGTGCTCCACAATGTATCAGTTCAAAGTGACCTGTGGTATGTATGCTTTATTGTGTCAGTAAGCTAGACTTCAAGTGTCCAGCATTTGCGTATTTATAGAGACGGCGTACACTCCTTGCATACCTTCAGCAGCTTTGCCTTCATGGAGGCAGTGATCGAGGTCGGGCTGATGAACTGGAAGGACGGTGCAGCATTATTGGGATACTGGACAGGGAACATCACCAGCATCCTGACTCTATGGTTGCCGCAGTGCACCGAGACTGTACAGCTACGACTCACTGCATCCATCTGTGTGAGAAAAAGCAATTGCTTTGTAGTTAGATCTCCAAGGTCCTTTAAACTTTTAGAAGTTTAAATTCATGCCGAGGGGCTGATTCCTCTGCACACCCATAAGATGAAGTCATGCTGTTCTCAAGGGCAGTGAACACAGTGACAGCAAAAAACCCCAGGCAGATGTGGATGGACTCAGCTCACACCAGTAGACTGCCAGTCCAGCATCCCAGCATCTGGAGACCACAGCCAGCCCAGGCTGCGCCAGGTATCAGGCTCTGCTCCCCACAGCCACTGCACCCCAGCCCGCTTCGACTGGCTGTGGAGAGCTCCAGGCCCAGTGCAGCAGTAACAGGCACGATCTAAGATCATACAGAACTGTCACAGAAAACTACATCAGGATCATGCCATGAGCTGTGAAACCACAGGGCTGGGAAAGGAGACAGGCAGCTGCCTCAGGCCTCTCATCCCAGTACAGTGCTGTGCCTCCAGCCACCTTCCATGCACAAAGGAGGGTTTGGCATGCAATGGAGGTGCCAAAATTCGGGGAGAGACTGCAGGATAGGGAGGGATCAGCAGATCAGGTTCAGGAATGGCTGAAATGAGACCAGCTGCATGTAGTGGAACAAGTCACTTTCCACTCTGCAGTCTAGGCAGAGGGGAAAACACCATCCAGTCTTCTCGGGACCAGAGCCAGTGTACTTACTGTGCTGAAATACTTCCCTCATTCCCAGTGTCTGGGATTATCCTCTTTCTTACTGCCCCAGCCAAGAGTATCTCTACAGCTCAAAATAAACCTTGCTTACAGTCAGCAGTCACTGCAGCAAAAAAGGTTCCCCCCAGAAAGCTCTGATAAACCAGCCTGCCCACATCCCTCCCTAACAAGACAGAAAAAGAAAACTCTTTACCTCCACATTGACATTTCGGATCTGCACGTTAATCAGTGAAAACTCCTGCTGCAGTGTTTGGGGCAGCCCCAGCTGGTCCATTTTCTTTCCCACCAGAGGATCATTCAGGAAATCTTCTTTTAAGGCTAACAGGAAAGATGGAGAACAGGTTGAGACAAGCTGTTACAGACCAACGACCTTTGGCATGCGATGCCAGGAGGCGGCCAAGACAGCAGGCTGTCCTCTGGTCTTCTGGCACGTATAGGTATGAGTTTTACCTGGCAAAGACCTGCAAGCTGGAGGGTCTCAGCTATTGTTTGGAGGCAGGCTTCTGAGCCTTGCTCTTCAGAAAACCAAACCTGTCTGCACACAGGTTTCCCAGGAAGGTTACAGAAGCTGCCTGTATTCTGTACAGCCTTGAACAGTCTGTCTCTACTCATTTGAGACCCCTTCTCCTCACTACACAGTACTGCCAGAGTCATGAACAGCTGAACTGGAGCCTCTCGGTTCAGCAGGAAAAACTGGTGCCAAAGCAGTCTCCAGGAGGTGCTCTGGTCTTTGGGACTCATACCTCACCACTCTTGGCTTTCAGGGAACGCTTCCAAAGCATAATAAGGCTCTGGGAGAGAGAAGAGGGTATTTCTGGCCCTAGTAGACGCTTAATTCATTTGTAGAGCCGTTAGCATTTAATGTTGCAAAGCACTCTAGTGTTTTAATGGTCTTTGAAGACTCATCTAAACGCTGGGTCTAGCTGCCTGGTTCCAACTATTTTCAGGAGGACAATAACCCCTGAAGGCCAGAATACATTTAAACAGCCAGGCAAGCGCTGCAGGACACAAGGAACTATGGTTAAGATAACAAAGTTGTCTGAGTTTCAGAAGAATTGGTCTCTGCCTGTAGTCATGCGTGTCTTTCACCTTACATCTTGCTATGTACACCCAACTAGGGCAGGGGCAACTCCTTCTGAAGGAGGTTCGCTATGGCACCACTTCCTAAGATGTCCAAATGTATTTTTTGATGACGCTTCCAAGGACACAAGAGAAGTCCTGATTATTCAGCTGTCATTCTCACCCTTGCGATATCATATTGTACAGACTATTCCTAGCAAAAAAATAAATTACAAGAAGTGCAAAAAGCTGTCCTCTTACAGGAGTTGGACTTTGCTGCTGGCACAAATATATCTGGTTTTACTGCTCCCCAGTGGGTTGCTGAATTTGGATAGGTAGGATGCTTAGCTACTCGTTCCTGTTTATGATTTTATTGTAGTGCTTAGATATACTTCACAAAAGGGAGCTGAAAAAGGGATTAAAGGAAGATCAGTGGCTCTCAAGCAAGATAATTATTTCTAGCTCAAGACACCACATAGCTTACTGAAAAGCCATCTCTAAGGTTTCCAATACGGGCAGTACCCTCCCTTTGTTTTCTCCTCCCATTCCCTTCCAATTAGTTTCTAATCCCCAAAAGCCCACATATTTGTTTAGATTCCTAAAGATTCTTTATAGGCAGCAGCCAGTGAGGAGAGGTGAACACTGACGACACAGCTGGTGGGCTTTCTGATTTATTTGCAGAGCACTGTTCTCTTCAAAGCTCCCCCAAAGAGCTTTACTAATATAACACAGAGACTTTGTCTGCAGCTGAAATGCAACCACCTCCAGGGTGAAACATCCACAGACCACAATAGCTTTTAGGCTAGAAAGAACTGAAATTCCTACCTAGGGACTTGCTTGTGCATTGATCCTGCAGTCACAGTATTTGCAGCAAAATCTACCCTGCTACAGAAAAGCCATTTTCATTCCCTTTGGTTACAAGGGAAACATTAACAGTCTGAACCAAAGCCAGGCCCACACAGAAACCACATAGGACACATGAATGCGACCTCATCAGGGAGCGTGAAAGAGTTAGCTCTTTCCTGTGGAAAATGAGAGGTCAGGCAGCCAGAATGAAAACACTTAATTCTCCTAGCTGCAGCAAGAGAGGCTGTGCTTCCCCACACAATACTGCTTATGGTGAGCACAGGTAACCAGGGCTTTTTCCATCTTATTATAAAACCCTCATGTAGACAGAAGTGCTGACAATTTTTAGAACTTGTTCTGCTGCCACATGGGACAGGGAGCAGAGAACTTCACTGTGATTTGCTGGGCAGGAAATTTCCAGTTAGGAAGAATTGCCTTCCCTAAGGGACATAGCAGCTGGCTCCTTTATTCAGAGGACAGGTATTCGACCACCTCCTCCCCTTCTCTCCAATTTGTTGGCAAGTCAAAGAGAATCAAATTCCTTTCCAGTAAGCCTCTCACATGGGGATCCATTATAGCACCCTGCTACAATACAGAAAGGAACTGTGAATTTAAACCCAAGCTGACACAAAGGCATGGGAGTACCCATTTCTTCTCCCTCAGCATTAGACACAGGAATCTCTTCAGATTGCTTTTTTACATGCACATCACCACCATGGGTCTCAGCTGCTGTAATCTCTTCTATTCTCATACTTACACTCTTTAATCACTAACACTCTGAATGTTTAACCTGGCCAGAGCCTTAACCACACAAACCATCCTTCACATTCCTTCCTTATACGCCTTCTCTTCCATAAAGCCAAATCAATGCTCTCTGTTAAAGCCTCTGACCCATTCCCACCCACCCATCTAGTACTCAGAAGTCAGAGATAACATCCCTCCCCCTCTGCTCTGTCAGCCTTCAGCCACCTCTCATCAATACCTGAATAAAAACTCATGAGCTCTCTCCACGCTACTTCTGGTGGACAGGAGAAGACACCAGCAAGCATCTCCAAGTTACATCAGTTTGTACAGTGACCCCAACAGAAGTGTTTAGATATGAGGTGTGATGTAAGCAGCTTGTGTGACAGCGCCTTACCCATATGCTCCCCTCTTCTGTGGGCTCATCTCTCAGCTTAAACTGAACTACCTTCATAAGAGCCAGAACTGACTTTCTAATTGCCTTATTTTTGGCAGCAAGCCACAACTATGACCTAAAGAGAATGCAATTAAATGGTATTAGTGACAAGGAAAAGCTCCATTTTACAGCAAGAATGACATCATTGTGTTAGAGGGGAAAAAACTTCGGAGGACCACTCTGAGAAACCCCTGTTTTCCCTCCTCCCACATGGGGAATCCATTAACCTTTGAAACAGCACCAGTTTGTGCTTTGCCTACAATGTTATCTTCTTACGCCAAGACGCATCTTCTTCCCAAAACAAAGTGAGCTGGTGTTGAAGTGCCATCGTTCATCTCACCTTCCTCATCCCCATGCCCAGAGTTATGCTGGGGCTCAGAGTCCTGGGGATGAAGGGTCTTGTCTGGCTCTGGCAGATGAGAAATCCCATCAATGAGGTCCTCGACTCCATCCAGGATATCGTTAGCACACAGCTGAAAAGAACAAACACACCCACATGCTGCACAACAGAAACCAAACTGTGGGAAGAGCCACCACTAAACAACTCTTTTCTCCAGAGAGCTGGATTTCCAAGGTAGGTCTGTCCACGCAACAGTCATAACTAAGACCTTAGCACTGTTTCTGTGACAAAGACAGATGACCTTCCACTTTCCAGCATCCTCAGCTCTGTCACCTCAGACAGCCTCACCAAATCTCCTGCTTGCTTACAAAGCCACTTGACAGGGCCAGTCTAAGTAATAGAGGTTTTACTTTAATCAAAACTAAAGCTGATACTACTTTAATTCCTTGAATTAATTTGTCAAAACTGTTTTAATTTTTTAGATCAGATGTAATAGTAGCACACTTTCTGCTTTTGATATTTATACTCAAGTAGGATCTAGAGACTCAGGTACATACTAGGGGCCCTAGTGTTCTAGGTCCTGTATCAAAAAAAGACCATGAAAACTTGTATTTTCAGTTCAGCACAAAAAAACAGGGAAGGTGAAGATAAGAGACACAGGGAGGAGAAAGGATAACGGTGCAATGTAGCAAATTACAGCATTGGTCACCAGCAACATGCCATCATGTGTAGTTTGATCCAGACAAAGACAAAGACAAAAGAATAGGAGCCAGCAGAGGAAGAGTAAAGGCTCTGACATGGATGAACAATTGGCTCAAAGACAGGAAAGAAATAAAATATTCACAAATATATTAGGTAAGGGTCATTTTTCACAGAGAAGGTTTGTTACAGACCTGCAGGACTCCTGCAGGATCTGTGCTGGGAACACATGCTTCTCATTAAAAACCTGGAACAGGAGGTGAATAGCAACATGACCAGGTTTGCTGATGCCACCAAGTTATTCAGGCTAGTAACAAGAGTGGCTCACTGCAAGCAGTCACAGAAGGACCTTACAGGAGTAACTATATTAAAATGAAAGATGAACTCCAATTCAGATAAATATAAAGCAATGCACACAGGGGAAAAACCATCCAGTTCAAGCTGACTGAGGGAACATGATGCAGAGGCCAGGCTAAGCTGATGTTTTCATGGAATTATGTCCAACAATTTAAAAAACTAAATGAGTACTGGGAATTCTTTGGAAAGAATAAAGTTCAGATCCCTATCCCAAAAAGTATATAGTAGAACTGAAAAAGGATCATGAGAGGCAAAAGGATAATAAAAGTTCTCATATAAGGGATGAAGTAAATCAAGATCTTTTGACTTAGAAAAAGGAGGCAGTTGAGGAGGGATATGATGGAGGTCTACAGAATCATGAACCGCACAAACAAGATGGCTGCTAATTTCATTTTCAATGTAATGAAAACTAGCAGGTTGCAAAACAAACAAATGAAAGGAGCTGGTTTTCCACACAACATGCAGAAAAGACATGAAGCTCCTTGTTCATAGGATGTTTAAGATCACAAAAATTTACACAGGTCCAAGAAAAGACAGAACAAGTCTATGGAAGTGAAACTCATCAAGCTCTGTCAAATACAAAGATGCCAGACTCAATGAGCCTCTAAGCTGCAAACTGCAGGAGGCTGGGAGGGCGTTCGAGAGAAACACCACCCCATACTTGCCTTGTTCTTTTCCTCTTCCAAGGCATCCACAGCTGAAGACGAGATAGGGCAATATGGCCCATCGTGGCCATATGAACCTCTGGTCTGACCCAGCACAGCTGTTCTAGTAACTGCATCAGCAATTTGTAACTGCTGCCAGACAGCAGAACAACAGGATTCACACTGCCTGCACTGGGCTAAGAGGCAAAGGAAACAAGGGGAGGAAGTGGAGGGCACAGTCCCTGTATTTACCTGCGATCTAAAACACAAAGAAAGAGTCATACTGTCTTGCAGCCATGGAGGTGGCATCTTCAGAGGCAATGCAACCAGTAACTGATCTCCCTCTTCCCCAAATGACCTCTACATTTACTGTTATACAACAAAGCAGCCTTGTACTTCCACAGAAGCTTTTGAGGCACAGACACGGAGAGGCCTTATCACAGGTCTCCCTGGGGATGTTTCTGGGCTGTAGTTGAAGAGGAAAGTGAAGCAGCAGCTGGCTGCTGTGTCTGCAGCTCTAGGATGTCAGAGGAGTGACCGGGAGTGCAAGGAAAGGGAGGTGAATCCAGCCTGTAAGAAAACTGTCTACAGTTCAGGAACATAAGTGTTTACGTACCCTCTGCAGCTGAGAGTCAATCCGCCACATCCGCAGAGTCTGATCACGGGACCACGTAACCAGCTGGTAGTCTTTAGAACCTAAAAAGCACAGAAAGAACTTACAGACCCCACTGGAAACAGAGACTATCTCAGCCCTGCGTTTAATGTAAACAGATTCAAGCAAGCCAGCAGGGAGATCCAATGGATAAGGCACGACACCGAAAGGCAGAATGAGTCCTTTTCTGCTTTAAACTGACCTAGCTACATCAGCCTCTATACCTCCCTGCACCATGGTTACCACACCTCTAGATGGGGTATAATTTACCAGCAAAAAGCACAAAGTAAGTATAATTAATGTGATGCAAGTTTTCCAACCAGGAATGAACAAGATCTACTACAATACTTACTTAAATGGAAGAAATCATATAGCTGAGAAACAGATTTATTTTCATGATAACTGTTAACTCAAAATATCTTCTAGTTCATATCTGTTTCAAGATGCAGATGTTTTAAAACATTCCTAAGCTAAGAGAAGCTGATTCTACCCTCCCCTCTCCCTTTTTCATTCTTGCATGATGCTAAGGCAGGTTCAGCTTATAATGCAATAACATCTAGTCACATACTATCTACCAACAGATAAAGGTACACAGAGTTATTTAGGCCCACGTTTAGGTCTTGTTATACAGTTTAAGTTTCCCTTGTTAAACAGCTGCTATGCTTAAGAATTTTCTGCTCCACAGCTGCTTCCTACACCCCTCTGCTCAGGCACAGCAGCCCCTGTGGAAGGAGATTTGTGCTATCTTTGTTGTCTCTGCATTGAAGCAGACTTGGAATGCTTGTATGGTTGATTTATGTTGCCTGAGACAAGCATGACTTCCAACCTTGGATATCTATCAACTCAGCTAAGACTACATAACCATGGCTCAAGCCTGCTTGAATGTTCATTCACAAGCTGCCTCAGACTGCACCTCCAGATCCTGTCATGGTTCTACATTGCTCTCCTCTTTTTGAAAGAGGAAAAGCAAGGTATAGAGAAGAAGGTGACTTAACTGAATTGCCACGGAAGCTGGTGGCAGAGGGTTGGACCGGAACTTTTACATGGCACTGCAAAGCAGTACCACAAGTGACACCCAAAGCCAGATGTGCTTGTTCTGTCAATGGCAGCTGAGGTTCTGGAAAAGAAGCTGTGCTTTGTGTAGTTATCCAACCTTTAAAATGGAATCTCCTATATTTAGCTGCCTACACTGGAAAATTTAGTCAGGACTGAACTCTAACAGCAGCCTCTCTATCCCACGCTCTTCCTCCCCTGCCCTTGCCAGCACACAGATAAGGTAAGTTTGCTGGGTCTGTGGTCTGGGATATGCTAGAGGCTGCTGATGTAGACAGTGATGAGGGGTTAACTGGTTAGCCTTCAGCTCTGAGCAGGGGCAGGGTGCCTGCACTCATGCACCCATCTAATAGTTTGTACAATTTATTCTGAGAGATCCATTTAAAAATGGACTCACAGGAGACTGGAAGCAATTGGAGTCACCACCGACCCACTCAGCATTCAGTAGATTTGCTCTGTTAGCATGGAAACAACGGGGCAATGCTTCTGTGGGCAGTGCCATAAAACAAATACAAAACAGCTGTGACTCAAGGCAGGGCAGGAAAGTAATTAGGAGCTAGTCCAAGGACAGACAAGTGTCAAATGGTGATAGCACAAGCATCGCAGCCAGGAGCCAGGCCTCCACACCCCTGGTTAGTCAATGGTTGTGGTACAGGGGAGAGAGCACATCCAGCCCTGAACTCACCTTCTTTCTGCTTCCTCCACTGAAACTCCAGTACTACGTCATCATGTCCCACAAAAGTGTGGACAGGCGTGTTCAAGTCGAAGACGTTCCAGAGAAGGAGACTGTTCTCTCGCCGGAGCTGGGGGACCATCACTGTCACCAGCCCATTGCTGAAAGGCTTGAGAGAAAAACACCCTTCCAGTTAGCCTTGGGGAATTATGCTCCCATGCTGCCATTATCATACTCTTATTTTTCCCTTCTCCCACCAACAAGAATGCGTGGGTTTTAATGGAGCTCAGCACAAGACAGAACCAGGCCGAAAACTGGGAATGTCCAAGGCAACTGCTGTGCAAAACCAGTGTCTTACATAGGTTAAGCTGTAGTACTCTGAGATATTCAATGCAGCTCACTTAAGGTGATTAATTTCTTTTGCTGCTTTTTCGCCTTCCAGCTGCGAGGCTGGAGGGATTTCACGCTTGACTCTTCCCATAGGACCCTTATGGCAATTTGCCTGGAGCTGCAAGGACTGCTGCCTGGGGACTGAGCCCCAGCAGCTGCTCAGGGTCATGATGCTCAGAGAAACAATGGAACCCTGTCCTACACCCTGCACCATAGGGACAGGGAAAGGGCATCAAAGACCCAAGGCACAGCACTGGCTTTAGGCTACATTCAGACATCTGGGGAAGAAAACAGATATGACTGATGTTAAGAGCCTTAGCTTCACATGGCTGGGTGCTTGCTCTATAAAAGGCAACAGTTCTTGGATTTGATATGCTGTAGGAGCCCACTATGACACACTTGGAAACCTTGGGAGCAGAGAAGGCATCCAGAGAGGGCAGAATGCTGCACTGCTCTGTGCAACAGGTACCAGTACTGGCGAGGAGTGGAAAAACAGGACGGCGAGAGCAGCAGCCACCTTCTGAGCCTCCTGATGCCAGAGCCAACCACCTGGGTTTTTCCCACTAGGAGAATGATGCCAAAGACTGGGGTCTCATACTACTAGTCATTCCTTTTCCCGAGTGCTCCCATTGTGGACATTGCTTTTCTAGGCTTTTCAAGCACCAAGCAGGATTTTTAAAATCAACTTAATCATGTCCAGCAGTAGAACTAGTGAGAAGCCCTTCAACAGTTCTTCTTTATTTAACGTCACTTTCTGCATTTGCTCTTACAGCACAAGTGGGGCTGGTGGGAGTTTCTCACTCACCGTGTATCTTGCCTTCCAGACAGGAACCTGACAGGGAAGGATACTGAGGTATTTCCGAGGCTGACGGTAATCCCAGAACTTCAGAAAACAGAAAAAAAAAAAAAAAACAAATCGAAAAGACAAGCAAAGGCAGGAGTCAGCTGGCTATACTTTCAGGCTGCAGTTTTCCATGTGGCTTGCAGATATAACAGAACAAATAACATGCCAGGGTGCCCACAGCATCATTAGTAATCCCATTCATTAACAGCAGAGATGGCCCCAAAGGACGGATATCAAGTTATCAGCATCTGGCAGCATCTGGCAGCATCCCTTAGACAATGACTGACTTGAGGTCATATCCACAGTCATCATAGCTTCAGTAATTAGAGCAGGGAGAGAGGCAGCCCACTTAGGCTTTCAGAGCTACAAGGTACCCTGCAGGCTCCCAGCCAACGTGTCAGTCCAGACTGGAGGCAGGCCCACCCCACTGTTACTGCTAATTTTGTAATGAAGAATCTAACCTTCTGCTTTGCTACAATACACATCAATTGCATTTGCCTCAGAGCTTAGCTAAATGTGAATGAACTCCATTTGGCTGACATACAAAGTATACTATTTCCCCCCAAGTAAAAGGCCCTTCATAGCAACGCTTGCAGGAAGTCTCTTATTGATAACCCAATTCCACATGAGTTTGGAAACCCTAGGGGCTGGAGTATGTCTCTTCCCAAGTTGCTGCAATCACCTTGAGGCTTCAGAACAGCCCAAATCACCACAGATCTGTGGCAAACCTTTGTGCGCCCATCCTGCAATAACTTCTCCGTCGGTGCTGTAAGTGTACCCCTGGCTCAACATACACAGGCTGCCAGAAACCAAAAATTACGGATCCAGATCTTGCCAATGGCAAGCACTCCACAAGACTTCCGCAGTAGTAGAAGGGGATCTGCTCCACCATCCTGACATCTCCCAAGCAGGAGTCCCAGCAGCAACACTTACCCTGACAGAGTTGTCTTGGCTGGAAGTGGCCAGTGTATACTCATTGTCAGGATGCCAATCCAGACCATGGATTTTAGAGAGATGAGCTGCCAAATACTCTACTGCAGTGCTGGGTTTCTGCAAGAAGAGACATTTTCCTTCTCAGCACAGAACTCCTAAAATTTGGTCTAGTTCTTTGTCATAGAAAGACACTTTAACAAGGGCAAGAGGCAGAACACCCTCCTGCTGGGGAAAGGCAAATAGCTCAGCAAAAGTAGTTGAAGGAAAGGTCCTGTGAAGGTGCGGCAAATTCCAGTCACCTAGTGCAGCCCTGAACCATACTTTATACTCAGCAAAACAGTTAAATACTATAAGATCAAAATGTTAATGGGCACAATTTCTGGGGAAGGGGGCTATCAACAGGCTCTCTTTAGGCTCGTGAGCTCCCAATTCTCTCTAGCTTAAATTGACCCACAAGAAAGAATTGAGATAAAGTAGTACGTTTTTCTCAGTATCTGTGACCAGAGGGATGTCTGTATCAGGCAGGTGGGAATATGCACAGGCTGCTCGAGGGACCCTCGACTCACCCTTTTGTCCCATATTCGGACATCCCCGTCGTGGCTAGTTGCTAAACAGTTAGCATTTTTCTTGTTCCATTTGACCTGGGAAGCTCCAGCTGTAGCACAAACAGAGCAGGTCAAAACAAGCGATCAAAAAGTAAATGGCACAGTAGACCCTTGACCTGGGCTTAGAGCTGCTCCTCTTAGCTCAGAAAAGACAGTTCAGAGGAAAAATATCTCAGAAGCCAGCATGAAGGATGGCATGAAAATCACTAACTCCTCATTCCTCAGCTTACTGTTTGTGTCCTGAAGACCTCAAAGCAAGAGTGTTCCAGTTCCACGCTTAGAGATCTTCATCGCAATTTCTAGCCACAGGTTGTACCTGATTAAAGTACTCAGATCCATTAGCTCAGATAGAGTAACTTCCCTTCTGTTTTCATTCAAACTACTCCCAGGTGCTCAAGGATCTATTAATTTGTCTCCCCAACACCCTCTACACTATCTGATGCTATACAGGGAATCAGTGTTACTGATCTATTATTAAAATAGAGATGAGAAGGCTGCAGTGCAGGTAGACCTTGTGTCCAGCGAGCTGGAGATATAGTCACTGGCTGGATCAGAAAGTCCACCTGTCAAAATACACCACAGGCCAAAGACATCAATGGCATTGTAAAGAAACTGGATGATGGTCCAGATATGATTATATTGTATCACACGGGACCCAGTCAAGAGCCTAAAATCAGAAGCTGGTTGGTTATTTTTAATAAGAAGCAAAATACAGCTTCAGCTGATGTGGATTGTTCAGATTTCATACGAGAAATACATGTTCTGTTTGTTCTTATTCTGCTGGTATTTTCAAAACATTTTAAGCTATCAGAAAGGTGAGGTCCATGAGGAAGCTAAACGGATCTCAGCCTGCTGCTATGCCCCACCTTCACTACCCACCTCCTGCTGCACAGCGAGCAGATTCATCCTGACAGCATGGCAAAAAGCTAGTCCAGGGGAAAAAAAGCTGCAAACAGGCTGCCAGTTGATTGAGTTGATCCACTCACTGAAGGGTACACAGACATCTGGGCCAGCACTGAACAGAATCAGGCATGGAAGGAAGGAAGCTTTCTGGGGAGCTAGCTGCTGGGCTTGCTCAGCTGACTCTTGAAACCTCACCTAGGCATCAGAACTGAATGCTGCTTCTGATTCAGTAAGGTTTTTGCATTGCTGTGATAGAGAGGTTTGCTGGCTGGGAGGGAAGGGGGAGCCACTGCAGATGTGTAACCTAAGGAGGTCTAAGCAGCAAAGCATAAGAGATACATGTTACGAGCATTGCTGTAATACCGGGGAGAACAACTCAGGGAAAGGACATTTTGCTTGTCATCCGTACTTTACCCAGTTCCAACACGCAGCCAGTGAGGACTGACACAGCACCTGCCAGCAGGTGGTATTACAGGTGGCTGGACAGTCACACTGCCAACAGCCACAAGTGCCTTTCCAGAGCAAGCGCAGCCCAAAGAGAGCACCTTCCTGTCACCGCTGCAGCTGCCTGCACATTGAAGGTGCCCCAGGGAAGCAGATACAGCCAGCTGATGCACCCAGCCCCTCAGTAAGAAAGGGGGCAGGCTGGCAGTCAGCGGCATTCCCACTGCCTGGGGTGCGATTTAGTGTCTAGGTTGATTCAATCAAATATAAAAAGGACATGGAGAAATTGCAGACAGACAAGAGGACAAGCAGTGCAAGAGGGTGGTTTAGCAGGGAAGAAGCTAGTCATGTCTAGAAGGCACAAATGCCATGTGACTGTCCACCAATTTTAGGACAGACAGTCCAAGCACCACCACTGCCCTCCATGCCTGGGAACCTCCAAGGGCTCCACATCCCTTCTGCATTCTGCTCCTCTGAAAGGAGCTGTGAACCACAGCCTCTCAGGCTGCCACTACATGGGACAATCACGTGGTGGCACTTCTGTACTCTGCCATGTTCAGCCTCGGAGCACAAAGGGAGGGAGGAATAACAGGCAGGGGCATACAATAAGCTTGTTTAATGCCTACATCACACGCATGTCATACATACCAACCGCAGAGAGGGAGACTGTAGGCTTCCTGGTGTCTCTGAAACACAACATGGCTAACGTGAGTACCCACAGCACAGCCCAACAGGTCCAGCCTCCCCAGTGAGCTCTTTGCTAATCCAGGACTAATTTTATTGTTGCCTCTTGGGAGCTAATGTGGCTTCTGCTTACCAAAGTATACCCCATTAAATTGAATAAAGAAGTGACCAGCTGGAGGACAACAGCCATTCTGGCTTGCCACCACATACAGCAGTAAGTTTAGGGCATGGGATGGAGTTGAAGAGGACTAGAGGGAGGAAAAACACATGCCAAGTGTGGCATATTGTAACTGGACAGGCAAGGAAACACTGGGCTTGCAAAGTGTTGCTGCAGAAAGCAACAAAACAGCCTGTCCCAGGAGGATTAAAAGGAACAAAGAGCGCTGTGGAAAAACTCAACAAAAGCCACTGATGTGTTTGTTAAGTTTTGCAGATCCTGATTCAAGGCAGATGGAGCAGTAACTTCAGAGCAAAGCCTTCACATCTAGCATATAACAACAAAATTAGTATGAAATAAGCCTAGCTACATACACACTCTACAGACCAAATTCTGTGGTGGTAGAAGCCAGTGCGGCACCATGACAACTCCTAGCAGCCAGGACAGGGATCAAGGCAATAATTTGCTCTTTGACCCTGCTCCTCAGGGAATCACCTGCCCTTTCATGAAAAATGCCAGTGAAAATAAGAAATATTGTCTTCAGCTTTTTGTCTTTGCTGAAAAGCAGAACATTTTTCTGGAATGGACTGCACCTCTTCCTCTAAGAATTTCTGCCTAGACAAAGTTATTTTGTATGAAAAATTAAGTGGGGAATTTCCAGCTACCCTTACCACAGGGCTACCTCCCTAGGGTGACCTTAAAGACAGCTGCTTCAGCAGGATGTTAATTTGCTGGAGGCCAGCATCCCCAGGACCTCACTTCTCCAGCAAGTACAGAGACCTTACAAGCACAAGTGGGATGTAAAGGCTAGTCAGACATCGCCTGAGCAAGTGCTTCTGGACAAGTGAAACAGGCAGACACAAAGTGATGGGAGGGCACAACAGAGTTAAAGCAGGGCTTCTGATAACAACCTTCAGAGATCTCTCATTTTTTTCTTGGCGCTAAGATAGTATCACAGGAAAACACAACCAGCAGTTATTTTCTCTCTGTGTCTTTTAATTACACATTAATAATATATTGCCATTCTCAAGCACCATTTAACCAAGGATCTAAGTACTTCATAGGAACTAAACAAGCCTCAGGGTAGCCTGGTGCAGTGGCGTTATATAATTATCTTCCTATTACAACCAAGCAAGGGAGGCAGAGAGGAACAAAGTGAGTTGCTGGGGGTCATAAAGAGTTGCTGTACAGCCAACAAGAGAACCCAGCGGTCCCGGTGGCAGCTCCTTGCTTCTCAGGTGTAAAATTGAGGGTTATAATATTAGTGGGTTTGGAAAGACCTGTTACCTTGGAATTACTCATGATAGAAGGCACGAACAGGAACAGGTTCCTGAATACCACTGCCAGTCTTCCCACCACTAAGGGAGAGCCAGCAACAATCACTGAACTTAGTGGAAAATGGCTGCAGGAATGAAACTGTGTTCATTCACTCAGCTAAAACAACACAGCAGGTTGAGGAACACCCTTGGGCTCCAGGTGAAGCTCCTGAGGAAAGATCTGAAGTGGGTAGGGAGTGAACCCAGTCGATATTTTTTCCAATCAGGAGCACAGCTGTGGCTTAACTGTACCACTCTACTGCCCTTCATTGACTCTAAAGTTGCTTGAAACTAGGGGAACAGTAGTCATCTTTGAGATCACAGGAAGCAGACAAAGCCCGTGCAAGAACAGGAGAGGAGTAGAACCCATCAATGCGTGCTTTGCCCTGCAAGCTGCTAATTATGAAAAGGAGTCCTAGAATTTCCTTGTGGTGCAGAAACATACTGATTCTTACTTGATGTCCCAGATGTAGATGTATGTGTCCACAGAACTGGTGACCAGCAGGTCTGGCTCAAACACCGCCCAGTCCAAGTCACTGCAAATGTAAAATCATAGTAAGTCAGTAAAGAAAAGTGCACACAGTGTGCTTCAACTTCTCACCAGCCTCCAGTACATTTCTCCAACACATTCATGACCAGTCCATGAAATCTACTGAAGCTTTTTAAGTACAAGGCAAGATCTTAATAATTTCTCTAAGTAAATTCCAAGAAGCAATGAAATCCTACTAAGTAAATTCCAGTGAAGCATCCTCCTAGCCCTGAACTTTACAGCTATCCTGTGTGTGCTCCTTCCTCCACAGGAAAAGGGACACCATCTCAGTGAGCTCCCAGTTACCATGTATTCTTGGCATCAACCCCTCACTCTGGGATGCCTTCCTGTTGGGCTTATGAGGTGCACCTGGGACACAAACAGCCTCCAGTCAGCCATTTCAAGGGCTGTGATTACTTTCTACAATCAGGAGATGGAGTAAAAACAGCACTAAAATACACCCCTAGAACCAGAGGCAGAAATCTCCCCTGCACCATCATAACACACTGTGAACTTGATCTTTAGGATTACCTGCTTTGATTAAGCTGCTATCACACAGAAACATGGCTGGGATTCAATTTAACAAACATGCTGCTATGGGTTTCCCAGATGATGATTGCTGTTCATTACAAGGACAGCAGCCACCTACAGCAGTGACATGTGAGCCATCAAAGCTACGTTGATATACTGGGGGGAGCCATGAGAGGGTGAGCAGCTTCACATCTGATGGCATCTCCAAACGGGAAGGCAGGACAGAGGGGCCAACAGTACAGTCCAGAAGAGTCAGTAAGAACAGGCTCAAAGCACAGCCTGAGCGGAGTCAGGACCAAAACATTCACCTTCTATGAAACAACCCATCGTTTTCCACCCAGCAGTCTGCATCATCACTTGCTCCTCACCTGATCACACGTGTGTGTCCCTGCAGTGATGTGCAAACTTCACCATTACCTTCCTTCCACTTATACAGGTCAACTCGCTGATTGCTCTGAAATTAGATGAAGAAAGGAGATAGTGTCAGGCACACAAGGTAGGACAGGAATCCATAGGTCAGGACCAGGTTCCCTTCTCTTTGCACAGCTTCAGTTACTAAAGAGTCACATTGTGGTTAGGGAAGTCCTTGCCCAAAGCAGGAAAGCAAAGATGAACCTACAGGCTGCAAGGGCTCTCAAAAGCTCCCACTTTACTTACACCCACTTAAAAATTGAGACAAACAAGAATCAGGGGGGTGGGAAATCACATTTCAAAATATTTCCATGAAATTATGTTCTCAGAGATTATATTTCCTAAGAAAATGCTGTAACTGCAGGCAAGAGGCAGCCAAATTCTCTCTGCAGGAACATCCTGCCAGTCTGTTCAGATTCACAACTGGAGTTTTCAGTGAGAGGAGTGAGGGATCACCACTGGTCCTCCTCAATTCTCCCTCTATTCCCCTCTGGGATAATCAGGGCTGTTGCCAAACATGAACAATACAGTCTAATAGCTTCAAGGTCACCTCCTCAAGGGTACTTCCATCCTTGCCAGCCCATGAAAAAAGCCTTAAGTGCTTATCACTAACTGTAAACCACAAGAGCAAACCAGATGAATCAATGACAACATTATTTAGGGCTTCTTCACTTATTCCAGGAATAAATACCCCCTCCAAATGCAGCCACACACAAAGTTAGTTGAAACTAGTTATTGTACTTTAAGTTCATGTTCTGCCTCAATCAAGGATTACTTCAGCCTAGGCCAACTCTAATCTTTCTGGGACAGCAATTGCTTTTTTTGGCTGCATATATAGCACCAAGCACAGTGGGTTTTGGGCCTTGACTGGAAATTCCTGTTGATTTTTCAAAAACAGAAATAACATGACTTAAAATTTGATCTTCATTAGCCCCTTGTTTTCAAACTTAAAGGTAGATGAGGGAAAAGATAATAGAGAAAAGACTTACATTTTTGTACACAGGTTTTTGTGGTGGTGTTTTGGGGATTTTTTTACCCCAAAGCTGCTTGATATGAATTTGAAATTAGGATGGATAAAACACTCCAGCCTTCCTGAAATGGAAGGTCTCCTCCCAGATCAGCAATAATGTAAGGCATTTCTCTAATAGCTCACAGCAGGTCTGTGCAAGAGCTTGGGGCAAAGAAAACTCCTTGCATGTTTCTCATTGACAGAAGGATTTAAGGGGTTAGAGTGAAAATACCCAACAGGATTTGTCCAGGACTCCAGAGTTGACGCTACAAGATAAGGATCACCAGAAGTTTCTCAGACTCTTAGTGGGGTATCTCACATGGAAAGTGTTGCCTGTAGCACCAGGTGTGAGAGAATGATGGCTCCTCCCAGCAAGATTTTCTAAAAAATGTGCTCCTGTGATAAGTAACAGTATATGCTTCCAACAATTTCATTACCCTCTTGTTCAAGCATTTGTGACTACACAACAGAAGTAACAAGGATCTAGGATGGAAACCAATGGCATTTCTGAAACAACAGCTTAAGAGTGCTCAGAAATGTGCTTGAGCCAGAGGGCAGACACAGCCAAGCATAGCAAGAGGACATGTTTCAGCTCTTCTGGAAAGAAGTTGAAAAAATAAGAAGCCCTTACACAAACACAAGGACAGACTTCCCTTCTGCCTGTACCACTTCCAATTAACAGCACTACAAACCAGGTGAAGCTGTTGGCAAACAGGATGGTAGCCTTTTACACTCCCTTTCCATCCACAGGGATAGGACCCTCAGGGCTACCTACAACACTTGCGTGGTATACCTGAACATATGATGGCCTCAACAGCAGGCTCACGGGGGACTGATAGCCAGCTTGAGTCCAGAAATAGCAAATCACATCTTCACAGTTCTGAATCCAAGCTGATTTAGCCTGCCTAACACATCTTTGGTCCCCCCCTTAGGTTGGCCCTCAAACACATCCACACTATCCCCAGACCTGACCTTGGGACACACAGACCTGAGCGCACGCTGTAAATCTGCTTTCCACTTCTAAACAAGACAGGCTAAATTCTAGTCCTAGGACAGGGCTGTACTGCATCAGCACCAAAATGCCAGCCAACTGTGAGATGGATAGAAAGGAGGTGTTTCTGACCCAAGCTGGTAAAGCTGCCCAATCTCATCTTAGCAATTCCTCACCTGATCTGCATCAGCAACTATGTCTAAATCACCAGAGCATCTTAGCAATTCCTTTATAAATGGGAGCAGCAAGGTTTCATGCCAGCTACACCTTGTTTCAGTCTGCAACAAATGGGTTCCTGTGTCTGCTCAGGGCAGCAAGAGACAGGAGTACTCAGGGAGCTGCTGCTCAGAACAGCATTAACCGATCACTGGATATTGCCTTTCAGAGTGCGTTTGAAAAGAAGCTTTCCTGCTCTACTTATGCCTGCACAGTGCATTTCCTTATTTGGTTTTGATTTTCACAGACTGTAGCCAGAAGTAACACTGAAGGACACCTTTTTTGAAGTTTTACCAACTCTCCGCTCAGAAGCGGACAGTTGCTGAAGGTATCTTTAAGGTGTCAGTCATGTACCAGAGCTGGGAGGAGACAGGCTGGGGAATGTCAGAAAGCAAACAAGCAAAAGCTCCTAACTGACAACACTGGTCCACTTTTAAGACTGCCTTTAATTTCAATTGTAGCCAATCCAGGAAGCAAAAGGAACAAAAGATTCCAGGAAACCACCTTCAGCTAAGTGTTTTCTCAAAAAAACCATATGAAACCTCTTAACCCCAGCTATTCCATGACTCTCAGGCTATAAAAGCAGATGCAACACAGCAGCAAAGGCACCTCACCATGAGAACAGCCTCCGCCCGGCTAGTGCTGTTTGCTGCAGTGCTGTGGTTGATGGCTAAGGCTGCTGCTACCAGAAGCTCAGTGTTCTGGATGAACAAGGGACACGATAGACTGAGTAAAGATCAAAGCTAAAAACTGCACTCAAGTCTCAGATGGCCTCTACTGCTTCTTCAGACCAACATACTTACTTCTCCACACACTGAATATGAACTCCTCGCCGAGTCAGTCCCTGCCCATCTGCAAACCTAGATTGTTACAGTGATGAGCCAGTATTGACCTGTGCTATTTACAGACTGCCTGGTGCACCACATCCCACCAGGAAGGCAAGGAGGTGAAAACAAAAGAGCACAGAGCAAGAAATTCAATAGGTGCGTAAGTCTCACAACAGAACGGAAGTTAGAAAGAGAGCACATCCCCCATTTCTTCCAGAAAAGGACCATTTGGATGCCCAATTTGTTTGGCAAGGTGTTTTATAAAAGACAAGCAAGCAAAACTAGATTCAACACTGACTGAGCAATAACCAAGAACCATCAAGCCAAACACCCACCTGGCAGTAAATCAGAGTTAGGCCTTGATCTTGCAATGTGACTTGCAGGGGCATGCCTGTGCCAGCTCCATACAGCCTTCCAAGTCTGCAGAAGTCCACCCATGAAAGAGTGGGGAAAGAGTGGGGAAGATGAGTGAACTTACCGAAGCTGCAAAGTAGTACGCGTAGCTGTCGTGCGGGTTCCACTGCACTGCCCCAATGTCCCACTTGCTCTGTCGAGATATCTTTCGATGACCCTCATTTGGTGCATCCAGGTTGACTATGTAGAGGAAGCGGCGACTGCAAGACACACAGATACAAAGAAGCTGTATCGCACAGGACTGATCTTGAAACCCTGAGCTCACATGGAGCTCACAGCCTTGTGCCTAGAGGACCAAAGAAGAGAAGCATTTGACAAGACAGGTGAAAATACTATTCCTGAGAATGCTACATTTGACCACATACTTCAAAAAGGGCTACATTTAAAGAAAATATATGAAAAGACATACTGAAATAAGACAGGGTTTGCAAATATAATGGCTAGCTCAGACCACAGAAAACCCCAGATAACCGGGATACAAAAGGTAGTGCTGGGAAATGGTGCAAACACATCCAAATACGCTTTGCTGGCCTAATGCAGCAGCAGCAGCGCCAAGGTGGCACAGGCCTAGGAGTGCAATGCGCTACCTTCATGGGAGCCAGTACCAGTCTGGAGAGGTTGCTCTGAGCAAAAGGTAATGAGCCTTGACAAACATAAGATGATTCTACCCAGCTGCATGTTCCCTCACCACACTGTCTGGGGAGCTTAGTTCCACAGACAGCACAAGTACACCTGCAGAGCTAGCTCAGCTGCAGAAGCGTATTAATGTGGGTGGACACAGCTCTGCATTGATCTGGTTGTATTACTTACCTGAGCTAACTCTATATGCTGCAGAGAGATATTTGCATGACGCTAAACCTGAGCTCATACATCCTGCTGGATGTGGCCAACTCCCCACAAAGCTAGGCAAGGTGTCATTCCCTCCACAGCGTGATTCATCTTACAAGCAAGATTAACCGCCCAGAAATAACCGTGAGCCAGCTGAACTCTACTGGAAGACCAGCACCAAAACCTTCCGAACCATACGTAATTAACCACACCAGTGTCACGTATGGCAGCTGCATAGCAAGCATAAGCTGCTCTGAGCACTGTGAATTTTCCCAAGAGAAGGAACACAAAAAAAAGATCTTTGCTGCCTTTCCAGACCAAAGTAGGAGTCCTCAGGGCTCCCTGCTCTGAAGGGCAAAGATGCTGAGCCCTCTGAGGCTCTCATACAACTTTAAAAGAAAGGAGGCAAACTTTAAAGGGCTGCTGAGCAGGCAGGAGAAGCCTGAAAAGCAGAGGGCCATGGACCCAATGTTGAATTCCAGACAGGCTGTCCCCAGTTCACTGTTGGCTCAAATAAGCAAGCTGTGAAACTGGGCAGGTATAAGGAAGAAGAGGCATCAAGTTCGACTCAAACCACCTGCTGAGCTGGTTATGCCTGCACAGGGCTGCTGGACTAAAGGTTTACATGGAAGCGAGTGGGCCTCTGAGTTGTACCAAAGGACCTGTTTCCTCTAAGGCTGACCAAAGGTCAGGTGCAGCCATGCAATCCTGAATTTGAAGTGAACTTCCTAATTGGTGTAATAATTGTGCCACTAACAGTGGGACAGGAATAGCTGTTAGTACCAAAAGGCGGCAGCTGGGGAGGCAACTGCTGAGCTGCTTGAAGACTTGCCCTGGAGGTGGCTACCTAATGCCAAGCCCTCCCAGGAGCTCTGGCAGCTTGGAGTCTATGGCACCTACTGCTCACATTGAGTATCATCCTGCACTGAACCAGCAGAGGAGCAGGTCAGAAAGCTTGGCTCCTCTGCTCAAATACACAAGAATATTTGGGGCAAATTTTGTCTCAAGGAAATAATTTAATCTGTATTTGAAGCAGAATCTAAACAGTACTTCATGATGCTCCACCTCCCACAAGTGGATTTGGGAAAGCATGCTCAGGAAAGCCAGTATTTTATTGTGCTGTTGTGGCTGGCTTTCCACTCAGTATCCGTTGGAAATGTGACCCAGAATCCTCTTCATCAAGCCTCGAACAGAATTCAGCTGCACCTTTCTGAAACAATACATCAGCCCTTCAGTTGAGGTCAGCCTGAAGGTTGCTGATTTGGCTTGCGGAAATGACTGTCAGACATTTCTAATGGGGGCTGTCACACTCACCCCGAGAGTACTGCACGCTGTCCCAGGCAATCCACTGACATTGCGGTCGCCTGTTAAAGAGAAAAAGAGAACAAAACTGAATTTTACCTGTCAGGTCAGCTTCCCAGTCAAACACACAGCTTTGGGGAGGAGGTTGGGAAAACCTGCCATCTCATCTTCAAGGCTTAAACTGCTATGGTAAGAGTCAAGGCTGATATCTGTTAGGATGGCACAAGTAACATCCACTTACAGAACCAGAGAGGGGTGACAGGGTGTAGCAGTTGATTTTGGGGTGTAGGGTAGCACACAGAAAACATCTTTGTTAGAGTAAACTGAAGACAAGACATGGCAGACACCATTACAAGCACTGAGACCTTGCTCCCTTCTCCCTGCTATGGCGATCACAGCTGCAGCCTTTCAATCAGCAATTTCTAATAATCTGTATTAATCAGCCTCTGCTCCTGCTCAGGAGCTTTCTCAGCCTCTCTCTTCCATCACAGGGCCAAATTTAATTATATATGTACTGGGAGACAGAAGCGCAACCATTTGTGAACGGCTGGTCTCCAGAAGTGAGATGACTAAGAGACATCAGAATTTACTTTGGCATTGCTTGTAAAGAAGGCTAAGAGATAAGTTAAATGCCAAAAGAAAAAAAAGAGAAAAAAGACAGTTTGAACACTGTCCTCGCCTCTTTTCCTTCAGAATGGAATTGGCTGATCCTCTCATTTAATTGCCAAGAGAATAAAGGAAAATTTTACTTGGAAAGCTGAACAGTTCAGCCCATAAACATAGATACGACTTCAATGCAGTTTTTAGCGTTCACAGTACAGAATCAGAATATGCCCCATATTCTTCAACAAACTGCTGTCATCTTCAAAGCTACCTCTCTGAAGGCTTGGGATGTCTCTGCTGCTGTTCAGGATTCTGCTAAGTAGTCTCAGCACGGATGTAACAAGATTTCAAGATGTCCCAGAGCTACTACTTACAAGCACCACTAAAACCAGGCAGACAATACAGCAATCCTACTCCATTTCAATCAGATTTGACAGGAGAATAACCACCACAAAACCCTAGGGTTTTTTTTTCCAACCAGGGCCCCATCCCCTGCTTGCATGCACCACAGCTAAGGGAAAAACAGCATCATGGGCTCATTCTTCACTAGCGACCAAGAATCCGCATGGGAAAGAGCTACAAATGCCACAGCCAGAAGCAGAGTTTCAGCAGGAGTCCACAGTAAACCTCAGGCCTATACCTATACCCCAAGCAAGTCGAGTTCCACTGCTTTTGCTGTTCCAGGAACGACCTGCCTTCATTATTTTTTCCTAGGTAGCAAATCCAGTCTTCTGGCAAGGATTTCCTAGTCCTAAAATTAATGCTGTAAACAAGCATTAGTTGTATTATCCCAGATGATAAACATTTCACTTGTGAGGAATTAAAATTAGGATCACTAAAGCAATTACTGGAACCAGAACTTTTTCATATGCTGAAGCGCTAGTCAGCTGGCATATTTCACACAGCTGTGGCCATCTTTCCTCAAGGCAGAAAAAAACCCATTGATTTAAAGTGACTGATAATTTCATATATGAGTTATTTTTTCTGGTGCTGGCACCAGGATCTCATAAATCTTTACAAATTGTTTTTAATAATGAACGCTGTTAAACTGTTTTTCCATGCACATCATAAAACATAATGAGTAATTAGAATGAAGTAAAAAGCTTCATATGTCAGGCTGCTGCTCTGCTGAGTCACAAAGTCATTTTAAGCAATAAATAGTCTTATCTAGGCAACAGGAAAAAAAATCAAACAGCTATCATTTCATGTGCTTGGTATATTTGATAGGTCAGTCTTCACAGCACAACCTTCCAGAAGAGGGTAGCTGAAACCAAACCAACCAATCTGAAAACAGTTTTTTATCCTCACAAAACAATCAGGATAACTAGAACTGCTGTTTACAAGCAACAATTATGTGAATAAGCACAGCAGGACTACCGCACATCTGAAAACCAGCTCTGAGCCCACAGCCCAGGTAGCATCTTCTCAGACTTCAAAGTCTACTTTGGCATTTCACTTGATTTCTGCTAAGCAAGCCAAGGAAAACACCTTTTCATGTCTGAACTTATGTTAGTTTTGAATCTGGTGTCATTCTCTCCACCAGAAAGGCAACAGACCAAGCTGATTTGCCGAGGCTACACTGGTTTTCAAGAGCTGCAAACTCTTAGCAAGAAAGACCAGTTCCCTGCATAGCTAACTTCCTATCTACACACCAAGTTGCAACAAACAGTACTATTTCACCATTGGACACGGTGAGCTTTACTCTTTTTTTGATAGTGCAACAGCCTGACAAGATCCTGTGGGTCATGCTAAATCAGAAGAATATAGAGACTGCCACTTCTGTCAGCTTGTACAGAGAGATGACACTTATAGGCAGTACTGGCCCCAAACTACCCAGAGATTTTCTGAAGTGTTGTTATAGGTCGGGTGCTGTAGTCTTCACACGACACACTCTGGCTTGGTGAACAAAGACCACTGCAGTGCTTGCAGACACATATGGGCTATAAATGCAATGGTTGCCCATTCTTTTGACTCTTGTTTCCGTTTAAGTTGGTTTTGGGGTAGAGATTTTGGAGACAGTGTAGCCTACAGGCAGAGCTCGAGCCTAGTACAGGATGATTACAGCCAAGGTGTTTCAATTTCTCAAGCTTGGGTTTCCCATCTGCAAAAATGTTTGTGCAGACTCCTGAAAAAAACTCAAGCACCAATACATAAATAAGTTTAGCTTGAAACAGTAGTCTGGCAGCCACAGCTACTGAAGCTCTCTGGTTTCATAGAAGAGAGTAGGCAGCTTCTATAGGCTCTATAAAGATCACACCAGAGTACAACAAAGCAACCAAAATATCAGTGGTTAACCTCTCTAATAAGGTATATGGTTGCACAACAGCAAGATTGAAACCAACTGCTGCAGAAGAGGATGGAAACACCTGTTCTCTCCCCTCTCCACTTCCACACACCAGTCATTATGAATACACAATCAAATCATGAGGCCACATATCTCCTGAGCCAGATGGAGTTTGAATCTGGGATCTAGGAAGACATACCTTTGTATCTCATTACCGGTTTCCCAAGAGGAAATCTTCAATAGCAGACCAGACTGCTTTAACGTTTCTTCCAGGAGGAAAACACAACTAATATAAAGCTTTTGAGGAATAAAAGTGAAAAGCCTCGTTGGCTTACAGAGGGTAGGCTGGATCTAGCACGCAGGCTTCAACACCCCTATTCGTAACGGCGAATGCGGAGCTGATATTGCTCCAGCACAAGAGGACAAACTATAAGATAAGAGACTTTCCAAAACTTTTTTTTTGACCTTTCTGCATTTGCTGCTGTAGTTCACAGTTTACCCACCATACCCAGCTTTGTTAAGCAACTGCCAACGTCATAAAAACCCTCATGTTTCTTAATAGCTTCTAAGAAAGCACATAAGCAAATATTGAGGGGAGCTCTACCATAAGCAGCAACTTCAAGATCAAAAGCTGACCTTTTGCTATTTATATATATATTAAAAAATCTAACACACTTTTCCTGCTAATTGAGCAATATTCAGTAATTTATATCGCAGCCAAGAAAGGAGCTATCACGGTCTCAGAGGGAAAGTGAGTAAAAATGTGTTAGAAATGGTAATATCTTCTACTGGCCTGCCAACAGAATTAAAAAAAAAAGAAAACAACCAAGGTGTAATTGAGATTAGAAACAAAGTGCCTCGTGAGTTAAGGCGCGATCTCCGCGCAAAGGGCTCCGAGGCCGGCTCAGCCCAAGCCACAACCGGCAAAAGGCCCCGCCGAGCCCGCCCGGGCTGGGCCCCGCTCCCACTCCTCACGGGGCCGGCCGTGCCCGCCCAAAGCGTTCCCCCAAGGTGCGGCGGGAGCGGCATCCCCCCGGCAGGCCCCCGGACCTGGGCGTCGCGGAATTCCACCACCACATTCTCGCTGCTCCAGCGCGCCGCCATCTTGGGCCGCCCCAGCAACCCCAGACGCCGGCGGGGCGGGGGAGGAGCCGGCGACAGCGCGCATGTGCGCAGCGGGCATAGCGCCTGCGCGCAGTGAGCGCCGCGCGGGGGCGGTCGGGAAATGTAGTTCTCACTCCTCACACCCCCTCTCTGCCTCTCGTCCTGTCCCCAGCAGGGGTTGAGTGTCCCGAGGAGCCAACAGGGCCTCACGGCCCGGGGCGGCGCAGCGCGGCCCGCCCGGCGCCGGCCTCCCTGGAGGGTCTCGCTGCGGCGGTCTCCGGCCGGTTACAGCCCCGCCGCACGTCCATGCGGAGCGGGGTGTGTGTCTGTGTGTGTGTGGTCGGGGTTAAGGCCTCCCCGCCCGGAGAGCGCCGTCTCTGTGACCCGCAGCCCCAGGCGGCGGCGGCCGGCAGCAGCGCAGGGGTTAAGGGCGGCGGGCCGGGGGGGGCCGGGGGCGGGAGCATGCGTGCTACCGGCCTCTATTGTCTCCGGCGCGGCGCCGAGCACCCAGGCGGCTGGCGGCGGCCGGCAGCGAGGCCGTGCCCGGTACAGTGGAGCGGGGCCCAGCCGCCCGCCCCACCCTCGCCCCGCCGCCGCCGCCGCCGCCGCCGCAGCAGCAGTTGCTGCTGCTGCCGCCGCCGCCGCCGCCGTCACCCCCATCACCCCCATGGGCCGCAGCTGATCGCCGGCCGCGCCCCAGGCAGGAGCGAGACGGGCGGAGCGACCCGGCCGGCGTCCACCCTCCTCCCTCCCTCCGCCGGTTGTCCCCGTCCTCCCCTCCGCGGCCCCGGAGCCCTCGGCGGTTCCCGCCGGGGGTAGCGGCGGCGGCGGCGGCGGACTCGGGGCGCCCCCGCCCCTGCGGGCCCGGCGGGGGGAGGATGCCTGGGGCGGGGATGGGTTTTCGCCCGTAGCTCCCCGCGCCCCCCTCCCCCCCCGCTTCCTTCCGCCCCCTCTCGCCTCCCGGGGGCGGCGCGGCCCCGTTCCCCGCGGGGGGCTGTCGCTCGGCTCCCTCCGGCTCGGCGGAGCCTATATGGGGGGCAAGCAAAGCACGGCGACCCGCTCGCGGGGCCCCTTCCCGGGGGTGTCGACGGATGACAGCGCCGTGCCGCCGCCGGGAGGAGGGGGGGGGCCGCCCCCCTTCGGCCATTACCGGGCGGGCGGCGGCGGCGCCATGGGGCTGCGCAGCCGTTCCGTCAGCTCGGTGGCCGGCATGGGCATGGACCCCGCGGCGGCCGCTGCCGTCCCCTTCGGGCTGTACGCGGCGGCGGCCCGGGCGGCGGGGGAGGCCGAGCGGGCCCCGGGCGGCGGCGGCGGTGGTGGCGGTCCGGGCTCCGACTCCACGTACGCTCATGGCAACGGTTACCAGGAGACGGGAGGCGGTCACCATAGAGACGGGATGCTGTACCTGGGCGCCAGGGCCTCGCTGGCCGACGCGTTGCCCCTCCACATCGCACCGCGGTGGTTCAGCTCGCACAGCGGTGAGTGTCGGTTCCCCGGAGCCTTCCCCCCTGTTTTTTCCCTCCTTCCGTGGGTACCCGGGTCTGGGGGAGGCCGTGGGCACAGCCCACCCGGTGAAGGTGGGGCTGCACCCTGCTTGGCCCACTGGTAAAGACCTGTTGTGCCAAGCCTGAAGGAAGGCCCCCCATCCCCTCCCTGGCACGGGTGGGGTGAGCGAGCAAGCACCACGGCCGCCGTCAGTGTCAAGGTCAAGGGAGGAAGGGGCTGTGGAGGGAGAAGGCTTTCTGGAAGGTAGCCATTTTGGCTCTGGGAATTGGCAAAGCAATCGATGTGGCACCCCCAACCTCCTGCCTCAACCTGGGGAAAGGTGGTCCGAGGGTGCTGTAGTTGAAGCCCTTGGTTTTGAAGACCAGGCTGAGCTCTGCTTTTGAAAGTGTTTGGGGAGTGCCAGTCAGGTGTAGTGGTTTCCATGCCTTAGAAACTGGGAAAAAGGCAGAGGAAAGAGGAAGCCTTTGAAAGCAAGGCGTGGGAATTTTGCTCCTTTGTTTCATGCAATAAACCACCAGGGAGAGGCCAAAGCAGGTTTTCTTATCCAAGCTAGCTGGTACTGTTGTGGTGCTGGGGAGGAAGCAGAGGAGGACCTGCCTGCCTCTTTACCAGGGCTGGGGAGCCGGCTGGACTCTCTTGCAGGAAACCTGTCAGGCTGAGGGAAGGAGCAAGGTTGCCCCCATCCTAACCCTTGTGGCTGGACCCTTCCATGTGTCTGGGTGCCTGGAGAGGAGCTCTGGCTGCGAGCAGGGCTGTGTCACTGACCCAGTTTTGGCTGGGTACAGGGAGCGAGGTGGGAGGTCCTCCCTTCCCCTCCGGGCTAGAGTGGAAGTCATTTCAGGGATGCCTTCTTGTGTTTCCTGGAATAGTCTGGGATTTCTCTCCCACCCAGCCCCCTTGCAAACGCCGTAAGTGTTCTCTTTGCATGACGTGGTCTGGGAATTTCATAATATGCCTTGGGACAATGCCTTATTTTCAGGAAGGCTTGAAACTAAACCAGTGGACAAGAACAAAGTGCAAAACGAGGCTCATGGGGCCCATTTTCCTACTTCTGTCTTGGGATTTTTTCCCCTTTACCCAGTCTCCGTGGGCTTCTCTTCTCAGCAGATAGAAGCCGTATGGCTCTCTTTGCATTCTCAGTGGCATAACGCCCCGGGCCCAGTTCCTATTGATCCAGATAAGTGGGGTGCTTGTAGTCCTCCCTGGCAGATGGAGAGGGCTGGCTGGCATGTGGCGCCAGAGTTGAGGCTGAGCATTTCTGCAAACTTTTTTTGCTCTGTGACCTTGTGCAGACTGTGCTGCTGCTCTGGTTTTTAAACACAGAAGGAAATGAAGGTACAGCATCCTTCCAGGTATTCCACAAGCCTCTATGTGAGTGAGTGCCATGGGGCCTTTGGCTGAGATTGGTGCTGGAGCGAGGAGGGGTTTGTTACCGAAACACCGTGCAGCTGATCTGTATGTAGAGGTGGTCAGTGAGAGAGTATCCGTTGCATTAAATGATTGTTCTCAAACTGTAATGCTGAGAGGCAAAAACCTGTTCATAAAAATAAACCAGCTGCAGAATGGAGTTAAGCTTTTTCTGGCTGCTCATGCAAGTTAGTGCCACGCTGTGAAGTTAAACTGGTGCCCTTGGAAGACTGCAGCGTGAGCTGTGGGAAGTGCTGCAAGAACTATGTTTCTCTGGTGTCTCTTTTGTGGCCCTCTGAGAGCATTTGAACTATGCTGAATTGTGCGCAGGCAGCTGCGAGAGCTGTTCAGTCCATGCCGAAGCCTCTCCCGGCGGTGGTTCTTCCTCATCGCTAATTAATAGCAAAAGGAGTGGAGGATGCTTAAAAAACATTCTGAAAACTCCTCAGAGCTCATTAAACTTTTGCGCTCTTCCTCTTAGCATAAGAGGTTAATGGAGGCTTTGGAGACCAAGGGGAAGGGGAAGTAAGCCACCTCAAGACTGCTAAAATTCCTGCTAATCTCCTGTTGCACCTGGTTAACCTACAGCAGGGCAGTCAGGAGCTACTCGCTTCTTTCTCACCTGCCTCCCCATTGACCCGCTCCTCTCGCGGCACTGAGCCACTCCATTAGCCACTGGAAAGTGCTGAAGCAGCAGTGCTCCAGTAAACGGAGAGGAGCTTTGACATTGCTGTGCGTGACTGTCCCTGCTCCTTTTGAAGGATGACTTGAGGGAGGGGATGAGGGGAGCTGCCAATGCACCAAACACACTCAGGAGGATGCGTACTTGGGGGTCTTGGGGATCTGCCAAAGTTGCTCTACTGCCACGAGGCGGGGAGCCTCCCAAACTCTGTGCATAACAGGTCTGGAGAGGGGATCCTTGCCCCGCCTGCCCCTTTCTCCTGCCTCTGCAACAGGCTAGAGACGTGGATGGTGCCAGTCTCAGCATGTGGGGAAGGTTCTGTCCATGGGCTTGCTCTTCCAGGAGTACTCAGTTTTGCAGGAAGAGCCGGGAACCTCAAACCTGGGCTCTGCAGAGACCTCAGTGGGACAGCGAGGGGCCTTGGCTTAATGCTGGTGATAAGGCGCTGTCGTTGCGGCAGCATGTCGACGATAACGGGAGCACGCAGATAGGCTTGGTGCCTTGCCGCTACATTTATCTGTGATACTGATTTTTGTGTGCCTCTCTGGCTGCTTCATGGCTCATCTGCCCCTTCAGCAGGGACGCCAAGGAGTGAGCTGGGGCAGGCTGAGCTTATTTCCCTGGCTGGTGTCACTCCTTCCCCTCTCTGCAGTCAAAGGCTTGCAGAAGAGCCAGGGGTGCTCAGGGAGGGAGAGCGGAGGGCTGCACTGGGAAGCCTGTGCAGAGTGAGGCTGCGAAGTGGTCACCAGGGCCAGCATGTGCTGCAGCATCGCTGTAGGGTGCTGTGCATCATGATGGTCGGCAGGAAGAGCCCACTGCCAAATCCCTCCGGGCTCTGCCACTGGTGCCAGGGTGCAGGGACGGCAGAAGCAGTTATGTACCAATGGCCTCTAGTCCTTCCAGGGCCAGGGGAGGAGAGCTGCTGCTGTGCATCTTTCAGATGGGGTGGGCAAGGGGGCTCTGACCTTTGTGGTGGAGCTTGTCCCTCCCTCTGAGGGGACAGCACCTCCCTGGGTAAGCAGATCCTGTTTCCTGACAGGGATTTTCCCAGGTGTGTCTGCCATCTGCATGAGCAACATAACTGCTCCAGCTCCACCTGAAACTGATCTGGGATTTCTGTCTGCCCAGGGTTTCTGAGATCTACTTCCCAGTGGAAGGTGACAGAACATCTTTTGTAACTTTGAACTTTGCTTGTAGCACTTGACTCTGTCCCCATAGCTTTGTGACATCAGATCTTCTCAGCAAAGCCAAGGCTAGCGGGAAGAAGGGAGAAGGAAGAGATGTGTGGTTTTACACTGCATGTCTCCAGCGTTGTGTGGTTCTTAGCATCACTCATGTTATTCAACTTCATCAGAGGATCTCGGGTAGTTTGCAGAGGCTGTAAGTAGCTTAAAGTTTATCTGGAAATCCCCATCATCACCCAAAGCCGTGGAGTGTTTGAAGCTCCAATAAATCCATATCTCCCTGTCTGCCAGCTAGCCTAGGGAAATGCCTAGCTCATCCTTATGTGCAGAGCCATCAGGAATGTTGCAAGCTTTCTACGCACTGACAAAACAAGCTGGATGTTGGCAGCAGTGAGGTCAGGAGGTCCCCTTTACCAAGTGAGCTGCTTTGTTCTCAGCAGTGGCTTTTCTGGAGCAGGAGGGCCCAGCCTGAGGGAGGTGGCCGTCTGGCACAGATGGCAGCCAGGGTGCTGGGCTGGGTCCCCCTCCAGGCAGCGTTAGAGAGTGAAACGAGCTGGAAGCGCTCTTTGATCTGGCCCTGGAGTAAGGGATGTGAAACAGGGATCGCTTGTTGGAACGTGAGCTGAAAGCATATGTGAACCCCTGGTCTGGCAGCCCTGGTCACTGCCCAGCAGGGGAAGAGGCAGGTCTGTGATATACCTGTGCTGTGCTCTGACAGCTCTGTGTCCTGAGCCTTTTCTCATCAGTGCTTGGTGATATCACTCCTGAGCTAGTCCTGCCATTGCATTCTACACCAAAACCAGAAAGCATAATTCTAGCTGGCTAATCAGTGAGCTGCTAGAGGGGGTCTACATTCAGCCCTGACTTTCCTGCCATCAACTTTTCAACATGCAGACATGTGCTTCCCTCCCCTTTCTAGAGGGGCTAGGCCAGGGGAAGGGCACCCTAAGGTCTGCAGGAACTTGCCATTGTGAATCTATTTTTGCTAGTGGAAATTTCCAAAGGAGACTGACCTCAAACCATCTTTTTGTGGGCTTGGTGCTGGTGACTGCCTGGCAGCCAGGCTGGGCACCTGCAGAGTTGCCAGGCCTGCAGATTGTTTGGGAAACGGTATGGAAATGGTCCTGATGACTCCCTACGCTGGAGATATTCAGCTGTTAGGCTCTCCAGGTCTGGAGGGGTTGCTCTTCCACTTCTGCCTTCTCCAAGCTGGCCACAGGACAGCATATGCCCGGGGTCAGGGGAAGAGGCAGCTGCTGTCTTGGAAGAATGAAGCACCAAATACCAGAAGATGGGAGACTCAAAGGCAGCTTTAAGGCATACCCGACCCACAGCCTGGAGATGAAGTTTAAGTGTGTCGACGTTGGCATTGTGCATGAGAAGCCAGCGGTGGTGGTTATCTTCAGTCTCCGCAGCGAGAGCAAGCGCAGGCTTTTGCTGCGCTGTCTTGCCACTCCAGTGCCCTCTGAAATCTCTTGGCCGCCTTGCCCAGGAGCAAGATACTAATTGCTGTGTGTGCTAACTGGCTTGGCTGGGCTTGCTCCTCTCTAAACCTGTGCATAAATCAGTGCAGGGGGAGCTGAGTGTCCTCTTTCCCTCTGCACACATGTACACTCCAGAGATGCTGAGAATGACGCTTTCATGCTCCCTGGGCTGACCCACTTCCCAGCCAGGATTGTCTTCCCGGCCTGTGACGTAAGTTTATCCCATGCTAGTTTGTTTTGCTGAGATGTTTGTTCCAGTGACTGGAAAAAACGTAAAGGCTTCTGTTATTAATGTGCTATTAGGACTCCTTCCCTCTCTCTCTCCCTCTCTCTCCCCCTGTCTCTTGTTCGCTGGTCAGAGGATCAATCAGATGCAGACATCTTTGGTGGAGGAGCAGTACCAGGGCTGGCGCCTGGCCAAGGGAACCGCAGAGAGTCATGGGAAAAAGCTGCTAAATGCTGAAAATTAATTTCAAGAGAAATGAAGGGAGGGAGAAAAACCCACTTTGGAGGGAGGGGAAAAAAAACAACCCAAACCCAGCTTTTTTTCCTCCACTGTGATCTCCCATGTGACAAATCAGACAGGCAGCAAAGAGCTTTGTGTGAACACGTTCCTCCTGCACGACCTGGTCCCATGGCACCACGGCCAGCCAGTGGGCAACTATAAGGCACATCTCATTGCCTCTGCTGCTGGTATGCAAAAACCCCAGATGTGCTGAATACTTGGGTATGAGTAGATGTGGCCTGGCTTTCTCCTGGTTCCCTTGAAAATTGAAACCATAAGGGCTTGTGAGTGACTTGTACGAGCTGGAAAGCCGTGGGCCCTGATGCAGAGCACTTTACCCATGTGCTCTGGCGTGGGTGTGCATTGGGGTACAACAAGCTTCTGTCTGTAGAAGCAGACCCATTTACTTTTATTTCAGAGTGGTTAAAGTTGGGCCTTAGAGGTCTTGCTGGCACTGGTCCCACTGGGCAGCTTTCATGAACCCCCTGGGGGCTTGGGTCTCCCCGTGGGGATGCTCCTTCTGTCCCTTGGGGATGCTGCTTTGCCAAACACTTTTGCTCAGTGCTTTCTGGTGGGAGGCTGTCTGGAGCTGCAGCTGCAGGAAGCCCTGATGGCCTGGGGCCTCTTCTCATGCCGCTGCACAGCGTTTCCCGTGGGCAGAGCCTGGCTGCTGCCGGGTTTCCTGCCCTGCTGGGCTGTAGGCAGGGGAGGGGGGTGCCTGTGGTGGGGGACAGGGACTTCCGTTTTCTTGGTGTGGTTTAGCTTTCCAGCCTGTTGTGGGTCCTGCACAACCCAGGGCTTGAGGAGGGTGGCAGGGAGAGCTGGGGGAGCCAGCAGGCAGGTCCTCGCAGCTGGCCTCTGTGCTGCCAGCATAGGGCTCGGTCCATTGCCTGTGCACAACTGGGTTTGGGCCGCATGCAGCCCACTGAGCTTGAGCCGATGCATTGCTCAGTGCTGGCATCATTCTTCTGCAGGCCCTGGGGCGGGGGTCTATGGGCAGCTGGAGGCGTTTGGTACAAGGTTTATTTTACTGGCAAGGATGGTGCCTCACCATTGGAGAGGCTGCAGTGCACCTCTGAGGTGGAGCTGACCCCTCTCTCCCCTCCTTCCCTGTGGAGCTGAGCTGCGCTGGCTGGTGTGGGCAGCAGGTCAGCCCCTGGGACAGCTGTGATGTCATGCAGCTTGAGAGGGTGCAGGGTAAATTAGCTCGGGAAATTCCCACCTCTCTGCGCTTGTGCATGCTCATGCAGCTGTGGGCCTCCCATCAGCAACACGGAA
Source organism: Phalacrocorax carbo (assembly GCF_963921805.1). NCBI lineage: Eukaryota > Metazoa > Chordata > Aves > Suliformes > Phalacrocoracidae > Phalacrocorax > Phalacrocorax carbo. The sequence continues at coordinate 24,794,040 of NC_087520.1, forward strand.
ATGAGACCATGCAGCTTGTGCAATGGTCTTGCAGCACTTTGTAGAGGAGCAGAGAGATGCAGTAGAAATATTTACCCTTTTGCTAGTTTTAGCAATGCTAGCAGAAATTTCCCAGGGCTGTATGTTCCCAGCAGGCACCCTCAGCTCATTGAGGCTGTATCGGGTTATGGCGGTGGTTCCTGAGAGACTTGCCTACCAGGCACAGAAATGGGGCTGGGACAGGCCCTGGTGAGGGAGGCATGATGGCACAGATGAAGAATTGAACTGAAAGCCACTCAGAGCTGTTCCCTGGCTCTAGCAGGCAGGGCAGTGTGACAACAGTGAGTATTTTTAGAGGCCAGCTGCCTGACAATGCAAGAGAAGTAAAGCAGCAGTCGGGCAGGAGAGCAGAGTGATGTTCCCCCGTCTCACATTCCCGCCCAGCATTTTATTTCCCCCTGGGCTGGGGCTCCTGGCTTAAGGAGTTCCCATGTCCTCCATGTGTCTTCACCTGTCACTGCCTTGAAAGGCAGCTGGCTTCGTTCTCCCTGTGGCTTTCACCATGGCTGTGTGTCTTTTTCTGATCACAGCTCAGCAGCCTGAGGGTGGTGTTGAGGGGTCCCCTCTGCACATCCTAGATGATTGCGTTACAGCTTGGCGTGGTGGGTGTTCTGGGAATTGATTTTTTTGAGAAGTCTCTGCTGCCAGCAAGGGAAAACCTGCAGTTTCTCCTGCAGCTGGGGTAATTGCAGTAATTCATTTGGGAGCTCTCCCTACAAGGCAATGGAGCCACATTTTGTTGGAAGTGCTGGAGGGAATTAGATTCACCTTTCAATCCATCCATCCAAGGCCTGTATGTCTGTAGCTGGGGAGAATGGGGGGGGGGGGGGTGTGGGGTGTGTGCTGGCTCTAGCCAGATGGTTTAAATTGCCATCTGCAGGGAGGTAGAGTCAGTAGGGGTTGAGGTTGGTTTTGGGGCCAGCCTTCTGTTAAGGTGGTGCTGAGCAGGGTGGGGTGAGGCTGAGCACCCTGCCTGAGCTGCCTCGGCATTTCGGGTTATCACCAGTGAGATCTTGCTGCTTTGAAGATATTGTCCATCCACTTATTTATTGCAACACTGATTTTGTAGCCCTTGAAGTCTGCTACTTGCCTGGATCTTACCCTTCTGCAGGTGTTGTAGATGCCTTTGATTTCTTTTTGCTCCCCATAGACAAGTATGAAGCAGAGAACACCCTGAGCTGGTCCTGGGAGTGTCCTGGGTGAGTGTTTCACAGGGGGACTCTGCTTCCCAAGGCCCTTCCCAGCTCTGGAAGTGGGAGTACACATGTTCCTCTGGGTGTTGCCCTGGTGTTTTTCCTTTCTCCTGGGGAAGAGAGTGCCCCACTATCCCCCTCCTGCTCCCAGTGGCTGCTGTCTGTGAGACGGCTCAGCCCTTCCTGTGTTCGAGGGTGGCACATGTTGAATCAAAGGGGAGGCAGGAGCAAAGAAGGTGGTACAGAGAGCAGGGTTGTTCCTGACTGTGGCACAGTGTACAGCCCCTCCTGCCTCTGCTAGCTGGATCCGGTGTGGGCAGACTGTACCGCTCACCGAGGGGTTTGTTCCTCCGAGACATCACGCTTTGTGTTTCAGAGGTTCAGCTCCCAGAGGTGCAGAAAGTCATCTCTGTCTGTCAGCTGCCTCCATGCTGCAAAGGTAGTTGGGAAGTGCACGGGGCATGGCTGCTCCAGAGTGAGAGCAAGTTGTGTGGTGTGGCCCCATCCCTGGCACAGGGGTATTCCCCCAAATCCCCAGCCTCTGGCTGGAGAAGGGATGCTTATGCTGCCTGGCCGGGCAGCTCAGTGCTATTGAGCATCCCTCCCCTCCAGCACCATGCACAGCAGAGGTATGTGATCATCCTGCAGGTCTGCACCCAACTTTTTCCCCTTCCTGCTGTCTTGGTAGCCTGGGGCATTCACCAAGCATCCCTCAGTAGCTGCAGACCCTCCTGGGGAGCAGGGAGATGCTCTCTGCTGTGCTCCTACCAGGCGAGGAGCTGGGGGCAGGTGAGGTTAGGGCTTGCTCTGCAGTGTGCTCCTCCCTAGGACTTTTTTCCAACAGTCTGTCTTCCTGCAGAAACAACCACTGTTACTGGCTGTAAGCATTTCACAGCCGTGCACTGCCTGTGGGCATAGTTCCATGTGCCTTTCGTGCTCTGTTTGCTGCCCGCAACATAAAAATTGCCCTTTTTCTACCCTGAAAAGCAGTGCTCCATCCTTCTCACACACTCTGGGGCCTGGGGGGCTTGTACCCCCAGTAACTCCTGCCACCTGCACGGGGTGTCCTATAGCCCGGGCACAAAGTGCCGTGGGTGACCCTCCACCAATTCATTTGTGCGGTGCTGCCATGGGATGCCCAGGGAGGAGGTGTCCCAGGAGCCGGATGGGATTACTTCCCGGCAAGAGCAAGTACATGGGTGAGATCAGTGCTGGGCTCTGCTCCGTCTGTCAGCATCGCAAAGCTGGGGCATGTCATCATATGTCTCTGGAGTGTCCCTTCATCTTCCCAGTGAGATCGGCTAAGGTATGACAGAGCCTCTGAAGTGCAAGGCAGGAGTATTCTGCTTTGGAAAAACCCGGGGGTCACGAGGGAGGCAGTTGGGGACCTGCTGTTTCACCCCATGGGGTCGGATCTGGTTGCGTTTGGGAGTGGCTCAGGTTAGGCTTTTGTGCTTCAGCCTTTCCAAAAGCGGGAGTTCTTCTGGCAGCTCAGCGGCCGCTGGAGGCCGGCAGTGGGGACTCCGTGGGTGCCTTCCCAACGGATGGCTTAGTCAGAAGTGACTCACCCCACCGGTCCCCGCGTGACGTTGCCTTGCTGCTCCCTCCCAGCCCCTGCTGAGCCAAAACCTCCGACTCTTTCCCTTTCTGCTCCTATTTCTGAGTTGCTGTGTCCCTCTGTGCTGCTGGAGGATCCCCTGCACTCCTTCATTTTGGCACCTGGGACCCACCCTGTTGGCTCTGTGCATATTGCGGATGATTGCTGCCCGCAGCAGGGCTTGCGGTTGGGCTTCCTCCTTCACAGAGAAATATTTGGGAGGAAAAAAAGCAGGCATACAGGCAAACCCTTTGGAAATTCCCAGGCATGCCTGCAGGATCCCTTTCCTCTCTGGGCAGTGAGTTCAAAACCCTGAGCATCCCTTGAGAGGTGGCGAGACAGCTCTGTGGCATTCCTCCAGATCTGTGTGATGACATGGCCTCAGGCCGGTTTTGTGACTAGTGAGAGCCCTGAATTAGCTTGTATCTCAGTAAGTTCAAGACCTGCAGCCCAACAGCAGGAGTCTAAGGTGTTAATGACTTTGCTGGGCTGTTGTCCAGGACCCCTCTGCTTGACTTTGCTGTTCTCTGGGATGCTAAAATTAGCTTTGGGCTACACGTTCTTCCTTATGAAGACTCTTCCCAGTAGCTGGGGGAGTGTTTCTGCAGTAAACTAGGACTAGTTGGAAGACAGAGGGTCCCCAGGAGGTTGCCTTTCCCATCCAGGTCTGAGGGAACTGATCCTGCAGCATAGCCTGGGCTATAGGAGGGAGATGTTCTCTACCTGTAGCATAGGTACTTTTGTTCAAAAATTGCAATTGCAGCCATGAAACAGCAACAGGCAGAAGGGATGCTTGGGATACAAAGGCTGTTTCCATGTCTTTGAGTATATGTGTGCAAGCGGGGTGGCTCTGGACGTCCTGTGACCCTATAGCTAGACCTTTTCGCCCTCCTGCTTCTTGGTGTCCACAGGCTGTGCTGGAGGTGTCTTGTAGGGCTTTGGTGTGTCCGTCTGCATAGGCTTGACGGCTTTAGGTGCTCTGGAGCAAATGTCCTTGTGGGGCTCCCTCTCTCATATCTCCTGCCCCTTCCCAACTTTCTGGCTTCCTTCAGACCCAGCGTTGCAATCTGTTCTGCTTCTTCCTGTCCTCCCCCACTGCCTCTGTAAGAAACCAGCTGGCTAAAAAAAAAAATAATCTCTGCTTCCCAGCTTGCAGCAAGCGAGCCCTTGGCTGCTGTGATGTAATGCCACCCAGCCCCTCCTGCATCCCTCTGGCCCTAGTGGCTTCCCCACATTGCATCTGGAGCACCAATGCCTTTTCCCTGTTGCCACATCTCATTTTTGCAGCTGGAGTTGGGTGGGAGCCAGCAGAGGCATCTCCAAAACCTGCTGCCTTGACAGTTACAGCAGCACTGGCCTTGGACAGCTTTGTGGTCCATGGTATGTCCCTGCCACCCTTGGCTGCTGAGTGGCTGACCTGACAGCAAACACCTGCAGCACAGTGGCTTTGCCAGCCACTGCAAACCAGGGACAGCTTTTCTTACACATTGCACAGGATTACCTTCTTTTTGGGGTGCTGCTTCACGTTAAAAGAGTTTGTTCTCTCCCGGCTAAGCCTGCTGAACTGACTTGATCAGCAAGGAAGTAGTGGGAATGGGGATGGAGCAGGACTGTCCCTTTGCAAAGGCAGCAACCTGCGCCATTGGGTTTCTCTCCAAGAGCTGCCATCCAGGGATGTCTTGGCCCAGCCACGTCCCTGCTGCCTGGCATCTGGGGCTGGCCTGCTGGTGTCCCCCAGCCCTGCCTCCATCCCACCTTCCTGGGTGCAGAAGGTCTTATTTTCACCCTGGACTCATCCTTTATGCTTTCCCCACCTCCCTGCAGCCTTGAATCAGGAGGAAGGATTCTCATACAGCAGGACGTGTAAGCTTTACTCCTTCCTGCCTATGAGTCCCTGCTCGTGTCAACCCTTGTGCTGCCCAATAGCTGAGCACCGCCACAGCATTCCTTGTGTCCTGCTAGGGCAGCAGGCACTGGGGTTACGTTAGGCTTCAGCTCCTGCATCTGCCTGTGCAGCTGATGAGGTTTTCTTTGGCACGGGGAAGTGTGTTTGGGCCTGATCCTGCTGGGCACCCTGGCCTCCAGGCACTCAATGCAAGCACTTTGCTGGCCGAGCGAGAGTGGTCCTTGGTGGGATGGGTCCTTGGTACAGCAGCGAGCTGCCTCCTGACCCCACTGCAAGGCAACAGTGCTGGCTGCATTGCTCAGAGGCTGGTAGAATGTCACTTCCGCAGTGGGTGATGCTCTTGGAAGAGGCCACCCAAGGAGGTCCTCAGCTACAAGGTCCATGTGGTGCCCAAGTGCCTGAGATGTGATGCGTGCACCCTATATGCCATCTCCAATGTGCTGTCCTGCAGCCATCGCTTTCATAGAATCATAGAATTGTTAACGTTGGAAAAGACCCTTAAGATCATTGAGTCCAACTACTAACCTATCACTGCCAAGTCCTCCACTAAACCATACCCTCAAGCACCACGTCTACCCTTCTTTTAAATACCTCCAGGGATGGAGACTCAACCACCTCCCTGGGCAGCCTGTGCCAATGTTTGACAGCCCTTTCGGTGAAGAAGTTTTTTCGAATGTCCAACCTAAACTTCTGGTACAGCTTGAGGCCGTTTCCTCTCGTCCTAAAGCTTTCAGGCAACGAGGCTGCTTTTAAGCCAGTAGGGAATTTATTTTCCTGGAGATGTCAGGTCTGAATATCTTGGCTCTCCAGGTTTCCTTCACTCAGCTGGCAAGGAGGACAACTCCTCCATGATCACTTCCCTCCTGGGGCTGGCATCCTTTCTCTTTATCCAACTTCAAGTGTTCCTGCTTCAGACTGACCCACAGGGCCCATATACGTTGTCTTTCAGTCTTGTCCTCTGTTTCAATTGCTAGTCTTGTGTGTTGTTTTGTTTCTTTTTTTTTTTAAGATGATACATCTCTTCCAGCCTCCACCTGGTGCTGGTTCAGCTGGTGATGTTGGGGAAGCCATTGGGAGGAGGTGGGATGCTCACATTTTGCTCAGCAAGGGGGAGACCCCAGGACTCTGCTTCGGCTGCATGCTTGGCCCAAATATTCCCTGCATTTGTCTTGTGCTTGGCCGCACCCTCACCTGGTGTAAGGGAGCTCTCTTGGCCGGAGGCCCAGCGTACTCTCTGGAGACATGGAGATGGGCTGCACAGCTGAGGTCTCCAGATCTCTCGTGCACATCAGGCAGCCTGGGGCTTACCCCTGAGCTCTCTGGAGTTCAGGGTGTCCCATGGGGCGGCTGGGCACTGTGGGAGGGACCCCTCCTGGGGTGGGTGTGTTTTGGGGAGTTTACGTAGCCACTCCCACATGCAGGGCTCCTGCTTTATCCCACTGCATTAGCAGGGTCCTGGGCAGTTTGGAATCCCTTTGGTGAACGCTACTTGCTATGGGGTGAGCTGCTGGAGTTGCACGCACTTGTTTGTGCCTGGGCTGCTACCTCCCTCTGCCTTCAGGGCATGTCATCCCCCACCAGCATCTTCCTGTTGTTGGAGGTGCTGCACAGTGGCAAAGCTGCTGCTCCCCACATTTTGGCCATCTGCTAGTGATAGAGCCAGGGTCTCCTACTGCTGGGGTGATGCCATGTCTCCTGGTGGCACTGTCCATCTGGAGGCACACCGAGCTATTAGAGGGTTTGACAAGTGAATGCGGACATGGCATGTGCCTTTCCCAGCAGTCAGGGACAGGGTTGCAGCTCCAGTGGACGACGTCTCGCCCATCCCTGAGGGGAGCAGCAGCGTCCACTCGCAGGATGTGGTGTGGTTGATCCTGCTGTAGTGCTTGGTGGCTTTCCCAAGCAGATTGCTGTGGACATCACTTGTAGACACAAATGATGGGAATTTTGTATCCCAGCTTCAGAAGCAGCTGTGTTTGGTATGTTTACAGATGGATGGAAATGTGTCTTTACCCTCTTGCCACCACCAAAGCCCTGGCAGCCTGTGTGGTGGTGCTTTCAGCACCAGAATGGCTTTTTCAGCTTGCATAGAACCTGGTGGAGGTTTTCCAAGGTTCCCAGATCTGCTTTGCCCAGCTCTCTAAAATTAACCATGTAACCTTCCTAAAAATACTCAGAGGGCAGTGGCCCCTGGAGAGCACCAGCACTGCTTGCTCCTGATTTCTAGACCAAGCCATCGGAGAGATGAGATCACCTGGCAACGTGTGTCTTACAGCCCTGGAAAGCCCTTGGCTTTCTCAGTCTCCTGCAACATATGAGAGTCCAAATCTGGATCTGAACTGCCTTTCCAGGCCAGCCCACTTCCTGCAGCACCTTCTTTTCCCTGCTTGCTCCTGGTAAGAGCTGGTGCCTGTCTGCACATCTCTACTTACAGAGATGGTGTTAGCTTCAGGTTTAACATGCTGCAGGCAGGGGCATCGCCAGCTGCCCTGTGCACCTTAGGAGGGAGGAAGGGTCTATAGCCTTTCCCTGGAGCATCCCCCGAGCCTCCCTGTGGCTGTGGGAGGCCCAGGCAAGGAGGAATAGCTGGGCCCTTCTTCCTTCACTCTCTCTTTTTTTTTTTTTTTTTTTTTCCCTAGGCATGTGGGAGGAGGGTGGAAAGGGCTTGAGGAGGAGGGAGGGAGCTGAATTTTCCATGAGCAGCTGTCACAATGTAATCTCCTGCGTCGCTCAGGCTGGCAGCTTAGGCAGGATAAATTAATGGGGATTTCGGGGAACATGGAAAATACCATGGCCTGGAGAGGGCTGGCCACATGGGGAGCGGCCCTTTCATCTGCAGGACCAGCTCCAGGCCCCAGCACCTGCCTGAACTGCAGAGGGATGCTCCGAGGCACTGGGCTCGGTGCCTGCCACTGTCAGGTGCCAGCTGTCCCCTGTCCTCAGTAGTTTTCCATCTACCACCTTCCCCCAAAGGTCACCCAGAGAAGGGGCAAGGGAGGCAGACCCCCTTCTCTAGCTTCTCCTTCCTGCTGGCATTGGGCTCCCTTTGGCTCCTGCTGTGGAGGGGGATGTCAGCAGTTGCTCTTGCAATGCCAAGTAGTTGTGCTGACAGCTGGGGTGTAGGGCAGCCCCCCACCCCAGGGGCGTTTCCACGCTGGCTCATCACTCCTGCTCAGACCCAGGAATTTATGCGATTGCATTTTCTAATTTTTACTTTGTTTTTTTCAACCCTCCATCTTGTGAAATGCAGAGCCAGGAAAGTGTGTGTGCTTCTGTGCTTGGCTCAGCCTGCGGACCCATGCGGCAGTCAGCATCTGTGGCTGGAGCACACCACACACATGCTGGGGTTTGAGCGCAGGCCCCTCTGTCTGTGCAATGTCCCTGTGTCCTTGCCATGGGGCTGTGGGGTCCCCATCCCACAGCCAGCTGCCCAGGGAGCGCCAAGGAGCGTGACGGGTGTTTGTGCTGGCTATTTATAAATGTGCTAAAGCCACCCCAGCTAGCAAAGAGGCCTGGAGATATGGCAGCAACCACTCACTGGAGCCTGCAAAGGGCCCTGCCCTTTCCCAGGCTCCTGCTGCTTTGCCTGCTGCTGGTAGTTGTGCCCTGTCAGCCACGGGCTGGGCAGTCTCATCCAGGACCTTCTCCCTTTGCCCCGGTTGCACATCTCATAGGATCCCTTCAGGTGCTGCTGGAGCCAGCAGATCTGGAGCAGCTTAAAATAACACACTGACACAGAAAAAGGGGGGACCAGAGAAAATGAGGTCTTCCTGTGCAGTGCACGGGGGACAGTACCTAACCTCTGCAAATGTCTTTCCCTGACACCAAGCTAGCAGCCGAAACACCTTTTCCAAAGGGAGCCCTTTGCAGCTGCCTGGTGCCAGGGGCTTGCTGTTGGAAACTGGTCCCTGGAGCTTCTCTGGTAGGGACTGGCATCCGCGGAGCTGGCAGACCATCTGCGTTCAAGCAGAATTGGTTCAGCTGGGGACAGGGGCAGGCGGGCTGCCAGGGGAGCCTGGGGATGGAAAAGGTGTCTTGCAAGGGGAGGCTAGTTGGGTCCTGCAGAAGGCAGGCTGGGAGGCTATCTGAGCCTGCGCTATAAATACACCAGGTGGGTAAACACTGGGGAGGAGAAAAAAACCCAACTGTTTCAGCTAATGGGCACTGCTGCCACAAGGTACAAATCGGTCAGGAGTAAAATGAGGCCAGAGAGGAGAAGGCAGATGGGTGCTGCTGCCTGTGAGGCTCTGGCTGCTGGCGCTGCCCTTTTGGCTGCGGCTTGGTGCAAACAGGACCAGACTCGCAGTGGAGACCCTGTGGCTTGTTGGCACTGGGGCAGGCATGTGTCCCTGTGGTGGCATGCTGCAGACCAGCCTGGCACCCCACCAGAGGGGCCCCTGGGCCTGAGGGCTCCTTGTTTTAGCAGGTCCCTTTAGAGCCAGTCCCCCACGATCCACAGTGCTCGTTCTTGCAGTGCCCTCCTGGGAAATAACCACCCTCCAGAGGGGCAGGAGTCGGCATCCCTGTCCTAGCTTTTCATCTGGGGAGCTGGGAAGTAATCTGTACTTATCACTGCTGCTAATGAGAAGGTGCTCAGGTGTTGAGCAGTTACCCTGGCTGTTCGCATCGCAAAGGTCTGAGCTGCCTCCCATTAAAGCCACCCACATTTTCTCCTTCCAAGAAGCAAAAAAAAATGCCCTTGCCACGTGGACGTGGTGGCAAACAAGAACCTGATTCATCCTTAGATAATTTGTGTACGTTCCTTTTTCTCTTCTCTCCTGAGCAGCCTTTGCATATATATGAAGAATGCTTTTAAGCAGCACTGCAGTCAAACCTGATCTGCTTTTAGAAGACAGGTCCTTAAATTACCCTCTCCCTCTCTGCAGGGAGGGAATTGCTAGATATTCTGGTACAAACCCGTGGTGGTGGTGGCATGTGCGTGTTTGGCTGCATGGGCTTGAGCCCTGCTGCACTGTGTGGTGACAAACCGCACAACCTTGAGCTGGCTGCAGTGGGAGGGCAGGGAGTCCCAGTCAGGTGACATGCAGGGCTTGTTGGGGATTTGATCCCTGGGAGTTTGGGGCTTGGAAATCTGGATTTGGGGCAGTCTTACTTGGTGGTGCTGGCGATGATGCCGTGGCGGTCTGCGTGGCTTGGGCAGGTGGTGGCACTGGTGTGATACCCTGGCACCAGCTGGGTCCCGTCCTCATGCCCAACCAAGGATGCAGAGCAGGTCTGGACATCACAGCCAGCTTCATCCAAGAGTCCAAGTCCGGCAGGTCTGGGTGATGAGGCAGGGCCAAGGTCAAGCAGGGATGTCAGCCTGTGGGGTCCCCCTACTCTTGGGGCTGCTGGCTGGCATTGGAGGGGCAAGCACCCACCTCACTCCTGCAAAAAGCTGGAAGAAGCATCAGTTTGAGCTTATGGCTCCAGCCTGCCAGTCCTCTGCTTCAGCACTACAGAAGAACCTCCTTCCTTGCAGCTTTTCTGGCTCAGCCATGCAGGGCTGAGCTACAGCAGGAGGGGCAGCACCACCCTGGAATGGGGACGTGCTCCTGCATTTGCCAGCTGCAGGGTGCTGTGTGGCCCGGGCTGCTCCTCGCCCTTTAAGGCCCAGCAGCAGCTGATGGCCACGTGTGTGCTGCCTTGGCTCGCTTTCTGTGCCCTCTGCGCGGCGGGCACGGGGACGACCGACGCGCTGTCTCAGGCAGCTGTACCCTGCGCCGGCGCTGCTGGCAGCCAGCACAGGATGAGCAGGCACCCAGTGGGCACTGTGTGGGGTGTGTGTGCCACCATGCAGGCAGCAGGTGAGGGGCTGCCTGCTGCCCCGCCGTGGCCTCGGGGAGTCCCCAGGATGTGGGATGAGCTCCTCTTCTCCCCTTGCTAAGGGCTCATCTCTCCACTCTCCCTCCAGGTTTCAAGTGCCCCATTTGCTCCAAATCTGTGGCTTCTGACGAGATGGAAATGCACTTTATCATGTGTCTGAGCAAACCTCGCCTCTCCTATAACGGTAAGGGCTGGCAGCCAGGCTATGTGGGGGACACAGCGTCCTGCTGGCTTGGGATTGCTCTGGGCAGGCCGGAGAGACGCTTGCTGCAGGCTGTATGGGCAGGCAGCTTGGCTGGGTTTGCCAAGAGGGCTGTGCTCCAGCGGACTGGTGCAGCTCATGGTCCCTGCTCTGCTCCACTACCCTAGCATGGCTCAACCCCACTGCTTTTGCATCGGGACCTTTCGTAACACAGCCCCGTCCCTGTGTTGCTCACCACAGTGTGCCGTGCCGGAGGGAGCCGCCCTGGCCGGGCATCCTGCCTGGCTAGGGCAGGGCATGTGTCCTCCTGGGCTGCCCCTCTAAAGGACCGTTGCCTTCCTCCCCTGCTTGCTGGCAGCAAGGCTTACTGGGCTGAGCACTGGTCTCCAGGCTCCTGTATATCCCATCCTCTCTCCTGACCACTCGGCAGAGTGGTGCTCACCCCCCTACTCAGTGGTGCTTTTTTTGGAAGCTCAGGTAGGGGGTGTGTTTGCTGCAGCCGCCCCAGCCCCATCTCCCCACTGTGCCTGCATCTGAGCCTCCTGCCAGTATTTGCCAGTGCTGCTGCCACTCAGCTGCCCCATGCCAGCTGCCTCCGCAGAGGTGGCCATGGGTTCCCCTCCATCCCGGGAAGGGGGACACCATAGTGGACCGTGTCTAACCCACTGCCCTCTCCTCCCCTCCCAGATGATGTGCTGACCAAGGACGCTGGCGAGTGCGTGATCTGCCTGGAGGAGCTGCTGCAGGGGGACACGATAGCCAGGCTGCCCTGCCTCTGCATTTATCACAAAAGGTACCGCCATGTGCGAGGGGACGCAGCCAGGCGGGTGGCAGGGGGACAGGCAGGGCCATCCCGAGGTTTGGCAGCACAGTGGTGACGCACTCTCCTCTCTCCAGCTGTATAGACTCATGGTTTGAAGTGAACAGATCTTGCCCGGAGCATCCTTCTGATTGACCCACCGGGCGTGCTTGCTGACTTCTCTCAAAGGTGAGCCTGTGGCGGGCTGTTGAGCCGTGATGTACCCCTGCTGGCTTTGAGTCCTGGGCCAGGAGAGGTGCGTGGGGTGGGGTGGGATGGGGTGGCCATGGCTCCTGCTCCTCACCTGGGATCATCTCTCTCTGCCTTTGCAGGGCACCTTGCTATACCTGCTGTACCTCCTCTCCCCATCCCCCCTGCCCCGCCTGGAGTTTTGGGCTGACTTTAAATTCTTCGAGAAGACAAAAATAAAACCCAGAAACTTGAATCCACTTGGGACAACGGCGATTTTTTTTAAATTTTATTTTATTATTTTTATTCGTTTTGTCGGGGTTTGTTTGTTTGTTTGTTTTTGTTTTATTTTTTTTTTTATTTAAATGATTGGAAAAAAAAAGAAACATCCAGGAGAAGACAGTGTGAGAAAAGCAGAGCGACCTGCTCTCCCCTCCACAGTCGTTGGTCACCAGGAGAGCTCTGCCCACCAGGGGCCCCGGGGACGCCCTCGGCTGAAACCCTGCCATGATGTTTGGCTTTTCTCCCCAAAACGAAGGGGAAAGCTGCCGGGGGACAGCCAGCCAAACGGAGCATGCGGCATTTCTCACCGGCAACCCCCCCACCTCCCGCCTGGACTCTCCCGGGGGCTCTGCTCGGTTTTTTTGCACTGACTAAATGGGAATTTTCTCCTCTCTCCCATCTCCCTTTTGGAGATCTCCACCCCGGCCCCAGCAAAATGAGACGGGGACTCTGCCCCACGCCAGGAGCGGGGCCACCGCTCCCCCCTGCCAAGCCACGGGGGTCCGTCTTTCAAGTGTTTACAACGAGAGAAAAAAAAAAAAGAAAAAAAAGGAAAAAAAGAAGAAAAAAAAAGAGAAAACCAACAAAAAAAAAAAACCAAACCACAACTGAAGCTTTGTGTTGACTGGCGTGTTCTTCGATTTGAGCTTCCCTGCCCTGGTGATGTTTACAGACTGGTCACTCTTTAACTCAGCTATAACCACTCAGAGACTGGAGAGCCGCAGCATCCCCGCCGCCCCCTCCTGCTGCCCCCAATGCCAGGATCCTCTTGCCAAAACCGCCCCTCTCCCCCTTCCTTTCCATCTCCTTTGAGTCAAACCCTTTCAAGGAGGGTACAGGGGAAGGACCCCAATGGCTCCCTGGATGCCCCCGGCCATGGGGGTGGCTTTGCCAGAGGTGCCAAGACAGTGTCGGTTCATGGCAGTGACCCGCCCCAGCCCATCCCTGTCCCCTCCTGGTGCGGCGGGCACGTTTTTGTTGGTGAGACCTCCCCTGCCGGTGGCCATGCCCCTGCGGGAAACCTTTCTGTATTTATATATTAAAAAAAAACAGGAAAAAAACTTAGGAGTTCAGAGCTTGGGGGGAGCTTCCTTCATTGGTCAAGGTGTTTTGATATGGTATTAAAACAATGTTCAATAAAATATTCACTGTTATTTTATTTCATTGACTTTCTTGGTGAAGCAGGCGATGCCTGTGGGGTGCTGATGCCCCTTCCCTGTGTCTGCTTGCCATGGGGATGGCAACAGCAGTACTCAGCAGTTCCCAGAGAGCTCGCAGCCCTACACCACTGGCACCACACCTCTGGGGAGGTGGCTAAAGTGGGTCCCTGCCCAGTTCCCCTACCTTGTGGGTGTCTGTGGGCACTGCCTGGGACAGGGACAGCCCTGGGGAGGGGCTGGGGAGTCCTGTCCTCTTCCCACCCGCCCCGCTCCCCCCCCAAAAGACATCATGGCACAGGGAAGGGGTGGATGCAAAGGGCTTTATTGAGGGGTTGGGGGTCCCACACCCACAGGGAGGGGACGGGGGGTGTTTGGGGGAACAGGGAGAGTGGCAGTACAGGGCAGCGCGGCCACCCCAGCCCTGACTGGGGGTGGCTGTCCCCCTGCCAGCTGGATGCCGGTGCCGGGTCCCCTCAGAGCACCTTGCCGGGGTTCATGAGGTTGTGGGGGTCCAGCGCGGCCTTGATGCAGCGCAGGGTGTCCAGCCCCTCCTGGCCCAGCTCCTCCAGCAGCAGCGCCCGCTTGCCCAGCCCCACGCCGTGCTCCCCAGTGCAGGTGCCCCCTGCCGCCAGTGCCCGCCTGTGGGAAGGGAGGTCAGGGGGTGGCACGGGGCCATCTGTGCCCCTGTCCCCGTCCCCCTGGGGGGGTCCCTGTCCCTACCTGCCCAGACGCTGGGCAAAGGCGTGGACGCGCTGTGCCTCGGCTGGGTCCTGGGGGTCAAAGACGAGGAGGCAGTGGAAGTTGCCGTCACCCACGTGTCCCACCATGGGGCCTGCGGGGCTGTGGATCAGGCAGGGCACGGGGGGAGGACAGGGGTCCCCCCAGCTGACCCCTCCCGCCCTGGGGGGCCGTGGCCCTGCTGACCAGTGAGGCCGGAGCCCTGCAGGTCCCGCTGGGTCTCTACCACGACGTCGGTCAGGCGGGAGATGGGCACGCAGATGTCCGTGGAGTAGCCCTGGGCAGGGCAGAGCCATGGCACCTGCAGCTCCATGGTGCGCTGCCGCCATCATCCCGTTCCCCAAGCCCGTCCCTCACCTGGCAGCCAGGCCGCAGGGCCAGGGCAGCGTACCAGGCTCTGTGGCGCATGGCCCAGAGCCGCCCACGCTCCTCCGGCTCTTCCGCCCAAGCCAGGCCGGAGCCACCGTTCAGCCGCACAATCTCCTCTGCCGGCACCGGGAGCCCTTGGATGGGGCCAGGAGGGGACCCACAGCAGCCCCAGGCACCCAGCCCTTGCCCCGGGACCCCCAGTCTCCATCCTGGGCACCCATCCCTACTCCCCCAGTCCCTGGTCCTGGCACCCATTGTCATCCTTGAGACCCTGGACCCTCAGTCCTCCAGTCCCCTGCTCTGGGCACCTGTTCCTTGCCCTGGTGATGCCAAGGTCCCCTAGTCAGTGGCCCTGGGCACCCGTCCCTCATCCCAGGACACCCCTGCTCCCCCAGTCCCTGGGCACCCATCACACACTCCAGAGCCACACCATGGTCCCCAGCACCAGCCTCACCCTGGGACATCGCTGGTCCCCCATGGCCATAGGCACCTGTTCCTTGCCCTGGCGACACCCTGGTACCCTAGTCCCCAGCTCTGGGCACCCACCCCTCACCCTGGTGACTCTCCAGGTCCCCCAGATCCCATTCTCGGGCACCTGTGCTTCACCCCAGGGCACCTCTGAGTCCCCCATCCCTCACCCCTGGGTGCCCACCATGGCCCACAGCCCCAGGCCCACTCTCCCCAACCCCAGGCACCACGTCCCCGTGCTGACGCCGTCCCTACCCGCCTGCCGCTGCTGCTCAGCCAGGCTGTGCCGGGAGCCATGGAGCTCCAGGAGGAGCGTAGCTGCTGCTGGCAACTCCAGCCCGCTGAAGCGGCTGCAGGCGCCCACCATCACCTCGTCCAGGAACTCTGGGTGGGAGGAGGCGGCACTGAGCCCCGCCAGCCACCGGCCCGTGGCCCCACTGCCGGCCCCTGGCACCCACCGATGCGGGCCACGGGCACAGCGGCCTGCAGCACTTGGACGGTGCAGGCCACGGCTGCCCGCACACTGGGGAAGGCGGCAATGGTGGTGGCGACGGCCTCGGGCAGGGGATGCAGGCGCAGCGTGGCCTGTGTCAGGAAGCCCAGGGTGCCCTCGGAGCCCACGAAGAGTGAGGTCAGGTCGTAGCCGGCCGCCCGCTTCCTGCGCAGGGCCGGTGAGCGGGTGCCCGCAAGGCCCCTGCCCGTCCCGGCCCGCCGGTGCCCACCTGGCCTGGCGCCCGGGGCCGGCAGTGTGGAGCAGGCGTCCATCCGGCAGCACCACACGCAGGTTGAGCACGTTGGGCCGCATGGTGCCGTAGCGCACCGCATTGGTGCCCGAGGCGCCCGTGGCTGCCATGCCGCACAGCGAGGCGTCCGCCCCGGGGTCTGCAGGCAGGGGAAGGGGACGGGGCCATGGGATGTCCCCAGGGGACGCTACGCCATGTCTGCCCAGCACCCCAGGAACCCAGCCCCGCAGCCGCCCCTGCCCACCCTTGGGAGCACGGGGACCCCAGAACCCCTGGTGCTGTGGGGCCCCAGTACCGCTGGGACCACGGTACCCACTCCCTCAGGGACACCCCGGGGACGACAGCACCTCAGTGGGGACCCCCAGCACCCTTGGGACCACAGCACACCCATGGGCACCGCCAGCACCTCTGGGACAACAGCAACCCCAGTCCTATGAGGACCCCAGCATCTTTGGGACCAGAGCAAGCCCAGCCCCATGGGCACCCTGGCACAACCCTGGGACCACGGCACACCCAAGGGAATCCACCAGTACCTCTGGTCCCATGGCACCCCAAGGGGAGCCTCCAGCACCCCTGGGACCCCAGCACCCTAGCCCCATGGGCTCCCCAGAAACCCCTGGGACCATGGCAAAGCCATGGACATCCCCACTTGGCCTGGGACCGTGAAGGGGACCTAGCACTACTGGGGCCACAGCACCCCCAGCCCCATCAGCAACCCTGCTACACCCCTGGGACCATGGCACCCTTGGCCCCATGGTCTCTCCCAGCACCCCAGCGCTCCCAGCACCCCCAGCCCCACAGGTGTCCCCGGCACCACCAGTTCTGCCACCTCCAGCCCCAGGGCCCCCCGAGATGTTGCGCCGGCGCCCACGGTACCGACAGGGAACCAGAGCCCCGTGCCACGCAGGTGGCTGTTGAGGGCCTTGTGGGTGACGCCGGGCTCCACCACCACCGAGAAGTCCTCGAGGCTCAGCTCCGTGATGGCGTCCATGCGGCTCAGGTCGAAGCAGACGCCGCCCTGGCACGGGGGCACCCGTGGGGCTGGGCATGGCCCTGGGCGGGGGCTGGGCAGGGGGTGCCGGGGGGGGTCTGTACCTGCACGGCATTGACGCCGCCCTCGAGGCCGGTGCCGGTGCCAAAGGGCACCATGGGCACGCGGCAGCGGTAGCAGAGCGCCGCCAGCTCCTGCACCTGCTCCACCGCCTGGGGCCACACCACGGCGTCCGGGGGGGCACAGCTGTGGGACAAGGCGGCACCACTGCCCTACGGACCTCCCCCTCCCCGAGACCCTTCCCCTCCCTGAGAACCTTCCCCTCCCCGAGAACCTTCCCCTCCCCACATCCTTTCCTCCAGGTACCTACGTGTGCATGGACTCGTCGTGGCCGTGCTGCTCGCGCACCGTCATGGCCATGGAGACGTTGGGGCCCCCGACCACGGCCTTCAGGGCCTCCACGAAGTCAGGGGGCAGGGGGCGCTGCGGGGGGAGGGGAGTGGGCAAGGGCCCCATCAGGGCAGGGGCAGGAGGGTCCAGTCTGGGGGCCACGGGCCTGGGACCCTCACCCACAGCCGAGGGCATGGGGCCACACCAGGAGCCCTGACCCTCAGTGCCCCCCGTGCAGCCCCCCCACCTCCAGCCCCACCTTGGAGCAGCAGTGCCGTCGCCCCAGGGTCCTCCCCAGCCCCAGCACCCGCCCCAGACGCAGAGCCATGGTGGGGACGGCCAGGGCCGGGAGCAGGACACTGCCCTCCCCGCCTCCCGGCCCTTCCCCTCCCCTGTCCCCTCCTCTCCCGCCAGCGGCACTGCCACGCTAAGGTGGCTCAGGCTGGGACAAGTGTCCCTTCCCAGCCGGGGGGCCCTGTGCTTCCAGCACCCATGCTGGGGGTCCCCACACCTGCCCAGGTGTCCCCACACCTGACCGCGGCCCCACGTGTCCACCCAGGGAACCCCACACCCACCCAGCTGTCCCCACGCCAGGCCACATCCCCCTGGGGCTGGCCAGGTGTCCCACTCCCCACACAGCTGTCCTGCTCCTACACCTGGCCTCGTGTCCCCACGCCGGGTGTACAGCCGGCTGTCCCCGAGCCTGCTCAGGTGTCCCTGCACCTGGACACGCGCCCCTTTCTTGCTCAAGTGTCACCAGGGGAGGCCACGTGTCCCCAGGCCTCCTGCCCTCCTTGGGCAGGGGTCCCCAAGCCCAGCCACGTGTCCCCTGCCTGGTCTGGTTCCCTGCGCTCGGCCACGTGTCCCCGCACCTGGTCACGTGTACCGGACCCTACAGGAGGCCATGTGTCCCCGTGCCGCCAGCCTTCCTGCCAGGTGTCCCCATACCCAGAGAAGCATCCCCATGACCTCTGCATGCCCAGCCACATGTCCCCCAGCCAGCCGGTGGCCCCGCGCCCCCCTCCCGCCCATCCCGGTGCCGCAGCGAGGAGGCAGCACGGTGGGGTTGGGCAGCGCTTTATTGCCGGCCTCAGTTGGCCGCCAGGATAGAGTTGATCCAGTTGCGGAGCATAGTGACACGGGCGTAGACGCCGGGCGTGCTGGGGTCGCAGGTGCTGCTGCCCCAGGAGACGATGCCCACCAGGGTCCAGGCGCCATCCTTCTGGCACACCAGCGGGCCCCCGGAGTCGCCCTGCAGGCAGCGGGTGAGGGCAGAGGCTGGGGGATGGGGGTGGCTGGCGGGGTGGGGTGGGGGGGCCGGGGGCACCTACCATGCAGGAGGAGGCGCCATCAGCGCCAGCGCACACCATCACGTCAGCGATGCGGTACCCCCAGTACTGCTTACACTGCGTGTTGGTGAGCAGGGGCAGGGCCACCTGCTGCAGCACCGCCGGTGTCTCTGGGGCTGCGGGCAAGGGGGACAGCATCAGCGCCATGGACGGGACAGGGACAAGAACAGGAGCGGGGACAGGGCTTGGGATGGGGACGGGGATGGGGATGTGGACAGGAGTGAGGAGGAGGACGATGACGGGGACTGGGCATGGAGATGAGGACAGGAATGGGTCAGGGTTGGAGGCTGGGTATGTGGATGAGGAAGGGGACAGAGATGAGGATAAGGACGGGGATGGGGATGGGGCTTGGGGATGAGAATGGTGTCTGGGGATGAGGAAGGGGACAGGGATGAGGATGGGGGTGAGCACGAGGATGGGGGTGAGCACAAGGATGAGGATGAGCACGGGGATGAGGACGGGGATAGCGATGGGGTTTGGGGATGGGGACAGGAAGATGCAGTACCGTTGGGGTCAGTGAGTCCCCAGCCAGTGGTGACACAGGTCATGCCCCCTGGGAAGTCATCGGTGGGCTGGGGCAGGCAGACAGGGGACACGCGGGCCGACAGCCGCGCTGGGGTGGCCAGTTTGAGCAGGGTGATGTCGTCGCGGATGGTCAGCATGTTGAACCTGGGGTTCTTGAAGACCTGGAGCGGGTGGCACTGCGTGCCAGGCACTGGGGACTCCACAGGGACCAACAGGGACCATGGGGACTGACGGGGACCCAGGGGACTGATGGGGACCCAGGGGACTGATGGGGATCCTGGGGAATGGCCCTGTGTGTGCCAGGCTGACAGGGTCCCTGGGGTGCAGGTCCCAGCCCCTGGGACACAGGGGAGCAGGGAGGCAGCGGAGACCCGTGGGGGACCACAGGAAGCAGACTCCAAGTCCTGGGTTGATGGGGACCCAGGGACCAAGCCCCAACCCCCGCCAGGGCAGCCCCCAGCCTGGGGGCACCGGGAGCAGGGGCACCCCAGGTCACATCACCCACAGGGACTGATGGGGACCCTGGGTGCCTGGCCCTCCCCATCCCTTAGGGGTCCTGGGGATGGGGTCCCAACTCCCAGGATGAGGGCGAGCAGGGACACCCCGGGGGACCCAAGCCCAGGGATGCGGGGCACCATGGACACCCCAGGGGACCTGACCCTCAGGATAAGGGGACCAGGGACCCCCTGGGGACCCAAACTCCAGGACAAGGAGGGGACCCGGACCCACAGGGCTCCCCATGGTGGCTGTGGGACCCTGCAGGCACATGGCCCCCGTGCCGGCCGTACCTTCTCGATGCCCAGCCTCTGCTCATCAGGGGAGGGCGAGTCCTGGTCGTATGCGCCCACCACTACGATGTCGGTGGTCCTGGGCATGAGCAGGTGCTGAGCACCGGGCACCGGCATGGGGATAGGGGGTTCCTTGGGGACCCCGTGCCTGTGCCCAGCCCCAGGTCAGCTGGCAGTAGAGCCAGTGCCTACCTGACGCCGCAGTGGGCAGCGGTGACCACCCAGTTCTCGCTGATCAGCGACCCGCCACAGAAGTGGAAGCCGTTGTGGCGCTGGCAGGGAGAGCTGCTGTCAGCACCTGGCACCACCGGCACCACTGCCGGGGTGCTCTGTGCCTGGTCCCTGCCCCAGCACCCTCCCTGGCACCCAGCACAGCACCCAGCCCTGCTGCAGGCACTCACCTGGAGGGAGACCTGCCATGGCCAGGATCCCGGCACCGCCGGCTCCCCGTTGACGATGCGGTTGTAGCCGTTGATAACGGGTGTGATGGCGGGCACGCCACAGCCTGCGGGGCACAGGCACCCATGGGACAGGGGCTCTGGCTGCTCAGGCCCTGTGCCCCCTCCCCATCGCCACCCCCCTGAGCCCATTGCCTGCCCCACCAAGCCCCGCAGCCCCACGCACTCTCCAGGGAGAGAGTGGCACGGGCAGAGCCCGCCAGCGCCAGGCAGCTCAGCAGCCACAGCAGAGCCATCACCACTCGTGGGGACACCCCCTGCCTGGGGCTCAGCACCTCTTATACCTGTCGCTGGGCACAACCCTGCTGTTGGCCTTGCTTCCACGGCCTCGGGAGATAGCGTGGCACCTGGCACAGCTCTGCTGGCACAGTACCAGCCCTGGCACTACTGCCATCACCGAACCCCTGGGTGCCTTGAGGGCCTGGCCCTGAATACCAGTAGGGAATTCATGCTCCAGTTTCAGGCCTGCTGGCAAGAGCCCTGCACACCAAACCCTGGGTGCTGGTGGGCAGCAGGTTGTCTGTGCCATGGCCCCTCTGGGCAGCTGTGGTGCAGAAGTCAGAGCATTGCTGGCAGGTCAAGGGAGGGACCCTGCTCAGCACTGAGGAGGGAGAGGCTGCCCCTGGAGTGCTGGTTTCATTGCTGGGCTCCCCAGTACAAGACAGACCGTGACACAACTGACTTCCCAGGGATATGTGGAAGGGACAGAAGCATCTCTCATGGGAGTAGAGCTAGGCTCTTTCCACTGGTGCCCAGTGCCAGGAGCAGAGGGGATGGGATGACCTGACAGGCAGGAGGGTTCCTCTCACTATCAGGAGACACGTTTTTAAATGTGGGGTGACCAAGCACTGGCACAAGTTTCCCCAGGCAACCGTGGAATCTCCATCCATAGAGAAACCACCTGGAAATGGTCCCTGGATGACCCTGCTGGGGTTCAATCAGATTAGCTCCAAGGTCCTTTCCAACTCCAATCACCCAACGGCCAGTGACAGCCTGTCCATGCACCAGGCCAAGGAGCAAGTTGAAGCCAGCACTTAAACGCTACCGCTGTTATCCACAACCCCAGCCAAGGCCACCAGCTCCAGGTGTTGCACTCCCAAGCCCAGTCCTGGTGCTGTGCCAGGTGCCACGCTATCTCCCGAGGCCGTGGAGGCAAGGCCAACAGCAGGGTTGTGCCCAGCGACAGGTATAAGAGGTGCTGAGCCCCAGGCAGGGGGTGTCCCCACGAGTGGTGATGGCTCTGCTGTGGCTGCTGAGCTGCCTGGCGCTGGCGGGCTCTGCCCGTGCCACTCTCTCCCTGGAGAGTGCGTGGGGCTGCGGGGCTTGGTGGGGCAGGCAATGGGCTCAGGGGGGTGGCGATGGGGAGGGGGCACAGGGCCTGAGCAGCCAGAGCCCCTGTCCCATGGGTGCCTGTGCCCCGCAGGCTGTGGCGTGCCCGCCATCACACCCGTTATCAACGGCTACAACCGCATCGTCAACGGGGAGCCGGCGGTGCCGGGATCCTGGCCATGGCAGGTCTCCCTCCAGGTGAGTGCCTGCAGCAGGGCTGGGTGCTGTGCTGGGTGCCAGGGAGGGTGCTGGGGCAGGGACCAGGCACAGAGCACCCCGGCAGTGGTGCCGGTGGTGCCAGGTGCTGACAGCAGCTCTCCCTGCCAGCGCCACAACGGCTTCCACTTCTGTGGCGGGTCGCTGATCAGCGAGAACTGGGTGGTCACCGCTGCCCACTGCGGCGTCAGGTAGGCACTGGCTCTACTGCCAGCTGACCTGGGGCTGGGCACAGGCACGGGGTCCCCAAGGAACCCCCTATCCCCATGCCGGTGCCCGGTGCTCAGCACCTGCTCATGCCCAGGACCACCGACATCGTAGTGGTGGGCGCATACGACCAGGACTCGCCCTCCCCTGATGAGCAGAGGCTGGGCATCGAGAAGGTACGGCCGGCACGGGGGCCATGTGCCTGCAGGGTCCCACAGCCACCATGGGGAGCCCTGTGGGTCCGGGTCCCCTCCTTGTCCTGGAGTTTGGGTCCCCAGGGGGTCCCTGGTCCCCTTATCCTGAGGGTCAGGTCCCCTGGGGTGTCCATGGTGCCCCGCATCCCTGGGCTTGGGTCCCCCGGGGTGTCCCTGCTCGCCCTCATCCTGGGAGTTGGGACCCCATCCCCAGGACCCCTAAGGGATGGGGAGGGCCAGGCACCCAGGGTCCCCATCAGTCCCTGTGGGTGATGTGACCTGGGGTGCCCCTGCTCCCGGTGCCCCCAGGCTGGGGGCTGCCCTGGCGGGGGTTGGGGCTTGGTCCCTGGGTCCCCATCAACCCAGGACTTGGAGTCTGCTTCCTGTGGTCCCCCACGGGTCTCCGCTGCCTCCCTGCTCCCCTGTGTCCCAGGGGCTGGGACCTGCATCCCAGGGACCCTGTCAGCCTGGCACACACAGGGCCATTCCCCAGGATCCCCATCGGTCCCCATCAGTCCCCTGGGTCCCCATCAGTCCCCATGGTCCCTGTTGGTCCCTGTGGAGTCCCCAGTGCCTGGCACGCAGTGCCACCCGCTCCAGGTCTTCAAGAACCCCAGGTTCAACATGCTGACCATCCGCGACGACATCACCCTGCTCAAACTGGCCACCCCAGCGCGGCTGTCGGCCCGCGTGTCCCCTGTCTGCCTGCCCCAGCCCACCGATGACTTCCCAGGGGGCATGACCTGTGTCACCACTGGCTGGGGACTCACTGACCCCAACGGTACTGCATCTTCCTGTCCCCATCCCCAAACCCCATCGCTATCCCCGTCCTCATCCCCGTGCTCATCCTCATCCTTGTGCTCACCCCCATCCTCATCCCTGTCCCCTTCCTCATCCCCAGACACCATTCTCATCCCCAAGCCCCATCCCCATCCCCGTCCTTATCCTCATCTCTGTCCCCTTCCTCATCCACATACCCAGCCTCCAACCCTGACCCATTCCTGTCCTCATCTCCATGCCCAGTCCCCGTCATCGTCCTCCTCCTCACTCCTGTCCACATCCCCATCCCCGTCCCCATCCCAAGCCCTGTCCCCGCTCCTGTTCTTGTCCCTGTCCCGTCCATGGCGCTGATGCTGTCCCCCTTGCCCGCAGCCCCAGAGACACCGGCGGTGCTGCAGCAGGTGGCCCTGCCCCTGCTCACCAACACGCAGTGTAAGCAGTACTGGGGGTACCGCATCGCTGACGTGATGGTGTGCGCTGGCGCTGATGGCGCCTCCTCCTGCATGGTAGGTGCCCCCGGCCCCCCCACCCCACCCCGCCAGCCACCCCCATCCCCCAGCCTCTGCCCTCACCCGCTGCCTGCAGGGCGACTCCGGGGGCCCGCTGGTGTGCCAGAAGGATGGCGCCTGGACCCTGGTGGGCATCGTCTCCTGGGGCAGCAGCACCTGCGACCCCAGCACGCCCGGCGTCTACGCCCGTGTCACTATGCTCCGCAACTGGATCAACTCTATCCTGGCGGCCAACTGAGGCCGGCAATAAAGCGCTGCCCAACCCCACCGCGCTGCCTCCTCGCTGCGGCACCGGGATGGGCGGGAGGGGGGCGCGGGGCCACCGGCTGGCTGGGGGACATGTGGCTGGGCATGCAGAGGTCATGGGGATGCTTCTCTGGGTATGGGGACACCTGGCAGGAAGGCTGGCGGCACGGGGACACATGGCCTCCTGTAGGGTCCGGTACACGTGACCAGGTGCGGGGACACGTGGCCGAGCGCAGGGAACCAGACCAGGCAGGGGACACGTGGCTGGGCTTGGGGACCCCTGCCCAAGGAGGGCAGGAGGCCTGGGGACACGTGGCCTCCCCTGGTGACACTTGAGCAAGAAAGGGGCGCGTGTCCAGGTGCAGGGACACCTGAGCAGGCTCGGGGACAGCCGGCTGTACACCCGGCGTGGGGACACGAGGCCAGGTGTAGGAGCAGGACAGCTGTGTGGGGAGTGGGACACCTGGCCAGCCCCAGGGGGATGTGGCCTGGCGTGGGGACAGCTGGGTGGGTGTGGGGTTCCCTGGGTGGACACGTGGGGCCGCGGTCAGGTGTGGGGACACCTGGGCAGGTGTGGGGACCCCCAGCATGGGTGCTGGAAGCACAGGGCCCCCCGGCTGGGAAGGGACACTTGTCCCAGCCTGAGCCACCTTAGCGTGGCAGTGCCGCTGGCGGGAGAGGAGGGGACAGGGGAGGGGAAGGGCCGGGAGGCGGGGAGGGCAGTGTCCTGCTCCCGGCCCTGGCCGTCCCCACCATGGCTCTGCGTCTGGGGCGGGTGCTGGGGCTGGGGAGGACCCTGGGGCGACGGCACTGCTGCTCCAAGGTGGGGCTGGAGGTGGGGGGGCTGCACGGGGGGCACTGAGGGTCAGGGCTCCTGGTGTGGCCCCATGCCCTCGGCTGTGGGTGAGGGTCCCAGGCCCGTGGCCCCCAGACTGGACCCTCCTGCCCCTGCCCTGATGGGGCCCTTGCCCACTCCCCTCCCCCCGCAGCGCCCCCTGCCCCCTGACTTCGTGGAGGCCCTGAAGGCCGTGGTCGGGGGCCCCAACGTCTCCATGGCCATGACGGTGCGCGAGCAGCACGGCCACGACGAGTCCATGCACACGTAGGTACCTGGAGGAAAGGATGTGGGGAGGGGAAGGTTCTCGGGGAGGGGAAGGTTCTCAGGGAGGGGAAGGGTCTCGGGGAGGGGGAGGTCCGTAGGGCAGTGGTGCCGCCTTGTCCCACAGCTGTGCCCCCCCGGACGCCGTGGTGTGGCCCCAGGCGGTGGAGCAGGTGCAGGAGCTGGCGGCGCTCTGCTACCGCTGCCGCGTGCCCATGGTGCCCTTTGGCACCGGCACCGGCCTCGAGGGCGGCGTCAATGCCGTGCAGGTACAGACCCCCCCCGGCACCCCCTGCCCAGCCCCCGCCCAGGGCCATGCCCAGCCCCACGGGTGCCCCCGTGCCAGGGCGGCGTCTGCTTCGACCTGAGCCGCATGGACGCCATCACGGAGCTGAGCCTCGAGGACTTCTCGGTGGTGGTGGAGCCCGGCGTCACCCACAAGGCCCTCAACAGCCACCTGCGTGGCACGGGGCTCTGGTTCCCTGTCGGTACCGTGGGCGCCGGCGCAACATCTCGGGGGGCCCTGGGGCTGGAGGTGGCAGAACTGGTGGTGCCGGGGACACCTGTGGGGCTGGGGGTGCTGGGAGCGCTGGGGTGCTGGGAGAGACCATGGGGCCAAGGGTGCCATGGTCCCAGGGGTGTAGCAGGGTTGCTGATGGGGCTGGGGGTGCTGTGGCCCCAGTAGTGCTAGGTCCCCGGCCAAGTGGGGATGTCCATGGCTTTGCCATGGTCCCAGGGGCTTCTGGGGAGCCCATGGGGCTAGGGTGCTGGGGTCCCAGGGGTGCTGGAGGCTCCCCTTGGGGTGCCATGGGACCAGAGGTACTGGTGGATTCCCTTGGGTGTGCCGTGGTCCCAGGGTTGTGCCAGGGTGCCCATGGGGCTGGGCTTGCTCTGGTCCCAAAGATGCTGGGGTCCTCATAGGACTGGGGTTGCTGTTGTCCCAGAGGTGCTGGCGGTGCCCATGGGTGTGCTGTGGTCCCAAGGGTGCTGGGGGTCCCCACTGAGGTGCTGTCGTCCCCGGGGTGTCCCTGAGGGAGTGGGTACCGTGGTCCCAGCGGTACTGGGGCCCCACAGCACCAGGGGTTCTGGGGTCCCCGTGCTCCCAAGGGTGGGCAGGGGCGGCTGCGGGGCTGGGTTCCTGGGGTGCTGGGCAGACATGGCGTAGCGTCCCCTGGGGACATCCCATGGCCCCGTCCCCTTCCCCTGCCTGCAGACCCCGGGGCGGACGCCTCGCTGTGCGGCATGGCAGCCACGGGCGCCTCGGGCACCAATGCGGTGCGCTACGGCACCATGCGGCCCAACGTGCTCAACCTGCGTGTGGTGCTGCCGGATGGACGCCTGCTCCACACTGCCGGCCCCGGGCGCCAGGCCAGGTGGGCACCGGCGGGCCGGGACGGGCAGGGGCCTTGCGGGCACCCGCTCACCGGCCCTGCGCAGGAAGCGGGCGGCCGGCTACGACCTGACCTCACTCTTCGTGGGCTCCGAGGGCACCCTGGGCTTCCTGACACAGGCCACGCTGCGCCTGCATCCCCTGCCCGAGGCCGTCGCCACCACCATTGCCGCCTTCCCCAGTGTGCGGGCAGCCGTGGCCTGCACCGTCCAAGTGCTGCAGGCCGCTGTGCCCGTGGCCCGCATCGGTGGGTGCCAGGGGCCGGCAGTGGGGCCACGGGCCGGTGGCTGGCGGGGCTCAGTGCCGCCTCCTCCCACCCAGAGTTCCTGGACGAGGTGATGGTGGGCGCCTGCAGCCGCTTCAGCGGGCTGGAGTTGCCAGCAGCAGCTACGCTCCTCCTGGAGCTCCATGGCTCCCGGCACAGCCTGGCTGAGCAGCAGCGGCAGGCGGGTAGGGACGGCGTCAGCACGGGGACGTGGTGCCTGGGGTTGGGGAGAGTGGGCCTGGGGCTGTGGGCCATGGTGGGCACCCAGGGGTGAGGGATGGGGGACTGAGGTGCCCTGGGGTGAAGCACAGGTGCCCGAGAATGGGATCTGGGGGACCTGGAGAGTCACCAGGGTGAGGGGTGGGTGCCCAGAGCTGGGGACTAGGGTACCAGGGTGTCGCCAGGGCAAGGAACAGGTGCCTATGGCCATGGGGGACCAGCGATGTCCCAGGGTGAGGCTGGTGCTGGGGGCCATGGTGTGGCTCTGGGGTGTGTGATGGGTGCCCAGGGACTGGGGGAGCAGGGGTGTCCTGGGATGAGGGACGGGTGCCCAGGGCCACTGACTAGGGGACCTTGGCATCACCAGGGCAAGGAACAGGTGCCCAGAGCAGGGGACTGGAGGACTGAGGGTCCAGGGTCTCAAGGATGACAATGGGTGCCAGGACCAGGGACTGGGGGAGTAGGGATGGGTGCCCAGGATGGAGACTGGGGGTCCCGGGGCAAGGGCTGGGTGCCTGGGGCTGCTGTGGGTCCCCTCCTGGCCCCATCCAAGGGCTCCCGGTGCCGGCAGAGGAGATTGTGCGGCTGAACGGTGGCTCCGGCCTGGCTTGGGCGGAAGAGCCGGAGGAGCGTGGGCGGCTCTGGGCCATGCGCCACAGAGCCTGGTACGCTGCCCTGGCCCTGCGGCCTGGCTGCCAGGTGAGGGACGGGCTTGGGGAACGGGATGATGGCGGCAGCGCACCATGGAGCTGCAGGTGCCATGGCTCTGCCCTGCCCAGGGCTACTCCACGGACATCTGCGTGCCCATCTCCCGCCTGACCGACGTCGTGGTAGAGACCCAGCGGGACCTGCAGGGCTCCGGCCTCACTGGTCAGCAGGGCCACGGCCCCCCAGGGCGGGAGGGGTCAGCTGGGGGGACCCCTGTCCTCCCCCCGTGCCCTGCCTGATCCACAGCCCCGCAGGCCCCATGGTGGGACACGTGGGTGACGGCAACTTCCACTGCCTCCTCGTCTTTGACCCCCAGGACCCAGCCGAGGCACAGCGCGTCCACGCCTTTGCCCAGCGTCTGGGCAGGTAGGGACAGGGACCCCCCGGGGGGACGGGGACAGGGGCACAGATGGCCCCGTGCCACCCCCTGACCTCCCTTCCCACAGGCGGGCACTGGCGGCAGGGGGCACCTGCACTGGGGAGCACGGCGTGGGGCTGGGCAAGCGGGCGCTGCTGCTGGAGGAGCTGGGCCAGGAGGGGCTGGACACCCTGCGCTGCATCAAGGCCGCGCTGGACCCCCACAACCTCATGAACCCCGGCAAGGTGCTCTGAGGGGACCCGGCACCGGCATCCAGCTGGCAGGGGGACAGCCACCCCCAGTCAGGGCTGGGGTGGCCACGCTGCCCTGTACTGCCACTCTCCCTGTTCCCCCAAACACCCCCCGACCCCTCCCTGTGGGTGTGGGACCCCCAACCCCTCAATAAAGCCCTTTGCATCCACCCCTTCCCTGTGCCATGATGTCTTTTGGGGGGGGGGTGGGGGGGCGGGTGGGAAGAGGACGGGACTCCCCAGCCCCTCCCCAGGGCTGTCCCTGTCCCAGGCAGTGCCCACAGACACCCACAAGGTAGGGGAACTGGGCAGTGACTCGCAGTTGGGGACTCCCTCACTGCTTCCCTGGTGACGCAGATGTAGACATCCAGGAGCTGGGAGGGTTTCTAGGCAATGTTTATGCTGCTGTGAGGCCTGGGTCTGAGTTTCAGAGGACTGTAACTTTGTAGCTCCGGGAACCAGCAAAAACCTCCCGTTTTCAAAAGGCACCAATTTCGGTTTGCGTTTCAGTTACAGCTGGTTTGGTAGCAAAACCCAAGGCGTGAGAACACACAGGTCAGGCCCTTCCTGCTCCCAGCTTCCCATGACCCCTTACCACCCTGGGGACCCTTATCCACAGCCTCCACTGCAAAGGGGGACAGCACATCCTATCCCTCCCACACTGCTCCCCAACATGGGCTGTCCCACTGTGAGCAGCAGCTTCCACACCATTAAAACCCACCGGAGACTGCTTGGAAGCTCCCCCACAGAGGGTAGCAGCCACACCACCCCAAACTGCCAGGCGCATCCATCTTGATTCAATGGCAATCCTGCTTCCCAGACTGGAACACCCACCAGTTTTGAATGGAGAGAGGACAGCAGAGAGGGAGCGGGCACAAATCCATCCCCCAGCTTTGCTTCGTCACAGGCACAGCTCCAAAACCAATCCTGGCCTCTGGCCCGAGGGAAGAATAAGAGGAAGGGGAATGATGGCCACAGCCCCTGACCCCTCTGTTAGCAGAGCCCCAGGCCCCTGGTGAGCATGGGAGTCTCTATGTACATGTCCGCTTACACCAGGTGGAGAGGGCTCTCATGGAGGGGGATGCATGTCTGGGGACAGGGTGGGGGACAGACAGCAGCTCAGGGCCATCAGATGGCTGCCAGCTGGCCCAGCACCATCCTGAACTGCTGTGTGCTGTTGGCGAGGTCCTTGACACGCTCCATCACGTCCTTAGAGGCAGCGGGAGAAGGGTAGTGGAGGGCAGCTGCCTTGGTGGTCACCACGATCTCTTTAAGCATCTCGCAGAGGAGGTTGCTGTAGTGCATCATCTTGTGCTGGACATCCTGGGCCTTGGCCTGGCGGGACAGCGTGTCCCCAATGAAGACAAGCTTGTGGGCACTGAGGATGACGAATTTGCTGTGGGCCACAAAGATTTTGGGGGGTTGGTTGGTGTTGACAGCGGTGAGGAAGGCATCAACAGCATTCGTGAACGTGGTGAGGTTGGTCTCACACTGCTCCAGGTAGAAAAGGAGTAGCTGGCGGTCAGCAGGACTCAGCGCCCCGCTGCCCCGCGCCGGGCCATAGTGCTGGGGGGGGCTCCAGTTGGACAGGTCGTTGTCAATGGGGCGCGTGACCTCCTGCTCCAGCCGCTCAAACTGCTTCAGCTGTAGGAGGGACAGGTGTGAGGCAGGACAGGGGTTGAGCCAGCGCCTGCTCCACTTCCTCCAGCCACCAGCATGGGTGGCTGCAGCCACTGGCCCTGGGTGACAGCTGTGCCACAGGGAGAGCAGCAGGGGACAGTGCCAGCCCCCAGACAGCCGTGCCAGGCTCCTCTCCAGGAGCAAGGTGCCAATGCCCCTCTCTGCTGGCACAGCACCGGCATTGGAGGCAAGCCAGAACCCACCATGCAAGAGGAGGTTGTGGTCCAGGCTGTCAGCAGGGGGTACAAGTGGAGCAGGACCCAAAGCCCCCTGCCCACTGGCGCTCACCCGCCACCCTGGCTCTGTTACCTGCTGGTGCTCCAGCTGGTCCTTGCTCTGCCGGATGATGTTGCCTTTCTCCAGCAGCTCCTTCTGGGTCTTCTCAAACTCCTCCTTGCCCTGCAGGGAAGGAAGGGGCATGACATGGGGGTCAGCAACACTAGCCTTGCTGGGAGAAAGCCTCTGCCTGCCCTGGGACACTCCAGGTCCCCCCAGTCCTCAAGCTGGAAGGTAAACACAAGACACGGGTGGCAGAAGCACCACCGCACTCAGAGCTGCCCAATGACCCTGTTCCAGGGAGCCACTGGTGCAAAACCCACCTGTGGGGAGCAGCCTCCCTGCCCACACCCACCTGGAGATGGACGTAGTCATAGTCCTCCATCCAGCCGCTCTCACTGTTCTCGTAGGGCCCATCAGGTGACTCCTGGGCCAGCAGCTTGGGCGGGGAGGGCAGGGGCCGCGACTGGATGCTGCTGGCCTTGTCGGAGGGGTGAGGGGTCCCCTGGCCTCCACTCTCTGCCACCAGCTTTGTCCGTTTGAAGAGAAGGGAGGCGTTGCCATGAAGGAAGGAGGCCAACTGCTTGGTGTCATCAGGGACGCCACGCGAGTGCATGACAAAGTGCTCCAAGTCATCCGTCCCCGGCTTGCCGCCAGCCAGGGTGCTTGGGGCCCAGTGGCAAGCATCCAGTGCTTGGCCATGCCGTGCCAGGGCCTGGTAGACCTCCTCCATCTTCTGCAGCTGCTTGCTGAGCTTGGTGTAGAGGGAGCGGTCAGAGGCCTGGGCAGCATTGCCCACTGCCCCCCGAGCAAACTCCAGCAGGTCCCGGAGGGCTGTCCGGACACCCTCGGCCGCCCCACGGATGTTGGCAGCATTGGCCTCCATGTGCTCAGGGCTGCGCCAGTTGGTGCCGATGAAGGACATGAGGTAGGAGACAGCACCGCCAATGCCATGCTGGAGCTTGGCCAGCGTCTCCATGGCGGCATCCAAGTCCAGGGAGAACTCCTTGCCGGCTCCCTTGGCCGGCTCCTTCACAGGCACTACATCCAGTGAGGACGTGGAGATGTTGCTGCGGGTGCTGCCCGTGCTGGAGGCCGAGAGGCGTTTGGCATCAGCACCCTTGACCTCACGGTCCACTTGTGGCGGGACGTCGTATATGTACTCGCCCTCCATGTCCAGGGAGCCCTTGCCTGGGGCATGCAGGTCCCGGGGCACGTCGTATACCTCCTGGGAGGGGAAGGCCGGCCCCCCCAGCTTCTTGAGGCTGGGGGGCACATCATAGATCTCATGGGAGAGTGGCAGCTCAGGGGCACCTTTCCCAGCTGCTGGTGGCACATCGTAGACATCCTCCAGCAAGTAGGGCTCCTGCTGGGCCAGGATGAGTGGGTGGCGGGAGGGGTCAAAGGTTTTCTGTTTGGTGAAGGCAGGGGGCACATCGTAGGTCTCCTCCCGTGCTGGGCCATCCGGCACGTCCTTGCTTACCGAGGGGGGGATGTCATACACCTACAAGGGCAACAGCAGGCACCATCAGTGTTGCCAGGTGAGCCAGCCCGGGTCCCGCATGGATGCTCAGGCAGGCTGCACTGTGCTGCAGTGCATGTAAGTGCCAGTCCTGGGTGCACGAGACAGTGCTGGGTGCACGCCAGGACAGAGCTGAGCACCCCTGTTGCCAGGGAGGCTGGCACAGCCTTGATGCAGCACCCCCAGTCTCCTGCGTCCCCTCTGGGATGGGAAATCACAAAATCCTGGAACAGCCCAGGTGGGAAGGAACCTTGAAAGATCATCTGGTCCAAGCTCATCCCCTAGCTGAGATCATGTAGTACCCTGTCCCCCCACATCTTGAAAGCCTCCAGTGCTAGGGGTGCCACCACATCCCTGGAGAGGTTGTTCCAGTGAATGACTGTTGCCACTGTAAAAGGTGTCTTTCTTATACAGAGAAGCTGGGAGCTTCCCAGCAGCACTTACAGTTTGGTGCAGGTTCTTCTCCACGCTGGGGGGCACATCATAGATCTCCTGCCCTGTGTCCTGCCCATTGGGACCCTTCACTGCCATGGGGGGGGTGTCATAGACCTGGAGGTGGCGACACAGGATGGTGTGTCAGGGACATTGTGCGCACCCACCTCCTCCCAGGGACTGGCTGGAAATGATGAAGGCACCAGAAGAAGCCCTGAGGCCCAGCTCAGGGCTGTGACCAGCTTTGGGTGTAATTTGCCCAGGTTTAGATCCCAGGCCGTGCCAGAGCACCCCCTGCGCCAGAGGAAGAAGCCAGTGACAGCCCCCACCCCCTCCAAAGCAGTCTCACCTCCTGGCTGAACTGGCTTGGGATCCCTCCTCGGGCAGGCGGCACATCGTAGATCTCCTGAGAGCCCGTGGAGAGGAGGTGGCGAGGGAAATCATACTCATCCTGTTCACCCTTGGGGGAGTCGTAGACATACACTTGCCCCACACGGGTGGGCACCAGCATCTGGCAAGAGGGAAAGGGATGAGGTGGGCACCGCCAAGCATCCCCTGCCTGCCCCCCACCCCACATCAGTCACCCCAAAACCCAGCGACGGGGCTGGGGAGAGGACAGATGCCAGATCCTGTACCAGACTGTCCGGCACCAGGGAAACCGATGCCCACGGGAGGGCGCTCCCCGGCTGGGCGTGCATGCTCCTCGCAGCAATGCTGGGGACGGGGGGATGATATCACCAGTTATTTATAGCGGCGAGCCTTGGCAAGAGACAAAGCCCAGACTGCACGGCCACGGTGTGCAGAAGGGACCCGCCGATCTGGCCACCAAGCCGTGAGCAGGGGACTGCCAACATGGGCAGACCCCCGTCCACAGCTTGGTGCCCACCTTGCCATAACAAGGAGACATGAGAGAGGCAAATAACCAAACCCAGAGGGCTGTGGCACCCTGCTCAGCCAGTGCTGGGGGGCAAGAAGGGCTGAGCAACCAGAAGAGGTGATGGGCTAGTCCTCTGTTTTAGGATGCTCCTCAAGCCCTGGCTGTGATTTGGCAGCCCCACCCCTCATCAGCTGCTTCCCAGGGACGTATAAGTCAGGATAGCCTTCCTGGAAAATGTGATGCTGAAAGGACCTCACTCCTCTTCCCTGGGATGATGTGCCAGGGAAGTGGCATATCCAGGAGAAACCTGGTGTCTGGGATGTAGACATTAAGCTGCCCTGGACAGCGCCACCACACTGGAATCCCCATGTTGGGGACAGATTGGTGGCTCACCCCTGCCTCACTGGTAAACCCGACTGACAAGCACTGACAGGCTCCCTGGCACAGCCGGGACACGCTGGCACCAGCTGCCTGCCCCTGCCCGCTGTCCCAGGAAGGGGGAAAATCTCAGCACTGGGCCAGGTACCACAGCTACCTCCATAGCGGCAAGGTCTGGCCAAGGGGCATCTCTAAGCAGCTCTTTGGTTACCAGCACCCCATGTCCACCCCAGGCACAGCTGCTGTGCCTTCAATGATACTGGCAGAGCCACCATGCAAGACACCAAGAGGACCCGAGTACCAAACACTGTGCCAGGCCCAAGCTGGGTAGCCCACACCAACCAGGACACCTCAGTCACTGCAAGGACCCCCCGCAGTGTGCCTTCTCCTGTCAGTGGCATGGGGAAGATGTCCACACACCCCCCATGATAGATGCAAGGACTTCGCACTCCAAGAGACAGTGGCAGGCACGTAAGCCTGAGTCCCACAGCCCTGGCACTGTGGACCACAGAGCACCCCACAACCGTGCCGCCACCCCCCAGGACCCTCATCCTACCTTTCCCTGGGGCTTGTGCCCTTCCCAGCTCCTCATGTCCAACGACGGGGGCACCTGGTAGATGTCTTGAACCTGACTGGCTGAGGGAGGAACCTGGTATACGTCCTGGGGGGGGCTGGCAGAGCCCCCAGGGTACGCCTCCACCGCTTGGCCCAGGGAGGGGGGCACCTGATAGATCTCCTGGCCGGGGCTGGGGAAGGCGTGAGGAGGCGTCTGCTTCGGGTAGGTGGGCAGCTGCTTAGCCGGGGCAGGTGGAAACTGTCCTGTGGGCACTGAGCCCAGGTAGAGACCCTGCTGTCCCTTGCTGGGGGCCGGCATTAGGTAGACATTGTCCCCTTGGGGGGTATAAGCAGGGTGCATGGGTGTGTACTGCGAGGCAGGTGACAGCGGGGTGTAACCCCCTTGGTGGTGGTAAGGTACAGCTGGCTGGGTCACCGGCTGCTGAGGCGGGACCTGCCCCTGCGCTGACCCGGGCACTTGCTGCTGCTGCTGCTGCTTCTTGTCGTACATCCCCACCAAGATCTTGAGGCGATTCCCGGGGACGATGCCCTGACGGCCATGGAGCGAGCAGAGCCACCAGCCATCCAGCCCCTGTGTGTTCCGTTCCAGCACCGTCATGATGTCGCCCTTGCGGAAGGAGAGCTCGTCCGGGGACTCGGCCACGTTGTCGTACAGTGCCTTGGCCAGCACGTTCTGCAAGACAGCCCCACGCCAGGACGGTGAGCCAGGCCCTGCCGGCCAGTGGGGAGTCATCCCAGCAGCCAACAGTGCCCAGCACCGGGACGCAGCCCCGTGGGCCGGGGGCTTTGCTGAGCGGGAACCACCGGCTGGATCTCTGCACTCCAGCCGCCTTTTCCTTCCCTGCTGGAGTTCAACCCATCCTTCCCGGAGGTGGTGCTAGGAAGGGGCCGGGCCCTTCCGCCTCCCCGGTTTCGGGGGGACCTCCTCTGCCTTTCCCTCCCCTTCCCTCCGCCGCCGGGGAGGAAGTGCCAGGGCGGTGAGTCAGCCGTAGCCGTGGCCATCCCCACGCCGGCCACCGCTGTGCCCAGGCCCCCTCCAGCCCAGGGTGCCGGCCAGCCCCATGGCAGACACGGCCCGTGTCATGACGCCTTGCCCAGGCCACGGTTCGGAGGCACCTGCCAGAGCTCTCGGGCTTCCGCCGGGACTCACCGGTGCCATGGTGGCGGTGGGGCAGGCCGCGGCCTGCCGTGGGCTCCCGCCACCGCCCGGGATGGCGGGACTGGCCCCGCCGGCCCTCCCGCCTCCCCGCAGCGGCCGGGCAGGGAGGCTCTGCCTGCCTACTGCTGCGTCTCCCTGCCCGCTGCCGGCGCCCACCCGCCTGGCGGCGAGACTTGAGCCCGGGAAAGGCAGGGGTCCCCCCGTGGGCCCCAGAGCGCCCTCGCCCCACGGGCAGGGGGGACCGCGGAACGCGGCCTCGCCGCCGCCGGCACGGCAGGGCTGGGCCAAGGTCACGCGAGGGGGTTCGGCCGCTCCGAGTTGGGGGGGCCCTGCCCGGGCTACAGCCTTCCTCCGCCTCCTCACCGGGGCAAAGGCCGGTGCGGGGGGGGGGGGGGGCCCCGTGGGCCGTTACCCCAGGGCCCTGCGTCCTGCCGGGATGGGAGGGAGGCCCACGCGTGTCCCCTGTCCCCGCGGGGACAGTGTTCCCCCTCCCCACCGACACACACACCCCCCGCTCACCAGGTAGTTCATCTTCCCGCGGGGCTGCTCCGGCCCTAGCGGCGGGGGGCCGGGGGCCGGGCCGGGGGCGGCGGGGCGGGCGGGCGGCGCGGTGGCGGCGGCGGCGCCGTAGGGATCATTATAGCGCGGTGCCCGCCCGGGCCCGGCGGCCCCGCCCGCCCCCATTGGCTGCGCCGGGGCGGGGCCGGGGCGGGGCCGGGGCGGGGCCGGGGCGGGGCCGGGCCGGGGCCGGGGCGGGGGTCGGGGGGGGCACCGGCAGCGGGGGGTGCTGCCGGCGTGCAACAGGGGTGCAAAGGGTGTGTAACGGGGAGCAAAGGGTAACGGGCACGCGACGGGTGTGCAACGGGGGTGCAAAGGGGAATAGGCGTGCAACAGGTGTGCAAAGGGCGTGCAGGAGGGGTGCAAAGGGTAATAGGTGTGCAACCGGGGTGCAAAGGGTGTTCAGTGGTGTGCAAAGGGTAATGAGTGTGCAACGGGTGTGTAACAGGCGTGCAAAAGGCATGTAAATGCTGCTCGAAGGGTAACAGGCGTGCAACAAGGGTGCAAAGTGTGTGCAAAGGGTGACACATGGGCAAAGGGTGTGTGGAGGGTAATGGAGGTGGCCAGGGGGGTGCAAGGGGTGTGCAACGGGCACGGGGTGGAGTACTGGGATGTGTTTGGGGTCTAATAGATATATCGGGGGTGTGGAGGTGAACTGGGGTGCGAACATCTGATGGGTGTGGAAGTGGGGTGCAATGGGGTGTTGTAGGTGTGTAATGGACAGGGGGTGCAACAGGAGTATGTCAGGGGAGTGTAATGAGGGGTTACAGGGGTGTAATGGGACATTACAGGGGTGCAGCAGGCAGAACATGCACTGCAGGTGTGTGTAATCTGGCACGTGTGTGTGTAACAAGTGTGTAGTGGCAGAGGTCTGTGTGAAAAGCATGCGACAGGCGTGCGTGCAACAGGTGTGCAGCGGGTGTGTAACTGGGGGTATTCTGGGCAGTTAATGGGTGTGTAGTGGGTGGGGGAGTGTAAGTGGGGTGTATAAGGGGCAGGTAATGGGTGGGTGCAGGTGCAATGGGTGTGTAAGGTGAGTGTGCAACAGGTGTGTAAGGCAAAGGGTGTGTGCCAGATGTGTAAGGTGGCACACCTGGGGGTGGCATCAGAAATTAACCTCTTGGGTTTAAACCCTTCTCCTCTCTCCTTTGTTTTCCCACGGCTACACATCCTGCGCCAGCTCAGGTGCTGCTCCAGGGGGGTGGTACTTCATGGCACACCACGGCACTCCACGGCAGACGGCACACCGGCACACCGCCCGCCCGGCCTGTTCCAACAGCCCAGACACGTGGCCCACAGGCTCCCCAGCACCTGGCGAGCCCGGGCTTGATGCTGTTGCACGCTGAGCTACAGTCCTTGCCCACAGCTCCGGTGTTGCCGGCATCAGCATGGAGGTGGGAGCAGGCTGGGAGGGCAGCTGTGAGGCTCCCTGTGATCTCATGGGAGGCACGTGTGCAAGTTGCACAGATATGTGAGCTGCAGGACGTGCAAGCTGCATGGGCATGCATGAGCTGCAGGACACGTGTGAGCTGCATGGGCACGCACAAGCTGCAAGATGTGGTAACTGCATGGTCCTGCATGATCTACCAGATGCGCAAGCTGCATGGGCGTGCATAAGCTGCAGGACATGTGTGAGCTGCATGGAGGCACACGACCTGCAGGACACACATAAGCTGCAGGGACATGCACGAGCTGCACAGACACGCATGAGCTGCATGGACACGCATGCTGCTCACCAAGCGAGCGTGGCCCAGCGCAGCAGCGTGCGAAAGAGGCGGGTGTGGACAGGTGGCAGGGAGCACACGGCTACGTGTGAGCATGGACAGGATGCGGGGGTGCCCAGCAAGCGTGCGAAGCACGCACACGTGCAAGGAGCACAAAAAGGGAGCCCAGGGCTGTGCGGGTGCATGTGTGAGCAGGCGGTGAGCAAGCCTTCGTGAAAGCCACGGACTGGTGAGTGAGCAGCACTTGCTGAGGCAGGCAAGGAATGCACCTCTGCCCGTGCACATGCCTCCAGGCCTGTGTTCCCCCACCATGGCATTTCCTCTTGCCCACGCTCACCCTTGGGGGTTACCTTTGGGCCACGCCAGTGTGCAGCAGAGTCGAGGCCGGATTGCAAACGCGTGCCCTTCCCCAAAAAGTGGGGCTCATTCAGCTCCCTGAGAACCACCACCACCATCCCCCAGGACCGCCAGGCTCCCCGCATCATCCCCTGCTTGGAGTCAGGTTCCCCTGTGCATTGCTGGCGGACAGGGAAACTGAGGCACAGCTGAGGGTAGGAGATATCCGGCAGCAGGGTCTGTGGTTGCACCACAAACCACAGCTACCCCGGCAGGCGCAGCCAGAAGACCGCGGTTTCCTCTTGCTGGTGGCAGCGGTGACAGCACAGGGGCTGAGCCCCACGGACATTCCCAGGATAGGCTCCAAGCTCCCCCGCCACTGCAGCAGACCTCACAAGGCCACAGTGTGTTTGCTTCGAAGACCCTGAGCCCAGTGAGGGTCCACGCAGCTGGCAGCAAGGGACTCCCCTGGGACCCCCGGGCCATCCCCAGGGTGAATGTCCCACTGCTGAGGGGCTGTGAGCTCCCCACTTTGGTACCTAAAAGGAACAGGGACTTTATTTTTCCCCCTCCCTGTGGCAATGCTGGGATCAAAGTATATCCTGTTGATATGCAATCCTGGCCATTTTTGGTGCATTGGAGCCAAAATTGCTGCTTGCATCTGCTGAGTGCCCTGAGGTGGCAACAGCTCCAGTGCCCCCCTGCTTCTGCAGCCAAACGCCTCGGGGGCAACAGACGCCAACAGGTCTCCTGTCAGCTTCTCCCACCTCTAAGAAAATGAAATGCCAAAAAGAAGATCAAAAGTGGAGCGTTATGGGGGCCCTGCGGCACTGGGGATGCTCAGAACCGGGTTGATGCAGCTGGAACATCCCTGTGCCGCTGGTGGTAGGGTACGACAAGGGCCCCACCAGTCCCGCACTGTGGTTCTTCTGGCTGGGTCTGGCTCCAGCAGATGCGGGGCTGGGTGTTTCAGGATGGATGCTGCTCAGGATGCAGGTTGCCCCAGCAACGGTTGCTATGGAAAACTCTTCATTTGTGAAATTTCCAGCCATATTCGTGTGTCCGTCATTGTCTTCGGGAGAGTCCCCCCGCGTCTGGCGAGCCAGGCACGGCTGGCTCTGCACCAGGCAGGCTGCCACTACGGCTGCAGGGGACTGTCTGTGCCGGGCCTGGCTTTCCCCAGCTTTTCCCACTGGGTCCTGGCATGGGAAGGCGTCACAGGACCCAAATAAATGGGGGGTTCAGGGGAACGTGGTGGGCATGCATGGGACCAGGGAGCAGGCTGTGCCGCATCATGTCATGCTGTGTTGATTGGCTAATTGCCGATTAACGTCCTGTCAACCTAGCCATGTCCCTGTCCCAACTGTCGGACAGGGTGTGTTTCGGTGAACCCATGCAAGGGCACAGCTCCAGGATGCCAGGACATCCTGGGAAAGGAGGTGGCACTGGGACACTTGCAGGGCTGAAGCTGTCCCCAGCGGAGACCAGCAGCTCCGGACAGGGTTGCCTGCTCCTGCCCACAGCACCTGCCTGCAGCCCTGCCAGGTCTGTGCTTTGGAAAGCCGCCTCCTGCCTCCTGGAGCAGCAATAGGATTACACAGGACTGAGTCTCCTAGCAATGAACGGAGAAATAAATCCTATAAGGCAGAATGGGATTTATTAGACTTCAATATTCTGGAAATAATGAGGACATTTCTCTTGGCTTGTAATACCATGGGACCCAACAGGATCACAACAAGGACTTATCCCCATGCCGTTCTGTGGCACTGGGTTAGATATTAGCTGTGGAGAGGAGATGGTGGGGGAGACCGCTCACCCTTCCGGAGAGCAGGATGGCGGCGCACCTCCTCATCTCCAGAAAAGCTGAGGCGGAGCACGGGCCTCAGGCTGCCCCAACAGTAGTGACTCTATTCATCTCCCCATTCATCCCCCAGTGAGGGCTGGCGCTGATCCTGACCCCCAGCTCCGGCTCACTGCTGGGACTGGGAAGGGCCGGCTGTGCCACTGCCACCAGATGAACTTCAAATGCTGGTGTCAGAACCCACCACTGGCACGAGGATGACTGGGGTGGAGACCTCACTCAGATGGGGTGGAAGACCTGTGAGCCATCCTGTTACTCCCCATTAGTCCTGAACCCACCACAGCCAGAAACCCTGCTGTGCTGCTGGATGGGACATTGCTGTGAGGAAAAGAGGTGGGAGAGGCTGAAAACAGCAGCTTGGAAAGATGGATGCGGTGCCCTCAGCATCACTGCCCGGGCAGCAGCTATTCCTGGCCCTGGTCCCCACATGGAACTGCTGTCCCAGCTGTGGGGAGATGCCTCCCCAGGCCAGCACAGCGCTCCTCTCCCTCCTTTTCTTGCCTGCTAGCTGCAGCATGGCACACAGTCATGTTTTGCCCCATGGTGGCTCAGCTGGCCCCAAATCCCATCACAGTCCTTGGGGTGGCCCAGTGGGGGCCCACAGGATGCACCCCCCAGCAGCCAGCTCTCAACCTCCTCCCACATCAAGAGCCAGACATTTATTCCTGCATCCCTATCACTGAAGCAGCTTTAAATGCACATTACCTCCCCATCCGCGATTTCCCTGGCCCTGTAACAGCCTCCCCTGGGCAGCCTC
This sequence comes from Phalacrocorax carbo, assembly GCF_963921805.1. NCBI lineage: Eukaryota > Metazoa > Chordata > Aves > Suliformes > Phalacrocoracidae > Phalacrocorax > Phalacrocorax carbo. Next base: position 24,833,959 of record NC_087520.1, read on the forward strand.
CCCAAACCCTGCTGAATGGCTCGATAAAGGCGAGCCCGCGGGCATGGGTTGGATGCAGCTGGTTTTGCTGCAGCTCTGGAACGCGGCCACCGCAGCAGAAGCCCTGACTGTCGGGGCACACAGACACAATCGCTGCCTTGTTTGGGGCCCAGCCGCACAAGGGGCCCCTTCAGGCAGCTGGGGAAGGGGGAGCTCCTCCAGGGAAGGGGGAGCTCCTCGGGGCGAGGTGATGCTTGGGCCATAAGGGACTCCTTGCAGGGCCAAAATTACCCCAAGCAAATGCCCTGGGTGGGTCCCAACCTGTGTCGGAGATGTGAGCTTCCTGGAGAAGACGGCTCAAGGTGGGAATGTCTTAAAAGAAGGATCCACATTTCCTGGGAGCTTTGGTCCCTCCAGAAAGCTCAGGGTGGGCGGCAATGCCAAGGGCTGGCAGGTACCGGGGCCACGCCCCGCTTTGTGGGAAGGTGGCCGGGCAATGGAAACGGCAAGCAGAGTGGGGTTTTGGCTTTTTTTTTTCCCTTCCTAAGCAGCCAAGCCGTGTTTTCTGGAGACCTGTAAATCACTCCTTGTCTTAAGGAAAGAGAGATGAGGAATACATGATCCAACCAAGCAAAAACGTGGGATGCTTGGGAGTGCGCACACGGAGGAAGCCAGGAATCAGCCCCAGGCTGGAGGTTGCCTCCCAGCCATTCCCCCTGAGCCCGTCCCAGCTTGCCAGGCTGGGAGCTGGCACCGCAGCCCAGCATCCTCCGAGCCGAGCCTGGCACACTATGCTGCCACGAACTGGGGAGCCCAGCGGAGAGGGGAGCTGAGGCTCTCAGCCACTGCCATTAAACCCACTTTTCCAGCAGGTCAGGTTGCTTCCAAGATTTCAAAATTTTCCACATTTGTTCAGCTGAAGGGAAGGAAAAAACCCCAGGGAAGAGAGGCTGGAGTGCTTTTGGAGAGCAGTGCTGGGCTGGCAGGCAGGATCCTTTACACTGGGGTCACTGATTTTCCCAATTTACCAGCATGCCAGTGGAGGCTGAGCTGGCCAGATCCCACAAACAGTTAGTGCATGTGTAAATTCAAAGCCACTCCCCTGAGCCGTCTGGAGCCTGATGCTGCTGCAGAGCTCCCTCTGGACAAAGCCTGGAGCTCTTTAAAGCTTTTCAGAGCAGGGCTGGGTTTGGTGCCTCTGGTCTTCAGTATCTCCAAAGGTTCCCCTGTTGCATCTCCATTCAGCTCTTGCTTATACACAACACACAGAACTATCTTCCACGTCTAGACTCCGAGATGCTTGTTGAGCTGCTGGAACAGAATGAGCCCTAAAATGCAGCTGCGTCAGAGGCCCAGCACAGCAGGCAGCACCCAGCAGTAGCTGGGATGCGTGTACCATGGCAAGGATTTTGGTTGGCAGCCCCCAGGGACCCAGGACTGTGTATGGGGTGACATAACCATTCCCCACCTCCGTCCTGTGTGCCAGGCCCCAGGACCACAGTCTTGGGGGGACACAGGGCAGAGACAATCCCCCATATCCCCCCCTTCCTCCTCAGCTCCAGCAGAGTACAGCAAAAGGCAAATAATTTCCCCCACTGCCTGCTCAGTGCTCACAGTGGGCCCAGCCCTCCAACCCTGCTTGCGGCCACGCTGGCTGAGCTGCCACCCATGCATCTCACTGCCCATGCCCATCTCACCGTCAGCAAGGATCTGCTGCAAAACAAGCCCAGCTTGCCTTGGGGTCCCTGCTGGGAGTGACCCTGCGAGCAGGGCAGGACCCAGCTGGCTCCCCAGCCCAGTGCCTGGGGAGAAGAGATGGAGCCAGAGATAGTCCTGCACCACCCTAAGCAGGCCAGCAGCCCGGCTACAAGAGCAGCACCTGCCTTACACCGCAGTCCCCTCCGAGGTCCAGCCTGGCAGCTGGGGCTGCTCGCTGCCAGCCAGGAGTCCTGAGCTGAAATCTCCTCACAACAGTGCCCTGGGCAGGGACTCCAGTTGTTTTTGCAACCAAAACCAAAGCACTAACTGACTTGGAAGCGTTTGGAGATGAAAACATGTCATCACCCCTGTTGTTTTTTTTCTGTCCAATTTCAGGCTCGTTTAAGCAGGTCCTTAACAGCTGATTCTGTACATAACAGGCGCCAAAGGCTGCAGCTCCCCCCCCGAGCACGTGGTGTTTTGTTCTTGTCTATCCTGCAATGCGACCGCAGAGCAAGGGCTGACTCAGCAGCTGACACGTGAGCCCAAAGATGAGACCACGTCCAGAGCCGCAGGCAAGAGGCCAGCAGCAGCAGCGGCATCGCTCACCCCGTTAGCATGAAGGATGGGGCTTGTGCCCCTTTCCCCCCCAGCACAGTGCTGCCCCACCAAGCGGGCTCAGAGCGTCCTGTGGGCAAAGGCCGGTGAGCACCTCTGCTCAGAAGACATGCAAAGGCCAAACACTGGGAGCTGCTGAACTCAGCCAGGCAGAACAGAAGGGATGGCCAAGATGGCGGTGCGCTGCTGGCCTCCAGCTCTGGCCGCTTGCTCCACGCCCAGGCGCCTCGGTTTGCCCTCCCAGGCAGCTTCACTTGCTGAATGTCCCTGCATGGCCAGGCCTTGGGTGGGTTTCCTTACTCCTGTAGCACTGCTACAGGAGGATGACACTGTACCCATCACCGCATAATTCTGGATTAAATCTCCTAATTCTGGATTTAATCCCACCACCAGCCCCAGTACTGCAGTGGGAAAGCGATCCAATCACTTGCCCTGATCCTCAGGCTGCTATCAAGGCAGACACCAGGGATTTTCACGATCACAGTCAGACACTTGTTACTGCGTGTGACCCTTAATTTCTTTGTCCTCTTCTTCCCACACAAACCACGCTGCCAGCATGCAAGAATGGTGGGATAGAATACTTTATTCATGGGAATGCTCAGATCCTGGCCTGTCCTGCTTTCTGCAGCAGCTCCCATCTTCTTGACAGCATGAACAGGAAGGATTTCTTCATCGGCTTGCTTAAAACCCCCCCCAGCATCATCAGACCCGCCCCACAAGTACAGACAGTTTGGCTTTGTCCAGGCAGGAGCGCAGCACGGAAGGGCAGGGAGCGCTGTGGGGTTGGCAGAGCGGGGAGAAGGGCTCCAGCCCCAAATCCCATGGCTTGCACACGCGCACAGCAGCCACAAAACTCTCCTGCAGCTCCTCGCTCAAGCAAATACACCAGCCGAGCCTTAGTGCAGGTTCCAGCACCTTCCCAGCTTCAGGAGCTCCTTCTGCTGCCAGAAGCACCCAGGGCTGGCAAAGGATGGTTGCCATCATCTCTTCTCCCTTAGAAAGCCACCTACCAGAATCACGCCGGTCTCTTCTGTCACCTGCTGGACCATTTAACCCTCGAAGTGCCCCCTGCCCACTGACAAATACCCTCCCCAAACTACTATAGTAAAAGGAAAAACCTGTACATTGAGACATACAGGCTAAGTCCTGGGTAGAGAACGGTTTCCACGCCTCGTGGTCCGGCAGTGGCTGGCAGCCCCCCGCCAGCGCTCAGGCACAGAAGGGAGCAGGATCCCCCGTGGCCACCCCTGGCACATCAGGGCTTCATCCTGCTCAGTCTGATGTCACGTTCGATTTCAAACTGCCTGTGATCCACACGCTCCAGGAATGCTTTCCTCTCAATGTACCTGCAGGGAGGCAGAGAGGCAGAGGCTGTAAGCAGTGCCTAGAGCAGCCAGTGCTGCTCTCAGCCCAGGGCAAAGCCACCCCAAAGGGATGAGCAGGGAGGGAAGTCATCATCTGCATGCCTCACTCTCTTTCCGTGATCTGATCACTGCACTGAGAGTCTCCTACTGACACCAAAACTGCTCCTGGGCAGAGGTGGGTGTCTCCCAGGGGACTTGCAGAGGTCTGGAGCGAAGGGTCCCTGTAGGCTGGAGCCGTGGGCTAGCTGCTTCTGGTTCCAGCTCTTCTCTTATGGCTGAGAAATAACCTTCACAAACAATGGGCTCAGGGCAGGTTCTCAGCAGGAGAAGCAGCTCTGAGGCTTCCCGGGCAACCCTGCCCATGCACCCTCCAGCAAAGCATCTCAAACCCAACCACAGCAGCATGACCCACGATACAAGCTAATAACAGGCACAGGGAGCAGCAGAGATGCAAACAGCATCACCAAGCAAGTCTACAGCAGCTCATGGATTCAGGCCAGGGGTCTCCCAGCCACGGACCAGCTCCTAACCACCACTGAGTATTTACTTTTCCCTCTCAGCAAGGCACCTGAGCGCTGCAAGGAAGAAGGCAAGCACACCTGTGCCTGGAAAAACACCTTGCCACTCATTAATGGCATGCAGCTGAATTTTAATGTACTTCGCTGGAAACCCTTGCCACAGATAGCCCGGGGTTGTGCTACTAATTAACCTACAGAGGGAGCGAAATTGCAATTCAAAACAGGAGCTGTAATTGAATCATCACAATTGTTTTGCATTTGTTCCAGGGTGGCAAACACTCGGCTGTCATGACAAGGTCATTACACTTGGCACTGGTGCAAGATGCATGATCGGTGTCTCTCTGCCAGTCACTGCTTCTCCTGCACCACAGCTGGTGCCTGCTAACCAGAGATGCCCACTGCTTGAGGGCAAGACCAAAGGCTGCAGGAAAGATGAGCATCGCAGGTTCTGCAGGTTTTCCAGGCTCCCAGGTGGCTGGCAGCGCACATGAAGGGCTTGAAGACCCAACTGCATGGGAAGGTTGAAGCCCCCTCCCACCACCAGTGGTGGTCCCTCTAGGACAGTAGGGCTGCACTGCCTTTGGTGACAAGGTCTCTGTTTTATGCTACAGCTATAGAACCAGTGCTGAATGTGCTCCCAGTACCAGGGTGCCTTCGCCCTTGCTGCGAGAGACAGCCCTGACACTCCTGCCCGCCCACCCAGTCATTGGAAATGAATTAATCCAAATTAATTTCAGCAAGTGATTCCCCCCCGGCTCTGTCCCCAAGCCGATGAACAGCCCCATGCATCCCTGCTGCCACCCCGTTCTCATCGCAGCCTGAGTCCATCTTGTGCTGACACAACCGGGTCAGCTCATCTCTGCCAGCGGCAGGGGTCCAGTGTGGTGTAATGAAGACGATGTGCTGGCCAAGAAGATGTATTTTTCTGGCCCCCTATCCCTCACCATCAGAGGAGGGCTGTGCACCAAGGCCCCCTTCCAATGCCGGCTCAGGAAAGGCGGGCAGGGGAGTGTCGCTTCCCTTCATCCCTGCAAGCAGGGAGGTGACCAGCTCCTGGGGCTGGGCTCAGAGAGGCCACAGGAAGGAAACTGGGGGGGGGTCACGTTGTATATTAGAGTGTGTCATATTGCTGGGTGTGTGGTTTTCCTCCCCCTCTGCTACTAAACACCAATGGCAACCACAGCCGAGAAGGCAAGGGACAGAAGTTACCACTGTTAACCTCGGAACACCCCGACCGCTTGCGCAGCAACGGCCCCAGCTACTGAATTTGAAGCTCCTTCAGCGCCTCTGTGACTCCCTTCTCCCAACCCCAGCAAGGGATCAGTGCCTTCCTCCTCCTCCTCTGTGGTTGCTGTGCCTCTCCAGCAGGCAGGGACTGGCTCCAGGAGGATAGATATGGATCATGAACCAGGAATGCAGTCTCACAGCCGCAGCCAGTGGCTCTGCACAGAGGAACTGCAACGTCACACCGTGGCATTGTCCTTGGCCAGCCACAGAAAAGTGCCGCAGGGGCCAGAGCAGACCCTGCAAGGCACTACCTGTGCATCACCGGGGTTTATGGGGCAGGCAGCCTGGGAACAAGCCTGGCCGGCATGTACTGCATGCACACAGAGGCTGGAGGTGCTGACAGAAACAAGCAGGGAAGCAGCAGGTCTGCAGGGTTGGTGCAAGCCCCGTTGCCCTGCTGCGCCCTGAATTCTGCGCCTGAGCCACAGCTCTGTCTCCAGTTCCCAGCCTAGCTCTGTGCAGCCAGCAGCAAGGCGCTGCCAAACAGCAGTGCAAAGTGCACAAGCAAGGCACCAACACCCGTCCTGTGCTTGTCTAAATAACCTTTGCTACCTGAATCAATACCTTCCCATAAATTACCAGTCCGTGTGGAAACAGGGCAGCTGTGACCCACAGCAGAGGAAGGTAAGTTTGTTGGGAGAAGAGTCTGTCTCTGTTAATGAGGGCAGCTGTAAACTGCTCTGGGGAGGGTTTCATTGGTGCTGCCTGTCCCCTGCCAGTCACCATCAGTCACCCAGTGCACCCGGAGCAGGGCTGCTCCCCCACTGGGCCTGCCCTACAAAGGTGGCCCAGTTAAGAGGCCGCTACACATTTCTATTTATAAAGCACATCAGAGAGGTCGACAGCAAAGGGGATAGCTGCCTCTGCTCTTTACTTCAGCCCCTTCTGTCAAATCCAGGACAGGCCCTCAGGATCTGATACAACCAGACTGCACAAGCCCAGATCCTGCTGCTGGGGGAAATGCAAATCACCGTCTGCGGCTGGAGATATGAGGGGTGTAAAACCAGAGGCAAGGGTGGACACAGCCATGGGGCAGCACGTGTCCCCTCTGCCTCAGGAATCCTGAGGCCATGCTGCAGCTGGCTGATAACTGGCACCAGCAACAGAAAGATGCCATGGCCTCATTGCTCAGCCAGCCACTAGTGTGCTAGCCGAGCACATGTTGCTGCCAGAGAACGGCCAGGGAGGTGCAAGGCATGAGGAGCTCTGGGATGTGAACAGCAACTTCTGCAAGGTTATGGCAAAAAAGAGAAATACAGCCTGCCTTCCCTTCTGAGCAAAAAGAAATGCCTCCCGCCTTCCTCAAGACGTGCAGGGACCATCTCTGTAGTGTGCAGGCACAAATGGCATTGGATAGATGCTTCCAGGAGCGAGTTGTGGCTTTTCTCATCAGGCAGACATTTTTAATTACAAAGCAGGACATGCGGGGACCAGAGGTTTCTAATGCACATTGGCACCAGGGATAACAGCAGTGCCCCACTCCCTCCTGCCTGGGTTGAAGGGTTAACAACTGCTCATTACGACTTTTATAGAGATGTGTAAATGATTGCCCACTGAAGGGTGAGCAGAGCCTACATTATTAAAGGAGAAGAGGCAGCTGCAGAAGGGACAACAGGCTCATGACCTGCTACAACAGGCTACAAAACGACCTGAAGCTGGGTGCAGCTGTGTCTGCAGGATCTGCCCCCCGAGCAGGCTGGCTGCTCCCTAATGGTGCAGCACACTTCACGCTATGGTCATTTGTTTACAGGTGGTCTGTAAGCAGAAACGCAGTGGGCTGTGTCTCCATCGGTGCTCATTCCTTCTCCCTTCCTTTACCTTGGAGGTGGATGTAATCCACAGCAAGCAAATAGTTCGTTTTTGCCCTCACATTACATGCCTGACGAGCACAAACAGATTTGTAAGGAGTGTCTAAAGTTATCATGGCATCAGGTTTCTTGCTTGTTTAATGACAAAAATCACTTGCCAATAGTCAGGCAGATTTTCTAGCCTGGGATGTGACAGGCAGCAAAACCCAAAGCTGTCCCAGCTTACAGATGCTCTTAAAACTGCTGCTCTGCTTTGGTCATCTTTTCAATGTGCTGATCCCTCCTCCAGCCTTCAAGGATGTTAGTGTTTCCGGAAAGGTTTGCCAGGTGTGAAGAGTGAGCTGTCCTGTTTGTATGGGGTGGGAAACAGCACGGCCCAGGGAAGGTCAACATACTAAGTTTGAACAAGCAAGAGATGCCACAAAATGCTCATGCAGGACAGCCTGGCCTGTTTGGGGTGTGTACAGTTCAGCTGAGAGTGATGGACCCTAGTTCAGGCTGATTCCACCGACTGTGGAAAAAAACAATCTGTCCCAGCAATCGGCAGGAGATGGTCTGGCTTTTAATGGTGATACTACCACCATCAGCCCAGTCCAGAGCAGTGAAAGTCCGAAGCCGTTAGCACGCTTGGCAGCCACTCGAACATCTGCATAGAGTGAATTCTTACTCCACATCCCATCAGGACAAACCAGCCAGGTGCCACAGACAGAAACATGACCCTTCCCTGGAGCTGGGTGCTCCCAAAGCAGCCTGCAGCTCCTGATGGGGCTTCATGGGAGAAGTTCACCTTCCTCTTCTTCCTCCATCTCAGACAGAGCCTGGTACATGGCCTGGCTCTGCTTCCAGACTCCTGGCACGGGCCATTTCAATGGAGAGTCTTGCATACAGGGCTGTGACTGAAGCGTTCACCGTGTCACAGACAGCTTCGGTGATGATCTGGTGCTTGTGTGCTCTGCCACACCTGTACACGATGTAAATTGCTCACCTCCTTGGATTTCAGGGATCTCAGAGGAACACCTGTCCCCCTCCAGAACTCCTACTGGGTTGCTCTACTTGTTCAAAGACAAGAGTGCAGAAACAGATCAGGGCAGATCTGACAGAGAAGGGGTGCTGTGAAAGGGAGCAAGACCAAACTGAAAAAACCCAGTTATAAAATTTCTACTTGAAATACAAAAATCTGTTGGAATGCAGAAGCTCTGAGTTTTTTTCCGCAGAGTGAAAGAACAGCTTACAGTAAAAATACATTTTATGAGCTGTCCACTAAGCTGGTTACGTTTTCCCAGTGCTTAGCAAAGCACTTGTAGTGGAAACGCCGCTTCTGATCTTATTATCCTTCCCTGCAGTGCATGTTATTAACTTTCTGTTTTATTTACAGCATTGCCATTTACTTTTACGATACTTCCATTAACTTCATTGGAGTGAACATTGCTTGATGCACACAATCAACGCCCAGTGCTGCCATAATCTTTAACGCACCTTGCCAGCTGCTCTGGGTTTGCATACATCTTTACGCAGGAGGAGGGAGGACTGACGCAGCTGGAACATGTCATTTGAAGAACAGAACAAAAAACATACCTCCTAATTTGAGACTTTAAAATAAAAACCAAAACAAAAACAGGGCAAAGGCAATTGTGTTTCCTCATGGGAGTGCTGCGTTAGACCAGCTCATGCTGCATCTGTGCCACTAGTAGGAGAGAAGATAAAGCACAGCCAGACTCTACTTTTGAAAAACTCATGAGGTTGTTAACAGAGAGTGCTTGCAGACTTACCTGGCTCCCTGTGATACCTAGAGCAGCTACTGGCTTTATATCTCCCTAGGATAAATCCTTAAGAAATCCCATGGGTTTGCTGAACTCTCTGTAGCAAATAATGGGGTTCCTTCATGTATAGGAAGTAGTGGGAAATGCTGGACTACCACTAGGTAAAGTCCCTCTTACCCATCTTTCCCTCGGTTATGGATCGCCAGCTCCTCCACAATTCCCTCCTCCTCCTTGAAGTTCTCCCAGTCCAGTTTAGATTTCTCCAGTGTGCTCATCTTCTGCTTTTTGGAGCCAATCTTCCCGAGGAGGCTGCTCATACCACTTGGCCTCTTCACCCTGACAGAGATAAGGGAGAAAATGTTACTTAAATGCAGGGAAACAGTGTCAGTTAGCAATTAAAAATGGAGCTGAGAAACGTCACATGTGAGAGTGGTGGCCTTGCTGGTGGTGAGTCACTGCCACTAAACAGATGGCCACCAACTTCAGGCAGCCTGCAGGCGGCAAGGTCACACTTCCTGCAGATCCTGCTCCATCGTTCCCCTGGAAGTAGCAGAGTTCATTACACACATATCTCAAGTGCTCGCTTTTTGTGAAAGGGCTTTTTCATTTATCTTCTTAAGAGAACAGAAAGCTTTCAGGCCAAAAGAGATCATTAAATCATCTAGTTTGACCCCTTGTATACACTAGGCCAAGCTATTCCACTGATCACCTCTGTGCTAAGCCTGGTTCTTTGTCCTCGGTCTAAAGTGTTGTTTTCTGGAAGGGATCCAGACTCAGTGCGTCACCAGCGCCGACAACACACCTAGGAATTAACCATTTTGTTGGTATCAACACGCCTGTTTTCAACTTGATTTTGTCTAGCTTTAGGTTCTGGTTGCCACTGCTTATTCTAAATTTAAGACGACTTTGGTGCCCAGGCAGGTCTCATTAGTAACATACTCATATACCATATTGAACTTACACATGATTTTTTTTTTGACAAACAGATGGAGCTCTTTATGCCTCTCATTGAAATGCATTTTGTCCCTGCCCCTATGTCATTTCTAAGGTGTTGTCCTGCTGCTTATGTTTCAATAGTCTTTGAAGATGGGGGCACCAGAATCGCGTGTAACCCCCACCCTCCTCCTGATTGCACATCTGTTTCTGTCCAAGGATTGCCTAAATCCTGTTACACCATCACGAGACACGTTGAGTCCCAGTGCATGTGCTCTGGGATTCTATACCATCTCCCAGGTCCTTGTTTAGCAGGAAGACCACCTTGGTCTTTAGTCTCCTTGTTCTTAGAGGACCGAAATCTACCCATGTGGTGGGGCCCCTGAATCTCCCCTAGATGCTGGGAAATGCACACACAGGGACTCAGGTCAGCTGGGTCGCCCTCCGAGGAAGACAATTCTCAGGGCTAGAAACCCGTAAAACAAACTTGTATTAACCCCTTCTTAAACCCCCCCAGGAGAGGGGGGCAAACAACATCCCATTGAACTCAAGTGTTTACACACATTCCAGAGATAACTTCAGGTCTACAGGGCCCTTGCCTCTGCAAGAAGCCAGAGAGGAAATGATTCTCGTTCCTGAGAGATGGAGGAATCTGGGGAGGTGGGGCCCAAGGAAGGCAGCCAGGTAAGCGTGGCAGACTGCTTTCCATCAGTTCTCTCCAAGCACGTCCTGCCCAGGGGTAGCTATTCTTGGGAACACATCCAAAGCTGTCCTTATCGGATCATTAGCATGGTTTATGCTTCCACAATTTGCAAGCCTCTAAAGAAAAATAATTCCATAGTTTACATGGAATTAAATCAAAGAAAATGACATCTTTGTAAGACTCAACTGGAAGATTCTCAATGCAAGAATGGCTGGCCATGGTCACTTGGGGTTGCTACTTCCTGACATAGATATCTTTGGGCTACAAACCCTGGATTAAGGGCATCTTGGCAGGCTCCATAATCACAGAAAAAAACTGCCTGCCCATCCTCATACTGCCCAGTTAGGGGAGCAGAATATCCTTAGGCCCTGGCACTCTTATTTCTCTCAGTCCCTGCCCGCTGCCAGAGAACATGCCCACAGCTCACACTTTTCACTCTGTGGGGACACCGAGCAAGCTGGATGCTCTTCTATTCACCTTTATCCCTGCGTCTCATCAAGATGTCTGTAACCCTCACAACACGATCACACAATAAAACCTTGATCCTCGCTCAGCGTCCAATTCTCCCTGATTTTTCAAGACAAAATGGCTCTCAGTATCCTTATCTGCAGGTAGCAGGAAAGTGGTGCAAGGGGGCAAAACGTGCAAAGATGTTCTCAGCACAAGATAAAACCAGAGAGATTTGGTTCCCACATTTGGCTATCCAGGACTACATGTGAGCCTTGCACAACCACCAAACCCAGTATCAGATGTGTGTTCAGGTTGCAAGGGAGTGGGAGGAGAGGAGATATGACAAATAAGAAGACAAAACCAAAATATCAGGCCAGCATCCCCTGCTGAGCAGCCACCTGGAAGGTAGAGCCTGGTGCTCAAGCATGGCAGTTCCTTACACTGCACTGGGAGGCCTTGCGTTTTAGCATGGGACATAAAGGAAAGATGCTCTGAGACAGATCTAGAGAAGTGCTATGGCAGATCCAGCTGGCAAGACTCCTCTCCCCACAGCCTGCCAGGCAGGAGGTGTTTAAATTAACACAAGGTATTCAATAACACATTTCTCTGAATACACTTAACTTTCCAGACTCACTTGTGCTTGCAATTCTGCCTACCTTTCAAGTGGTGTGGGAGAAGCAGGGGTGCAAAACTGGAGGGTATTGTCCCTTGTTCCTACATGTCTCATAAATGGCTTTTGGGACAAAGAACCCCGATGGCATAAGAGCCATCTCACCTGTCCAAGGGCACTCACAGCTCACCTGCATCCACCAACCCTTCCATGGATGGGAGCCTACAGCCACTGTACAGCTGTACTACAGACAGGCCTGACTCTGCAAAAGACACAGCGCACACCTGGAAAACCCACTTGAAGCCATTTCAGGATCTCTCCTGGGTATTAGAGGTATTAGAGGTTGCCCCACAGAGCAACAAGCAGGCTCAGAGGCAGGCTCGCACACGTCGAGACTGACATCTTTTCGGCTGAACCTTGGGCTGTCAAGTGCAGGTGGGGAAGAGCTTGGTTGGGACAGGGGCCAATCGGCCATGCTGGGCTGCAGCACATGTCCCTGCATGAAACACAGGGACATGCCAGCAGGCAACCGCCATCCCCAAACCACAGTGGAGGATATACACGAAGGAAGGGAACCAAAGGCAGGATGGTTTGTGCCCAGAGGTGGAAGCAGAGGATTCACAGAAGGGAGAGGGTCTGCAGGCTAGATGAAGGTCCCTGTCACACATCTTTCCTCCCATGGTAATTCCTGGCATAAATTAACAATGCCTACACACGCACATCCATCTGCAACAGCGCTCAAGGCCTCTGTATCTCCTCTTGGCCACGGACCTCAGGAATATCCCTTAAAAGATACAATTCACCCCTTGTTTGAAGCTACAGAGTCTAGGTTATGAACGTGGACCTCCATCAAGGGCTTCCAGATAGCCACAAGAATGCTTGCAAGTCAATAGTCCCTTCAAGGCAATGGAACGTAATGAAACAGGGCAGGCTATGCTGTACCCTCATGTTGATGACTACTCCAAAAATACTGCTAATATCCAGTGTCAGCCCCATGCTGGAGACAGGCCCTGGGCTGGATGACCTGGCTCTGCTCCTGCCCAGACAATTCTGTGTTGTTTGCAGCAGGACCAAGCCAGAGTCAGGCACTGAGACGGGGCCAGGCACAGCCTGAAGGACATGTTTGAGTCTGCTGCCGAGTCTTCAGTCCGCGCTGAGCCTTTCATCACCCTGAATAAATCCACCAGCAAACCTGGGGGTGGGAATTCCTACGCTTGTGCCAAAATGAAGTAAATGAGAGACATTAAAGTCCAATTAAAAACTTGCTTGGCCTTAAACGCCTCATCTGTTTAAAAAGCAAGGAAAAGGGCCTGATTAATTGCATTCAGAGCCAACAAGAGGAATTATTACCCTTTTTGTACTCATTAAGGGTATCTGCTGTGGCATCTTTAATCACCAAGGCATTTAAAAGAGAGAAAGTAATTTGCTAAGACATAATGGATCCTGGAGATGAGAATCAGGACAATCACCTATTTAGGACACAAAGAGACACTCTTACTTTGCACGATTGAAAAGCATGGTCCAAATCAGCCCCTGAACCAGCAAATAAGTGTGCTGGTGAGCTCTGCCTTGGCCGGGGGATTCCCCTGCACCCATCTAATGTCTTCAGGACAAGGACCATGCTTATGATCACCTGGCACTGTCACACACAGGGACAAACAGCAACCCAAGGGCTCCCTTGCTGTCCCACCATAGGCGAACATGCTCTGTATCCCTGTCCTTAACAGCAAGGCTTCCTCCCTTCTCAGTGTGAGCCTGCAGCCCAACCAGGACCTCGGAGAATTGCTACTATACCAATGTACATGGCAATGTTACATGTAATCCCTGCTGTCTTGTAACATGAAGGCTGGCAGCGTCCAGGAAATGTGTGCCTGCCTCCAAACAGACAGACTTAATCACAAGCTTTACAAAATAATCTTCAAGCAATAGGAAAACAGGCCTACAAGGGTCTCGTAGAGCATCCCGCCACCCAAAGCAAGATGAATTCCTCTCCCACATGAAGCACCCCCAAGATGGGTGCTCTGAAGGCCTCCCGACACCAACCCCACATGCACTAAAGGTTTCAGTACTTCATCAGCCTTTCACTTAAGTTTTCCCCAATGACTAAATTTCCTTGTTCAGCCTATGACTTGTTATCTTCTTCCTAGTAGCTACTAAGAACAGATCATTCCCTCACTTTTCACAGCAGCCTTTTATGTCTTTGAAAGCTTTTCCTATCCCCCCGCTGCTCAGCTTGCTCTTTCCTAGACTAAACAATCCCGGGTCCTTTCAAGCTTTTCTCATTCCTCACGGTTTCCAGGCCTCTGACCACTCTTGCTGCTCTCCCCGGCCTCTCTGCTATTGGCCCACATCTTCCTTGAAATGCAGCATCCATAACAGGAAAGAAAAGGCTTCAGCCACAGCTTTACCGACACTGGGAGCAGAAGGAATACTTCAGATGCCTTGCAAAGAATGCAACTCCTTACACGGCCTCCTGTGACGTGTGCCTTTTTCACAACCGTGTGACAGTGTTGACTCATGTCGAGCCTCAGTGATTCACTGAGATTTTTTTCTGCTCCCCTGCTGCCAAGCCAGTTATTTCCTTCCTCGATTGGTGCAGATGATTACTGCTACCCCAAGGCAGAGCTTTGCACTGGTCTTCCGGCACTGTTTCTCCTGTTTGCCCTCACGTTTCCCTCAACACAATGGATCTTGGATGTCTTTGCAAATCAGCCTCTCCTATTCACAACACCCATGCCACAGCTGTTGAAGAGTTAACACTGGGGAAAGTACTTCCTGTCTTTGTGAAATACCAACAGAGACAATTTAGCAGCTGAACCAGCACCAGTTGGCCAGACAAGATCAAGCTGATGGCCAGAAGCAGGCAGGGACCAGCAGGGTCAGGCTGCAGGAGGAGCTGTGACAGTTCATGTCCTGCAACTCCAATGAACAAAGGGTGCCCAAAGGACACCTACTCCTGTGCTCATCATGGAGCCAGCAGTATCCCCAGGTCCAGCATGCAGTCTGACCTCCACTCTTAGGGATCACAAACCCTCTGCTGCTGTTTCTGATGGCTCCATGGCAGAGTGCAGACCGTATACCCTGCGCTGCTTCTCCATCCACCTTGCATCCTTGTGGATAACTTCTGCAGAAGTAAGGTCCTTCTTCTGTCTTCTATCAATACTTTTAAGAAGGGCAGAATTCGCAAGAAGCAAATGCTGAACACGAAAGAAGATGTTACTAATGCTTAGCTAACACCCCAACACTCCCCCACCCCTCTTCTTGTTATGTGACATTTTGGGGAAATAATGTGAGCAAACACACTTAAGAGGACAGTCACTGATATACACAAATGATGAGTGAGATGCTCCTTTTCTCCACCTTGATGAAATCCAGTCCCCCAAGCTCCTGCTAAACAGAGTGGCTAATAACCTATTTTGTCAATGAGAATCTTGGGTTAAAGTGGCTGCTGCAAGATTTGGACCAAGCAGCACATTTTTTTGGATGATGCTGATTGTACCAAGTCATCCTGCACACCCTGCAGCTATGTGGTGGAGGAGACAAGACAACCGAGTGGGACATCATCTCTGGCCTCACTGCAAGCTTTTGCACCTCCCAGAGCGGAGACAATTTGGTGCTGGGCACTCTGTCACCTGCCAGCATACATCCAAAACATCTGGTGACTCTCCATGAGGCACTGCAAAGCAACCTTTCTTTCTGCAGAAATAGATCTGGACTCAGAGAGGCGACAAGGTTTCATCAGAAGGAAATCTTAGGAGGCCAGGAAAAGAACTAGTATCTCTTGCCTCAGCCTTTGTACACAGATTATCAAAGAAATCACCTTTACCACTTACCATCAAAAAAGGCAGGTTACACCCACAACCTAAAAAAATCCACTCTCAAGGAAGCTTCAGAACATGGGTAGATAGTTTTTGGTTGTGCATTAGATGATGAGGCCATTGCAGTGGGCAAGGGTGCTTATGCTGCCTGGCACAAGAGGACAACTGGGAGGCATGTGCTCCAGGTCTTTCAGCACAGCTGAATGGCTTTGCAAATCGTCAGGCAGAAGAACCCAACTCAAACATAAGCCCTAAGACAAACTGCTTCCCTGCTGGCTGCCTGCAAGACAGAGCAGCAGCCCAGATCCCACTATCAGAATAGGACGTGGGCAAGTAAATGTCACCGAGCGCAGAAAGGTGGTATCTCAGGTCATGCTGCTCTGAAAATACCACGCTCACCATCAAACCCTGGCTCTCCTGCAACTGCTCTCATGCCCAGCTCCCTTCTCCCCTGGAACCTGCAATATTTACTTGAAGCACAGCGATGGCAGCTCTGTTCCTGTCACCCCAATCACTTTGATGGCAGGGACACAGGTGAGAAACTCTGTCACTCAGCAAAGAGAAAAGCACAAGGTTTCATAAATAGCGATGTCTATTCCTGCCATGAACTGCTGTAAAGCTGAATAGTTTCCATAACGGCAGGAAATGGTTCTCGTACAAACTAACCACAGCTGGGCAACTGATGCAGCCAGTAAATACTTTCATTTTAATTGTAGAAGATTCCTGCCCAGTGCAGCACAGATCACCCGCCCCGCTGCCCTTCCTTCAAACAGTGATGTGCACGGGTCTGTGTGAGACATTGCACAAGGAGGATGTATGCAGAGACCTGGCTGGTGGCCCGTGTGCCAGCTCTGCTGTTTACTCTCAGCCTCTCCAGACCATCTTCCTCGACAGAGGAACAAAAATGCTGGAGGGGAAGAAGACAGGCACACAGCGGGAAGGGAAGGGTGGTGCCATCTGCTCCTCAAGATCAGGGTGGTCCAGCTGGACGGAGCAGGCAGCAGCAGAATGATGGTGCCCAGTGTTGCCAGCTTGCAGGAGCCTTCCCCAGAATGATAAAACATGTCTTCCTCTTCAGACCCTAAAACTGACCAGCTCTTCCCATCCCTCACCCTGCATAACTGGCCAAGGACAGGAAAATCTCCCAGGCCAAACCCAACTGCATTTCTTATTTGGCTGCATCTGCCAAGCAGGATGTGGAGAGCAGCCCAGCTTGTTCTCAGCCCTGCCTGTCACAACAGGTACTTAAAAAAAAAACAAAAAAAAAAAACAAAAAACAAGAAAGCCTCCCTGATGCCAAACAAACAAACATTTAAATCCCAAGTGTTAAAAAAAAAAAGGCAAGCAAGGAGGAAATGAAGATAAAAGCAGGGTGGATGCTGTTGGGGGGCTGGCAGGGTGGTAATGATCCTGTTTGGATGGCAGCACACAGGACTGAGCAAACGCAGGGCAGGCTGGCAGGGAGAGGACTGCCTGATGTCTACAGCTTGGCCAGGGCAGCACAGGCTGAGAAGCTTGCTGCCAGCTCAGACTGAGGTGTCTGTCCATATGCTCTGCTTGCTGAGCTGGTAGCAGATACCCTAAAGCATGCATAAACTGAGCCAAAGAACCTGCCTGAAATGCTCTAGGAGTAGCAGTGATTTTTGAGGCAAGGTTATAATCCTGTTCTTTGTAGTGAGGATTATAAAGCTTCTTGTGCTCTGAAGAGCGACATGCACTAGACATGCCGGGAAAGCAGCCACGACTGAGACAACACCCATTCGGCAGTGCCACGGGGCACACTGGAGCAGGCAGTGCAGGCAGCTATGTCCAAAGGTAGCAAGAGATGCAAGTACACTGGCAAAATGCAGCTACCCCTGCCCATGATCCTGCCAACAGACTGAGGCAAATTTATTTCTACTGCATGGAGGGATTTGCTGACAGGAGCAGTTGGCAGTTCCTGGTGAAAATACCCTGAGTACAATTACCCTGAAGAAGGTGGCTGGTCTGATGGCAGCAGGGCCAGCCTGAGGTGCTTAGGACAACAACAAGGAAATGTGGGTTATTACTCAAGCCGACAGCGTGAGTTAACTCTTCTCAGGTTTTTGTTCAGGCTTGCCAACCCAAATTAACCCCAAGCTGCTTTGCCATCACTGCTGTTGCAATGCAAGCTAGAAAATCTGAAGAGCTAAGCCGAGCCCTGGGTCCTTTCTAGTTTCTGATGTTACCCCATATCCCCCCAAGACCTTAGAACAGCCTCACGGTAAAGACCCCTACATGAACACAGATGCTCACAACTTCTATGCACTCGTAGGAAGTCTTTGACACTGACTCTGCTGAGCTGAGGAGGTAATCCAGGATCACAGCACAAAGCAGAACTATTGTTAAAATAAGCAATGTGTCAGACGCATACGGAAAAGAAGGCGCAACCTCTCAAGAAGTGAGGGTGATAGCTCTCCTTCCCACACACCTGCCTGCCTTCCTACAGACAGGATCTACAGGGAAGAGAGTTTAAGATAGAGACAAAAAGCACTGCCAGGCCAGGACAGCCAGACTGCTACATCCCAGCAATCAAAGTCTGTCCAAGATGACACGGTTTCCATCAGTGTGGAGAGGCAAGAGCGGATGTGACAGACTAAATGCGTGCATGATGCTGCCTTGGTGAGGGTTGCTGCAGGCAGTGGCAGAGCTTTCCATGGGCACAGTTGATTCTGGATGTATTTGTGTCTAAATATAGTCAGTGGGGAACAGAGATTTGTCACAGGGTAAAAAACATGTCACTCCCACCTCCCAGCAGTGATGAGCAACAGCCCGCCAAAGGGCGGTGCTCCGGTATTCCAGCTACTGTTTTATTGCTGGCTTTGTTATTAATCCAGCACAGTGAGTTTCTGTGGGACTTCACAAGTCTGGCAGAGTGCACTTCATCTTCAGGAGTGAACTAAGCGTCACAGTACCAGCTTATGAACAGCAAAACCAACACTGCAGGTGGTGAAGAGGCTTGCAGAGCATCATGCCATGGAGTGCCAGTGGAGATCCCAGTCAGTGACTTCTTTTCTGGTGCCCTCTTCAAGATATACAAATACTTCATGCTCATCTGAAAGTCATGAATTGTGCTGGATAGGCCTTTCCAAAGTGCAGGGCTGGAAAAACAGACCTAAGGGCTGCCTTGCTTCAAAACAGGCCAGTGCAGATGTGGTACCACCTTGTTCTCCAGTCCACTCCCCAAACTGGGGAACAACCCAGGTGTAAATACACACTAATACTGCACACATTAATATAGTATTCTAGGAATAAAACCAGAGTTGGGTCTCCACATGCACCAAGAGGCAAATTTGCTGAGCAGGGAATGCTCAGCGTGGAATGCTTTGGCTCAGGAACAGCAGAGAGCAGCAGCAGCAGCAACACAGGTGCACAGCTCTGCCAGAGCTGGCCTTTCCTCAGGCAGGTCCCATCCCAGAGCATCTAGGTCTGCACCCACCCCTCTAGAGGGCCTGGTTGAGAAGCATGGGCTGGAGTCTCATTTTACAGGCTTTGGAGGACATGTTCATCCAGATGCACATCAGTTCTTGGGGAGCTGGCTGGCTCAGGCAGAGCCCCTGACCTGCAGGTCCCCTTATCAGCAGGAAGGGCTCATTAGGGAACGGACCAGGGTTTCCTGCTCAGGACCGAACCCTTTGTGAAAGGACTGCTGCTGTGGAGAACCTGCTTCCTAACAGCCAGAGGAAGCAAAATATTTTCCTTGGGCCTCTGAGACAGAGTTGCTACGGGGTGGTTATCAACAAAATAAAGGTGCACTTGTGGAGCTAGGCAGTGCATGCCACACACAGGCTGTTACTGCAGGATAAAGGTGCTTCCAGCAGCATCGCTGCCTGCCCTGGGCACAATTCAGAGTGGCATAAGGCCCCTCTGTACCAGTATAACTGCAGCTGCCCTCCGGGCTGTACTGGCAGAACTATTTTAGCAACAACAAAATCTTGCACCCTCCTAATCAGTATGACATTGTGCAGAGACCATGGCTTGCTCTGGCTCCTCTCCAGCCCAGAGCACAGACGGAGGCTGTTTCAGTAGCAGACTCTCCTAATGCATTTGCAGCAGGCCAGCCAATTACGTTACACTATCTGCGTATGGAGCTCAACAGGAGCTTAATTGAAAGAGCTGTAGCATTCAAATGACTTTTGATACTATGAAGACATTAACGATTCCAACTCAGCACTAACCAGCCCTGTCTGATGCTCGGCTGATGGGTAAGGACCTGTAACTCAGGGCTTGGTCTGCAGCCAAAGCTACACCCCTGTAACTCAGCACAGCACTGCAGCTGTGGCCAAATGCTGACAGAGTTGCCCCTTCCCAGCTGAAAGCTGCAGCAACTCCCCGTATGAGCTCTCCTCTGCGCAGGGCATCCACACAATACAAAACAGACCTGCTCCTGCCACTGAAGGAACTCCCAAAGCTGTTCTCACATGGACAAATCTGAACCTGCAAAGCACAGTTTGCATTTATTCTTTCTATTGAAAACTATCATGCACGCTCTTCATATACATTTTATGTTGTTCTTAGGCTCTGTAAATGTTTTAGGATAATAAATGTGCCAGTTTCAGATGGATTTTGCTACACCAGTACAGAACCATTACACGTACCCCACTCCCAGGTGGTGGGCTACATTTAATTTGGTATCTTAGTGCTGCCACTGAGAAGTGGCAAGAGGTGCCTTTTATAAAGCTGTAACTGCCCACACTGTCTACGTGTGTGTGGGGGGGTACAAGGTACCCTGCTTCTACTATTCTCATTTCTGAACCAATGCACAGAAATCAGCAAAAATGCACACACACACACAAATTGCCAGCAAGCTTACACTCCGACGTGGCTGTGAGGCATCTCACACCCCAACAGCTGGCAAGAACAAAAAAATAGAAGTGAGAAGGTATGATGCTTTTGGTACCCACATCTAACAGGCTGATGACCTGAAAGTTGCCAGAAGCTACTGCAAGGTGGTAGCTGTGGCATGTAGCATGCTTGCTGGGCTACATCTTGGATCACACACTAGAGCATTTTAGAGTTAACACCCTGTATTACATCCATATTTAGCCATTGAAATAATTGTGACAACTTTCAAACACTTGCAGCTCTCACTGACTTCACTTGGGTTCAGTTGAGATGTTTCAAATAAAACAATAACAACCACAACTCTGGGCTGGGACCAAGCACGGACCATTTTTATCTTAAAAGGCATTTGTTTGAGAACATTCGGAGCTGCTAGAACCAACAGCACTAAAGTTATTTCACTGGGCAACCTTAAAAACGTTGACAGCTTTGTCTGCAAAACGACACGCATTAATTGGTGACCAATCCTTAAAAAAAAAATAGTTAAAAAAAATTGCTGGCAAACAGGAGAAATTCTTCCTCTCTTCAGAAGCTCACTCCTCCTTCCTTTGTCTAACAGCAGACCTTTTGTTCAGGATTTCAGTTGCAAGCAGCCCCAAGGTACTCAGGGAATGTCTTGGTTATGACAAGTCCTCCAGACTGGTGTGTGGACTTGGTTTTAATCGGCAGAGAAACACTCCAAATCACGCCTAAGAAGTACTGCTAATGGAATTGTTCCAGCGCTAAAGGGATTTCAAAGTGAATGAGTGCGGATGGCAGAGCAGCTGGTGCGACTCCCAGGTTGCTCTTTACAGCAGTGTGCCACGCAAGGAGGATCTAACACCCAACCACCCTAGTCTTGAGAAAACAACCCCCTCTATCCCCCCTCAGCAATGCGGTGACCCTGGCTCCATCCCTGTGATTTGTAGACAGCCCCAGCATTTAGTCCCAATTAGCTTCACACTGTATCAGATCAACGCCTGGCTTTGATCAAAATGAGGTGAGAAAGCCAGGACAGAAGTAGGGAGGGACCCTATTCCTCCCCCAGCAATTAATCTGACAGCTTTAAGAATAGTGCTGATTAAAACAAATACACCGCCTTCCACTAGCAAATGTTTGCAAAGCTCAGCAGCCTAGGACAGGGGAAAGTCCCCAGGAAATTAAGTCAGGGTGAACAAGCATCAGGGCTCCCTAGCAAAAATGCATTGCTACAATGAGCAACAAACGAGAGCCCAGTGGAGCAGTTGCTTTGTGGTGTCATGCAAATTAATAAATAGCATGAATATAATATATTATTTTCCAGTGGAAAGTCTGGCCTGGCAGCACGTGGGACTATGGGGGACAATAAACATTTGGGCACTGCTACAAGCAGCCGTAAAATAAGAATGAGGGTTTGATTTGATCACATTTAATTGTTTTTGGGAAGGGTAACATCACTGGGGTATCCATCACAATTACCTTCGCTTCCATGAAAATGTTCCATCACAGATTAAGAGCTGGTCAAATGATCCAGATCAAAGAGGGTATTACAGGGGGTAAGGAAAGGAGGAAAATACCCTGAAAGCTTTAAAGATGTTTGCCATATAAAACCGAAAGTCCAACCCATGAGAAAGCAGGCAATAAAAAGTTAACTGATGAAAGGACACGCTTTTCTTCAAAACTACAACTTTCTAAGGCTGGTAACTGCAGAAAAAGCTCAGTAACAAAACAGAGGAAAGAGCCCAAAATGCATGTAAGAGAAGAAACTAAGATTATCCCATGTTTTTTTCCAGGGCTTGACTGAAGAGTTTTGAATGCCCGAGGCTGGCAAGGCTACCCCTGAGTGCCTCCAGCTTTGGCAGCAGCCACTTAGAAAAGCTGCCCTTCCTCTTCCCAGGGACCCACCTCACTGGAAATAGATTTCAAATCCCCAGAGGAAGAACGTGGAAACAGCTGACTTCTCCCAGCCACAAGCTCAGTTGTCACCTTCCAGCTGGAGGCAGGCAGAGGGGTAAGAGCAAGACTTCCCTTCTGCCCACGCAAAGCGGAAGGCTCCCAAAGAGATTTTGCAGCTAATGTCCACCTACCAAAAGCTGCTTGGGAAGCCACAGCCCTCACTGAACATGGGGACTACAACCCAGCAGGGCTCCCACTACCTCCAGCAGCCCCATGCAGAGGGGGGTGGCAGGGCCGAGGTTTTCATGACACATCGTCTCTGGAATTCACTGGTGAGCATCCCACAGCCTCTCCTTGGTACGGTGCCAGGGCCATCTCTCAAATCCTGCGTGACTTACCAGCTGCTGAGGGCAAAACAGCAAGGCATACATCATCCAGAGAGGAGACACGATTAGTGGGCTGCTGCTGAATGAACAAACGCTTCACAAAACTCACTCCCATACTCTTGGTTGGAGAAAGCAGATTCAGGTCCCCGTTTCTCTCAGCCAGGCTGCATGACTGCAATCAGGTCATTAGTTCCTTTGTAGCAAGACTTTTGTCTCAGGAGGCAGAGAGCTATGCAGCAGCTCTGAGCAAGGCAGGCAGGCTGCCAGCTGAGGATTCAAACTCCTTCAGGGAACTGTAACAGTTATGCGGTAAACGCATTAACCATGGGAACAGCTTCCCAAAGGATGTGGTGGATCCCAAATTCTAAGTCTTTCCATTGTGAGTGGATGCCTCTTTCAAAAATGCAGGCTGTAGTTCAACCGCAAGCACTCGCAGGGAGCTCTCAGGGAAACGCCATGACCCCAGTGAAGGCAGGAGTTCAGGCCAGGTGCCCGAGCAGCCGCTTCTGACCTTCCAGCTACAAACCTAAGAAATCCCTGCCCTTTGCACCTTGCTATGGCAATTCAAGACTCTTCTTGGCTATACCCCTTTTTTTGTGCCTCTGCACAGCCCAATTTTCAGCTGTTTCTGTGATCTGCCCCAGGCCAGCTAAATTCCCTTTGACCCAACCTGTTCAGCAATCCTCTAAACCTTGTCACCCCTCTAGTAGTGTTTTGTTTGGTTTTTGTTTTGTAATTACACATCAGATCCCCTGGTAAAAGTTTCTTTGTCTCTTTGCTTCAGCTTCTGTTCCCCTGGCACCAGTTTCTTGGTGAAACTCCCAGATGACTAATGAAAGCCTTCATAGCATGCAGTACCCAACGACCCACAGTGTTAGAGACAGGTCCTCCACCATCCAATCTGCTCTCAGCTCCTAGAGGGCATGAGGGAGGGAGATGAGATCGAGCCTCACCCATAGCACAATGCCTCCTTTTCTTTGACTTCATCTGTGACAACTGCATCAAGGGTCAAAGCTATCACGCTCTGCCTAGGAGCTGCCTTGGGATATCCTGACACACGTACCACTGTGTGCTGAGTGATGCTAAGCACCCAGTTACATGTGTGTTCAGGGTTTGCCTCTTCTGAGGCAAACCAGATGCCTCAAGCTGCCCCAAAACATTTAGTGGCTTTCAGTGGTTTGCATTGGAGAATCTAACTGCAAACGATTCTGATGCATTTCAGAGGCTACTGTTAGCAAAGGCGGAGAAAAATATATTTGAAGTGAGGATGGAGGTATGGGTAACAGGGGAGGAGGAGGGATAACACTTCACTTCACTGAAGTCCACCTAAACCAGCCTGTGCGCGTTGGGAAGCTGGTCCAGCCAGGTGCTGTGCACTGTCCTGACTACAAACCACGCTACAGGGCTCTCCAGCGCCAGGACCAGGCTCTGCAAATAGCAAGGAGGTCACACTGAACATCCCAGGAGACTAGCATGAAACAGGAAGCTTTCTGCAAGAACAAAAAAAAAAATCTCTTATCTGCCTCTATCTCAGTAATATTTGGATAAAGTGTTCTTGTCCATATCTGGACTGTATTCTGGCCCTTCAGCAGGCCTGCTCTCAGACCTCTAGCAGTGCTCAGCTGATGCACACGTGCACCTTGGTGGAAAGGTTTCTTGTATCATATACAAAGTTGTTCCTCCTTTTCTTATCTCTTGCCTATTGAATTTCTAGTTCTGTTCAGGATCTATAATCAGAGATTTGAGGAGTCAGTTTATACACAATAAAAAGTGACAGCCCCCTCCAGGATGTCTCTGCTACAAGACTTTTCCTTCTAAGACTCTTTTCCTTCCATTCCCAACCTAAACCATCTCCGTGAGCAGAAAAGTCCAAGCAGGGTAAAGCCTTGTCAAGGGAAGAAACTCTCCTATTATTCTCATCCAAGAAAGTGGCACAAAGGAAGAAAGACCAGAAGGGATGGCTTGCATCCCTGGGTCATGGCAGAGAGCTGGAAAAGGCTCATCTCCAGGACAGAGTGCCAGCACTTCTTTTTTTAACTTAGCCAGCAGCTGCAGAATTCAAGCTTTATTAAAAGCCTATTTTGCCCTTGCTGCTGCAAAGGAAACCACCTCCCTGCTCTCCCCTCCCAAATAAAAGGCCAAAATCTGCAGACAGACATTTTGTAATGTCACCTTAGAAAGAGGTGGCAACTTGACTCGTCGTGGGACATGCAGCACGGAGCAGCTTTACTTTCACTTCAGGTTACAACAGGAATATACTGCTCACATGGCTGACCCTTGCTTTGATGTTTTATTATGAGCAATACAACAAACCTTCAATATTCTCTGATTGCAAGGTCTGGAGCAAGAAAGGAAGAGATAGGCAGGGAAAACAGGCAGGCTGGATTTGGGGGCTCTAGGCACCACCCATTACCCACAGTCTCCCACTTGCTTTGGAGCATTGCTACACGCAGAAGCCCTCTCTCCGAGATACACACTGCGTGACAGGGCAGAAATACCCCATTTAAACAGCAGTCCTACAACATATTTTAGTATAACACAAACAAGAGGCCGTGTTATTTGTCAGGTCAGAACAACAGCAGATGGAGAGCACTGAACTAGATACCATTTACTAAACACTGTTCTCCAATGGCTATTCTAAGTCTACCTCAATTTATAGATTAATCTGCTGGATCAGTAATTTAGGCCATTTGATGGTTAGCATTTAGAAGTGCACATTTCTAGGAAGGCTGAAAACCTGCTTGTGATTTACAAAATTACTGTGGGGTCTCTAGTGGCTTGGGCATTTGTCAGAGGCAGGTGTTCTACATTAGCCACATTCTCCCTTCTCTCCCCTCATCCAGTTTTAATATCAGCAATAAAATACCAACTGCTCCTGCAGCATTTACTCTAAAGCAGCAGAGAAAACATGAGTCTTGTCCCCCTTCCCTTTTCTAGCCAGATGTGTCAATTGCTATGTGATATTAAAGCTTTAGGATGACGTCTATCAACCAGCTAGGGTGGGGAAGAACTGGACCAGAAAGCATCCAAATAATCTGTGCCCTCCCCATGCCCAGGGGAGAGTGCCCTGAGCCTCCCAGCACAAGAAGCATTCCTCCCCTGCATCCACACTCGTGGAGGATGGTGCTGGGGCTGGCCTGGCTGAACAAAACAGAGCAGAATTTGAAGAGGGAAAGAGCAAGCCTGCCTGTTCACAGCTAGCCCCTCCTTTCACCCATCCCTTTCTGACTCCGACCCCAAGCTGCTGCTGTCTTTCAGGCCTCAGTTGGGATTCCCTCTGCTGTCTGTCAGCAGAGCTCTTTAAAATGGCACTGGGAACCCTCGCTAAGCAATGGGACTAACCATCCTTCCTCAAACACTGACGCATCGGCTCCGAAACCTTCCCAGAGCCTGCAGTGTCTCTGCAAAGCAGGCAGCAAGCATTGCTTCAGCTCTCAGTGTGGCCCATTTCATAACACAAAAGGAAGCTTGAATCCCTCAGGGCTCAGATTTTTTCCAAACTGGGTAAACACACGTAAACACACATTATTTGCATGCACAGCAACTGGGACAAAGGATCTGTGGCCAGGTAGGTGTCTAACCGGTGGTCCAGGCATGTGGTAACATGTGTGCAATGCTAGAAAACTCGAGCTAAAAGAGACTTATCTCTAGACTGACTCTGTGCTGCTGCCAAGTCTCACTTCAAGATTAAAAAGCGGCCTTTGTTGTATGGAATATTACCATTTCAGAAAAAGCCCACCCTTGCTTGGCCCCCCACCCCAAAGGTTTGGTTTGTAGCCCAAAACATTGGTGCCTTAATACCAGAAGGTCAAAGCCCTCCAGTCATTAGGCAGATTATATTTAATAGCCCTATGTGCAGCTGATCAGAGACTTATTCCTCAAAGGACTGAAACGGCAAGACAGTGCACCTCAGCAAGCAATCTCGTTTAATAGTCTATTAGCAGAGATGTGCTCCTCTGAGCTAAAGATCACTACAGACAAAAAAAAAATGCACTACCGTCAGCTTTCCTCTGCTTCTGCTATTAAAATCAAGCCAGCTGATCCACTCTTTCATCCCATCATTAACTGGCAAGACTGGGATGCATCTAAAAGTCACCCAGCAGTATTATCCCAACAAGGACAGCAATATTCTTGATAATAAGCAATTTTTTTTTTAGACTAGAGGGGGACTAGATGGACTCAGAAGCCAGAAGAAAAACTCTCAACTTTTACAATAGCTGTGTCTCTGAGGGTGTAATTAAACCAGCGTGAATTACAGTCCTCCAACAGTGACTCTCCTTGCGGAGCCGAATAACTAAACCCCACACGCAGTCATACACCTGGGAGAAGAAAACAGCTAACTAAAGGCAGATTTGCCTAGTGTTGATGTATTAGCACTAGCCAATATACAGATGCGGGCAGGCCACCTACATCCAGCCACATGTTGGTAACAAGCAGTGCTGCAGACCAGAGCACACTCCCAAATTTACTAGGCACATGGACATCAGTGTGACCAAGAGCACATGGGAGCTCTTCTCTAGAGCCGCCAAACCCGGTGTTCAAAAGCCATGAGTCAACCTCCACACCACCTCCAGTTGAGGTTAGCTTAAAGACATTGAAGAAAAATTAGAAAATCAGAAATGGTATTAATTTGCCTTCTAGTTTCTAAGCCTTAGGTTAAGCCAGCCAGAATGGCTGTCCTTTCCTTCCAGGTATTAGAGGCAGAAACCTTCTTTTCCTCGCTCGAAAGCTGCCATTCTTACCTGATTGCTTTCCCCCAGGACTGAAGCATTAGGAGGAAAATTTGCCAAATATTTTAAGACTTGGCAGTTCATTCAAAGCTAGCATTGCCCCCTCCCACAATCAGTCAAATATGACACCAGGTGACTCAGGATTTGAAACAAGAGACTTGTGCTAGTTGGTTAAGAGTAGAAGAGAGCTGTTGTCCACAACCCAGCCCGGAGAGTCTGACGGAAAGGTTTATGCCACCAAATTAGTGCTCTTTGGTGAGTCCCTCTTCTAAGAGTTGCAGCAGGGAGACTAAAGGCTTAAACTGTCCATGAATGACAATGTTGTGACCATGGACCACTTGAATGACCCTCTAAAATCCTCTGTGCTGGAGAAGGTGCAGTGCAATGTCATGCTGAAGAAAAACAGTGTTACTAGTGCAATCCTCTGAGAGCAGCAAAAGCAGGGTATGAAAGCTGTTGATACAGGCACAGCAGTATTGACAGAACAGAAACCCCAGAGATTTCAGAAAAATGCTCCTCTGACGCAACGCGGACAACTCACAGACACAGCAGAGAGGCAATACGAAAGGGTCTACATGTCAAATTAAGTTCCTCCTAGCTTGTGGGTTACCACAAACATCTCTGCAGGCTTAAACATACCCTGGGGACCCTGATTTACTCCCCTGCCTTGAAGACTGGGGAGAACACAAAGATGCCCAGGGACTGACAGCCAGCCTGGTGACAAGGCGCAATGTACTTTCTCCTCTTACCATTGCCACGCTGACTCCGCACAGGGGTAACAAAAGCAAGCAAGACTGCCTGAACGCCCTTGTCAGCAGCAGAGCTGAACAGGGCCAATTTTGAATGGCAAAAGGCTGTGGAGCAAAGCTGCCACTAGAGACAATAATTTTTCATAGCATACCCTCGCTTCAATGTGGTAACATTCGAGCCAACAGAAGAAAAACTGCCAGCTTTTATCATTTAAATATATGCCTAAAGGCACAGCTTGGAAGCAGGATTCTTATGTCATGAACAAAAAAGCCCTTCAGTTTTCTCCATCATAGCAAAATCCTACAGAAATATCTCCTAGGTGGGTGCTTACCTGAGCAATCCCTGCTCCATTCAACTCTGTGGAGGACAGAGCAGATGAGAAAGTCTGCATTGGTACAATCCCAAATGACCACATCAGAAGGCAAGTGTTTATTTTACCCAGTTCCTCTGCTTTATGGGTTTTGAGGCAGAATTTCCCTATTGGCTTCCTGACCTTGCACAATTGGTTGAGCTGAAGGTGTGAAGCACCAAGCACTTCTTTCAAACTCAGGAGAACGAAGTACTGCTGGGGCATCAACACATGAACAGAGGGACCAAAGTTACAGGTATACTGTATATACCAGGAAAGGTAACCCAGACCTCAGGGTTAAAGCACTGCAAGGAACAGCACTGCGTACCAGAAGAGGACAGCCACAACCCCCCAGCCCTCCACAGGTGTGAATGAGGCACACCCTGGGACTTGGAGGAGAGAACAGCAGTACGGAGAGATGAAGTCAAGACTCACTGCAAACTCAGAGGCAGAGAAGTGCTGATGTGTACTGGCTCCTAGCTACACCTGGCAGGATCACCTCTTCTTCACCTTGCACTTCTTGCCTTTAGGCCCTGAGGCTGTCACAACTGGTTAAGCTGAAAAAGCAAAGGAATCCAGACCTAGCAATGAAAATCCCCGATCTGGATTAGGCAGCAGCTGAGTTACAGGCATTCCCACAACATGACCAGGCTTTCTCAGCCAAGCTGCACATACGGACAAATAACAAAGGGTACTTTCAGTTGCAAGGTTTCCCCAAGGCCTTCACCCCTCATGAGGTGGCTGCACCCAGAGCCACATGGAAAACCTAAGCTGGCTTGGAGCAGGGTGCACAGATTCGCTCTGGTTCCCAAAGCAGTGCTGTGCCTGGGATGCCTGGCACTTTGGTTACCCTCTGCCATGCAGACACACTGTCTCAGTTTGGGCTGAAGCTCCTCACCCACACCACACGCATCTGGTGATACAGAGGGTGGTGGGTCTGGTGTGCCCAGCTCCACCCACACCCCCAAGTCTACTGCTCACAAAGCCAGAGACTTCTGTGTCCAGTTAAGTTATTAACAAAGCAAACATCCCAAGACATCAGTGAAGTCTGTTATGCCATACATAACCAGCTCACCAGAAAATTCCCTTGAAGCAACTCCGTCACTTGTTTCAACCTGCCAGCGTAAGGATGAGCAGCTGACAGGAGGGCGTTAAATACTGTTCCTGGTTGCTCTTGAGAAGGTTTTGTGGGAACCGTTCACACCCTTCTCCTGAGCGCATGCTGGTGCAAATGCAGTCCATACGCTACTCGTTTCTATGACCATGCAGCTACAGCAAGGGCACAATCTGTTCCTGCCCATGTGTCTGCCTTAAAGTGGGCATGAAAGCTGCTGGGTTTGTTTTATACTGGTATTCATGCCTATCACCCCTTTCCCACATTTTGAAATATGAACAGCTAGAAGCCCTTGTCCAAACTATTCTCCCCTGCTTTTTTGTTGTTGTTGTTGTTTAGGACAATGTTAATCTGGTTTTACCCGATTTTGCCAGATAATTTTCTGGAGAACTCAGGGATGGCTATTCTTTTGATTGAAGGGCTTGAATGCCACACAGCTAATGAAGACATCCTTTCCCCAAAAGGTTTTGATAGTGGAGACAGGCAAAGTAAGTGACTACAGGAATCTTTCAAAGCTTCTTGGATTACAGGCAGAGAGAAGGTATCATCCTCCCCTTTGTTGTTCATGGTCAAAGCATACAGAGACCCATATATTTAATTCCCACATATGTTGCTTGGTCTCCTGCATTGCGAGCAATGCCAGGCCATGAGAACTCCAACAGGGCACATCCTTACCCATCAATTTTGGAACGCAAGGCAGGGCTGTGGTAAGCAGCAGACCAAAAAGAACATGGTTTTATTCTCTGTAGGACCTCCACATGCTCCCCAACCCCCACTCCACTCAGAGGAAGCAGTAGGGAAAGAGAGGAGCATGTATTAGACAGTTCAGTCTTTGGTCTTTTTCATATCTGCAAATACAAATTTCTTATTAAAAGATAAAGAAAAAACCCCTTTCATCCTCTACGCCCTGACCTAATCTTTAAATACCTAGTGAAATATAAGTAATCAAGAGATGCTTTTAGCAGCTGTGGGCTCAGTCATCCCTTTCATGTACACAGAAGCTGACTGGGACTAAGGGTTGCTTAACTTAAAACTGACAAAGTTTGATCGCTGTGCCTGGCAATGAATATTAAAAGCAATGACAAGATTGACATTATCTAGCTGCACTGTAGCTTTTTATTTATTTATTTAAATGCTCCATTCCTCAGTTCTTACTGCAAGGATCTGAGTCAGGAAAATACAGCTCAGGCTGACACCTTCCAGAAGTGCCGGCTAAAGCCCAGCTTTTGGGGTGCCAAACTAAAGACACTTGAAAGCGCTCAGCTTACAAAGTAACACATTTTCCTGGGAATAAACATGAATAAAGACATTCGTCCTGTGTCATGTGCTGCACAGACGTTTGAGTCTTCAGAGAGGCATTGCTTGATTTCTCTAGATGTAGGGCAATTGGTGTTAAACCACCTTCTTCACCTTTTACAGCCAGCTCCGTTCTCTGAGAAGTAACTGCACAGCGACAGTAAGGAACCAGAGCTCTCCCACACACTCCAGGGAATGCATTAACTACAGTTTCTGCTCTGAATGATGACAGATGTTTCCCTGAATGCATAGAATTCATTTCTTCTCCCTAAAGAAATGTCTTAAAAGCTGCTAAGTTGCTCTAACTGAATGAGTGGCGGTTAAACAAGGGCATAAGATGGAACAAGTTGCCAAAATGCTTTCTCTCTTTAAATAGGAGGAGGAAGCATCCTTGCCTGCACAGACTTGCTTCAATGCTCAGATTGCTCACACCATGAAAGGTATACCTTATTTCTAGCTCCAGCTCTTTCAGCTTACAGTTGCTTCTCGGTGGGCTGAGTTAAAGAGCACCTCCCTCAACTGAGAATGACATCCTCATGCAGAAAACCACAGGCTAAGGTCAAGCCATACCTAACAGGATCCTTTGTAACCTGAAAGCTGGACTTTGGCTCTCACGTTAATCAGAGCCGCCACGTGATCTGACAACAACTCGTGTTGTATTTTGTAGTGGAGATGGGAGCTGTCTCCAAGGGCTAAAACCTTGGGCTGCCCAAGGTCGCAGAGGGTATCTCTGCTGCAGAGCATGCTCAGGCACTTCTGCAGCTGCTGCTCCAAACTCCACAGACAACATAAAAAGCCTCTCACGGGATCCCCTCATACATTAAACCTGGGACAGCTGGTTTCTCTACAGCTGTAGAACAAATCTGAGCAACCCTCTCGTGGGCCGACAGCCCCACCTATTCTGCAGCAAGGTTCTCCCCCAGATCCCCAGGCTTCACCTCAGCACTGTTCCACACTTACCTCTGCAGGCTGCCAATTTAATCACAACTCCAGAGAGGCAGGGACTCACCACTCATCACCTCTTTTTTTTCCCCCCCATCTTAGAAGAGACATTTGCTATTGGTCAACTAAGAACAGTGTTTTCATCACCAGATGTTCTCCCTGAGCATATCATCATCATAGTTTGTGTTCTTAAATCTTTAAGTAACAAGATGCTTGCTGAAAGCTGATGGTCAAGCACTCACACAGCAAAATCTAGCTCAGACTGGCCACTTTGCAAGTAGGATATTTTTTTATTATACATGAAAAAAAGGTAAAAAACCCCAGCATGAGCATAAACAAGCTGACTGTGCATAATGGGCATTGTTAGGTGTCTGAATAGGTCACTGACTCAAAGGAAAGTTCAGCTCCACAATGCAGGTTTTGAGCTCTGAATACGAGGCAGAAAGCATCCCTGTGCGCACACACCCCATGCATTCAGAGCAGCTGGATCTTTTTGTATTTCTCACTGTCCATTTCCTCCTGAATTTCCCTAGTTTCCTTCCATTCGTATTACGAGCCTTTGTTCTTTCTCTGCCCTCTTCCTCCTACTATTTTGAAGTGTACAGATGGAGTCTGAGGGTGGGGAAGCAAGCGGAGTCACAGCACGTTAGAAAAACAACTTTCCCAGCTTACATCTACTCTTAGTAAAAATAGGATAAACCAGCTCTAGCACTGTATGGAAGTAGTGACCCCTGTTGCAAGAGATAGGACCGTGCCAAACTGCAGCTGCAGCCACAAAGAATTTTGTCTCTATCAAATATTAATGTGTTAAAACAGGGCCCTTTATGAAATTCATTTAATCTTAGTATTTGCTGGTTGTTCAAACCTTGGTGGGGCTTTTCACCTGGACTCCCATTGTCCATCATGATGGAATGTTGTTCTTCCCATCAACAGGTCTCGAAGTACCACAGCAGTCTGTACAGCAGAGTTATCCAACTCTGAATGCAGCTTAACTGAGACACCCTGAGCAACCAATCTGAGCATCTCTACAGTGTTTCAGTATAGGAGGAAGGTATTCGCACAACGACAGCCTGTGTTTGGGTCTGATGCTGACAAGCTTCTCCTTTGGACTTGGGCAAGTCACAGATTACCTACTAATGAGATAAGTTTTGTAAGCAGCACCCACTGTGAGAAGCTGGGGTCACTGGTGCCTGGCTCCAGGCATGTGCACTGGCACTGGGGAAGCCCAGCAGGGAGAAGGACAAGCTGAGAGAGGTACTCACCCCAAACATGGAGGGTTAGAAAACAGCACAAAAGCCTGAGCCAGGGAAATGCTGAAAACACCTACAGAAGGCGTTGCGTAGTTGTTGCCAGCCTCACTTTGTTCCAGATTTCATGACTGGAAGTGCTCCCCATTGAGGTCCAAGACACCCCATGATCTCAGGGGCACTGTGGGACCAGGGTAGGTCGTGCCCCCACAGAGCAGTGCTCAGCACTCCTACTCACACCAGCACAGACAAGCTTTATTTCGTGCAAGTTTTCTACAGCCTTTCTTTCCAAATATTCAAAAACCACCTGTGCGTGTTACAACTAGCACCAGGACTTCCACAGCACTGGAGACCACCAGAGCTGTCAGCTCTTTCAGCAATAATAACCACCTGTCAAAAATGCAGAGCAGACTGGAGAAGAAATAAGGGTTAAAAGGAAAAAATATGAATAAGTACCTGGAGCTGTAGCCAAGGCAATCAAGAGACTGAATTCAGCTGCTTTGGTAAGTACCTTTTAATACAACATGTTCGTCCTCCAGTGCAGGAGTCCTAGGGTGACTCCACAATAGTTTTGTAGATGTGGCTTTAAATTTGCTAATAAATAGCCTATGTACTCATGTACACGATGGATGTGAGAGAGGGAGAAAAGAGAAAGATTTCAGATTACAACAAAAACAGTATTTGTCACTTGCTTTAGGTAGTGTGAGAGGCAGTTTCCAGGTTTCTGGACTCCGGAAGAATATTTTCTGTTCCATTCCTGATGTGCTTGGCTGCCTTCTGCCAAAACCTGTTTTAAATCCATTAAAGAAACTAGACCGAATCTGCATAACTTCTTAATTCCCCGTTGGAAAAAGGGCACTTGAGTATATTTCCAGGAATGACAGACACCCACCATTCCTACCATTGTCATGCGAACACTGCTTTCAGACCAGCTCCCTCCTCAAAACCCACTCTTTCCCTGGAATATCACCTTAAGTTGTCACTGTTTGCTTTATGGAAAACACAGCAACTTGATGAGATTCCCTTGTCTCTTTCTGGAAGCTACACTGGCTAGTCCTGCATTTCTGCCATGTTTGCATCCAGTTTCATACACATTAGCGAGATCACGCTCTTGCTCACGAATCAGATCTTGACACCCACCTACTCCAAGGTCACAAATGGATCTGCTCCAGGTAGTAAGGATGGTGGGAATGATAAAGGCGGCTTTTTATTCCTGTATTGACCTGTGCCTGCTCTAAAGGGACCCACCCAGCACCACTTCCATTCCTCCTCTCCTCAAGAGACGAAGCACAGAAGAGCAGCAAAGCATCCCTCCATGTCCACACAGTGTGGAATTCCTGGGGAGAAGCTCCTAGCAGGAACTAGCTTTGGCAGCACCAGAACTGGTCCAGCTTCCAGAAACTGAAACAGACCCCAGCAGAAAACAGGTGGCTCTTTGCAGATCTGAGCACAACCTGGAGCAGTCCCCATGGACAGAGAAAGACATGATCTTTCTTAGGACCATGGGTGGGCCTGCAAAGACATATCCCTGTGCTGATATTCAAGTTATAAGCAAGGCTCATTCACTTTTGTACAGCAGCTCCCACAACTTCAGTTTGCATGAGCTGAAATCCTTTAAGTACAGGGCCACTGTTGTTAGCGACATGAGCTGAGCCTAGGAAAAAGTATTTCTCCAGAGATCTAGAGAAGAGATGACAAACGATTTTTATAGGAAAATCAGAATTATTCCAGCATATAAAAAGAAAACCCTCTTTCCCAGAGTGTTAAGGCACTAGTAGACCACATTCCTTAAAAAACTAAGTTAAAGGACACAGCAACAGCTAATAAAATGGGCACCAGTTCCGTTGCAGCAGCAGTATTTTTTGGCAGAAGTATTTTAAGGCTAACCTCCTGTTCCATGAACAGCGGCAGCCTAAATGCGAAGGATTGCTGAGTCAGCTTTTGCTTTGGGCTTCACAATGTGCTCTATGTTTTCCAGCAGGCTATAATCTACCAGGGAAAGTGGAAGTAGCAGGAAGGGGGTGAACATAAGAGCTTTAAAGAAATGTGGAAATAAATATATGAAATACAAGCCTTTGTTTAATTAAAAAGCTGAAGAAAATGATATCACAATGTTGTAGGTCTGAGTGAGCTATGACTGCAAAGACCACAGGCACTAGCAGTCACATGTATGTGACTGCAGTGATGCTCTGCTGGGACACAAAATATTTTTCCTTGTGACCCTATACAGCAAATGATGATATCCTAATAGTCACCTTAATATACATGCACATAGAGCAGCTTTCAGAACAGGAGATACTGCAGGTCATCAGTTGTCCAAAGGCAGTGTCTAATCCAGAACCTTTCTGTAGCACTGCCAAGAGCAGCATGCATGTGGGGAAAGATGAGAGTTCAAGTGTAAAGTGATCCTTCTTGGGTGTATCTTCCCTGCCTCAGGAAAATAAGCACATTTGGGAAAAATTAAGATCTTTAAGACTAAAGTTCCATCACAATTTAAACCCCATCCACCTCTTCCCTGACATTGACTCCAGCACTCAGCTGTTGCAGAACTGTTTTAGCATGCAACACTGGCAGTCAGGCTAGTTTCAGCTAAGTGCACTGAAATAGCTCAGCAAAAATATCCAACAAGCACGGATGTCAGATGTGAGAGGAACAGTGGGAACATGACAACCAGTAGCCAGATCTTCTGGCTGATGCTACAGTGGAGCCTCAGCCTGAAAAAAGTGTCATGTACAGGACCACTCTGCTAACAGTATCTTTTGCATGTAGCCAGGAAAAGCCTTTATGTTTAAATAAAGGACTTGGAGAGAAAAATCACTTCCTGATTTACTCTCTCCACATTAAGTGAAACTTCAGTTCAATTAAAGGACTGGGTTGCTATCCCCCTCCACATTCCCTGTAGCCTCTCTGTGTGGCTTGCTTTCTAACATGAAGATAGTTATCCTAAAGTTTTATAAGCTTGCTTTTCTTCTACCAACTGAACCTGCTACGGTGCTCCAACTCTACGGGGCAGTGTATGCAACTGGCATGCACACTAACTCATGACAACATGCTCCCATGCTGCTACCTGATGCGTTAGATGCTGAGACCCCTCTGGCACAGGACAAAAGGTGAGTCCTCTCCTGGACATTTTTATCTTGCCCAAATAAGTCCAAGCTGTGCCGTGACATTCTCTGCTATCCTCATCAACAACTATACCTGTATTTTGAACACTTCTCCCCACAAGTGCTATATCCTACACTGGAACAGCCTGCAAAAATAAAAATAACCATCGGCTAACTAGTTATGTTGTAGACTACACTTATTACAACTGGTTAACGTAAAAGCCAGAGTTGAGATGCAGAAAAGATCTTACAGTCAGCTCCTCTTCTTCACAGCAGCACGGAAGGAAAGGGGGCTGCAGTACCCATACAGAGCGTCAGACCGCTGCTCGCTGCTACACAGCCAGCCTGCATGCCTCGACAGGCACAACCCAGCAAATCCCATTCGGAGAGAGCTTATTAGAGCAGGCACAGCAAGGCACAAAGCCAGCTCAGATTTGGAAGCAGCACAGCTCAGCCTGCACAAAGTAATGCCTTTCCTAGTAAGCCCTCCAAGAACTGGCAGGTACACTCCGCATGGAGCCAGCTCAGGGGTCCGTGGCCCCCTGTTACAGTTTATTCACAAGCCATATGATGGGTTCCTTGCTGGGGAAGAGGCAACTGCACACACAATAAACCCAGCGTGTTCTGACTATGTATTAACTCTGCATGGGGCTTGAAGTCCTAAAAGGATCTGAGAGATAGCAACAACACTGGAAGTTACTTTAAAAAGTTTCTCAGCCGTTGTCATGCCTTCTGGATGGCTGTTCAGCTTGATTAACTGATGAACCACCACACAGCAGAACTACTCGGTACCCTCTGAATTGAGGCTCTAGAGATGATGGTGACCTACCACATCCAACTCACCATGCCTCGAGCATTTCCAAGTAACGGGGCCTTTACTTCTTTCTCCACAGCAATCAATCCATAAGCGCCTGGGTTTATGGGCAGCTGCTTTCTTTTCAGTTACATCACAAATTAAAGTAAATAAAAAACTCCGTCAGAGGCCTCTTCCTAATGCTCAGTCTGAATCTTTCCTTTCCCATCCTCAGCCCTACAAGTCCACAGCCTGACGACCCAAGAGGACCCAGTCCATTATTTCTGCATCTAAAGCATGTTATAATTTTGCAAAGCCCTTTCTTTTATTTTGCACAACACTGAATTCCCCACGGCATTCAGCATAATCTCTGAGCTAATGCTTCAGGGCTCCCAGATTGTCACAGCCACAGCCTTGTTATATTGGTATCAATATTTAAAACCAAAAAGCCCTCTTCCTCCAACACAATCTGTGTTTCCAGGTTTAACACAATCAGTAAAAAAATGCATGCATGTACTCTTGGCTTAAGGTGCACATATAAAACCAGATTCACTCGTGTATCGGCCAGACAGCTGACATCCATCCTGACATTTATCTCCATGTATGAGGAGGAAAGATGAATTACTCATGGCTATACAGCTCTGGAGTTTGCCCTTGGTGAAGCTGGTAAGTGTCATAAATCAGCCACTGTGCATCCTCAAATACAGAGACAGGCACCTAGAGAGAGCTGGAGAGGAAGAGGGGCAGCAGCAGACTCCTCTGAATTAAACAGGCATAAATGCAACTGTGACCTAGTGACATCTAAATAAAACCCACTAATGCAGAGCTCAAGCAATTTGCTGTATTCTGTGAAGTTCTGGTGTATTTGTTACTGTTTCAAACAATTTGTTCAACAATTAGCTGCTGCAGTTAACCAATTTCAGAGAAAGGAGAGAATTCTTCATTTACTGAGGTCTTCAACTGAAGATTAGCTAAAATCCTTTACCAGAAAAGCCAAACAAAGGTCACTGGTTTGGCACAGGGGTGGCCAGGGAGAAGCATGCCGTGCAGGAGTTCAGGCCAGATGAACTCATGAGCATTTCTGACCTTCATCTCTAGCAGTCAGGCAGAGGTTTGTAGCTGAAAGTAGTTGACCAACGAGCTATTTTGCAGGGCGGCCATGTTAAGTATTTCCAATGCAGACAGGGTTTTGGTTTTTTGTGTTTTTTTTTGTTGTTGTTGGTTTTGTTTTATTAAATAAACCTCTTTCCCCATACAACCAGACTTTTTCACTTAAAAGCAGCAGCATTTAACCCAGCAGACATGAAGGCTACATGGAAAGCAAGTACTACAAGAAAGGCAATCCAGAAACTTGGGATCAGCCTCAGATCTGGGAAACCTCATCTGCCAGGCTTCCCGGGTAACCTCAGGCAAGCCAGCCTGCTACTGCCTTCACTTCTCCCTTTAAAGGTCAGGATGAAGACATTAACTACACCACAGTGATGAGGACCAGGCAAAGGGTATCTCCAGGGGGGTACACAAACAAGACAGTTGGTCCCAAACCTTTTCAACTATTCCGGTAACAGTATCGGTACCTTCAATATAGATCACAAACCAACCGTTAAGGCTCAAATTCTCTAGAGAATGATGCTAGAGCTTAGAGTCTGTCCTGCAAAGCACAGCTCCTGGCAAAGAAAAGGCACTGAGGGTTTGCATTTTTTTCATTGCTCCTCAAGAAAACCCAGTAGCAGCAAAAGGCAGGGTGGGCTTGTAAAGGTGCTGTGTTCCTGATACAGCTGTATACACTGCCCAAAGCTGCTTTAGGCTGAGAAGTTTGCGATAGTTTAATCTGCCAGTGTGGACAAAACTGGTCTGTGCTTAAAGCCCTCCTTTCATTTCAGACACAGATCTGACTCCAAATAATCTTTTGGAGTCACTTGGGACCCTGCACTTTTACTGGCTAAAAAGTGTATGAGCTGATTGATGTCCCCATCCCAGCATAAACAGGGTTTTGGATTCACCCCACTGAATCCCCAGCTACCGAGCTCTTGGAGCTTCCAACGGCTCAAGGGGCTCAGACCTTCTTCCACAAGCCATCTGTCCGACAGAGCACGTAGTGGCAATAAATCTACATCTTGTGAAGGTTTTTTTCTCCTGTGTACTATACCTAGCTGTAAACCATGAAGTCAATCCACCAACAACAAACGCAGAGGCACCCTCAAAGCTTTCCCTGTCACCCTGAGAACGGAATTGCTGGAAAGCCAATCCAGCTTGCCTTGCCAGGATTCTGCTCTGCAGTGAAGTTACACCCAGCACAGAGTGGGATATGTTAACTGGCAATCAATGCTGCAGCGCAACACAGGAGGTGTGGAAAGGGGAGGAAAAGCACAGCAAATAGGAGAAGAGACAACTGCAGGGTTTCCTTTGGGAATCTTACATGGACAATTACTCGGGAGTTTCCAGGATCATCCCAGGCTCTCTCAGTTTGCCAGTTTGATACAGAAAATGAAGGCTTCATGGCTCCAATGGCTGATACACAGCCACTCTCCGCACCAGCCTGTCACA
This sequence comes from Phalacrocorax carbo, assembly GCF_963921805.1. NCBI lineage: Eukaryota > Metazoa > Chordata > Aves > Suliformes > Phalacrocoracidae > Phalacrocorax > Phalacrocorax carbo. The sequence goes on from NC_087520.1 coordinate 24,873,474, forward strand.
CATCAAGCAAAGCAGAAGATCTGGCACAAAGATGAGCATGTGTGGGGAATGTGCCAGTTTCTGCCTGGGTTTTAAGCCCCAGGACACCAAACTCAAGGTTTTCCACAACCTGTGGCAAAGCCTGCATGGATTTATATTCTCAGTCCTGTCAATATGATCTCATTGCCTCCAAAAGGAAGAGCATGGCCAGAAATCCCTTGGCCAAAGACAATGCTCATTTATTTGTTTATGGGTGTCTGTGGTGCCAATGCTGTCCCTACAAAGCTACCCCAAGACCTAACACTGAGTCCCATACTCATTAAAGACAACTTCAGCAGCCAACAACAACACAACACAAATACCTACTGACCCGCACAACATGAGCACAGCAGGTTGTAGAGCAGGAAGGTATCAAAGCTGACGGAAGGATCCCCCTGCCATGCTGAGACAGGAAAGCACTCCTTGCAACAGCATTGCAACCTACTTCCCATACAGCTCACCTAGTACTAAGGGAAGGAGGCAGAAGTCAATTTTTTTCCCCCAGGAGACAGCTGTTTGTAAAAAAGGAAGTTGAAAACAGTCAGCTCTGTAGTGTCCCTCAACAGCTATGACCAACAACCTGTTACAAATACTCACTGACACTTTTACTCCCAAAGGCTTTGAAAAGTTAGTATGAAAAACCCTACCTGTTTGTCTGAGCGTGGATATTTCACTCCCACAAAAGATTCAGACTTGCCCTGCAATCACAGCACTGACAGGGGAAAGCCACTAAGCATCTTGACTGTCCTGTAGGACTAGTAAAGCTGACAATATACTAGTCCTTCAAAGGTTTCTTAAGAGTCCTTGTTAAATGCAATGGCCATGAAACCATAAAGCAAGGAAGGAGTCAGCTATCTTGTACAGTCTTCAGAGTCAGCCCAAAGCACACCGCCTGTTTGGTACTGATCTGTTTGCAGAGGCCACGTAATTCCTGAGAAACGGTTTTCTTTCCAGAACAAATGCTACATATTCTTATTTGACTTAGGAAAGTAGAAGAATAAATGCCCCCCCAACACAAACAGCCAAACAGTGCTGGCGCAGCTCACAAGTGCACGCGTGTGAGCAGGAAAGGAAATGGAGAGCCCTTCCAGCTTTCTGAAGGGTTATTGCAAACAGCAGGGAGGGAGAAGGGATTTTACACATTAGGAAAAATACTGTGATGGTGCTTGTCCTTAAAGGGAACGCTGTACAACAAAAGGTCCTGGGCTGCATCGTCTGTTTAGCACTTCTCTAATGCAAAATGTGCGTATACGGTGAGATCGAGACCCTGCTAGTGGGATGTATATCGCAGGAACTGTTCCTGGCTGCAGCACAGGTCAGTATGCTGGGTGCTGTACAAACCACTGCTGAACCACCTTCACATTTTTCTAGCCTTTGCTCTGCATCATCCAAGGCCTACAGCAAGGCCAAGGACGACCCCACATACCAGTCTCCAGAGAGTTAGAGATATCATATATACCAGCTGCTTCCTCAGCCATCCTGCAACGAGAAATTTGCAGGTCACAGATGAAGAGGCAGGCATACTGCATACCAGCCATCGTGTAAGGAAACAGCACGACCACGCTGGAAAATTACTCTTCAGTGCTCTCCCAAGAAAGTTTAATAATCTCATCTTTCATGTGCTTACACCTCTGCTGGTTTGTTGCAGAGCTTCCCTTTATGAGCCGCACTGGCAGGGACGCAGCTCCAGACAAGTCAGGAAGGTTAGCCTGCCTCTAGCAGCAGGAAGGGGGGCAGGGGGAGACGAAGCCTTCGGCTGAATTCCCACTGGCTTTGCATTATGAAAGCCATGAGCTGCAATCAGCCAGCCTTTGCGAATTTGCTTTAACCCCCTCCTTGCTGCTAAACAGGCGTCTCAACCATCCTCCTAATAGCATATATATACACCGGTGACACACAGTGTACATGTACTCAACCACAAGGCAAAACAGGCAAGCACCTGAAGAACAGCCATTTGCTTTCTCTAGGTGAGTGTTTTCCAGAAGGTACAAGTTTCCTCTGCACTTGCAGTCATGAGTGCTGCAACCTGGCCTGTTGATCTCAAGCCTGCAGCTTAAGGGGAGGGGGAAAATAGTGCTACAATCCAACCCTGCACATGCCTAAGACTTGTTACTTCAAGAAATGCCATCATTGTTCTCAAGCCAGGCAGTCGGGTGATGAACAGGCATCTGTATTGTCCACTGGCTGCCCAGAGGCTTATAGCAACAGTGCTGAAGTATGAGTTCCCTGGAAGAGGATGATCCAACTTGGTGTAGTAGCTTTTCAAACTCTCATCTACAATTATCTGCTGATAATCGATAGTAGATACTATGAGAACAGAGAAGAAAGGACACAAAATGTATGGGATCTCCAGAAAAACAAGCGGTCTCTGACAGAAACTTCAAGTAAATCACTTCACTCCCTGCCTCGGCGGGTACAACAGCATCTCACACACATCCTCGCACGCCTGGAGGGACGTCTGCACGGCTGCTGCCAATGCAACACCAGTTATCTGCCTCCGCAGAGGGTCCCTCAGTACAGCAACTGCCCCAAGGACCGTGCTTGCTCTGAAGAGCACAACAGCAAGGGCCCAGGGGCAAAGCCGACTGGGCCGTAACCCAACTCATCAGGAAGGCTTTGAACCTACTTGGATAGGGAAATAAAGTACTCCATAGCTTGGCAGATGGGATTAGAGGACCCTGGAGAAGAGCTTGAGACAGTGCATAGCTTGTTTGAGGTGCCCTTTCAGCTCAGCCTGTGTACCAGTTCACGCGAGGCTCAGGATTTCAGGCAGGAATAAGTAGGGGGAGTGCAAGAACTGGGGGGCTCTGCCACCTCCACATCAAGGCAGCAATAGCGGAAGTGAACCCCAGCCATGCTAACCATATTCATGGCCAGACACCAGCAAAGGAAATGCCCATGGCCAGGGCAGACACTTGCTCAGCCTCTCTCAGGCTTTTTCTGGAAATAAAACAGCAGTTGAGGAGACTGCTGCCAAGCAAGGAGGCTGGAGCTCTGGAGAGAGACCATGCACCCTTTGAGAGCTCAGACTCACACCAACATCTCCTTTAAGACAGGAGAAAGCCAGCATTTTATTTGGTAACTAACCCTAATTGCTTGACTTCACACCTTGGTATCAAGCCAGCCAGCCTGGGCATGCCCGTTTTCTAAGTCTAGTCCTGCACAACGCTGACAACCTAGCATGCAGATCAAAGTTTTGGCTAACAAACGTGCTGGAAAATACTGGTGTGCTGATTTTCCATGAATGAGGCCACCAGTATGTGATTTTCCATGAATGAGGCCATTAGTATGTGAAAAGCCTGGGGCAACAACACTGCCTGAAAGCAGGGAACACTGCTCTGCTCTGACTGCCACTCCAGCCTTACTTAGCTTGTTCATATTTTATGAAGAATGATTCAGCTGAACTTGTTCCTTGACATGAGAAAAAGGGAGGAACATGAGTGTGGGAAAGCAAGAGGATGTAACACAAGCATCTGGTATGGGGGAGACACTCAGGGGACATGGTGCAGCTCAGTTAATATGCAAAGAGGCACTATAAAAGCAAAATAAGACAGGAGTGGAAACAATCTTCTTGGTAGACACACCCCCAAGACATGGCACAGCTGGGAACAAGAGCACTTAGCATCCACCTCCAATCCCAGGATTTAACCATAAAGCAAGGCTGCCCCTCTCACCTCTCACTCCAACCCGACCAAGTCTAACATGGGAACCCCATACAGGGGTTTCCCCCCTCAGCCTTGCAAGGGGTCTGGAATAAAAATACAGCTGGCTTTGTGCCCGATTAGCAGTTAGTTTCCTCAATCATTTTCAGAGGGAGAAAGAGAAATGCTCGTGATCCAGGAGATGAAAGCAAATAAAAATCAGCCTCATAAAACCTGTACTGCCCTAAAGGAAAACTGCCCCACAACTTTCATTGGGGAATTATCAAAGGCCCCAGACTGGTGGGGGGTTGTTTGTATTTTATAAGACAGATGCTTTAGAGAGTATAAGTCCTCAAATAGCTGAGATTCCATTCTGCTGAACCTCCAACGAGACTAGAAAAAGAAACAGCTGATCCCAGTTAGTCTGGCCCTGTGGATCCAGCTTAGCCACATCAAGACAGAGGACTGAAGCAAGGCAGAGCACCACACAAGCACCACTAAACTTCTTTCCAATAAGATGTCATTGCCCAAAGCAAAAGCAACCACACGCTCACTAGCATGGCCTCAGAAAAGTGCAGAATTAAGCTAAAAAATCTCATTCATTTCTATTGCAAAATAGAGGCTGGGGTAGAAGGCATTGACTCATTTAGCCTGAGAACAAGAAAGGATTGCTCCTGAGAGACTAGTTTAAAAGAATGATGTTTAGTGCATGTTTTGCTTTGAGTCTGGAAGAGTGGGTACAAAACTTCCCACACTTGGAGCTCTGTTTCTTATCAGAAAAGGCTTAACAAAAGCTCAAGAGCAAGAACTGTTCAGAGAAGGGGCAAAGACCCAAAATGGCAGAGCTCTCCCACCCACAGTTAAGCCTCAAAGGTGACTGCAGCCCTGGATAAGCCAGTCTGGGTAGTGGCCAGCTCCCTAGCACAGGATCCGATGGCAATGTGGCCATGGCTCACAGCTTGGACAACCCAACTTACTTTGCTTCTCAGCTGGGCTGTGAAGGCCAAGCCAGTGCCCTTGCTGTTGCCAAACCTGTGCCAGCCAGAGATCAGCATCCTCACTGCTGCAGGCTCTGAAAGGGGTCTGATTTTGTGTGACACTGGAAGCCTCAGTCCATGCTGACTTCAAGAGGGGAGGCAGATGTTCAGAGGGTAAGGTTGTTTGGCATGCTTTACAAGTGTGCCGCAATCAGCAGCTTATTTAGCACAGCTGATGGAAACCCTTCAATAGTGAACCAGCCATCATTCTTCCTAATGACAAACCTCCCCTTCCCCACACATACACCTTTCCACACCAATCCCCATGGGGCAATTAATTTCAGTCCAACTAGCAAATAAAACCAAGATACTCCAAAAAAATCACCCAGCCTCTTATCACGTTGATTCAAGGAGCGGATACGCATAAACCAGTAGACAGACACTAACAGTGAATAATTAAAACAAAAATAAAACCAACAAAGGATCTACGACCCAAAGAGAAATCACTCACTTGGAACAGCTACCCCCACATTTAATCTTTCATAACCAAAATGTATGAATAGGAAATAAGTAAAACTAGCTTTAGGGCACATGAATGTTGCCCCTGGACGGTTCATCTTGTGCACAGAAAATACGTCATGTACGACTCACACCCGGACATTTGGCTATGGTGCAAGGGGCTGGATCTCTCCGTCTGGGAGAACAGCACTCTCTGGAGTACAGTAAGGGAAGCGCAGGAGAAAGCTGAGAAGCCCTGAAATTGCTAGCAAGAGCAGAACTATTAAGTTGCTTGAGTGACTACTGAAAAAAAACCCCACCTCCAGCTCCCCCAAAGGTCTTAATTACTTGCTTTATTTGCATCCTTGTTGAGCCCATACAAGCAAAATGTGCAAGAGTTTTAGCTAAATAATTGCTTGCAGTTGATGCTGAGCTGAAATTGGACTGTAAATTCCTGCTTTCCAAAGGGGAAAAAAAACCCTGTGGGGTTGCTGTGAAATGAAATTGCTCCTTGGAGGCATGTGAGTGCTACAGCACTTGCTTTAGATCATCTGAGGGTTACAGAAGCCGAGAGCCTGTGCCCATCTCATCAGAGTCCACTTAAGATCTCAAGTAACTCCTTTTGGTCGTGACAGCAAAGGGATCCAATTAGCTCCAGGCAGCTCACGGAGAAATTGCATCTTTTGCAAGAAAAAGCTTTGGATGCGAAGCACCTCCTAGGAGTAACCAGGCTTCAGGTGAAGGTTAGCTTAGAAATTACAGTAACAGGTCAGGATGCTGCAAACAGGCCGCAGGTTCTCCCACCATCCATATCCTCCCACCAAGACTGCCACCATTCCTCCTCCCACACATTGAAGGCGGGAGAGAAGCCATGGACAGACATGGTCCTGCTGGAGTTCCTCTACTCCAACATTAGCATGCAGCAGAGCAAATGACTTCTAAAAGCAAAGGCCTGAAGCTTTTCATGCCATGTAACAGTCAGTCCATGTGAACTGCTCTGCTGTAGGCTACAGGAAGAAAGCACCCAGGGTGAACAGGCTAGAGTTCATCTTGCTTTCTTTGTTCAGGGCAAGTTTGTCTCTCTGGGTCAGAGCTTTCTTGCAGTGCCTCTTCCTGCTGGGTCTTGCACCAAGGTCCAAACCCTTGCAGACCAAACTCAGCCCGGGGATCGGCAAGCACCACACCTGAACTCTGTGGGAGTGGTGCCTGCTTGCTTCAAAGGCAAGTTTTACCCTGTGTTTATACCAGCCTACAAGGCATGAAGAGGCCTAGGAGGTCACGCATCCACCACTATAATTTCAGGCAGGATCAAACAGAAAAGCAACAGCTGGGCTGAGTGAGCAAGTCCACATTTAATTACAAATGGGTTTGGTAATAAGCAAAAGCAAGAACAAAGCCAGTGAAAAACCTCCCTTTTTCTTCCTGGCTCCTGTTCAGACTGTGTAGAAACAGCTGCCTAGAGGAAAATCTCAAATAAGATCCACAAACTACATTTTTTTCATTTTCAGGACTGCTACAGCAACACTGTTCCCTATGCAACACCGCCGTGCTTTGACAAGCATCAAGGACTGATGGGCAGACCACACCTGCTCAAGCCAAAGGGCTCAGGTCTGTGCAGGTATTTCCCAGCCTGTAGCTCAACCCCCTCATTGTGTCTCAAGTCACATGTGCAAAAGTGCACGCACACAGTCATTCTGCAGTAAGCTGTGTGGAGGATTTCATTTGCTTTAACATCCTCTGAATATGAAATGGTGGTTGCAAAACAGGATTACTAGCACAGAGGATGATGGATCCAGCTCACAGGTCCTGCCTGGCCTGGGGAGGGTGCAGAAAGCAGCTCTCAGGGCACCAGGGATGCCAGTGGAGCTGACTGACCCCTCCATCAGGTCAAGCACTTACAGCAGGAACTACTCTTCCTGCACCCAAAAGGCCCAGGAGTCATGGTAAGGATAGAAAACAGGCCCTAAGACACACAGACAGGAAAGAAGGCTTAGCATGGTGGGTGGAGGACTTTTTTTAATGCCGGAAGCCTTCCATCCATTTTTTGTGATAGCAAATTAGAAGGGATCTGTGGATCCCCTCATCACATCCAATACTTCTGACAGCATCAGTGAGAGCCTAACACAACCTAAGAGCACTACAGAAAAATCACTGGACAAGAGAGCACCAACCTCTCCAACAAACCAATACCCACAGGTGACAGACCGCTGCCTAGCTGGGTGTCACGAGGGGACACGATGGGAATAATGGGAAGGCTGGGAAACCATCACATCCCTGGGAACCAAGGGTTTCTGACCTTTCTAGCAAAGCCTGCTGAGAGAACTGGGTGGGTTGTTTTGTACTCCTGGCTTTAATTACAGCCAAGTGTTTAAGTTGTTCTCCTCCAACCACCCCCATGTCCCTCACAAGCACAAATCTAGCTTTTTATAGCACATCCGGTATGGATGTTAAACACATTCAGGAAATGCACTTTCAGCCCCAAACATCCCTTCCCCTGGACCAGTTAGGCTGCAAGAGTTTGTAACGTGGAGATGTGGAACCGGATGTTTGGTTTTGTGACCGCTGCTTTCCTGGATTACTTCTGTCTGTTTAAAGAAGGGAAATTAAATAAATGCAGGGTAGGCTGGCTGCATCCAGAAATACTGCAAGCTGCTTGCAAGGTGAAGAAAGAAAAGCCAGATGGAAAGGCTGCTTTTAGCTGCTTGAATCCCCTGTGCACAGGGCAAGGCTTTTTTTTTCCCTCCCCCCCCCCCCCCCCCTTTTTTTTTTTTTAAATAGCTGACAAAGCTCCTGGGGGCTGACAATGGTTCATGGCAGAGTGGGTGTCCACAGGCACATCTAGGATCCTGAATCACATGTTTTTCAATGCCTTCTAGTGATCCTAACCCAGGCTGGGTCCCTCCCATAATGCACAAGGGAGAAATGCACCCTCTCGCCCAGAACTTGCATTTTAAGTAGCCAAAGGGCACCAAAGAACCATCAGGCTACACAGGGCTCTGTTGGTCCCCAGGTGCTCCTCTGGCATGTCACTGAGGCTCGTGGCTCTTTGTTCCAGAGGAGCAGGGCTTGGACAATAGGTTGGCTCCAACTCTTAAACCTGGCCTTTGTAATTTTCTTAACATAAAGGGACTCGCCCCTGGCTTTAAGGAACACTGCAAGCCTGTTAGTAATTTTCTCACCTGAAAATACCTGAGCTGACTTCCCAGGTGGAAGCACCCTCCTAAGCCCAAAGGCAAGCACATTTGCTGGCAGTCTCAAGGATCAGTCTCAGAAATGATCCCAAGGCAGAAAACTCCCTGGAGCACTCACAGCCCAGAGGGCACACGCTGGCCAGGCTGCCCCAGAAACTCTCCTGCTAAACCCTCAAGGGCACTGTGCTGTTCCAGGCACCAAAGTACTGCTGACATAGTATGACTGCACAAAACCAGGATATTCTGCAGCAGGCTGCAAAAGGGAAGGAACATGGGGCTGTAATGCATCGGGGTTTGCTGCTCTGAAGGAGCAAGACGTACAAGCCCAGGGTATTTTTCCCCTCCCTTCCCCACAGCCAGGCCACCTCATTCTGGGCAAGCAACTGTCAGTAGGGCACCACTCATCAGCAAGCTGAATGATGACCTAATCCAGCTGCCTCCAAAATAATCACACTGGTTGAAAGTTAAAGGAGTCTTTGCAGTTCTCTTATATTTATTTTTTTATTCCATTTTTTTCATATTTGATGTGGATTCTTCACTTCGAGTATCTGCAGTGTTAACTGAAACTGGGCTCTGGCTATCTCTCCTGAGCAATCAGAGCTCCAGCACAAGCAGCCATGCACCTTGGTAATGACTAGACTTGTACAGGCCCACTGGCCATCCACCTCCTCCCCTGGGCCAGTACGATAGAGGAGGAAACATTGATCCCAGCAGAGCAGGAAGGTGAGCAGTCCGTGGGGCTTTCCCAGTGGGCTACCAAACCTGCCTGCACTCAGAGCAGCTGGAAGGCAGGTTTGAAGACACAGGACCACCAGCAGTGTGCATGACAAGGAGCTGCCCTAGCTTCAGCTGCCACCTGAACCACCCCATGGCTGGCCAAGTTGAAGACAGAATGCCAGTCCAACTCAAGGCAAGTTTTTCAGCACAAAACCCCATACACAACACTTAGGTTACAACTAATGAGCTCTGCAGGGATGAACCCTTTGCATCGTGAACAAGAGCAACAAAACTATGCTCATCTATGCATTCATTCATCTCAGGGAACAGCAGCTGTCAAGAGTCACGCATGCACACATACTATGCTTTCACTACCCTGATCTAACTACAAGCTATGCAACACTTCACTGGAAAAATGAGTGACAATCCAGCTGCAGCAACTGAATAACAGCCTATGTCAGGGAAAGGCAGCCTTAACTCACACTGGAGAATTTCTCTTCAGCAGATGGGAAGGACAATGCATTTATTTGATGGGTCTTGTTTCTATGTGACCAAGTCATATGCAGCTTATGCCTTTCAAATATAAATGCAAATGACTGACTTAATCATTGTTGGAACACAGAGGCATCTCCTCCATTCCTGAGGAGCGGATGATCTCCCAAGCTCATCAAGAACCACACAGAGTGGCATGTCAGATGCACAGGGGACCAGACCTCTTTGTATCTTTGACAAGCATTATGATAATCTCAGAATTAGGTGCTAGAGCTTGAACAGAAAGTGACAAATCCACACAAAAATATTAGAGAATGTCAAAGAGGTAGAAGCATCTCTCATTCAAATGTTTCCCTCAAGTTTATAAGAAGTCACAACCCAGCCTGTCATGGCTTTTTATGGTCCAGAGAAGCACCTTTCAAAGGAACTGCAGACAATCTCAGGCATGTTCCGTAGTTAACTGCAGTTTCATCAGGCTGCTCAAGACATTCAAAATACCTCCTGAATGATTTATGAGGATTGAGAAATTTGAGCCTGAATGTACAAAGTGAGTCACTGGGACTCATGGGTTGCTTCCCCCACTTCCCTCCTCCCCCAGATCATCACACCTTCCAGGCCTAGTCTTGCTCCCACTGAAATCCTGCAGAAAACAACCAACCATTAGCTTAAATACCATAGAGCCTATATTATCTGCTTGAGAGCCATCTTTCTCACTAAGGGTCCATACCTGGGCAGAGAAGCCACATACTCACCCAGAGACTGTCGGGAAGGAAGCTGGAGCCGCTGACTGCCATTTATCTTGCTGCTTCAGAAAAGATTTAGCTTCTTTTGAGGATGAGTCCACTTCTTTAGTCACTCTGTTGGAGGAAAAAAGATGACCCAGAGGGTAAGTAAGAGCCACGCTCACAACAGCAAAACCAAAGATGCAGCAAGGAAACACAGAAAACAGGTACAGGAGTCTCCACACTACCTGCAGAGAGATCACCTCCATCAGCTGCAAGCTGAAAAACATGCATCTTGTTAAGATTTCATTCCAGTGACAAATCCTCTATATTCATGGGAGAAAAAAGGAAAAGAGTAGCTAATTAGAGCTGGGGGAGGAGGGGATTTTTTTTTCTTCAAATGAACAGGAATGCTTGTTCATTCAAACAGGCCCGTCTCACTACCAGCTACTGAACTCTCTGCTCAGGTCACTCGGGGCAATTCCAGGCTCTTAATTGGGCTCTTGATTTCCTCATTTGTTGGTCAGTGAGGCAGCTCTTCTGCCACAGCTGTTCCGCCACCCACATCTCAGCCCACAGCACACGGGCTTGGCAGTATCTGCAACCCAAACCAGAGCACGGAAACTGGCTCAGGGAATGGGGAACAGGAGAGGAAGCTCTGACAAGGCGCAACACAAATTTGCTCTCATTTTCTAGTTAACTTTTGTTTGAGGCCCTGAGGGCACAAAATACTGAACTTCAAAAAAATTTATAAATCAATACAGCATCTACAGCAGGGAATAAACTACAAACATGAGAAAGAATCTCTAGAAAACCACTCAATAATTAATTGTTAGAAAAACCCAGCTACTTTAGCCTCCTCATATACAATGACCTGCCTCCAGAAACACACTTTTCACACTCTTGGTAGCTCTTAATGAGGTTGCCCTGGTTTGCCAAGCTAAGAATTTTGCTACCTTGGCGCGCAAGCCTGTGAGCCTCTCTGGGGGCCCTGCAGCTCTGTAGGTACAGAGGCAGCCTGACCAATGGCTCAGCCAGCCCAGGAAGCGCAGTCGTCCATCCCACCCTTCCGCAGCCTCGATGCATCTGCTGCCAGCAAAGGTGGACAGGCTTATCACTTCATATGCTGATGAGAGGCTGAAACCCTCATAACCAGGGCAGATCCTCTGACAAGTCAGGCTAATCACTGCTTGCCTCCTACCCACCAACCTGACCCTGCAACATCCATGTAGAAACTGGCTGACGGACATGGAGAAACCCAAGGACCTGCAAACCCAGCTGTGTTACTGCTAGGTGGGTGGCAAGGAAAGCGCTGTGGAGTTATTTCTTAAACCCAGAAGCATCGATGACCTGAAACCCCACTTGCACATAACCAGTGCACACACATCCCTATCCCAACAGTGAATTAGTGTCTGAAGAAGCTGTTAGGGAAGGGAAATTATTCTTCCTCCTTCTCCCCCAAACAGCAAAAAGAGTGGAAAAGGCACGTTCAGAAATAAGAATAAATTCTTGCAGGGAACATCTCCTGCTCAGTCTTGTTCTGCCAGTGCAAGAGGAGATTAACCCCATTTCCCTCCTGCATTGTCACATGCTTTTCAAACTGGCAGCAGTCACACAAATAGACACAAATCCCACATTATGAATATTTAGAAGTGTTTCCTGATCAGATTGGAAAGGGGTGGGGTGGGAAAAGGGAAAAAGCAGTTCTGGAAAGAACAAAAGCCTTGCTACAGCATCACCACAATTTAGGGCATCCAAACACACCATCCCATCACAGCCCTTGGCACCGGCAGCCATATGCCAAAGGTTACTCTACATCCATGAATTTCCTTCGACAGAATAAACTCAGTATCTTCATGCAGCAATTAGCCAGAACTCCCCACAGAGCTCCCTCCACCCATGAGCGCCAGGTTCGGATTAATACAATCACAGAGCCTATTTATTTTTAAACGCAGCATCCAAGGAGCCGGCTCCATCCCCAGCTGGGAAGCAGAACCATTTCTCATGCACTCTGCAACACTGGCTCCTGGCACGGTCCCCCTCCTCGGGCCACCCTCTGCACTCTCATGACATCAGGGTCCACCCCTAACACACAGGAAGCATGCGAGCTGCCATGAGAAACATCAGGGAGACCCCAGGCACGCAGGAATTTCAGAGGTGTAGCGTAGTAACCACGTGCCCTGGAAAAAAACCCTCTGTGCTGGCCTTGACACAGCCACAGGACCTGCTCCTGGGTTAGATCCCAACTGCTAAATCCTGCGCATTTCTGGGACTTGAAGAGTATAGGACCAAGAGGAGGTGGGGTTGGGAAAGGAAGCAGCGGTCACAGAAAGCATGCCTTGCCAGTAGCTGCTTGTTGCGCTACAAGATGATAGCCCAGCTCAGCTCCAGCAACATTCAGGAATTCAGCAATTAAATAGCTTACAGGATCTGGACACGCATGATGGGGAGCAAGGCTTCAAAGCCTGTGGCAGAGCTAGGATCTCAACATAGGGCCCCTTGGCTCTTAGCCTCATCAGTACCTCAGCCTTCTCCAAACCCAGAGACAAAACTGACTGATGACCATCCCACCAGCCGAGGTAAAGGAAGGCACGAAGCTACGATGTGTGTGAAAAATAGCTAACAAAATTAGCACGCTGCTGGTTAGACTGGTGCTACAAGTCAAAGCTCTTGGAGCAGGAAGATAGTCAATCCCAGAAATGGCAAGAAAGTAGAGAGCTCTGCCTGCTGAGGCCCCTCAACATGATGCACAGGCAGGTGCGCATCATGAGCTAGTTTCTAGCAGTTTTCCATTAATATCTTTGAAATATGGAAGACCTTTCTCTCTGGCACAGCCCTTCAATGGCAGTCAGTTCAGCAGCAAAGAAATCACTTTGCTATCCACCAGCACAAGACAGGTTGCTACCAAGGAATTATTTAAGGCTTTGACACTTGCTTCCTCCACCACCTCCCTTAGGGTACCAGCAGCAGCAGCTGGGCACAGAATATAACATTTTGTTCAATTTTTTTGCCCCCCTTTGGCCTGCCAGCAGCTGCTCTAGAATATATTTTTGAGTTGTCCGCAGTAGCAACCAAACTGCAAAGCTGTGGGCAACCTGTTCCACCAGGACTGCCCAGCTGGGAACAGAGGAATGCATCAGAAACATAATTAAAAGTGACCTTTGAAGGCAATTCCATCACAAGACCCACTGATTGCCTCAAACTGAAACAAAAGCAGCTCTGAAGCAGGCTGCTGCTGGGCTAATGCCAGCATTGACTCCTGCACCACTCCACAGGAATGATAAAAGAAAGAATATTAAAGGACTTTACAAGGTATTAATTCAGGTTACGTGCATTTCAACCTTTCCCAATCCCAGGCCAGGAAGTAAAAAAAAATCCTCTGGTCTGCATTATTATGGGAGACAATAATTTGCCATGTAGAAATCTAAACACTTCTTGTTCTTCATGGGGAGAAATGGGAGCCATTAATCCAGCTGGAAGAAATCACAGTCATTACTAAGGAAAATTACAAGACCTTTCACTTTTAAATACTTGATAAATAACTATTTGCTTGACTGTTTACTAGGATGCTATTCAGACATTGTAATCCAGGAATAAACATGAAAATAAGTACATTGTCAGCAATAAAACAAGTAGCTCATGCCTCGCCCACTTGCAGACCCTGTAATTCACATACAAAACCACTTGCTCTCATCACTTCCCTGTAAAGATTTCATTAAACACAGCAGTTAATTTTTTGGACCGTGCTGGAGCCTGGTAGCACAGATGATGTTACTGTACAAGGTGCTGTGCAACTGTAAGAGAGAAAGGTCTTCCATATTTCAAAGTTGTTAATGGAAAACCTGCTAGAAACCAGATCAATGTGCCTCTTATGCTTACAGGTGTCCTCCTTAGGATCCTTCATCTCTGAACCAAGCTCAAAGTGGTACCCAAGCATTTACACATACCCATACCCACCCAGCCTGCTGTTTGATGCCCAGCTGTGGGTATGTTATTTCCAACTTCCACTGAAGAACTTGTCAGCCTTCCCTTTACATTTACAACTGAACTGCTGCAAGCTACATGCATGGAAGAGGCCCCAGTTACATATGCTAGGCAGCAAAGCACATGAAGACAACCCACGTGCTGTCATAGGCTGTCCCAGAAGTTGCTCCACAAAGCACTTGCAGTACTGAACTGTAGCATCCTAATTTAAGAATGAGTGTTTGATCTGCTCCCAGCAGTCCCCTTAGCCACATGAGCAGATAAAAGGAAGGAGGAATACAGGCTAAAATGAGCACTGCATTCACACAGCTCCCGTTAATCTGCAAAAGCGGCTTAAAACCAAATTTTCATGATTCAGTTCAGTGGCAGAACAAGTCTAACACACCAGCTTTTCTCTTGCATTCTGGTCTTTACACTGGGGGCAAAGTTACTAGGTCGGAAGAAGAGGGTCCCAATCCATCATGTCACCCCAATCCTGCTACCATGGCACAGCACAACACCCACACCCCTGGACTCACCCCAGTGTAGTGCTCAGGTGCCTCTACTGAACTCTACTCTAGCACAGCTGAACCTAGTCCTGTTTGCAAGAAACAGACCTAGCTTAAGGGATGCCAAGGGTGTGGTCTGTCAGGAAAGTGCCCAGCTCAGCAGTGAGCAGCAAGGTGCCCTGCCAGCCCTCACAGAAGCACATCAGGAGAGCCACATCCTTGCAAGAAGGGGAAAAGGAAGCAGGGTCTCAGAGGCAGGATAGGGAAAGCTGAGAAAGACAACAGCCACATCAAGACGACTTATCACAGAATGATTAAGGTTGGAAAAGACCTCTAAGATCAAGTCCAACCCCCAACCCAACACCACCATGCCTCCTAAACAACACCCTGAAGTACCAGGTCTACATGTTTTTTTTAACACCTCCAGGGATGGTGACTCCACCACCTCTCTGGGCAGCCTGTTCTAATGCTTGACCAATCTTTCAGTAAAGACGTCTTTCCTAATACCCAATCTAAACCTCCCCTGACGCAGCTTGAGGCCATTTCCTCTCATCCTATCACTAGTGACTTGGGAGAAGAGACCAACACCCACCTTGCTACAACCTCCTTTCAGGTAGTTGTAGAGAGCGATAAGGTCTCCCCTCAGCCTCCTCTTCCCCAGGCTAAACAGCCCCAGCTCCCTCAGCTGTTCCTCATAAGACCTGCTCTCCAGACCCTTCACCAGCTCCACTGCCCTTCTCTGGACACGCTCCAGCACCTCAGTGTCCTTCTTGTACTGAAGGGCCCAAAACTGAACCCAGTATTCAAGATGAGGCCTCACCAGTGCCAAGTACAGGGGCACAATCACTGCCCTGTTCCTGCTGGCCACGCTATTCCTGATACAATCCAGGATGCCGTCGGCCGCCTTGGCCACCCGGGCACACTGCTGGCTCGTGTTCAGCCGGCTGTCAACCAACACGCCCAGGTCCTTCTCCGCCAGGCAGCTCTCCAGCCACTCTTCCCCAAGCCTGTAGCGTTGCATGGGTGGTGGTGACCCAATTGCAGGACCCAGCACTTGGCCTTGCTAAATCTCATACAATTGGCCTCAGCCCATCAATCCAGCCTGTCCAGCTCCCTCTCTAGAGCCCTCCTACCCTTGAGCAGAAAGAAAGATGACTTGCAGGCTTCTGTCCATAGTCTGCTGTGTAATAGGAGCCTTATGCACAACAAGTGCCAAAATCCCTCCAATTTACCCCCAAGGTGGCTCAACAGAACTGCATTCTCACCAAAATGCCTGATGCACATCAGGCTGAGAAAGTACACATTGGTATCCAGGTATAAGGGAACTTGGAGCTGAGAAGACAGTTAAGATCCCTAATCGCAGTGGCACAAAGGTACCATCTCCCCTGACCTCCATGCTGAGAAAGGGAGAGCAAGAGTGGAAGCTCTGGAAAATGTCGGCTCTTTACCACTTTTACTCAGGACACCCAGTCCTCACTTGGGAAACCTGCCCCAGTTTAGACCTGACACAATTATAAAACTTTCCACATGATCTTTATGTTGTTAGCTCTGGGGAATCACAGACCAAGGTGGGGTTAAATGAGGCTAATTATCCTTTTTCAATATTCTGCATCTGTGTCTAACCTCAATAAGTCTCCAGTCTTCTGGAACAACCACTTGAGGAATAAGCAATACTCATCTACAGGGGTTTGTTAAAAAAAAAAAAACAAAAACCCCCACAACTAATCCCTTCTGAGCCAAGAAAAATATTTTATCTGAATAATTTCTTGGTGGACTCTTGTGCTTCAGCTGCCATGTGCTGGGTGCCTTCAACAGACAGACGCACGGTACAAGAGGCAGGTGCTCCAGCCTGCAAGATCCTGAAGCCACTAGAATGCACATGTTCAGCACCTCCCTGGAAAGAACTAAATCCTCACACAACTGAGCCTCCAGGCCATGTCTGCCTGCACAATGGGTATATATTTATTTTATGCCGGATTATCTGGTGCAAAGCAAACAGAACAAAAATTAATAGGTCCCCATCACTTTTCTAATTTCGAAGTAAAACATTAGTTTTCTCCCTTTCAGAAAAAACAACAGTATTCTCCAAAACTTGCTCCTCAAACCAGCTGGGAGAAGCTGTTCCCTGAGAAACTAAGCCTATTCCCTGAAGCAACACAGACAAGACCAGGCCGCAGTGACTGATAATTTTGTGGGCTAACCAGATAACCAGCTGCTGGCTGGTTTTTAAAAAGAAACAAATGTGATCAGTGCTCTCCTGGAGTCAGGTGAGGGCCAGTGGCCTGCCTTGTGCTGCTCCTCACAGCAGGTACATGCTGCTATCCAAGAAGTCAAGCCCAGGCCGCATCTCAAACCAATTCATCTGAAAGCCAGTAGAGATTAATGGTATTTTAACATCAATAATGCATAAAAAGTGCTTTTTGACATCCATGTCCTAACCTTGTAAGCCTTGAAGAAAACAACCGATTTTCCATCATCACCTGTATGACAAAGATTCTGTGACAGATGTGAGAAAACAGACAGTGCTGCCATCTGAGATTCTGACCAAGCTCTTGGGCCCCTCTTGGGCATCTGCTTGCTACTTCTGCAAGAGGCTCTCTAAATCCAAAGAGAAGTAACACTCCAGTTACCCAGCTCCCACTGGGGCTTGCAATAAGTAGAAAACATCAACCACTGTTCTCTGGAGTAGCTGACCCACAGACATGGCAGAACGCTTCACCTCCCTGTTGACTGGAGCTTTATCCACCCCAGTTTTGGGGTCTCTGCTTGCTTCTTTGGATAACTATTCCCTTGGCCAGCCCAAAATCCCAACATGCAGTTTGCATTTCAGTCTTTGAGGCATCCCATCATTTCTATTTGTACCTCCCAAAAGGATTATCTTCAAATTACGGAACAGACCTCCAAGTTGAGCAGTCCAGGCAAACAGATGTAGCTACTGTACGTGTGAGCGTGGCAGTCCTCTGACCCTCTTAACCATAACTTGCAAGTATGCTGAAAGCAAGATAGATCCCTGCAACCCCACAACTCCTGCAAAGCAGTGCAGTGTTCACGTTATAGATCTCTTGCTGAAGGAAGGAGTATCATAGGTCTCAAGAGCCAGGTGTTCAAAATTCACTTACAGCTATGAACACTGAACACAAAGGTTACACGGATCACAACAGGAGTCCCACACACTATAAAGCAGAAGCATCCCCATGGGAAAAAGGCCAGACTAAGCTTGACTTGGTTTGTAATGTGTTAATGAGATAGCTAACGCACAAACCCTCCTGTTTCAGAATCTCTTAGTTAAAAAAAACTCAACTCACAAGCAGCACTTTCCAGCAGAGGAAACCCAGACCCAAGGGCTGCAAAGCAGGCTCTACCAGCATCTCACCAGACATCAAAAGCCCCCTTCTGAGCCTAGAGCTGTCAGGAATGAGGCAGCAGCAGCGTGGAAGCAAGGGAAACATGGCAAGCAGCAAAATGCTGGGACTGGATCCGAGGCCCCTGTAATGAAGGCATGAACAGAGGGACAAAAGATCCCCTTACTAATAGCAAAAGAGCCCCTGTGAGACCTGAATGGGTCACTAAGCGCCTTCTGTTTCCAGATTTTTAAACATCAGAGAACCAGGTACAGAAACAATGTCTCCTCCCTTACCTACGGGGTATTTCTACACTAACTACACACAACACAGGCAGAAAACACTTAGAAGAACCTGAAAATGGGAGAATGTGATTGGTCATTCAGTTCCCAAAGCTGATGCAGCACCAAGATACCACAAGTTTGAAAGGCCTAGAAACGCCAAGTTAATCTGGAGGTCAAGCCATCATTTCAGAGATGCTCCAAGACTCCTCCTACCTTTGGAGATCCCAGCTGAGCCTTCTTTTCATCACACATTACCAGCAAAAATGTACAAATGAAACCAGCATTTCTTTAAAAGCATGAGGCCATATTAGAAGCATAAGATGACTTTCAGCTGGACATCTGCTAGTCACTCTGGGGTTTTCAAAAGCACGGTAACATAAAGGAAGATAGGAGTCAGCATGTTGCTGACTGCCAGATAACACACAGGAAAAAGCCAGCACTACTGTATAACACTTTGCAAGTCACAGCCCCTCTGAGCTTCAGCTTCCCCATCTAAGCAGAAGCCTCATCTGCATGTCTACTAATGAAAATCCTGAATAGGAGCTGTTCTTTAGGCCATTCCCCTTCTCAAAGCACATTAAGCAGACCATAACATGATTTACTTTAGAAGCAAGTGCTCTGGCTTAGAGTTCTGGCTGGATTTGCCACACTGTTTATGAAGTTTTCGTTTCTACAGCTGCTTTTGCAAAAGGGAAATGCCAAACGAGTGAACCAGCATACAACATAGCTCCTGCTCCTCACGCTTAATATCTCATCTCCGGGCCACCACCATGCCAGTCAGCATTGTACAACATTAGGATTCCCCAAGGAAATTCTGAAGCATCAGGGAATGGATGCCCACAGAGGAAAAGGTTATCAAAATGTGCCCCGAGACCCTTTCATTCTTAAGCATCTTTTGAAAGGTAACATATTTTCCACTTACTGGCTTAAAAAAAAAAAATCAATAGCTGTTTTTTAAATTGGAAAAAGACAATATTAACTATGGATAACCAAGGCATGCTCTGACCTCTGAGAATACCAACAGCATAAGGACAGGAACAGGCTGCTGCCTACACTCCATTATGCCAAGATCAGCATTTTGGTGCTTGTTTGGAGAAAACCAAGCAGTCGCTTTTTAGACTGCCACCTCTGAACAGTGGTCCCATCGATATTCCATGTAATTCTGGGTGGTTTGATTTGTCTTACAGTCCCAAGGCATCATCCCCATGCTCCCACTGCTCATATTAAATTTCTGGAAAAATCTTAAAAGCCAAGGTCTTTGCACTGTGCAAGCCTCATTGAGGCAGAGGTATGTCACTGGAAAGTGGCTAGAATACATTTCTCTAGAACCCCTCAGCCAAGGAGGACTGAGGATAAAAACCCTATGAACAGCTAGCATCACTGGTCATCAACATGAACCAGAAGTCCTCAGAGAGGCTGGACTTTGGAGTGGCTTTTCAAGGGGCTACTGAAGTTAGTTTGTCTTACTTTTCCTAGGACTTCCTGGCTACTGTAGTCAAAGCCATTGCAAAAAGCACACAGAAATATGACTTGTAATTTCTTCCTCTGCCTGTATTAGTTCAGTTCATTGTCTTCCATATCTAATCTGACAACGCCCATCTACCTCATCTGGTGAAAGCTGTGTATCACTTGCTATCCACCTGGAAAAAGGCAGGGCTTTCCAAATATAAGGCTTCAGGGGACAGATTCTGGTAATGCTCACCTGCCTTCTCACTCACCTCTGTAAGCAATACAGCAAAGGCTTTTGCAAAAACAAAAAAGCGTATCTGGAACACATCACACATATCAGCCTTCATCTGACATGCACCACACTACCTACAGTATCAGTAAGAGATGCGCACCTGAACTACTGATCTTTCTCCTGATTTTAAAAGCAACTGTCCTTCACTCAGCATCATGCAAAACCCCATGAGCACAAAACAAATGACCAAGATTCCTACCCAGCAAGGAGTGTGAGCATGCTGCCAACCCCTGTCTATTATTCATCCACTGGGTTTCCTGAAAAGCATCACAAAGTAAGGAGAGAGTTAATGGTATTACATGTTCTCTCACTGCTAATTAACCTAACACATCTGACTGAGCCATGCCGAGACCACAGATGGACAATTACACATTTTAAAAATTGCTCTCTGTGCCAGCTCTAAATCTTGAGAGTTGTGGAAGTAAGTTCCCCACTCTTTTTTCCCCTTCCCCTTCCCATTGAAATACATTAACTTTATCAGCCTCAGCATTCCCCCCACTCCTGCTCAATGCTTGCCAGGAAGAAGCAGAAGCAGCAGCTATTGCTCAGGCAGCTACCTGAACTGTCTTCAAAGCAAAGCAATAAAATAGGTGGTAGTCTCCTAAACTCCTTGGCTTACACCCACTTTGTTTCCCCACTTTGTCCCATTTGGTTGGTTCAGTTGTTATGTAAGGAGCAGAGAAGGCATCACAGCCACTGAGATGGAAATCAGAGGCTGAACAAAGACTTTGGAAAGCTCAAGCTGTTTCCCAGGTGTCTGATCTGCTTCTCCTGCAGCCAATTCCACCTGCTCTCTCCTGAAAAGGGTCAGGATCAGGGGGCTGAAGCTCTGGAAGAAGACAGCAGATCTGGGGTTAGAAACAGTGAGCAGTCTAGGCCACAGGTGCCATTTCTCTATTCAACAAGCACACAGATGACCTAAGGTTAAAAAACCCCAGTATTTCAGTAATGAGAGGCAGCATCAAGAAATTCCCAAGAAGCAGTACTGTACAGCTGCTGAGAACTGAATTACAACCTCAGCTCTGCTGCACACAGGTCAGCACTTCTCCTCGCCACAAGGGAATAAGTCAGTCCTTAACCAGCTTGGCACAGCTCACCTGAGTAGCTCACCAAGGTGAGGAGCTCAGCAGCCAAGCTAACGCCACAGACTGGGTTTCAGACCTTACCACCCCACTCAACCAGGCCTAAGTTAAAGGCTGCATTGACCCTGAGGACTGCATGGGACACAAAAAAACCCCCAACAACTTTGGACACGGCCTGTAACGCTGCCCACACAATTCCCATTGTCAATGGCATTCTTGGACAAAGGAGATCTGCACTATTGGTAGAGAAACAGCTTTTATTAGCCTAGGCAATCCTCTTGACAAGAGCTTGCCCTCAGCCACCTCACTTCACCTGTGCTTCTCCTGCTCAAAAGGTCATGAATTTCACTACCAAAACCCACTGATCCAACTCAAGGTCCTTAAGTTCCAACTTAAGGAAAATCTCCTCTGAATAATTTTTTTTTTTTCTTGAATCATTAAGGTAGGCTGAAAACCTGCAAGGCAGCAATACAGAATGACTAATGAGGTGGGTTTTTTTTTTCCAGACACATCCTAGACAACAACCATTTACAAACAGTAACAGACTAAAATCAGGTTCTCTTTCACCCCACACTTCAACTGTGGCAGATGAAGTATCAACCTCAGCCAGTATAAACCCCAGTAATTACTACAATGATTTCAGTTTATAACTATTTGGTTATTAATCATATATTTTATGTAACTCTTTAAAGCTTTGTATTTTGCTTTTAAGATGCAACGCCCGCACTATGAACCATCATCTTCCCTAACCCAGAATACAAGCTGCCTCTCAACTCTACTCAGCACACATAGCCAGCACAACTTGTTTCCTCACAGCACAGTGGACACAAAAATAAAAGCAGTCATACTGCAGCAGACCAGTCACAAATCGGGTCTCCTACAAGAGTCAACAGCATGAAGCCCTTATGCAGAGATGGAGTTCATGCCTCACATATAACAGCCCAGACAAATTCTTCTGACATAAGTTTCACAGAATCACAGGTTGGAAGGGACCTCAGGGATCATCTAGTCCAACCTTTCTAGGAAGAGCAGAGTCTAAATAAGACGGCCCAGCACCCTGTCCAGATGACTTTTGAAGGTGTCCAACGTGGCCGAGTCAACCACTTCCCTGCGGAGATTATTCCAATGGTTGACTGTCTTCAGCATGAAAAATTTCCCTCTGGTGTCCAATTGGAATCTCCCCAAAGGCACCCTGTGTCCATTCCCCCTTGTCCTCTCCAGGTGGCTTCTTGTAAAAAGGGAGTCTCCATCTTTTTTATAACTACCCCTTAAGTACTGGTACACAGTGATGAGATCCCCTCTGAGCCTCCTTTTCTCAAGGCTGAACAAACCCAGTTCTCCCAGCCTATCCTCATATGGCAGGCTTCCCAGTCCTTTGATCATCTTGGTGGCCCTTCTCTGGACCCCTTCCAGCCTGTCCACGTCCTTTTTGTACAGCAGGGACCAGAACTGCACACAGTACTCCAGGTGCGGCCTGACCAGCGCTGAGTAGAGCGGGATAATGACTTCTTTCTCTCTGCTGGGGATGCCCTTTTTGATGCAACCCAGCACCCTGTTGGCCTTCTTGGCCGCAGCAGCACACTGTTCGCTCATGTCGAGCTTCCTGTCCACCAGGACCCCCAGGTCCCTTTCCACAGAGCTGCTCTCCAGCCAGGTGCATCCCAGTCTGTGCTGCACTCCCAGATTATGTTTTCCCAGGTGCGTGACCTTACAATTCTCCTTGTTGAACTTCATAAGGTTCTTGCTGGCCCACTCTTCCAGCCTATCCAGATCTCCCTGCAGAGCAGCTCTCCCTTCTGGCGTGTCTACTTCCCCACTCAACTTGGTGTCATCAGCAAACTTAATCAGGCTACACTTGATGCCGTTGTTCAGATCACTTATAAAGATATTGAATAACACTGGGCCCAATACTGATCCCTGGGGGACTCCACTAGTGACAGGTTGCCAGTTTGAGAAAGAGCTAATTACCACCACCCTTTGGGTGTGGCCTGTCAGCCAGTTCCCCACCCACTGCAAAGACCACTTGTCCAGGCCATAACGCATTAATTTCTCCAGGAGGAGACTATGGGGGACCGTATCAAAGGCCTTGGAGAAGTCCAGGTAGACAATGTCCACTGCCCGCCCCACGTCAACCAGGCCAGTCACTTTGTCACAGAAGGCCACCAGGTTTGTCAAGCACAAGCTGCCTTTAGTGAAGCCATGTTGGCTTTTCCTAATCATGTGCTTCATTTGACTTGCGATGGCCCCCAGGAGTATTCGTTCCATAACTTTCCCAGGGATCGAAGTAAGGCTGATGGGCCTATAGTTACCCAGATCTTCCCTCAATCCTTTCTTGTAGATAGGGGTAACATTTGCCTTCCTCCAGTCCTCTGGGACATCCCCCGTTCTCCATGCCTTCTCAAAGATTATGGAGAGCGGCCTTGCGATGTCAGCCAGCTCTCTCAACACCCTTGGGTGGATGGCATCAGGGCCCATTGATTTGTGAGGGTCAAGCTCCTGTAGTAGTTTGGCCAGTTCCTTCTACGAAACTATACAAACTTGTAAGTAGTTATTATATCTGGCAGCAAGTTGCATACTCAGCACGATGCTGCTTATTGTCCAGTACGTTTGGCACTGGCCCGTCCTAGTTTGATCTGGTACATGGAATGCATGAGTGAAGCTTGGATCCCTGAATATCCTGAGCCATGAGATCCAGGAGCCCCAGTGAATCAGAGGATGTCATCAATGCTGGCATGCCTCAGTTTTCATACTCCCAAACGGGAATAGCAACGCTCCTTTAAAAAGTACTTTGATATGCATGGACAGAAAATTCTGTAGGAAAGCTAAGATTTTCCCTCTTCACACCTGTAAAGCCTTCAAGGACTTCAAACACATCAGAGAGCTTTCTGCTCCTTTGTATATACCTCTGGACTAAATGCCTTATTAAAACCCACCTATAAGCAATCTAAAAAAGCAAATAATATACACAGAATTGGGTCATCATCTGTCCTTTGAAGCAAGAAAAAAAAGACCACTAAGACAGGTGATTTTCACAGCTGTGAAATCAAGCCGAGAGTTCTCTCCCAGTGCGAGCCCTGTGCAGGGCTTGCTGCCCCACCAAACATGGGCATTCCAACACTGACTTTCAAAGTAATAGTAAGCTTTAATCATGCAAACTCTGAAGAACACTTTCAGAAGCAGCCTGAATTAATCAGGAAACAGGCACTTAAGAAGCAGATAAAGATTACCAAGCCCAGCCTGAAAAGATGAGCTTCAGTCAAACTCAGCAAAATCTCACCTGTCTGCTCAGCCTTCAGATATGAAGGTAACCGAAGAGTTCACTGGACAAATATTTACCCATTATAGAAGGTCCACAGAAAACCCCCAGCTCCCTGGCTGTAAATGCTTCAGGTTCAACGGTCTGGCAATTTCTGACACAGGAGTAAGAACAATGCCTTCAGTACTTATCAGCTGCTCAGCAGGAGGAAGACACACAGCAGGCAGGAAAGTACTGACTGGATCTTTGCACTTGCTTATCCCAGCATCCAGACAGCAGAAGGGAGCTCACACTGCAGACATGGAGAAGAGCTCTTGAAACCTCTTCCTGAAACATTTTTACATGGATCCCAGCCCAGCATGCTGCCAGCAGCCATGCAGCTTGCATGACAATTCTGGCCCCAGATGTGGCGAGAAACCAAGAATTACATCATGGTAACACCTGCCAGACACATCAGAGTGCTGAAAGACACAGGTTCAGAGCATGCAAGCACAGCAAAGACGCTTCAGAAAAAGGCTCAAGGGTTAATGCAAAATCTAATCCAGAAGTCAGGAGTAATTGCCTCTGAGAAGTTAGCTATTTGCTACGTACCAGCGGTGGGGACTGGGCCGGAAGGGACCACAGTACAGAGGTCTGAGGCCACCACCCAGCCTACCGGGAGTCTTTGTGGACCTGGAGAGTGGAGCCCCGCTATGGCCTTGCTTTGGCTTGGCTGCTTTGTTCACGCACACGGGGAAGTGGCCGAGGGTCACTGAAGCAGCACAAGCCACAGTTTTGCCAGCACAACACAGCACGGCACCTCTGCGATACCAGGAAATCATTCC
Source organism: Phalacrocorax carbo (assembly GCF_963921805.1). Taxonomy (NCBI): domain Eukaryota; kingdom Metazoa; phylum Chordata; class Aves; order Suliformes; family Phalacrocoracidae; genus Phalacrocorax; species Phalacrocorax carbo. The sequence continues at coordinate 24,898,730 of NC_087520.1, forward strand.
CACCAGAAGAATAACTTGAGTGTGTAAAGCTTTGGATTTAAACCACATGAACAAAATACATATGCACAGAAATAAAAAGCTTCTAGTTCTGAGTCCTTTACTTGGAATTTGCAATGTATGAACAAAGCAGGGTGTCAAACACAGGCCTCCCATTCCTGAATCAGCACCCAAGCCAGATACCATTACTCCCATCATCTTCCTTTTGCCTCCCAAAAGCCAGATTAAGGCACACAGAAAATGTTTCAAACTAAAGCCTACTCCTGCGAACATTCAATAACCCAGCTTCGCTCTTCCCTCACACATTGTGATGCTGACTGCAGTTGGGCTGACGGCGCTGGGCCAACTCCACATATGTGAGCTGCGTTCTGCTGCAGTCCTGGGTGGACACAAAGTTGACTTTCATGGAAGGATCACAGAAGAACCATTTTGATACGCTGACTGCTGCAGCAGTTTAAAGAAAGCCAAGGGCCAAAGTAGTTTGGACTGCCAAAGAGTAAACAAGCCTCATCATACAGCAATTACATTTTGCAACAGATAAAGCCTGGCACCAGGGATGTGATTCCCTATTAATGGAACCACACGTCCCACATCATGAGGCGGGTTCATAAACCAGGGGCTTCAATCTCTGCCAATGAGAAATGACTTGAACTTCCATTTTGACGCTGAACTGCCTTTGCAGATTGCTCCCATTGCCCACTATTACAGCCTTTTGGGTGACAGTCACCTGCTGCTCCTCATCTGTTTAGCACCAGGGAGGAATGAAAAGCAGACAGAACAGTCACAACTGGAAAACACAGAAATCAGTTAGATTGTTTCTAGCTCCAGGATTCAACAGCTTTGCTTTTACAAGGTAAAACTAAATAATGTATTTTATAAAATTAAAAGCCACTGAATTTAATTGGTCATTTGTAATACTATGAACCTAAAATTCAGCATTAGCAACTGATACAAGCACAGACTAATCAAAATGGACATTAAGTGCAACAATAGCCTATAGGGGAGTTGACAGCTTAAGAGAAGAAGGTCTTTCACTATTCTAGTATAGCCCTGTAGCTGAAGATTTCTTTCAAGAGAGTTCTGCTACTCCAACCATGCAAGAGAGATTATACTGTCTTCTTACAGGAGAAAATAAATTGTTCTGCAACATGAGATCAGGGCTAAATGATCTTCTGTTAAAAGCTTCAGTGAGCAGACTGTCAAAATTTGTGCCCTGAGTCTATCGGTGCTTGAATACTGATCTAAATTCTTCTCAAGCTCTCAACAGAGCAACAGTCAGAAGTAGCCTCAAACCATTTAGAAAGGGAAGCAACAGAGACAGCTCTCTCATTTCAGTTCTTTCAGTCCAGAAACACACATACACAACTACTGCGTGCTGGCCTTTGTAACCAACAATTTGCCAGCTGCTTCCCCAGGCAAGGAAGTCAGCGTTTGGTATTCAGAGCATTTGCAGACATTAGGGTCATGCAAAGACAACCTCCAGCTATTCTAAAGAAAACGCAGCCCTCTGGCCCCCACCTACTGCCATTACAGGAAAGTACCAGGAACTGTAAGCAGTGATAACTCCTTATATCCTACCCACAGCTAACAGCATAACACACTTAGAGATGCAAGATGTAGCAAACACCACAAATGCTTCAGCTTTGAATACCACAAAAATCAAGGAGACAAAAAAACACTGATAACAGAAAAATCCTTGAAAAAGCTAAAGAGAGTAGCATGTTTTAACTCCGGCACCAGCAGAAAACAGTCCTCCAGACCTTGCTGCAAACTTTCTGTTGCTGACTCTGTAACCTGTTGATACAATGGCTGCCGTAAACAAAAAATACATTAGCCTTGGTGGTTTTCAGGATTACAGTCTCATTGTCGCCCAGGCTCCAGCTTTTGTCTGTTGGATCAAAAATTAGTAGAAACTTGTATCGATTCCTTTGCAGTACTGTCAGTACTGAGCAGTATAAAGGGCAGTAGAAAAGGAACTGGTGCAGAAAAACATGCCTTTATGTAACTTGTGAACTTTACTTGCTACAGCTATTAAAACAACTACAGATAAGATACTGATGTCAAAAGCACAAACTCAGCATCTTAGGAGCCCTGAATAAGTTCTGTTCACGTAAGACAAGCCACTTTTTGAAGAACAGAGAAAGCTTCCCCAACCCCTCCAACTAGTATTACCATAAATAATGGCTGAGGGAGGTGATTGTCCCATCCTGCTCTGCACTGCTGTGGCCTCACCTTGAGTGCTGTGTGCAGTTTGGGCTGCCACAGTACATTAAGTATATAACACTACTAGAGAGTGTCCAGAGAAGGGCCACGAAGTTGATGAAGGGTTTAGAGGGGAAGCCATATGAGGAGTGACTAAAGTCACTTGGCTTGTTCAGCCTGGACAAGAGGAGACTGAGGGCAGACCTCATCGAGGTCTACAGCTTCCTCACAAGGGGAGGAGGAGGGGCAGGTGCTGACCTTTTCCCCCTGGTAACCAATGACCCAAGGGAATGGCAGGAAGATGTGCCAGGGGAGGGTTAGGTTAGATATTAGGAAAAGGTCCTTCACCCAGAGGGTGGTGGAGCCCTGGAACAGGCTCCCCAGGGAGGCAGTCATGGACAGTGCCAAGCCTGGCGATATTCAAGAAGCATTTGGACAAGGCCCTCAGAGACGTGGTGTGAATCTGGGGTTGTCCTGTGCAAGGACAGGAGTTGGACTTGATGATCCTTGCAGATCCTTTCCAACTCAGGACATCCTATGATGCTATGATAACAGCAAGAGCAGCACTGGTAAAGCTAATCTGCAACCACCGAAGTCTTGAATGCCAGAATCAGACCAACATCTGAGTAATTCTATGCTTAAATCGTAATTATCTGGGGCTTCAACAAAAAGCTTCAAGGCAGACATTTTTACTAGCTCCCTACTTTAAAGAGTCCTACTTCACAAAAAAATGCACAACAAAGAATTCCTTTCCACAAGTGGAAGACTGATGTTCTGAAGTAAGCCTACAAGGCAAGCTTCCCTGTAAACCCTTCCTTTAAGTGATACACTTCTATGCTCATGTTAGGATGTGACACTTACCTATACCACTCAGATGGACATGTCCAGAATCCAAATAAGATTGCATGCTGATTTCATGCAACCCCAAAGCACCAGGAATGCAGTTCTGCCATATGCCATCTGATGACACATCAGAGCCCAACAAGGCTTTTGTCTGACAGCCCTGCAATCCTATAGCTTCATCCATTCTCACTTGCTAGGACATCATGTTTGAACCAGAAAAAAATCCCAGGAAAATTGGGGACAAACAGGCTGGTGGCTGAGGAGGGGAGTATGCAGCCGAAGACAAAATTTCTGTCTGTAGTTCTGCTACAGATTTTTGTCTATCTACAGGAAAGACTTAGCCTTTCCTTTGTAGAAGGGGTATGATGCATGCTACCTCTCGGAAAAGCTGCAGAGGTACAGTTATCTGCCATTTCTCCAGTGAATGAACGGTATTCCTGCAGCCTGTATTGTGCAGGGAAATAGCAAAGTCACTACTGTGACTCATGGCTCGCCTCAGATTTTTCAAACAGCACAGGCAGCAGTGCTGACATGAAAACCAAGAGCAGCAGAAACCCCTGCTCTCTGCTTCCTCCTCCAGATTTAGGCAGCGTGGGTGTTATCGCTGGGAGCTGCTGCCCTCTGCTGTCACAAAAATAGAGACAAAATTCTCATCTGACAAAACCAGGTTTACAGCTACGTATGAAAAAGAAAACAGTACACCATGGCAATAACCACAAGGTCACAGAGCATTCAGATTTCAACTGGGTTCACCCAGGCCCCTCATTTCTGGTCTTACACTTTTATAAAATGCTTGCCCCTTTTTGCAGTGCATCCCAAGAGGCATCCTGCAAGCCAAACTCAGGCTAACAGATTATTTTACCTGACCCATCACCTTTGTTGCCATTGTTTCAGAGGTAAAAACACTCAGCTATTAGTCTGTTCAGCAAAACGTCTCATACTGTCTGCAGATCTTTGTAGTGGATTGTGCACATCACCAGGAAAAGTGCCAGCAAATATCCTGCCCCCAGCACAGCGTATGGACAAGACTGGAGGAATAAAATGCGCTACTGCCAGCTCTGTGGGACCATATGCAGTTCTCTCCTTGCCTCAACCTTCACAGTGGCAGCACCACCAGGAAGCTTTGCCAAATATTTTAAAAACTGTCCAGATGAGGAAGCCTCAGTGAATTTACAGGCATATTTTGTGGTTAAGCAAAGGCTGAGGTCTGCACATAAGGATACTCTGCTGCCCTCAGGTAGAAACATCTGGCCCTTATTTTACTTGAGGTCTGTATGTGCTCATGATAAAAGAAAAAAAAGTATGAAGGAAAAAGGAGAAAGCACGCCATGCTTCACAGCACATCTCCAGCCTGCCGACACCCAGTTTTCTTTGAGCTCGCAGTAGACAGATCATATCTGCCAGCTTACCTGACTTCCTCACCAGCAAAATCAAATACTTTGGTGATTGTCACTTTTCCTGAATCTTTTGGCTTCTCAGACTCTTTTGGTTTCTCCTGAAGCTTGTTCCCACTCTTTTCTTCAGCCTGTGAAACATACGAAGGAGAAAGCAAAACAATGCATCTGTGGAGCCAAGACAAATTACCACTCCAAGGGGCCAAGCACCCAATGCAGACCTCAGGCAGCAATGCAATTTAGGCCAGCTGGTCAAACCAAGTCACCCATATACAAGAAGGAGGAAACAAAATGCCCCTGCCCCCAAAAGGAAACTCCCCAGTTTTGTTGCAAGACTCTCATTGGAGCTCACAAAGCAGAACAGACCCAAAATGAGATGTGAAATTGTAATTAAACATAGGAAGGAGCAAGACTACACTGCTGTGGTTCAGAAACCAAGCAAAAGCCTGAAGACTCAGTTCTCCCAAACGCCACCAGGCAGTAAAGCTGCCAGGGTAGATTACATAGAAATAGGTTTATTTTTACTCAAGATTTCAGAAGAACAAAGCCCATCAGCAGGAAAAGCAAGACGGATCTTCATAGAGAGCCCTGAAGATATTAAGCTACTTCTCAATAACATCTCTTTAATCTGAGAGGGAAATATCTTCATTAAGCTACTTGTCAACAACACCTCTTAATTTACTCAGTCACAACTGCAGCTTTTAACAGCATACATAAAAAACCTCAGACCCTATATATAATCAAACAACAAACCAAAATTCTTGCTCTAAATCAACGACACACCACAGATCTTCAAGCAGACATTTTAAGAACTTCACAAAGAGAACACAGGAACTGCATCTCCATAAATTATTCTAAGCTACAGAGGAACTTTCAGACACCGCTCATGTTTTAGCAAGCTAAACATAGAAGTAGGAAAATTTCGCTTCTGAGCAATTCTTTCTCCTTCTCTCTAATTCCACCTGTAACCATCTCAGCCATTCAGCCAGTAAACAACTGAGGTGGAAAGAAACAGGAGGGTTCAGGCGAAAGGACTCTTCTTCTAAAAGTTGCAAGCAAGTTTACACAAATCGCTTTTACTGCAACCTTCCAACAGTTGTAGAAGGAAGCTTCACACAGTGAGCATAACTACATGCCAGACATCACTGATTCAAGAGCCCAGACTTCTGTTTCAAAATACCTTTTTGGCTGACCACTAAAAAAACCAAAAAGACAATTCTAGCAACAGAGGGTCTGTTTTGGTATCTTCTTCTCTTCTATCACCTTCAGTGTGAAAGGCTTTGCAAGGCAAATACATGCGTTTGGTTTTATTAAGAACTAAACCCTTTTAAATAGCTGATTACACACAGAATTCTCTCTACAGAAAACCTCTGCAGACACAGTGAGATCGCATTAACGGGGCTTATAAAGGAAATTAGAGAAAGCTATTCTTGTTACAAATGTCCATCCCAACATGCAGAATCTTCCAGGCCCCCCGCACTGTGCGAGGAGGAAGGGCAGGGCACAGCAATGGCAGCACAGGCCTCTTCTGCTTCCCCACTCACACACAGAGATCCTCCCTTTTTTTTTTTTTTGTGCATCAGGAAAGGCACAAGCTGTACCCACAAGCACAGCTCAGACTGAAGCTCACTGCGCTGCTCCTACATCACAAGGAGAGACCACTACCAGGAAGAGAAGCCAACAGGGCTCCGTGGGACACTCCAAGATGCTGATAAGCAGCTCCAAAAGCAGAACCACCAGATCCCAGACCTCCCCGGTTGGAAGAAAAGCAGCAGCTTGCAGTTTGCTCCACGGTGGGGCTCCAGGCCTACAAAGCAGATGGGGCAAGGGGTGAACCCAGCCTCTTCCCAGCTCTGACTGGCACTAGGCACCAATGCCATGTGCTCTAAAGATCAAGGCCCTTCCCATACTCCCTGAGTGAAGACACAGGCCGCTGTTACCTTCTTAGCTTGTGTCATAGCCCCTGCTTTGGGCTTCTGCCCCACATCGCTAAGGAAACTGGCCCAAAGAGCATCTTCTTTCTTTTTTTCTTCTTCTTCTCTGTTTCTTTCCACCTGCTCTGTATTATCCTCATCCGCATCTGCTTCCTCTTCATTCTGCTGAGCCTTTTCTTCCTCTTTCTCATCTGCTTCTAGCAGGAGACCTCCTTTCTTCTTTTTCCTGGAAGCAGATGCCCAAAAGACCAAAAATATATTGAGGTGCTGCAACACTATTCCAGAGTTGAACCATAAGCATGGGTTAAGCAACACAGTATTTCATATTCTCACCAAGACATTTTATCCAGGAAGTTTCCCCTAACCTTGGGGGTGAAATTACTTAGTTAAAAGATGATGCTGTTGAGAAAACACAGCAAGAGCGAAGCAGGCAGGTCCTGAAGCAGATGCATGCATGATTCTGTAAGTACATAATGGGCTACGCGGGGGGAGGAGGACTTGGGCGAGATGAGAACTAATTTTAAATAAACTGTATATACACAGCACCGAAAAGTATTTTGTACTTAAGAAGGTTTATTAAAAGAACTACTCCTGCGGAGGGCTTACAGGCACGGTACCTTTCAAACCTGAGGATTTCTGCCTCTGACCTTAAAGCAGAAGGAAGAAAAGCACTTCCCGGCCCCCCAGCCGGGCCGGGCCGAGCTAACGCGCATCCCCCACCCGCACCCCGGAACCGGCCCCTGGGGGGAAGCGGGGCCGTACCTGTCGGCGGGGCGGCGGGGGCTCCTCCTGCCGCGGGGCGGCCGCGGGCTGTCCACCGCCTCCTCCTGCACCAGCTCGCTCACGTCGTCCTCGCTGTACTCCGCGCCTGCAAGGACAGCCGGTGAGCACCGGGGCCGCCACCTGGCCCGCCGCCCCCCTCCACGGCCCGCCACCGCTCACCCGAGGGCACGTAGTCCTCGTCCTCGGCCGAGGAGTACTCCTCCGAGCCCGACATGGTGCCAACCCGCTTCTTCTTCTTCCTCTTCTTCTTCCTCTTCCTCCTCCTCCTCCTCCTCCCCCCCACCCCGCGCACCTGCTGCCCAGAGCGTCGCCGCCGCTCCCATGGCGCCCCCTAGCGAGGCGGAAGATGACTGCGCCTCACAGGCGCCGTCCCGCACGGGGAGCAGCGACGAGAGACCAGCCGGCGGGCTAGAGCGCCCTCCCAAGCTGGGGGGCGGGGGGCCTTCAGTTGTCGGGCGTGATCCCGGCATGCTTCACAGCCCAACAGCCGTTCCCATGGCAGCGCGGGGGTGGGGACGGCGGCCCGGCCGGTCGGTCTCTCCCTCGGCGGGCCGCGGTTAGCGGAGAGGTGTGCCTGTCACCGGCACACCGTTTTCCATTGGCTAGAATGGGCGGAAGGGGGAGGGCGGAAGAGAAGGCAGCGGATGGCGGCGGCGGGGCCGGTGGGGGGATGGAGGGCGGCGAGACGGGCGGCGGTGGGCTTTTGCAGCAGATCCTCAGCCTCCGCCTGGTGCCGCGTGTGGGCAATGGCACCACTACCTACTCCAGCCCACTCTCCACCTTCCCAGGTACCCTCCGCGCTGCCGGGACTGCTGGGAGCGGAGCCCTCCCGCCGCCTCAGGCCTGCGGGCCCGAGCCCACCTCACCGAGACCTTCTCTCCGCAGAGATGTGGTATGGTGTCTTCCTGTGGGCGCTCGTCTCCTCCCTCTCCTTCCACGTCCCAGCCGCTTTGCTAGCGCTCTTCACGCTGAGGCATCACAAGTATGGCAGGTTCATGTCCGTGAGCCTCCTGCTGATGGGCATCGTGGGACCCATTACCGCCGGCATCTTAACGAGTACGGTAGACGCTCGAAAATATCGATCGGGTGGCCCCGTAGTGATCAGAGGTGGCCCTTGGGAGCGTGCCGAACCACGGCGTTCCCCGGGGTAGGGAGGAGATGGGCTTTCTGGGTGCGTTTCCCCCTTGCCCTGGGTTTGAAAGTGTTGGACCATCCCACCTATGAAGCCCTTTGTCGGGTACCAAACGTGCCCATCAGGTGCAGAGCTGGGTGAGCTTTCAGATTTCTGAGCACTGTGAGAAAAAACGTGTACAGGTGTTTGTGTCTGTGCCCAAAACTGGGTCATATTTGCAGCTTGTGGGCCGTGGTGTAGAGGTCTTGTGTCAGGAGTATGTCCAAAACCACCCCAACCTCTGCCCCTCCTGGAGGTCTCAGCAGAGTTTCCCCACCAATTTACTCTTTGCCACCAGCACGTGTTGGTTACTGGCTGAGGTTTGTCATGGTAAACGCAGTCCGGCGTTTCTGCCAGCCAGTGCACAGGGGTTCGGCATGCTGTCCCACAGACTCCTGCCTTCTCTGCCCATCTCAGATCCTCTGAGACTCCCCCTTCACCCCCAGGGTATAACAGTGTCTATCTCATGGGGGCTGTCATACATTCATGTTTTGGCTTTTTCCCCTCTCCACAGGTGCTGCCATTGCTGGAGTTTACAGAGCTGCGGGGAAAAAAATGATTCCCTTTGAAGCCCTCATTTTAGGAGTGGGCCAGACATTCTGCGTGGTGGTGGTTTCATTTCTCCGCATTTTAGCCACTCTCTAGCTCTTTCTCAGACACTAGAGATCACAGGTTGAAGGAAGGGCAAAGGATCTGCCACTTGTGCCACCTCTGAAGCAGATCAGAAGGGAGCGCAACTTGAGGCATGCCCAGTATGCACTTCTCCACTGGTTAAAGGATACACAAAGGCCTGCTTCTACCTCCAGCGGGGCTTAAAATTAAGCTAAAAATTGTTAATTTTGTTACTTTTTGGTAACATTAAGTGCCAAGTGAAACTTTATTTCTCTGGAGGATAGGAAAAAGGGCTTCCAGAGGAAGAGGCCCACGTACCTTTTACCAGTGATGAATTGCAGCAACAGGACATAATTAAGATGTGACATGGTCTGGTTTTGGGTAGAATCAGTGCTAGAGGGTGGTGTGATGTCTTTGGAGCATGCTTAATGCTTTGACTTCCTGCTGCTTTGTTTGCAGTGAATCTGAAGCTCTTTTAATGTGAATTTTTTAAATGACAGACTTAATTTGTTTTCTTCCTGGCCCCAACTTTCTCATACCAGGTCTTGGTCATAGTGAATTTGGGAGCAGCAAAAGGAAAAAACATTTTAGACAGATGAAAGTGAAAATTTGCAGCCAAGAGCTGTGACTATGAATGCTGCGGCGGCAGGGGAAATAACCAGCGTAAAGAGGATCACTGGTTTTGTGAATTTTATTACAGTGAAGCTCTTCAGGCACTGTATACCTTCTGCCTGAGCGGTGAAGCGCAGCTGAACGAGCGTGATGCCCCACTGCCCAGGCTAGAAATCCCCAGGGAGGTGTGTGAGTGTGCGCTGTTGCTTCTCAGGCTCTGAAGGGGGCTCATATTTTTAAACTTCTCCGTTCTCCTTTTACTTGCTGAACATGTTTACGTTGGGGTGGCGGATTTGGGCATCTTCACTAATATGTAAACGTCACTGGCTGGCTTATATAAAATTCAGCAGGCTGCTGCTTTGGTGACTGTGCTGGTGAGAGCTGCACGGCCGGCGTTGGGTTGTTGCTGGTGAGAACTACACACTGGTGTTGGGTTGTCGTGACTCAGGCCTTCCCTGGTGTGGAGGTGGGGAGCACACTGTGTTTTCGGCACCCAGCCCGCAGCATGCCAGTGAGCGAGATGCCTGCGAGGGTCCCAGGAAAAGCCCGGGGGATTCCTGTGTCTGTCAGGGACGAGCCATGTGAACATAGCCCCATGCTGACCCTTACTGGCAGGCAGTAAGGTGTCCTCTAATGAATTGTTTTAGTTTGTTTTAAGAGTCTTTTAACTAACTCTTAGCTCAGCCCTCTTGCCTGGAAGCCTGCCCGACAGGTGGGGCTCTTGGGTAGCTGGCTGGGCACTTTCTGGGGGCTTGGATTTTTGGGGCCCTTGGGGACACTGAGGCCCAATCCCAAGGATGCAGCTGGGCAGTGCAGCCAGCCCGGCGGCTTTGCTGAGGTCCTTGTTCATTTATTACCAGCTGACAGTCGTGTGGGCTGCTGAGGGAAGGTGCCCTCTACATCCAGCCTCCCAGGACACACGTCCCATCTCTGTTTTTGCTGAACTTTGGTTTCCAAACCAGCTCGCCTTTTGTAGCTGCAGCATTTCCTAAGGCTAGTTATATTGTGTGAACCCCATGTCTTCTGTGCTGAAACAACCCTCGACAGGGCCATGTGTTTATCATGAAAAATAATTTCTCTCTATGTACTAACTTCTCCGCAGTGGCCTGTTGACATCTGATGGAGAGAGGTGTTTTCCAGGAGACACTTACTGAGACTACTCTAAACTTTAGCCTGTGTTAATTCAGGGAATAAAGGTGTGCATTTTAGGAGAGACTTCAGTGTGAATCCTCCATAGGTGGGTGAGGTCCAAGCGGTATAATGTGTACTAAACTCTGGATCTTCAGAGTGCCCCGTGTGCTGTGCTGTTAGCAGCAAGCCGGTCTTCCTACCACCTGGTCCTCCGGGGGAAGGTTGGGCCTCTCCTTCCCTCTTTGCTTCTACCCCCAGTGGAAAAGCAGGAATAATGATCTCTCTAGATGTCTTTCCCCCTTCCAACTTCTTATTTCAAATAGCTGCATACACAGCGTGTGCCCAGAGTGCCTGGATTAATTCACATGAATTATCCTGCGTTTTCCTGGATGGATTAAAAGTCCCTTGTGAGACTTAGACTGGGCAGGTCTTACCTTTCAGGTGAAGCGAGAAACCAGTGTCCTGGGCACCTGCTGCACTCCCCTTTCCCGCTGCCCCAGTGCCTGGCATCCCTCAGGAACAAGGACTAAGCTGATTACAACTGGGTAAGCACTTTATCGGTGTGCCACGTGCTGTGGCACGAGGATGGTTCCTCTGCAGTAATGGGGCTGAGGCACGCAGGGGACAAATCTGGGCTGTTAAGAGCTGAGAACAAATTAAAAAAAAGAAGAAAATATCACTCAATGCTGGGCAAACTGAAAACCTCCTCTTTTCTACCCACTGTGATCTCCCAAAGTCCGTTTTGAGGGGAGAGGTCTGCTTCACGTGAAATATTGGCAGCTCAGCCACTGTTTGGAAGTGGAGTGGTTGGAGCTGGCAGTGCGCCTCTGTGCCCAGGCACCGGGAGATTTTCAGGGAATTCTTGCATAAAAGGTGAACAATCAGCTGCTGACTTGTCTGGACAGGTATTAGCGCTGGCAGAGAGTTCTTAGTGTCACTTCAGTACTCTCAGAGCATCCTCCGCCCGTCGGCTGCCTCCCCGACCTCCCTCTCCAGTAAAACCAGATCCAGGATGGGAAGGGGGTGTAGGTTTGAGTTGATGCACCAGATCGGTCATTGCCGCTTGTAGTTTCCTCTCCTCTCATCACCGCGGTTTGGTCTTCCCTTTGTGTTCCTTACACTGAGTGAGGCGCGCAGAGGAATTCCATCGGTTTTCAGCAGGTGTCAGTAGACTTTGCTTAGTCAAACTCGTCAAAAGCTGCAAAGAGCTTGCAAAAATGCCAGTTCCGAAGTGTCCCAGGCCCGGCAGAGCTGTGAGCCCCTGGCCAGGGAGCCCTGCCAGAAACCTCTATCAAGAAAACACCTTGCAGAGAAACCGCCTGCCCTGGAGAAACATCACTGCTTGAGCTGAGACTTGTGGCCCTGCTTTCTGTATACGAATGTCCTCTGTGCTGGGCTGATGTAGATACCACCCAACTTCCTATCTTGCTAATGACTGCAGCTGTCATGAACAAATCTTTGTATGATAGAAAACTCTGTAGATTTTATTTTTCTACTGACACTTCTAATCCTGGTGGTGATTATCAGTAAATTATGTAATGATTGAGGTGAACTGAGTTTTGTGTTTCTCCTGGAGGGCAACAAGGGGGCCTGGGTTGTTCTTTTGGAAATGAGCCTTGCTCCTGCCTCGCACCAGGCAGGTTTCTCCCACCCGGGGCCATCCACACCAGGAAATGTCCTGGTTCTGGTGGTTAATTTTGTCTCTGTGTGCCTGCAGGCAGGCACCACAAGCCTGCGGTGACATCTTGCAGTGGCTCGGCTATCGGGGACGGGCTCAGCCTGTTTCAAGGCCAGGAGTCCCCATCCCCGAGTGGGCGCGCAGCCCCTGGGATTGGTGCTGCCCTGCTCCCGTCCCCCTGGGGCTGTTCTTACCCTAGGACGGTGGCTTTGCTGGGGCCGTGGGTCAGTCCGTGCACACTGTTGGGGCTTTCCTGGGAGAGCAGGCATGGAAGTCCCATTGCTGCTTTTGGGATGGGACACGGTTCGGCCTGTGACCCTGCGCCTCACTTGCACAACTGCTGCCTAACCCAGGGCTGGAGCACCACCTGCACTACAGGAACTGTGTTATTTCATATAACACATACACAACCTGCATAGACTGAGATCAACAAAATGAGTTTCTAAGAGGGTGGCAGCTGTGCACAGCTCCCCAGACCCCCAGGCAAGTGCACTTTGAGATCAAAACTGGTCTGAAAAATTTATATCCCGAGTCAGCAGGGATCCAGGAGGCTTTATTGGCAGTAAAAGGTCAGCACATTCTCTTGGTTTCCACGGGTGAGGATGACAGGGGGTCTCAGGTCCTGCGAGAGGGTCTCGAGCCAGGCCATGTAGAGGGAGCTGGGGCAGCGACCCTTCCTGCCGATGGGCAGTGTGCTGTGGTGGCAGCAAGGGGACTGGTGAGGCAAAGCCCCCTCCGGCCACCCTGCCAAGCCACGCTCCCTCCTTAGCCCCTCTCTCAATCCCATGCTAATTTGCAGGTTATTTCCCTAAAAAGGGGCAACACCACGTCCTCCCCACCCCAATGGGACCCAGGCCAGACCCCTTGGTGCCTCCCGAGGGCTTTTACCCGCAGTGTGGCACTGTCCCACCATGGTGTTGGGGTGTCTGTCCAGGATCTCCCTGCGTGGGGCCAGGGGGAACATCCAGAGGGACTGTTTCCACAGGGCAAGAAAAAAGCGCGAGGGCATTGCTGGCACCTACATGGCTATGAGCGCCGCGTCCCGCGAGTAATCCAGCAAAATCTCGTTCAGCCTCACTTGTCGGAGTGACTGCGGAGTAAAGAGAGGGGCAACAAATGCAAAATAATTGTTTCCAAAAAGACTGAATTTTGTCTCAAAAGCAGGAGACCCTTTGCAGGAGGTCCTAGCACTACCTTGGCTCTGTTTTTATTGACCTCCTCATCAGAAATCTTCCAGGGACAGCCCTGCCTCATCTCATTTACTGTGGCCTCATCTTTGAAGCCATCGTTCAGCCTGAAGGGAGCGATCAGGTCATCGAACCGCTTGATGCTGCAAGACAAGGAGATGGTGCTGGGAAAGGGGATCCAGGCGGGTTTAGAGGTGCTGGGGGCAGGGGGAGAAGGGGAGGGGGGCGGTTACTGCTCTGGCCGGGGTTTCTGGTTGATGTCGGGGAGGATGTGGACCTCATGGAAGCCGAGGCGGAACTTGCTCAGCAGAGATATGATCCTGCCAGAGGGAGAAGGACACATTTTCCAAAAATTAGCAGGGTGCGGTGGCTCTGGCAGGGACCCGTCATGGCAGAAACCTCTGCTGCCATCCTTGGTTTGCACTGGAATTGTCCCCACCCCACAATCACGTTGGTTTTCGGAGGAGCAAGGCAAAGCAGCTGAGTCTGAGCCCACAAATCCCATTACAGCAAAGCGTGAAGGGCTGGGGGTAAAGTGGCTCCTGCCACCCACCCATGGGGGCCAGCAGTGGTGGCCACATGGCTAAGAGGGGCTGCGGGTTGCGAGCGGCCGCCAGAGCTTACGCCTTCCTCTCCTCGTCCATCCTGTTGATCTGCCCGCCGACGAACACCCGGATTTTGCACTTTCCCCATCGCTTTTTGCGCCCCAGGAGGTAGGGGATGAGCAGTGTGAGACCTGTCCCCAAAACACCCGATGGGAGATGTAGCTGTGGTCACCCTGTGGGCTCGCCAGTGCTTTCTTGACATCAAAAGCCAGGGATACCCTGGCACCATTTGGCAAGGCCCAAGCCCTCCTGGGTACCGTGATGGAGGTGCTGGGTGGAGGACAGATGGACGGGAAAGAGCTGCAGCAGCCAAAGGTGAAGGTTACCTCCATCGTCGAAGAGCCAGTAAATGTCGATGGTCTTCTTGCCCTGCTCACTCTGGAAGATGGTGCTTGCCTGCTGCTCGCTGGCCAAGCTGGCAGGGTCCGCTGCCGGGGCAAGAGGGTCCCAGTGTCAGCAAGGGGCACCACCAGCTGCAGGGAAAGGCACCGCGCTTCCTCCTGGCTACAGCCCTGCTCCCCTTCACCGCTTAAAACCCGTGCCCTTGCATGCAAACCCAGTGCCACAAAAACAACCCTCGGAGCCAGAGATGCTCCGGGTGGCCCCAAGCCAGGACCGACCTGTGCCCAGGGCTGCTCTGCTGCCAGTCCCGTTCTCCTCGGCATGCTCTGTTGCCTCAAATGTGGGGTTAACTGGGGAGGGAGGAGAAGCGCACGGGCAGCAGGGTAGCACCCCCGTGTTCCCATCCCCTTTGGTCCCAGCCCAGGAGCGATGTCCCTCCAGGACTGTGACCTTCACCTGGCGACACAGTGCTGGCTGGCATGTCCTACAGCTCTGACATATCTCTGGGCATCCCTGGCTGCCCAAAATCCCTTACCATGAGCCTGCATCACTCGGGAAACGTTCAGCCCTTCCTTCATTCTCATTAAGCACATGCCATACTTGAAATCAAACGCGTCACTGGAAGGAGGGAGGAGAAGGCAGTTAATGGAGTCCAGCTTGTGTCGGGCGGCACCACTGGGCCGGCTGGACCCTCTGCACGTGGCCACAGCATCCCCGCACCCGACCGCGGGGCCACTGCTGGGTGCCGGTGTCCCCGGGGGGCGGAGGAGCTGGCATGGCCGTACTGCAGGATGCCCACGTAGTCCTCCAGGCTCTGTGGGGATGCCGTCTGCCAGTTCCTCTTGTAGCCCAGCACTAGGATGTTGGGTCTCATCTTCCCAAGGCCGGCAGCCTGTGGAGAGATGTCCCCATGAGACCCCTTTGCAGGGACAGATGGACATGGGTGGTGTCAGCCCACAGGGGAGCAATGCTAACGGGGTGCCAGGAGGTCAGGGAGGACGGTCAGAGTCCCCCGCACAGTGATGGAAGAGGAGGGACCCTGTCGGTCGATGGCCGAGGGTGCCTCTACCTGGATGAGCATTTGGACGCCACTTCTCAGATCCTCAGCCACCACATCCGTGTAGAAAGCCTTGATCTTCCGCTTTATAAGCCACTTGGTGTGGCCATCTGCCACCAGCCGGGACTCCGGCATCTTCTGCTTCCATGCTCCCTGGGGGGAGCAGGGACAGGGCATCAGGCACAGGCGCCCCCTTCCAGCTGGTGGTCTTGCCACCAAATCATTGGCAATACCTGGATGCCCACATGGGAGGCTGCCATCACAGCAAGAAAAGCAGTGTATTTTGGGGGTCAGTAGCCAACGCGAACGATGCCAGCAGTCCCACAGCTCTGGATGAGCTGGCAGTTGCTGCACCACATGCAAGTTGTTTTTGAGGCTTCAGGGCTGCAGGACCCCCCCCATCCTCTGAGCAACAACCTCGTCCCACCGCATCTTTTCTTTGGCAATTAATTGGCAAGGGGAAGCCATTAGCACACAGGGACATCCTGGTACTTGCTTAACAAGCTGGAGAGGCTTCCAGACAAAATATTTCATCATCCAGCAGCACATATCAATCCCCACCCCATGAGCCCACCAGGATGCATCTGGATTTCCCAGCCCACTGCCCGTGAGTGGCCGGAGCCCCCAGGAGAAGGAATGAACCAGCTTTTGCAGGTGACTCACGATCAGCACATTGCCGCAGAGCATCAGGCTGAGGTTCTTGGTGAACGTCCCCACAAAATCCACTAGGGCTGGGCGGAAATTGGGAGGGCCAGTGAGCACCAGGCACTGTGGTCTGCAGGCAAGGAGAGAAAAAGGGCGAGGGCTGGTGCATTGGAGGCACAAAGCCTCTCTGGAACAAGCTGCATCTCTTCTCCCATGCCTGGACAGCAGCAACTATAAGGAGCATCTTTAGGATGAGATGAAATCATGTGGCTGAGGGTTCAGCCTCATTCTTTGGTCTTTTTATATCAGATAAGACCGACGCGTCTGTGTCTGCCTGATACTGGAAGGCAAGGTTTGCCCTGCTTTCCACCTCCACCCACATGGCAAAGACAGATTTTGGAGATGGCCACATTTTGTCGGGGCTCCCAGTTACTTGGGATGGTGGTGAGGATGTGGCCATGGTCATGAAGCCATCCTGGGTTTGCTGGTGGTGGCTGTGGCTGGCTCTGCATCCCCCTCCCTCCATGCCCAACACTGTGCCAACCCGCCCTTGCCTGTAGTTCTTGATGTGCTCGTCCACTTCACTCAGCCCCACCGAGTAGTTAAGGGCCATGTTGTACGAGCTGGCTTGCATGGAGGAGCCCCAGTTGACATCTGCGTAGGGAAGACGGATTAGCAATGGGGCCAGGTGCTTCCTGGGGTATCACTGGTGCTGGGTTACTGCCACACACCTGGCTTTTTGTAGAGGACATATCCCAGGAGGAAGATGACGATGCCAAAAGCAATTAGGGCTGCCCACCAGGTCAGCAGGAACATGATCACCACTGAGATCGCGGCCCCAAAAAGCGCGGCCCACTTGCTGTAATACCGAAAGGAGGGTCGCCAGCCTGCACACAAACACACACAGCGGCCGCTGCAGGGACCGGGAGCCAGAGAGGGAGCCGCCCGCTGCACAGCACAGCACAGAGCGGCACAGCCCACCTGGGGAGTTGGTGATGGAGGCGTGGAAGCAGCTGAAGTTGATGAGGGCGTAGGAGCAGAGAAAGAAGTTGGAGATAATCGGGGCGATGGCATTGAGCTCGGCTGTGGGGAGGGGGAGGAGGAGGAGAGTGAGCTGTTAATGGCAGGGATGGAGCCACCTGGCTGGCAGTAGGCGCCAGGAGGGTGCCGGGGTGGCAAGCACCTACCGATGAGGATGAAGCCAACAGCAATGACGTAGGTGAGCATGTAGCCACGGATGGGCTCACTGTTCCTCCCGTAGCCCTTCCCGAAGAAGCCTATGAGAGGGTAGAGCTGGTCCCTGCAGAGACACTGCAGGGAGAGACATGTTGGGGACAGCTGGCTTTGCTGGGGATATGGGATGGCAGCACCATGGTGGCTCCTGCACCCGTAAGAGCAAGGGCTGCACTGTCCTCACGCCTTTGCTGATGGCAGCATCCTCTTCACCCCAGGGCTGCTCACAGCCACAAAGCCCCACAGTGCTGAGTGTGCACCCACTGCTGGGCTTAGGGTGGGAGCTGGGGGACACAGACACACCACCCCCTCACCTGGAAGACTTTGGGGGCTGAGACGAGGCAGGCCAGTGCTGAGGAGAGGGTAGCACCAAAGATCCCTGCTGTGATGAGGGGTCCAAATCCAGACACCATGCTCATGCTCTGCCCAAAAACCAGGTGGTCAGGAACGCCCAGCACCCGCAGCACATCTGCCTCCGCCCTGGCCCTAGGGGATTTCCAGCCCCTGGTCCCCATCCTGCTGCCCTCAGAGCTTTTCCATCAACATCATCCAGGCGGCAAAGTCCAGCCACATCCAAAAGCCCGAGGAAGATGCACATCCCATTATATGGGTGCTTTAATAGCACAGGTGCCTTCCAGGATGCTGGGGGATGCCTGGCATGGGCCTCCCCTGGGAAACCCATCCCTTGCAGCACAAACCAGGCCGGGAGCAGGGACTGGGCAGGCGACGGCTCTGAGCAGCACCTGGTAGTAGTTGCTGAGCCCGTATCGGCAGCTCTGCTGCTGGGCGCAGGCGGTGAAGTTCCAGCCAAAGCTGCAGGCCAGTCCCTCGCAGCCTGGCGAGCCCACTGCCATGCTGTCATTCAGGCTGCCGGAGGCGTCCCGGACCACGCAGGCACCTGGCGGGGGTCATGCAGCACCCGATCAGTGCCTGCTCACCTCCTGCACACATGCCATCCCAGCAGCCCTCTGGCAGGGCTGGCATTTCTCCGCAGTTCCACACAACTTGGCCCCATGTCTCCATTGCCTGTGACATCCCCCAAGGCCCTGCCATGGGGCTGCCCCACTGCGCGATGGCTATGAGCAATGCCACAAGCTGCAGTGCCCACCCATGAGGACTTTGCCACCCATGAGGGCAGCAATGAGGCCTGGCACCTGCAGCACTCACCCCAGGGTATTGGTGCCAGTGTCCACAGCTTGCTCCTGGCTCCCACCACCTGCATCCTCCCAGGCCACAATTCTGGGGGCCCCACCCAGCTTACCCGAGGACGTGGTGCTTACCGATAGTAGCGGAAAGCACCAAGTAAGACATGGTGGTCCAGAAGATGGCCATCAAGGTGCCCTTGGGGATGGCCACAGCAGGATCCTGCCCAAGGGAGTCGCAGAGAGATGTAAGACAGCTTTCCAGCAGTGCCACTAAAATGGCATTTTAATTGTGGTTGCTATACAATAGGAATTTTAATTCATTGTGACACAAAGCTGCAGAGCATGTCCTGGATGAGCCTTCCCCAAAGTTTTCAGAAGAAATAAAACAGGGTCTAAAAGTTGGATCAAAAGCAAAGCCCCACAGAAGGCAAGGCTTAAGCCCTGAGAAACACCGGCTCAGGCAGCAATGATCAAAACACACCTTCAGGTCACCTGAAATGTTGGCCCCAGCCAGGATGCCGGTTGCTGATGGGAAGAAAATGGAAAACAAGCTGAAGAAGGAGCCCTCGGGTCCACGCCAGTTGGGCACAAAGTTCTGGGCAAAGATGTCAGCTGGGGAGGAAGCAGAGGAGAAATGTTTGGAGCCTCCCAACTACTTTCTCTTGGCTGAAGCATCTCAGTACTGGATGGAGGCACACCGCTGATGGTAGGGAACCCACAGGAGGAAGACATCATGCTTTTAATGACATCTCCTGGCAAGGAGCACCTTCCCGTAGCAAATTTCTCTCCCAACAGCAGCAAAGAACTGAAGAACTGGGCTCCAGGAAGGTGCTTGGACCTGTTGGGCAAAACTCCAACCCATGGCCGACTCACCTCGGTAGCTGAAGAAGCCCTTTGCTTGCTTCTCAGCGGTGGCTGGGATCACCGTCCCCACCAGGTAATTTATGAAGGAAACCAAGATGACCAGGAAAAACAGTATCTGTGCCTGCCAGACCAGAAAGAACCAGCTGAGGACTTGAGGTTTGGCTGTCGAGAGGGCGAAAAACTCTTTAGGATAAACCCTCTCCTGTTTTTGGGGAGCTACAGGCATCCTCAGGCATCCTCTGATGCCCAGTGGACACTGGGGACAGCTCTTATCAGCCCAAGGGAATAAGGTGAGTGGAAGAAGCAAGCATTACCTTGGCCTCCCACTCCATGCCAGCCAGGGAGATGCCCAGCAGCACCGTCACGGTGATGACCCCAATGATGCGGATGTCATTGGTGGGGTCCACGATGAGGGAGTTGTGCTCCTGGGGAGGGGACACCATCCACAACACAGAAATAACCCTTTGTCTTGCCAAACCACTGGGATTGCCATGAGTTTTAGCAGCTGGTGGTTGATTATCAGTGGCCCAACATTAACAGAAGTTTAGATAATTGATACAGCTTGCATGGGGAGGAGACGGGGATGGAAGATGTGGAGGGGACAGGACCCAGAGGGGACACGGAGCCACTTTTTTACCTGCAGTAGGTCCCGGACAGTTTCGGCGAAGCCCACAGTGTGCATGGCCACAGCCACCGCATTCGCGAAGGCAAAGATCAGCCCAATGGAGCCGCCCAGCTCCGGCCCGAGGCTCCGTGAGATGAGGAAGTACGTGCCCCCTGAGGTGGCAGGAGCACCCCGTGGTGTTAGCTGCCTCCCCTCCTCTCCCCCACGTGTTTTCAGGGGACCCCCTGCACCTTGCAGCCTGTGTTGGGAGTTCATGTCCACGGGGCAGCCCCAGGGTGGAAGAGACCCCCCCAGGGTGGCCGGCGGCTGTGCCGGCACAGGTATGATGTGCTACCTGACTTCACTTTGCCGTTGGTGGATATGGCGGAGATGGACAGGCCAGTGATGGTGGTCACTGTCACAGACATCAGGATGATGAGCCACGTCAGGGCTGCGGGGAGAGGGCACTGCTTTGTTCCTGCATCTCCATAAAGCACCCCTGGCCCCACAGACACCCCTGCATCACCCTACGCTCAATGCTGCTGGCATTTCCACGCCTCCCCCCTCCCTGGGTGCCATCATCCCGCCCGCGATGCACTGTGGCACCCACCGATTCCTGCCTGGGCGGTGATCCAGGGCAAGCGCAAGTAGAGGATGACTCCCCAGATGTTCAGCATGCAGCGAATCTGGGGGGCAGAGATGGAGACCAGCCGTCAATGTGTGGGCACCTGGGGATGGCAGGGGCCATGCCTCTGAGTGAAAACCAACCCGCCACGGAGGGCAGGGGAATCGTTCAGAGTGCTAACACTCACAAAAAATATGTATATTGGGAAAAATGTAACAATCGGGCAAACGTGTTGTGCCCCTGCTTAAGGGGTGGGAAGGCAGAATGATGCTCCCTGTGGACAAGTCACACTCACCATCACGCCCTTCACCCATCCGAAGCGGACGGGCTCTGGCGCAGGGGCTCCGCCTGGCTCCCCTGCTGCCTCCTCCGGCCCGGCCTCCTGCAGGCCTTTGCTCTGCTGTGGGTCAGACACTGGTGCACGGAGGCGGCCCGGGTCGGGCTGTAGGGACAAGGGGAAGGCAGGTGAGAGCAGGCAGGGCTGAAGGCAACCAGCTGTCCCCAAGGGGTGCAGCTGGGGAGAGAGCTCTGGCTGAGTGCACAGCTGGGAACAGCTGGATTATCCCTCCAGCTTCTCCCGGGGACCATCTTGCGGATGTGCACCCCAGCACAGCATCAAGAAGGAGGAGACACATCACAGGGACCACGCACTGGCAGCACAGCCAGGGGATGCCAAGGACACAGCCAAGCCCCACCTTACCTTGAGGATGGAGTGCAGGTCCGCCAGTGAGGGCCTCCCCTTCCCAGTGTTGCCCACCCCCTTGCTGTTGGCATAGTGCTCGTAGGCGGGCACGACGTCCACCGTGTTGTAGCCAAAGGTCCTGGTGCAGATGGTGCCGCTGGAGAGGTGGGTGGGGTGGGCACTGTCGCAGCTGGCCCCCTCAGCAGCTGCGTAGGGACCCCAGCTGCCCTCCTCAGTGCCCAGGAGGGTGCTGATGGTGAAGCGGCCGCTACAGTGGGACAGGGCACTGGGCAGCTCCGGGACAGGCAGCTCAGCCATTGCCCCTGCCCAGCTCCCCGCTGGTGGTGCCTGCCAGGAAAGGGATGGGGCCGAGAGGGGCTCGCCGGCTTTATACCCAGCAAAACCGGACCGAGGCAACCACCACCCACCCATTGCTATTGCTAACAGGGGAAAAGAATTGGCTCAAACCACCCTGAGCTGGTCAGGGAGAAAAAAAATAGCTGGAAGGCGTATCAAAACCACTGTAATCAGTATCGCTGACTCCCAGTGTTCGATGGGGGAAGGCGATAACAGATTTGAGATTAAATCACAAGGACAGATCGGCAGAGAAATGCAGCTCTGAATTTGCCTCTGGCCCCAGCCTGGGAACATTCAGTTCCCACAGGGATTTATTATGGAAAATGGCAGCAGACTCCCACACACGCTCGCCTTTCCCTGGGACACTGCCCCAGACCCAGCAGATCCCATAAATCATCTCGCTTGGCCTCCAAGCTGCGGCCTGCAGCGCTGAGCTGTGCTGGATGCGGGAAGGGAAACAGCCCCTTTTTCTCACAGTAAAACCAGGGAAAAGGGGGGATTGTGACATCGATGGATGGGAGGGATGCCGCTGCCATGATCTGATGCCAAGGGGCTGGGAAGGGGGATGGAGAAGCCAGGGGATACAGAAAGGTGGCTGCCACGGTCCCTCCACAATTACCGAGGGCTGGCAGCTCTCCGGTACCGGCCAGATGACAGCCATGGTCCTACACCCCCTTCCCCCTCCAACCCCAGGAAGGGGGAACTGTCGAGCGCCCAGGGATTCAAATATCCACGAAATTCTATCCCTGCTTGAATAAGCCACTGAAACCCTTCCCCACATCACACAAAACATGAGCTGAGGCCATGCTGCAGCTCAGCATCCACCATACAGCCACCAGTGGATGAAGACAGGGGGAGGAACAGGTGTGTCTTATACCTCTGCAGCCCCGTGTCACATGTGCCCTTAAAAGCAGTTACAGATAAGATCAGTGAAGACAGAAAATAAGGCAAGCAATAAAATTTGAGGGCAGCACCATAGCCCATTTGTATTTCAGCCCTGTGTGCTTTGCAGGTTAATGGAAAATTTGGGCTGCCTGCCCTGCTGCCTCTGGCTCTTTTGCATTCATGCACAAATTTTAACCTGCTTTTTGAGGACTCGCTTCAGCCCCCTTGTATTGTTTGTGTGCAAGCAGATACCTTCCACAGTTGCATAAGTCCCATGTGGGCCAGTGCACACCCACTTACCAGGGAAGCTGAGGACAGGCAGCCCAGGCTGCAGCGCTCGCCTGCCTGCATCCACACAGCTCAGCCCTCATAACGCCCCGGCATCGCAGCCCAAAAAGCGCTGGCACAAGCTGCTACCGTCCCCTGTAGCTGCCCTTACGAATGTGGAGAAGGGTGAGATGGGGATGAGGAAAAAGTCTCGTTCCAGCAAGGCTCACGCAACACCTCCTGCAAGGTGGACATCAGCTTCCTCTGACAACAGATGCAACAGCAGACTCATGCCCAACAGAAATGGCTTTATTTTACAACCTCGTTATTTCATTAAAAACGCTAACTCGCCCAAATCAGCATGAATCACAGAGTCTCTTAAACGAGGGGGGAGTCTCTGTTAAACACAGCACAGTCAAAGATGCTCCAGGAGAGACAGGACTCCTCCAGCCGCCGGGTGAAGAGCGAAGTGAGTGGTATGATGCAACCCTGGTGTAGTGAAATAGCCGGATAGTAGGATGCGCTTGTCGTCGGCCTGATTCACAACACCAGCTGCAGCAACAATACCAGGGCCGTCTGGCGCTGGGAGCTGCAAGCAGGGGAGGAGAGCTCTGTGGCATGTCCCTCCAACCCCTCTGCTCACGCAGCGAAGAGGTGCCACATTGCTTCTGCAGGGCCTTCCCTTGCTTCCAGCCGATCCCCCAGCCTGCTACGGCTATTAAAAGCATCAAATGAACCTGAATTGAGTTAGGCAGAGAACAGTGCAAAGCTTTACATACGTCATCTTTTAAAGTTTGCCCAAATGCTATATTCTGACTTCAGTGAAGTTTTGTCCTGTTTCCATCCCCATGGAAGAGGGAACCTACCGCCCTGGGTGACACAGGCCACGTGAACGACACAGGGGCTCAGGGCTGCAAACCCCCTGTGCAGAGCAGGACTCTAATTCTCCGCACTGCAGGGAAGGAAGCCTGGGAAGAGAAAACAGAGGGTTATCCAGGCCACTGTCAGCAAACTTATCCGATGGGGCCAAAGGGATCATCTCCCATCCTCTTCCACACGGTATTTCCATCCCTTCCAACTCCAGACCCAGACAGAAACAGGACAAAAATGTACAGGGACATGAACAGTGGCAGTATTTGAGTGCTGTCTCACCCCAGCGACACAGAAATGGATTTAAGAATATTGTCTTCTTTCCTCCATGCTGGAAGGAAAACAGCTTGCTTCTTTGAGAGGCTGGGATTTATTAAGGTTGGGAAGACACAGAAGTGTTGAGAGGGTAACAAGAACAATCTGAACACAAATTCCCTCAGCTCCAGCAAAGAATAAGGTCCAAGTGCTGCATCACTGTCTTAGACAAACACAGGAGAGGTGGGAGACCATGGTGCAGAAAGAGGAGCCACCTCATGTAGCAGGTCTACTCCAGCCAAAGGGTCTGGAAGAGACAAAACAAAAAGTCAGAATCGAGATGCAGGATCTGCAGTCAGTGGAGAAATCCAAGAAAAGGCAGAGGTGTAGGAATGTATCTTGCAGGCTGTAGGCTGTAACCTGACTGGGCAACCAGCTGAGCCACGTGTACACTGGGGTAATAGTGCAGGCACTGACCGCTGTGAAAATACTTAGAAGAATTAATGTTGTTGGGGGGATAAACCAACCCATGAATGCCAAAGAAACCAAGTTGAGAAGACAGGACCTGCTGGCAGCAGCTCCACAGCAGCTATTTCCCCCTTGAGGAGGGGCCCTTGAAGCATGTTTCAGCAGGTTTTCTGCGTGTTGGCACCTGTTAAATTATCACATGAGCTGGTTGTCTTCCAGGAGCTCCCTTCGCTTTTTACCAGTAGCCCATGGTTAACCCCTGGGCAGAGCTTTAACTTGGTTTTTTTTTTCCTATGGGAAAGGTAACATAGGGCAAAAGTTTACAATGAGTATTTCTAGATTCCCTTGCAACTCCCCAATAAATCCAGACCACATCAACTTGACCTCATCTGAGGGACATGCAGAATATGAAACATTCAGAACTGCTATGCTGATACCACAGCCCTCGTGGATGTTCCAATATGCAAACCACAGAAAATGGACCAGGATGTGCTGCATGTGGTGGCTGCACCCATACCGGGACAGAACGTCAGGCACTCCCAAGGCAAACACCTTTTCGCTCTTTCCTCAAATCTTCCCTAGCCTGAGCTGCATTTGACTCCAAGTAGTGAGCCAGACTTAGGATGCATCTTGTTTGTCTGGAGGATCTTTATTGCTGAGGATTAGTCCTGGAGTAGGAGAAAGCAGACGGAATTAGTCTATAAATTTAATCTGCAGCATTCAACTGTACTTTTCTTGTATAAAGGGGCAGAGCTCCAATGACAGAGATCTGTCTGTTTGTACCAAACATCAGCTCAGATCAATGTCCACAGCTCTGCTGCAAACTGTGCCCAGCAAACCATAAACCTGCTCAGATGTTGCTGCACATTATCATGATTTTCGATGTGACGTGTGTGAGGCTGTTCACGCCCTTTGTGCAAGAGGAAAACGGGGGCAGTTCTCGCTATGCCCTTGAGAGCACGACGCTGTAAAAGGGAGTACTACTCCCTGTTGTAAAGGGAGTACTTTGTGATACAACCTTTGAGCAGGCTGCTCCAAACTCAACGTAGGAATTTAGTGACATCCCAAAAAGCCCTTCTAGCATATGAAATATTTAAAAAACCAAGGCTAAGCCTGCACATTAGCAAAGTGTGAGCGTGAAGGTACAAAGGGTTACAAACTTCACTCCCAGCAGCAGCAGGTCTGCTGGTCAGAAACCCAAGGGAGCAGAACCAGGTTGCTCTCTCCAGCAGAATAAGCTTGGGGTAGAAAGAAAACAGTGACATCTGGGAAACCACAGGGGTGCCTTATTCAGCAAAGTACTAGTACGTGAATCAGCATCTACCTCAATGCAGCACAGCCCTTAAAACTGTGCAGAAAAGAGCCAGGTCTGCCAAAGCCAGGCCTAGGCATGGAGCTGGAACCCGCCACTCTTGGGAACACGGGAAGACGGTTGGGCTGCAACGTTCACACCCTGCACAGGAGCAAGAAGAAATCACAGGGCAATCAACAAGAAATAATTTCATTCTGAGCATCTGAGGCACCTTCTGTTATATCTGCAACCTTTCACGTCTTCTCTGAAACGAAGCTGGGCATTACCTTTCTGTGACTTTGGCCCCCTGGGGTTTACGTCCTCTGTCTGTGCACCATGGAAGGACCATCTTGGCTTTTCAAAGTATGAAATAATTCAGTTTCTGCTTAGCTTAGAAGGGACCACAGGCTGGAGTCACAACCACTGAGCACAAAGGGAGCAAACTCCATGTGGTCATCAATTTTCTCTTCTACTAACACCCATGAAGGCTGAGAAGCACTGGAAAGCATCCGCTATACCCATCCTCAAAATGGAGATAGATAAAGGGCAGCTTGCTGTTTTTAATAGGTCCCTAGGTTCAACGCTTGACATCAGAAACAAGCCCGTGAAGCAGCACGATAGCTCAGCTGGGCAGGGGATGGGCAAAAGACAGGAGAACAAGGTCCTGCAAAAGGCAGTGGTGAGAGTTGAGCCCCAAAGGACTTCCATCCCTGCCTGAAGGGTGCAGGGGGAGAGGGCATTACAGCAGGAAAGGTGGCCTTCACTCTTCCCCAACAGACTCCAGCAGATGCTGTCCCTCTCTTGCTCAGGTCAGCAGTAGCCTGAGGACAGGTACAGACTCAAGAGCCTCCCTGTACATGAGGTGGTTTGATGCTAGGAGTAACTCAGGGACAGGGGCTGAGTGCCAGCAGGAAAATCACAGGGGCAGGGGTTATCCTGCAGGATCACACATGGGACAATCCTGGTGCAACCAGGACTGTCTGCAAGCATCAGGAAAGATGCCTTGCCCTGCCACCTACTTTTTGGTAACTTGTTCTCTAGGGAGTTGGATGAATTTTCAGCTGAGACATACCAAGAAGCATTCACACAGGAATATGCCAGAGATGTCAATAACTAATAAAGCTTTCCAGACTCACCTGTTGACATTTGGTTAGGCAATTCGGCCCCCAAATAACTACTTGGCAACTCACCCAAGCCCCTTTACTTACAGGGTGTTGTCCAGGTTTTTCTCAGCCTTCAGCTGAAGCAATCCTGAACACACTACAGGACCCCTGAGTGCCACACAAAATCCCCAGCTACAACAGCTGGGAGCTGCAGTGTCCAGTTTGCTAGTGCCAAGAGGCATGGTTTTGGGTGGGGTGGCAAGCCATCCCTTTGCTTTCTGTCCAAAAGGTTAACCAAATTTACGCTACAACGTTTCTGGTGGAAAAACTGATTAGGAAATTGTCATCAAGTTAGCCAAATATCCCTCTATGCCATTAAAACTTAGACATTGCAACATGGAGATTAATTCTCTCCCACAATAGCTATTAACATACTAAGGTTGAAATCAGCCCCTACATTTTGTCGTCTGCTCTGTATCCAGAACCACACGTGTTCTCATATCGCAGTAACACAAACGGCAGGAGGGCAAAACAGCAGTGGCGCAGAAAGTCGTATGCGTGGTGAGCAGTAAGAGTAACCAGCAACATTCCTCCCATTTCATACCAAAGATAGGCACCTATCTTAAAGAGAAAAGCTTATACTATAACGTGCTCCCTGGGCTTTCACATTGATTTAATTGCAGCTCAAAACATTTAAAGCTAACTATTTTTTAATGCCCCTCGCTTCAGTGGGACTCAGGTTTCCCACTAAAACAACAGTAATACCCACCCGCCCCCAGTGCATCCACACTTGGACTTCTCCAGTCAGCTTCCTTACTTCTCCTGGTGAACTTGATGTGGGATCATTTTGAATGCAACTGGCTGAAAACTCATATGTCAATCATAAAAAAATCTCTCCTACCAAAACAGGCCTGTGTATGTCTGAGACACCGACCCAGGAAGTTAAATTCATTAAACGTAAAGGAGCCTGTGCAGCACACAGAGCTCATTTGCACTGCATAAACACACAGGCCACACAAGACAACATTATGGACTGACAGAGTGTGTCACGTGTGCGGGGTATCATAAACAGATTTTTTACTTTTAACATGCATTCAAAAACCAAAAAGCCCTAAAATTTCTAAGGTGTATGTTCAGCAAGCATTAAATCAAAAGTTTTCTTCTCCGCTTCCTCTTCTGCTACAAAATTGCTCACTCACCTCCCTACAGCAGATCTAACTTCTTTCTCTGCATAGTCCATTAACTAAAGAATAATTTTCTAAATATAAACCAATTCAAAATGAAATTAATAAAAGCATAAAAACAAAAATCAGTGAAAATGAAAATGTCAAAAACAAATAGAAATCAAAGAAATTTATTTCCATCAACAAAAATACAGAATACAAAACGATACTGGTCCCACCCTCTGAACGTACTAAAGACAGGCACAGGTTGCTGCCACCCTAAGCGAAAGCTTCTCTGCTAATTCATAAGAACCTCCATTTGCACCAGTCTTGCGTTTGTGTCTCCCGATGTTCTGTAAGGGATCATCCCAGCAAACGTTATCAGTGCACGAGCTTGAGATCGAAGTTGCTACAAAACAGAAAGTACAGTTACTTTAGAATCAAAAACCCACAGTGGAAGCTGCGTTAGACATGAGTTAAACACTTGCCTTTTCAAACAAGCAAATGTAATGTTTATTTCTCAGAGCTGCTCTCTGGATAATCTCTCTCCGCATTTGGAAGGAAAATGAATTACTCCCTTTTCCAACTACTAAAACCATATAAAGTTACCCTTTTGCTTAAAAAAACCCCTCCAAACATTTATTTAAAATTACCCAAGAAAAAACATTTTCAACAGTGTGGGGTGTTGCTGTACTGCAGCAATCTTGTCATTTCTGCATGAAGTGGGCTTTCCCAGGGCAACAGGATTCTTTTCCACCTTGCTGCATTTCAGCAGGGTCAACTTCATATTTCGCATTAACATTCTTAAAGCAGAAGGATTAGAAACAAACTGGTGGTGCCCCATGCACCTGGAGGTCTCCAGCATCACCTACAACATACCAACATCCTTAAAGGCTCTTCATTCCTTAACACAGTGGAAGTAGACACACTGAGTACAGTCAGAGACCTTTGCCTGAAGTAACCAAAGCCCTTCTTGCGTATGAGAAGGCTACGTAACAGCTGAAGGAATTCAGGAATAATTTATTTAATTTGCTAAAGCCATTAGTAAATTAAAAGGAAAATCATTTTGATAACTGGTAGAGGTCAGGGGAATACAGAAATCCTGAATCTTTACGAAAAATGTGCAGCCTGATTGTTTTGATTGCTCATAGTGTTTTCTTCTTAAATACTAAGCATCTCTAAATTACTGTACTAGAAGATCCCACTGTTCAAATCGTCCTTTCATCTACTGACTGCAGGGAAAGACGAAGCAGCTTTGGCTGCTCTGGGCATGCGGATGGTAAATCTTACAGCAGGAACTTACACACTGAGAAGTGACCGAAGCCCATTACATGGCTGGGAACAGTTTGAAACACCATCCCTGATGCCCACCTGGGCAATTCTACCCCTTTTGCAGGGTGATGTTAAACCAGGCAGTTATTCAATGGCAACAGAGGAGCTTTGGAAGCTGACAGAGGAGCATCCCAGCTTTTCCATTATTTGTTTCAAGACACTGTCTGGATGCTGCTACTACTACAGCTGTGCAAAAACCCTTCAGGTTTACACATGGGGCAGGAAAGTAAGTTTTCTTTAGCACTAAGATCAGAGCCATTTAATATTCTGTTTCCATTATCCCATCTGAAGGAAAGCCACAACTGTCCACAAAGAGCAGCGGCCTGGCCAAACTGCAGAGCAGAGTTCCCATCTTGCAGCGTACTCCTGTCTGGCCAAGGACAGATGAACACCTGGAGCTGCGAATGGCACAGCCAGGGATACAGCGGGAGGCACTCTTCCCTTCCTTAAGCACCACAGCTGAGGAATGCCAGAAGGCAGCGCAGCACATCAGTGGGCCTCTGGAGTAAGCAGCAAAACAGACTGACCCAATTGCTAAAAGCTGCCAGGACAGTTTCCCTAGCTGTAAGTTACCAGCTAGTTCATGTGGATGCATCAGCTATTTAACAAAGTAACCTGAAAATTACTTGTTCAGTTCCAGTCACAGTCAACACTCCTTTTAGTCTGCTTCCAAATCCGTTACACAGCAAGGTTGTGTAATTGTGTCTGACCCGCTACTTTTCAGTGGAGGTCAAAATAGGTGGTAGATAAAAAAAGAACATGTCAAGGTGTCTGACTCTTTAGAATTAAAAATATTAAGAGGCAAAAACTCTCACTGTGACTAAGGCTTAGGAGCAGTGTGAGTTACTGTTCCCTTTACCTTTTCGGTAGCAATGATACTAGAGCTGGTCTACTTTTAAAAAGCAGAACAACATGATAGGTTCCAATACTTCAGGAAAAACAAATAAAGGTTTGCAGAGGTTAAGAGCAGCCTGGAGGTCTAGATGTTCTATTGGCTGTAATTACTTAATGAATGTTAGAGTCACTTGCGATTTAAAATAAGACCACAAATAAATAATAATAAAAGAATTCCGTTCATTTCATGACCTAATTTTGCCGCCAAGATAATGCCCTTGGGCTGCTCCATAGAGTTCGCCACCCCGGGTCATGGCAGGGAGCATATGACATTGCTGTCATGTACTCACAGCGTCTGGGTCAGGGCTGTCACCGCAGCCATGGCTTCCGGCACCGCAGTCCGGCTTGCTGCAATCTCTGCCTCAAATCCGACAAAATGGATCGGGCCAAGTGGGACAGGACTTTGCTCCCTCATTCCCAAAACGAATTAATGTATATACATTAAAAAAAAAAACCACCCTCAAAAGACAGCTTAGGTAATTTCATTCTGAAATAAACAAAATGCATAAAATGCCAGCTCCGACTCCAAACCTGATAATTTCTAAATAAAGCCTATTCCATCTCTGAAGTGGGATGGGAGATGTTCTAGATGAGAGCATTACTGGGTTCAGGGGGCTCCAAAGGCACTACTCCTCTCCATCCTGCCCCCAGCACCATTCCTGCCAAAGCCCCTCTACCCCGACCCCTTACAGCAGGATCCTGCTTCGGGCAGGCAGCAGACCAGTGCTTGACACGAGAGCGCAAATTCAAAGGCCATGAGTTCCTACTCTGAGGGACTCTGTGCCCTGCTATTTGGAATAAGCCTCAGACTTACAGCTACTGTCTCGTGTTTTCAAATTCTTCTGATGAACAGACGGATTTGAATCTGTCTGCTCCAATGGATCTGGAGAAAACCCAGGGAGTTCAATAATCTACTCAAGGAAAGGTCTTTTTTCACTTGCACTGCCTATTGGGCAATGCGCTGAGATTGTTAAAGCTTCTGGAAGAGCCTCTTTTCCCCTAAAATTTGCTTCCCCATGGAAAAAGGAAAAGCTGCCTTTCTCCCAGGGAAGTTCAGAGGAAAAATTCTTGCCAAGCACAGCCTCCAGAAGCTCATATCTGCTGTCTCTGTTCAGGTGAACAGCGAGATTTTGCTGCGGAAACACCCCTCTCCTCACATTTGTAATGCCCTCGTTTCTTCCCACCACTAAAATCCCCCAAGTCACTTCCCAGTCAGGGAAACTGAACTGATCTAGATTCCCTGCTCCTGCACTCTTGGAGGAAATTCTTCAGGGTAAAAAAATAAAAGGGGGAACACAAGCTAAAGCTGTTCTTATCCTACCTTCCATGTGCCCATGCCTGGTATTTTTCTGCACATGCCAATCTTCAGGCAGCCAGGAGCTATAGGGCTGTAAGATTCTTTCTCTCTAGCCAATCCTACATCAGCAGATTTATGCTCCCTTCTGACATTACAGCCACATAGTTATTTTCTCTTATCACCTCCCTGACTGCAGAGACACCAGGCACTTGTCCCCTCTGATGGTTAAGCACAGCTGTTATTGCACAGCCGGA
This sequence comes from Phalacrocorax carbo, assembly GCF_963921805.1. Lineage (NCBI taxonomy): Eukaryota > Metazoa > Chordata > Aves > Suliformes > Phalacrocoracidae > Phalacrocorax > Phalacrocorax carbo. The sequence goes on from NC_087520.1 coordinate 24,930,512, forward strand.
GGTCTGTGACTCAGAAACCCTGTGTCTCCAACACCCCTAGATACCCTGCTGCCATGACATCCCACCACAAGGCCAGAAGCTTGATTAACAAAACTTGAAGCCTGAAAAAAGAAAACTTTCAAGGGTTTTTAGCAAGGTACATCATCAGCTGATCTCCACAACTGTAACAGCACAAGAGTGCAGAGCACATTTACAAAGCACGCTCACACTGAGCACACTGGTAACAAGCACGCTGTTGATACGATATGATGTCATGGTGTCTTCCTTCTACATGAACTCCTGCCAGCAAAGCTGCTGATCCCATCACCAATCAGCCCAACAATCTTTGGTAGGCCACAGTCATGGCATTCATACTGAGATGACACCTGACAGCATTACACCCCTAGGGAGATTGGTAAACGCTTCTACGTAATGCACAAGACTGAAAACAGCTCACTTGGAAAACAGAAGCTAAGGCTGTTTGCTCAGTGGCAACCTTGTGAACACACAGAGCAGGTAACAGATTGCATTAGCCTGGGAATTCTTCACACGTACAGAATTTAAGGTGGGGGAAGCCCAAGCAGCATGCATCCTTCTCCAATGTTGCCGATTTAGTCTACAAGTGTAGCTGCAAGGCAGGATCCTGTAGCTCACACGCAGGATGTACCCCAAAGACAAAAGCTGTATCATTACTTGAGCCTTTAATTTTCTGGTGTAATTTAAAAATGCTACTAAGACTTTTACCAATATTGCAATTTACAGATCAAAGGCACTTTTGCAGATGACTAAAGCCTGGAATAAAGCTGGTTGTGGCCCAAGTTGGTTTTCGTTCTCAAAACAAGTTGATATTTATTTCCTAATCCGTAAAGATGGGATGAGTGGTTTGGCCTTGGTTTTCAAGTGCCTGTGGCAGCTTTAACTTAATAAGAGCTACAAGACCAAACCCGAAAACAGCTGAGCTGAGAACCCTTCTGTTCCACACAGCATGTTGGCAGGTGAGTGCCTGCAAATCTGGCTGTGCCCTTTAAGTGGCGCCTATTTTGAGGCTTGCTGAAGGCATAGGCTCGTACCAGTGGGTGAGGGAAACGCTTCAGCACCGACTCTAGCAGTGAAGTCAAATCCACCGTTGTCAGCCATTTAAACCAGGCAGCCAGACCAAGCACCACCACACATGGAAGCTGCTCACTCTGCTGCAGAGGCAGCAGAGCACCACGGGCAAACTGCTACAGTGAATGTACTTGAGCATCTTGGTGTATTGCCCAAGGACACTTTGAAAATGCCAGCCCACATCACTACAGAGGCAAGCGAAGGAGGGGAGTCAAGGCCTTTCCACCAGAAATCAGTTTTGCACAAACAGGGCACTAACTGAAATGAAAGGAGTGGAAATCAAGTTCTTGAAAAAGAACAGCTCAGTTATCAGGCAGCAACACCAACTATCCTAGAGACACCGCATTGTCCACATCTCTTAACTATTTAAGATCCCACCAAGAAGCAAACTGAACACTTGTTTTATCTTGCTAGGAGGTGGATGTATAACATAATATATCTTAATTAGCTCAATACCATTTAGAGCAATATCCCATCTTTATGCAAAGCTGAAGTTATGAGAGACCAATCTCAAGATTAAGTAACTGAGCAAGCTGAGTAGTCTAAGATTCTAAGTGACTGAGCAAGTCAAAAGCAAAGGCCATTAGAGATTCACAGTTATTTGAAGCCAAATCCCTTGAAATCAGGGGACAAGGGAAGTAGTAAAACTTGTCAGACAGTGAGGATTATAATCTTACCGAATCTCTGTCTTCCATTACCCGCTGGGGTCTGGAAGGAGCGGCTGGGCTTGTGCCTTTCATCCTCTTATACTGGGTGAATAAAATATTCATGGTTGCAAGCAGGACCTCAGATAAATTGTGCCTGATCTACACAAAGAAAGTGGGGTGGGGGAGAGACGTATTCTAATGAAATGCAGGTTGACAGAATCATTACCCTTGCTATACAACATCAGAAAACCAAGCAATGATAACTATGGTTGATATTTACTCATAACAGTCATATATTAAATGGTTAGTCACAGCTGTGACTGCACCGCATAGCAAAAAAAAGTCACCCAAAGTTGAAACAGACATGCATAATGGCTGCACCTTCATGTTTGATAGCAACAGTTCAGATAAAACCCAAAGTGCCTGAATAAAAAAAAAACTCCAAAGCACCCAAATACACCCAAACTGTCTAAGAGAGCAGCATCACCCTCCAGTTAAAACAGTTCAAGAGCAATAATAGCCTCGTGTTGTGCTTCGTATGCTTTATCAGCTAATACCCAGATACATGAGTTCCTCTAATTTGGATGGAAGGAAACACAAGACCCTACAATGCTCAGTGACCATTAAATGCGTGGAAGAACTAAGTCAGCAGCATAGTTGAAAGTTTTCAATATCCCAAATTCCTGAATCAAACTCAGTTAAGTTCAGAGATGTTCAGATCTGCAGATGCCTTCTGCAAACTGGAGACAGGACTTCTGGGTAGGGAACTCTAGTGCTCCAAAGAGCAGCATTAAGGAGAAAAAGTTGCAAGCCGAGAGTCTACTTGTACAAATAAAAAATAATTCCAGCCTATTTCCCTGTTAAAGAATGATGAGATGACAAGGTTTTAAGATCCTTTTAACAAAGCAAAAGGCTTTTGGAAGCTAAAACCAAGAGACATTACTTACTTCATCACTGAAATTCCGGAAGGCAGCAACTCTCTCCTCTACGCAATCTTGGCTAAGAGGTACAAGCTTTAGGCGTTCAATAATCTTCAAAAAGAAAAGCAGGAATCAGGGTAGATAATCAACGTTCTGTGTACCATATACTAATAAAGCATGCTTTTGAAGTGTTAATGAAATGCTCTTGATTCCATTCAAGAGAAATAGTTTCATTGTTATTTATTGGTTTATCTCCTCACTTTGTTGAGTAGCAGGATTATTTTGTTCAATGTCTACAAAATAGCTCCAGAAAGATCTTCCTGATTATCAAGCAACAGGGAAGAAACACATTTTTAAACTTCTATAGCACTGCAGCACCTCTTAACTCATTAAATAAAATTTTCTGGTTTAAGTGATGTTATTTGAGATGTTCTGGGCTTTCAAGGGCATTAGGAAGGCTGCACTTCAAACAGAACTCTTGAAACTTACATCAAAGGCCCTGTCAATGTGACCGGCGTGATATTCATCAAAAAACGTGATTAAGTCTAGCAGAAGGTAGAACGTGGAGTCAACAGATTTCTTTGCACTTATCCCCTGAGCTTTGTACCTGAAAGAAATTGTTTTACAATTTTATTGTGCAAAATGGCCGCCATTTATAAATGTGCTCTTGCAATTCTTGGAAGCGGAGACATCAAGCACAAGGACAGAAGGCATCTAACAAAGGACAGCTTTAATTTTCCTTAACCAGGAGGCAGAATTTTCACAGGTTGTGGTTTTTTAAAAATATTTTTTTATTCACTTCCAGTTTTCCATCAAATCCAGCGTTTATTTCCTTTTAAATGTTTACACTTTCCGTACTCACGGCAGTGACAGGAACCAGACACCTGCAAGGCAAGTGCTGTACAAGCACGTTTAACACGCTCTTTTACAACAGACAATTCTCCAGCACAACTGCCTGCTTCAGGACAGAAGTTAAGACTTAAAAATGGATTAGACGTTTCCACAGGCTCTCTCTAGCTACACTTGCTAGGAGATGAATTGAAGACCTGTCTGCTCCCTCTCCTAACCAGCACAAGGTCAGAAAGGAGCTCCTTCCTCAAGGTAGTGGTAGGTGCGGTCAAGTGCACGGTCCACACCGTGCACTGTGCTGCTGCAGAGAAGGCAGGCAGCTAGCCTCTTGGTCTTTTCTGTCAGGTGTCTCCCCGTTCCAAAAACATCACAAGAACGCACAAGAGGAAAGCTGCATCGCTACAGTACCGTCTTCAGTACACGAAGAAGAGCCCTGTATTACATTTAACCGGCAAGAAGATGAGCTAATCAGAACCGTTCTGGCTTTGCACTCACACAGGTTTGCAGCTGTAAAGTGGCATTACTGAACTGTAATATTTAGTGTGCTCATACAGATCAAAGCAAGCAGCAAAACAAAGCCCGTTACAGCCTTTGCTGAAGCTTAAACTCAAGCCATAGGTTTAATGCTCCTTAATGTCTGCTACCAAATGAGTCTCTCGCTAAGTCAATACAGCGCCAATTTTTACTCTGTCTGCAGCTGACTAAATGAAGGAAAGGGTGACTGAAGGAGTGACTGGCAAATGCCACTTGTCAAAAGAAGAAAGGCAAAGGCCTCTGACTGAAATCAATACATTTCTGTATTTGTCTTCCCAATTTCGAAGCACCAGCAAGTGTGCTTTATTTATTTTTATTCTCTCCCCACCAGAACAGTTGAGAAAAAGCAGTAGGACATTTCTCACAGGTACCCACATTTTGCTCCAGTAAAATATAGGAATTGTCCATGGCAGTCACTGTGACAAGATGCACCAAAAGAAGATGATTTAAAAAACAGTCCCAAAGCTATTTTGCAATTACAACCTTACAGAAATAGGTTATTCCTAACTTCTGACTGCTAATGAATCTTGAGCACTGATGTCTCTCAAACATGTATTCTAATTAGCACACTGACACTGCAGGTGACATTCCTTTTGGCCACTTCCATTTCTCTTTTATAAACACCACATGGCACTTTCCTAAAGTAACAGGCTGTGGAAATGAAGTCCACTGGTTACATTAACAATATACATGTCTCAGCGTAAATGTCCTCTTTTAAGCTTTCATTAAAGCAGCAGTGGAATAAAGTTTTCAGGCAACTGCTGCCTTGCTGTTCTGCTGTTACAAGTCAGAATCACTGGTTTTGTAGCTCTCTCATAGTACTACTTCAAGCAGGTGAATTGTGTGCAGTGATTCTGCAACTGTTACGATAACTTGCTTTAAAAATCACCTAAAACCTTCACCATCTCATCACCATGTAACAGTACTTAAGGGGTAGCTACAGAGAAGATGGAGACTCCCTATTTACAAGGAGTCACATGGAGAGGACAGGGGGAATGGACACAAGTTGCTCTTGGGGAGATTTGACTGGACACAAGAGAGAAATTTTTCACAGTGGGAACAGTCAACCATTGGAATAATTTCCCAGGGAAGTGGTTGACTCAGCCACATCGTACACTTTTAAGATTCAGCTGGATGGGGTGCTGGGCCATCTTGTCTAGACTGTGCTCTTCCTAGAAAGGTTGGACTAGATGATCCCTGAGGTCCCTTCCGACCTGGGATTCTGTGATAAAAAATACAATTCATTGTATTTATTGCTCCTTTATAGCCTCTGTCTCCAGTTGGCAACCCTGCAATTCCTTTTCCTGATTCACCTACAGATAAAGCTTCTTGCCAAATTTACCTGACCTGCCCCTGAAGATTATACTTCTTGGTTTCAGTATTGCAAGCCATCACGAGCAGGACAGGGTAAATTCTGACCTCTTCTCTGTCTTCCTGAATACATTGCTGTGGATGCCACAGTCCAGCCAGCAGAATCAAAGTCAGGAACTAATACCCACTGAACTGACAGTCCCAGGTCAGGTCCAGGTGAATCACCCCATCCTGCCCCCTTGTCTTACCTCTCAGCAATGGAATGAGCCATGTTCTTCAACCGCTCTTTGTTTGACTGGGGAGTACCGATCTGGGGAACAACGGGACTGAGGAGCTTGTTCATCAGTTCTAGAACTTTGTCAGGGTTCTGTTGGTATTAAAGTCACACACAAATAAAAGGAGCAAGATGGGACTTAGTGTTTAAATCTCATTGGACAAGCAGAAAAGTCTCATGCAGTGGTGTCTACTGCAAGCTCAGAGATGCCTGCCTCCCTCCCATAAACAGTCAAGATCATATTAGCTATGAGCAACACAATGCTGCTGGCTCATGCGAAAAAGTATTTTCCCCTAATTTTCCTCTAAAACAGTGGCTATGGTTGTATCCACTTTTATTTCAAATGTATTTCAAAGGGAAACAAGAGTACTCACTATAAAGCCCAACTAGTTTAGACTTCAACATCTAGGAAATTGGAAAAGCACACCCTTCCAATAACAAATAACCTCACTAGCCAGAATAAAATCATGCACGGGACAATCTCCTCAAAAGACCACATTGATCAAGAACCAGGATGTCTTAAATCAGAATGGGTTGGAGTGTAATCCATCTGGGTTTGCTCACTGAAACTCCCCTCCATGCAGCCAATAACTCTGCTTTAACAGCAGGAGAAGTAATCTGCTTGAATAAGGGCAATTCAATCTCCAAGATTAAATTTAACCTCCTAACCACAGGGAGACTATTTGAAAAAAAAAAAAAAAGGGTGAACCAAGTACATATTTAAGACAGCACATAGAATATATTTACCTTTGCAAGGTCATAGAGTTTTGCAGCTTCTTCAAACAATCCTTTATTTTCTGCTGCAGAAGCCACTTTGTTAATAATGGGTTTTGTGTCACTTGCAAACTTGTCTATCACTCCAGGCTAAAGAGGGGACACAAAAATGAAAGGAGAGAAATCAGAATGCTTAAAAAACGACTGAATTTTATGTCAAGGCAATGAATATTTTACATGTTGGATTATGACTAGAAGGGCCTGTACATTTCCACGGGAACATGGGAAAGGGACACATTAAAAATAGAAAGGGCTCTTGTGAGGAGACTTTCTCCAAAACAGAGTCAGCACTGAGACATCTGTGGTTTCTAATTCATTCAAAATGACCTAGATAGCAGGTCAAATTCTAAGTTATTTTAATTGCTGATGACACATTACAGAGGAGAAGAAAACACAAAAGACCTCAGCATATACCATGCCAGGGTCTCCAGGGATATTATTTGTGTATATTGGCATAACAGGTTGCAAGTGAAATCACACAGATAAAAGAAACGGTGACAAGAATTTTAAAAGAAACAACAAACACAAGTAGAATAAAACAGAGGAAAGAGTTAAGGATATCTGGAAAGGACTTTACTGTAGTTGAGGGTATAAAAATAAGACTACATCACCTAGAAGAATTTATTTGGAAACTAGGATTGCTGGTTTCATACCAAAGAAACACAAGAATACAGTTACATTTAAAAGGAATTGAGTAAAGTCAAGAAAACAGGATTCACCACTAATGGTATAATCTAAAAACTATCTATCTCAAAGAACTGTAAAGTGAAAAAAATATTTGTAAAGATTACTGAAGATTACTGAGTTATCTTGCTCTCCTGTGTGCAATCTCACTGCTTTTAAACTGACAGAACAAAAACATCTAAAAAAACCCTGCCAGAAATAACTTTTTTTTTTTGACAGTAGCGATAATGTCAGCATATGGCCTAATCTTAAAATGAAGATTTAAGCCATTCTGGAGTCTGCTTCACACAGAAAGGTTCCAAAGTTGCAGCGAACAGAAAAACTTCACTGATTATCCAAAATTTTAATAATTTGCATGCACTCTCCTCTGTTCTGGTGAAACCTTAAGGTTTCCTTTATCTTCTGACCATGTAAACTTACATTTTACTTTTAGATTACTGCTTTTACAGCAGAAGTAAGATCCATCACAACTAAAAATAGCTGATCTTTGATCCAATACTTACCCTCATCTATATGGAGAGGACAGATCAGTTGTGGCTCTTCCTGTGGTCTGTTAGCCCTTGCTCCCTTAATTACAAGAATTTTTAACAGGCTGCGACACATTACTCCTCTGAGGTGAATGAGGATAATGTAATATAGTTTTTGCACACGCACCTCAGTTAACAGAATAATCTCACTTAGAAGCCATTTTTACTAATTGCTTTTTATTAAGGTGTACAAAATTCACTTTCCTACTGTAAAGAAGAAATTCTGACCTCACTGAAGTACCTGATACCATTTGTTTCTTCAGTTACATCAGCTGTCTACAGGGACACAGTTTGCCCTGCAGTTCCTGACCTGCCTTCTGTTAAGGCAGGTCACAGATTATTCTGTAAAAGGATCTCTTAACTGGAGAACTTGCATGTATTCAAACACAGTAATAATTTGGCTAGTGAAAATTAAAGAAAAGCAAGATAGCCTCACAACTACTTTGGAAATCACACATAGTTTGTACTTTTTTATGTAAAACAGAAACATAAATTGTCAACTCACCTTCCTGCTACCATCATTTTCCAGCTTTCCAAGAATCATATCAAACTATATCCACAGAGGTTTAAAGTACGAAAAAAAAGGAAACAAGAAGAGAGAGATGAATGGCATGTATTTCACAACATATTTACTAAGTACAAAGATGCAGTCATGGATGAATGAAGAACAGTGATCGATGTCAAGATAATTTCTATATTAACAACAGACAGGCAAAAAGGCGTGTTTAAATATCTTAAACATAGTCATTGTGAGATCACCCATCAAATAGGTCTGCATCAGGCAGAAAGAGTAAACAAGTGTTTAAGACTGTCCTGCCTCATAAAGATTTCAATGAAGAAATGAATTTCACTTTAAGTGAGGAAAGCAAGACATGGCCAAACATACCTCTCTGCTTTCAATTACTAGTTCACTAACACAACGCAAGAACATATTCTCTCCTTGGCTGTCCTTCTCATTCCTACAAAAGACAAGAGGAAAGTATTCCTGTTTCTGAGGACTTGCCAGGTAAGAATAATTAAGCAGTAATAACTAGGAAAAAAAAATCTAGAGACATATATTAGCTCCTACCTGAGAAAGTAAAAGTACTGCAGAGCTTCCCTTGGATCCGTTGATTCAAACTTACGGGTGTAAAGCATCAGAAGCCGCACAAAATTTAGACGCCTGATGCCAGAAGGGTCACCAGCTTCGTGGCTTACTGCAATGTCAGAAACAATGCTATCAGAGAATCTAATGCCAAGAAACGTTGCTCTGATCTTCATCTCAAATTAGCCAGAGCCATGATCCGGAGCTGTAATGCAACTAAACCAATTAACTTCTAGGAGACTGTTCTGATACATGCTGCTTGTTTGATCAACTACATAGACCTTCAGTGTCTACGGGGTACTCTGAGGGCTCAGAAAATACTCCTTTACAATAAAGTAAATGTGCAGGACTTACATAGCTGTGCACTCTGCCCAGAAGATTTCAGGAGCAATTTTAACTCAAACAGGACCAACGCAACATGGACAGCATGACAACGCAAACGCTCTGTCCGGAAGAGAAAAGCAATTGCAGCTTCAAACTGTGCTGTCAAGAACAATACTTGGAAGTAGAGGAAAGGCTGCTGGTTCACTGCAAAATGTGATTCACCTGAAGAAAAAAAAAAAAAGAACCACAACACACACAGAGAGCATAAGTGAAAATGATTTTGCAATCAGAGATCACCGACAGCAGATGCTTCCTGTCACAGTGCATCACTATTGCATATTCAGTACCAACAGAAATAAACACACTAGACAAAACTGAATGCCTAATCGCACATCAGTGGCTTATCTATAACTGTTCCACTGCAAATACATCACGAAAGACCACAGCATAAAGATGCATGCAGAAAGTGAAGGACAATGAACAGTTACTCAAAGAAGTTCCTTTGTTCTTTTCAGACAACGAGCCACCAACTCTGACAGACTACAATAGATTCTGTAGTGCTCATACTTATGCCAAGCGGTACAAATGATGTTTAAAACCTGGATTTTCCTATGCAGTGATACCAACGGTAGCTTATTGTACTTTTTTCCATGCATTTTGATCTGAGTGTGAGTGATGCTACAAACTAGAAGGCTGTGGAGAATTAAAATCTAAGTTTGGGATAGTCACAGCGACCTAATTTTCATTGATTGGAAAATGATTATGGGAACAGGTACTCTCTTGGGCTGCGGATGTTCCTAAAACTTTCTGAAGTGGAAGGAACTGTGATTTGGGTCCCCAGAAAATTACTTCAAATAGTGATTTAAGGGAAACAATGAACAATGGATGCACACAGAGCAAAGCCTTGGAAATACATGCCTACATTAGGTAATGATTGCTTTTCTGTTCTGTATTCCAGAAGCTGGAAGTTTTGCTAAAAGACCTTAGCATATTTATGGTGAGAGAAAGCAATCCAAAATTTAGTATGGTTAAAGTACAAATAGCAGCAGTGTTGTTCACAGATGAATATTCACTCTCTTGATTGCTGGGAACACACAGGACTCACTCATTGTGTCTTACTGAGGTCTGCCATTACCCTAGGGAAGCAGGCTGTCCACAAACACCCTAAAGATGCCTGTCACTAGAGAAGAGCTATAGGATTTTGTGGAGTCTGGGTTTGTGTAGTAACAATTGGGAACAGCCCAAAGCAGAAAAAAAAAAAGCCCAAGCAACACATGTCTTTGTGGCTTCTTACCATAGTCTTCTAGCAGCTGCTTCTGGAACTGTGATAATGTTAGTCGGTCTTGTGGAGAACTCGCGCCATCATCATCAAAACACACTTGGTTCAGCTAGAAAACACACCCAAAAAAGAGAAGCACAGATATTTCAACTTCACCTTACACAAGGGATACGCTCAGAAGATACTAATTCCAATTGTGACTAGCAGCTACATCTAGCCACAACATCAGGTCCATCCGTTGCTGGGAAGCAAAGATCTCCAAGGCAGCAACAGCAGAAATCCATGCAGATATAACCCAGGTGTCCTTTTGTATCTGTCCCTGCCATCAAACTCCGATGCTGGGACTCTGAATGCTCTCTACTCAATAATTAAAACCAATATTTTTTTATCCCGTCTTAACAAATACATCATTCTACTCCCTCTTTCTGATAAAGGAGAGAAATGGGTACTGACCAGTATCTATCATGCCCCCACCAAACTGTAAGGACTTTGGACTGTAGACACATCAACAGCATCATCTTCTGCCAACTGACACCACCTTTTCAGCCATAATCCATCCAGAAAGGAAAATTCAAAGGATCCTCACTATGGCAAGCTAACACTACTTGTAAAAAGAGCTGACACAGATCCGTGTCAAATGAAGAACATGACACTTCCAAAGAGGAGTGTCCCCAAAATTAGCACCTGATAGTACAGAGGGTAACAGAGCAGCACTGGGACACGGGTTCCCAGCCCTTCACCATCTGCAAGGTCAAGTCACATGCATTACTTTGATGCAAAACATCAGACCTAGAAGTAGGGAGGCTAGCAGAGCAGCGCAGAAATGCAATACCATTTAGACCTGTTCTTAAAGAAAGAAAAAAAAAAAGAAAAACCAACAAACAGCAACACAATCCAAACACCACACTTACTTTTAGCCAAAGATAATCTTCTGTTTTATCAGCAACTTCACTCTGGTTATCTGTAATGTCACAACGGCCAATAATACAATAAACAGCCCTTTTGTACGGGTCAGTATTATTTCTCAGAGCTCGCCTGTAATGAAGACGCAGTTTATGTTCTGTGGCAGGAGACAGTCTAAGGGGAAAAGAGAAAAATACATGAACCCATCTTTCCCAGGTATGAGGAAACCTGGATACAAATCAACGTAAACAGGTGTACATTCACAGCAAAGGCATAATGACACTGCCCAATATTTCCTGCACTTTCAATTTACATCTGCCGGTAAAAATTTTGCACACATGAATTTAAATGTATAAAGTTATGGAGGATCATCTTCAAATACCCATTGCAGGACAGAAAAAAAAAAAAAAAAATCAGATTACAGTCTCTTTAGGGGTGCATTAATATTGTGGTAGATGAGCTATTTTGGTTTGCTCTGCTATTTTATAATTTCAGAAAGACAGCTCACAAAGTCTTTGGACTCTTTGGGTTAGTAACAAACAAGTGAGCAGGTCGTTGTACCATAAAGTCTTTTAGAAGAGACACTTTCATCTTTATCATTAAATACTGTCATAATGTTCTTTGTCATTCTATTTCTTGTACTCTCTTGTAGAGAATTTTACAGAATTGAATCAATAAAGTGTTCTCCTAGACTAAGACACTGTTTGTCAAATCTGTAGGCAGAGTACCTTTTCATAGCTGTAATAAAAACAAAGTAAATCAACTATACTGTTTCTCATTAAAGTGTTTGTAATGAAAACAATGATGATACCTTCACTAAGGTTTCTGGAACAATCTCATTATAATGAGCACTCCTAGATATTCTCTACAAACCAAGTTAATTTAAAGAAAAAGAACAGGGTGTAAATGGTACTTCGATTCCCCCCCCTCAAGTTTGTTTGTTTTTAAGACGTGCAAACCGATATGTTCTTGCTCACATTTTCATACCTGAAAAGCCCCAATACATTCAGCATATTGCAGGATGAAGGCTTCCCACATACACGAATGAAGCTGTCATAAGCTGAGGTGGGATATTACAGGTTCATGTCCTAGCACTTAGCCAGGCCCTCCAGTTTCCCCCAATTTCAGCCAGTACCTTATCACAGTGCCATTGCCTTGAAGGGAGGACAGCTATGATGGAATAGCTGACCATGTGCTTGTTAGAAATTCATTGCAAGTGTAAAGAGAAACAAGATAACCTAAAACGTCACAGCAGACTTTGGAGCACACCTTAAGATGTGCTAACTCAACTTCTTGCAACCACATAATCAGTAGTTTGGCCAGTGGCTTCTGTCAAGTGATGGATAGCAAAAACTGGATGAGGGGAATAAGCACAACAACGATGTGAGCGTGAAAGCCTCTAAAGGCCTCTAACAAACACTACTTGCTTTTATTGTGTGGCATTCTTATGAAAACAGGTGTAGTAAAAAGCGTTCCCCAAAGGAAATTCAACTAATATAAGCAATGGGGGAAATAAAAAGACAGAGGATTCATGACAGCAGACTAAATCTGATCTACTGTATGCAGTAACCTACCATTACACAGGGCAGATTCTATGGTGAAAAAGCACAGCTACACCGCTCTATTTTTGAAATGTAAATTTTTGCATATTTTCAAACATCTTTATGGAGAATTCTAGGCTTCAAAGCCACAAATTAAAACATACAAACTTCCTACATGTAATTTAGCTAGGTAATATAAAAACCAGGCAGCCATCACCACCAGGAGAGAACTGAGCTGCTTATATTTCTACCAGCTGATACAAGCCACTGATTATTTAATTACTCCACAACAACTCTCACTCACCCCCTGCCCTCCAAAAGGGTCTTTCCTAGTTCCCAATTACCTTTTATCTTTACTGTGCATGTATTCCTGGAACCAGGTTTTAAACTCTCCCAGCTGGTGCTGTGCCCGTTTCACCACATGCATGGCTGCAGTCAAATCTCCACAGCGCATGCAGTAGTAAATCAGTGCCCAGACAGGATGGCCCTCCACCTCACCATCCTGAAAAAAAAAATAAATATTTTTTTTTTTAAAAAAGCAGCATATTTGAATTAATTTTCTTTATCATTTGCCTAATTCATTATTTCTGCCCTTATACCCACGCACTGATTTTGGTAAAAAATTCCGTTTGTGTTACAGAAGCCAGAGGTTGAAGTCCTGTGAAAGCTGTGCACATCCTAGCAGCAAAGGATGGGAGACTCTTCTCCTTGCCCAGATTTCAGTTCTGAGTGAGGTTCTGACAACCCCAGAGCTAGCATACAGATATCTCCCCACCCAGGAGGTAGATTTCGATTAGTCCATTGAGGTATTAAATACATTTGTACTGAAAAAGAAAGATACCAAACTAATCATGGATCTCAGCAGGATCCATGCTGAAACGACAGCTAGACTCAGCTATGTGGTCTCCAATGTTAAAGTTTATTATTATTTAATTTAACTTTTAGCTTTTATTTTTCAATCCAGCCTGTCTGTTTATCTGGTAATCTTGTAGGTGCACAGCTATGGACTTCCTACTATGTGCAGGTGAGTAAGATTTTATTCAAATTCCTAAATAAAAGCTTGGGCTACGGTTCAGATCAATTCATTACATATGTAGTCAACAACAACTGGCATCGCCATCTTACAGTAGGTGCAAATAAACTGAGAAAAAGCAAACCAGGGACATTAAGTTACTGCTTTTTTGAAACATCATAACGTATTCTAATACCTGCTTGTTGATGTCGAAAAAGACCACCTGAAGAGACCATAATTTCTAGAATTTAGAACTCAAACTGCTGAGCACCTCCATGCCTCAGGACTAGTGATGTTCTCCATCTTCCATTTTCCTAATGAAAGATTCTAGAAATGGAATAAAAGCCTGTTGCCCTAAAAACAACAGAAAAACCACTGGAGGCTGCACTAGTTTCCTGGCTGTGCTGGAGCACTTTTTCAGCTCAGTCACTGGAAGTAAGGGACATACCTGAAGACCAGGGACAGGGGCAGGGAGTTTGATGTTCAAGAAGCTGCGGACTAGTTGGTAGGTCCCTGGGACTCCACCCAGCTGAGCCTGGTGCAGGTTTCCAAAGACTGTCACAAAGGTGTAATTTTTGTAACTGAAAAACAACATAACAAAACAAACTTGTGAACAGACTGTAACACACTCGCTACAAAAACATCCACTGCCTTTCAGATCCAAGTGAATTAGCAATTTAAAGCAAATTACCTTGATGTTCAAACATCACCATTACAACAAAATGAGGCAAAAAACTTCTGTCAATTTAGGAAGATCCTTGTATTCAGCAGTCTCAAGAGAAACCCTGTTTGGAGACTGTGAGGTACTGCTCCAGGTTCAATACTATCATGAGTTTCCTCTCATTAAGTTATCTTAATAAGTTAAACTCAGTTATGTAACTGGCAAAAAGCCTTTCTGTCCTAATGCTTTAACTCTCAATCCCATCACAAAAGAACAGTTAAACACCACTGATGTGTTTGCCTCTCTTCCCTGCCCTGTGGACAAACTTGAGGGCCATGGATTTACCAGCAGGAAATCACAGAGAAAAAGTGAATTTAGAGGAAAATTAGTTATAAAGGCAGCCTTGAGAACACCTTCTAAAATAACCCAAAGCCTTTAATCAAGGCAGGTAATTTAAACAAATATTCATGTTTAGCAGCAGGAGTCTCAAAAGTCTGTACACTGAAGGAATACCTACATAAAGCAGCAGCAATAAATTATGTGGGTTTTTTCTCTGCAGCATGAGACTTGTGCACCGCCAGACTGTAACACTGAAAGGTTATGCTAAACGTAACAAGTATCACCATATCTTGACATCATGGCTGAGTTAAGCACAGGCTCCTCAAGGCTTAAGACCACATTTACTCCAAAGCAACCAGTAGCACTACATCTCCTCCTCATACATGTAAGGGGCTGGTGAGGCATGGAAACACCCCTGTATTAGGCAATTCCTGCTAGGAAAGAAAAGCTACAAAGCAAGGCACAGGGGTTTTTTTGTTTGTTTGTTGTTGGTTTTTTTTTGGTTGGTTGGTGTTTTTTTAAGGCTGAACGGCCCAATTGCTACAGTTGGGAGGACTGGGGGAAAACTCTATGTAATTAATTTCAGTTAGCAGTTAATGGCACTGAAAATTTAGCATGTTGTATATTTGGCAAATCAGATTAGGAGTCGCTGGCTCACTGTACACTGCTGAGACCGAAGAACTGGAAACAGAAGATCCTTCTGATGTGTCAGTTCATCTGTGCACAGGCAGGCCCACTGGCACCACCCCTGGGTGACAGCAAGTGCTGATGAGGTGTGGCAACCAACTGCCACGGGCCAAGAAGAGGCTGTGCCTGGAGGCAAAAACATCTCTTCCCAGCATGCTGTATTAGAGCACAGCACTTTCCGAGCTCAGATTGCAGATCTGTATCCATAACAAATGCCCACACACTACACTGCAGCTATTGTTTGCTTTCCACTGCTGAACTAGCCTGCTACATTGGCGGCTACTCGATAAGAGATGCTGCAATATTCACATCTGCAGTGAATAGGTACTAGCTTTGGGCTTTCTCTCTACAACCATTCTGTCTGCTCTGCAGCTGGCAATTCTCCAAGCATTTTCTTGGTTGAGGAGCTTAGGCCCCTGTGATACTTGCTGATATAGACAGTAAACCACTTTCCAGAGTCTGAAAATCATTGCTAGATATCTCAGTGTCAGCCTCTTCAAATTTTACAAAAACCTTTTGGTGTAGAAATGGCATGATCAGAACCTGACTCACTGCACCAGATTTCTCCCCACTGCTTCCTCACGTCCTCCCAGCACTAACTCCTGCCAGTGATCAGGAATCAGAAAGGGTGTACAGAAAAGGGGAATATTTTTGCAGAGGAGAAACAGACCTCTTTCCACAAGTGAATGATTTTCACTTACCACTACAACAGATACAGAACATTTAAGGGCAACATAGAATAAAAGGTCTTTGTGTCTTCTAAACAACCTCCCCATGGATTCAAGGCCCTTTTAACTAGAACAGTTTTTAACTAAAACAGTTATATACTCAAGTGGCTGCTCTAAGACCTGCAAAACAGAAAAGGCAAGCAACAGACACTCTGTGAGAAGCAAGAGATAGTTCATTTTTTAGTATGTTTGTGTGCATTACAAAGTTATTCTGGCTTATTATTAGGGAACTCTATTAAACTGTGCTATGCAGAGCATTCACCTTACCTTTGTTCTAGGTAGTGCAAAGCCTGCCTCACAAATTCCATACGGACCTCCATGTTTGTCCGGACTTTCAAGGCATCGCTAGCAGGAACCAGGGTAACATCAGTCATTTGTTTCACCATGGCCCACATCTCAGAGATGTTCTATAATCAAGCCATTCCATGCAACAGTGATTAGTACAGAGATGAACAAGCAACACTGTTTTGAGCTACGTGGTGTTTTGATGTGTAAGAAAAGCATAAACACACAGTAACATCAGTTTAGATTTATAATGGAGATACTGGACACAGTCATGAAGGTAAGGACTCTGTTATGCAGAAATCAATTTTCCTAGGCTTCTCTGTATAATTCTTGCACAAGATGGCTATAAATATTGTACCTGCAATTGTCACCCAGGATCAACAATGATTTCCAAAACTAGGCTGGGTACATGGTGCTCAGTCTCCTTCCCCATTTCCAGCTTGTACATCCCACTCAGTAAATACCACATCACCAGTTTTCCATGTAAGAAATTGTTCTGGCTGCCACTGGAAAGCTGTGCAATCAGCTGTGATGAGAAATGTCTAAAGGACACTGATCACTTGGACAAAGACTCAGGTCTGAAAAAAACATTGAAAGCCAACCACGTCTGCTCATCCATAAGGATGAGATCATATTGATATCTAATCTACAGGACTAGAGTATCCCTGCTGAAACAGCAAAATACTGAGAAGTAACAGCACTGTTAGCTCCAGCAAGGGCAGGTGTTCGATCTCAGTGCTTCAAAGCAGCAAGAACATCAAAACTCACCGTGTTGTCCCTAGCAAAATGAACAGAGCTGTTCAAAGGAAAGATGCATGTCTAATTCAGAACTGACTGAAACATTTGTCCCTCAGCTTCTGAACAGCTTTTTGCTCTCCCAATTTGCAAGTTTTTTCACGACTTCATCTTCCTGCAGTATTCTCCTCCAAGCACTTCTCAAAGGTGGCCAGGTTTCTGCATTTGATTTTTTGGCGTGGATCAAGGCAAAACAATTAATGGAGTGGGGTAAAAAAAGAAAAGCAGGCAGATCCTTGGTTTAAAGCCAGTCCTAGGGGCTTTTTGCTTTGCTATGGGAGCATCCTTCAGCTTTAGCAGGATCTGATTGAAAACCCTTCACCTAAAACAGGCAAAGGCTATTAGGAAGCAACATTTTGAAAACCAAACACCACAGAAACCATTTATAGTGAAAAATATTTTTTCTCCTCAACAACTCATCACTCAGGATGGGGTACTGCGGTGAGGGCAGGCTCTTTTCTTCCTCATTGCTTTAAGAAATTTTCACCATGACCAAGTTCATCACAGGTGGGCCCTGCTGTACTAGAGAAGATTCCAGTATTGGCTTTGTGGTTTTTGTGGAGTTGTGCAATTTTTTTTCAGCAATATCAGTATTTTTCCACCAATGTCAGCAGGCTGTTAATCACAGCTGAAAACAGATTAAATACATTTCCTTATGTTAACTCACTGGCAGTACCTTATCACCCAGTTCTGCAACAGCAGCGCAAAGGTCCACCAGGTTAGGCTGCAGATGTCCATTCACTATCTTCTCGTTATAAATATAAATCTGAAACGTATTAAAAGTAAGCAAACTTAACAATGCATGTTACTCCCCTTTCCCCTCCCCAGCTACAGCAACAAATTCTGAACCAGGCTTCAAGAACAGAGTGTCCCCCCTTCTGCCTCCTTCCTACATTAGCTGCTTCTGATCCAACGCAGAAGAATGGGCATCAGCACCAACCCTACTTCCACAATACCAAGCCCCAGGCCTGCCTGAAGGCAGGCAGCAATTCAGCTATTCAAGGGTTCTGCATGGCAAAGCCCTGTGCTGAATACCCTGTTAGACTAACTGCAGCTAATTGTTGGAGGACAAAGATTAGGAAGACCTGTCAACTGGATGGCTGTGACATTCCCCTGCGTGGCAGCCTCCTACCTGCTGACACAAAAGAAAGACCATTTTGCCTGTTTGTGGCAATATTCAGGGAAATCTGACGTGGGAAAGGAGAGCAGAAACCCTTCAAAACCTCCCCTTAAACACATATACACATGCACACACCCATTTTGATTTAAATCTTGGTCTTAATTTAGCTGCTTCTATTATTATTTATTGTACTCTTAGCCCAAAGATCTTCTAGCTACCTCTGAAAAATAATCATTCTCAATACTAGAAAAGCACTGCCGTTGTACTTTAAATCCCTTTTTCTTGCATGCATTACTACTTCAACATGCCCAGCGTGCAAACAAGATGCGGAGCTCAGGACTGCAACTAGAATCTAGCATCAATGAAATCATGTATATGGACTTCACCATGTTTCTGTGAACTAAACATGAAGCACCACCAATCATTTCAGTGTAAATAAAACACATTTCATGGCTGATGATAAACTGAAACAGCACAGGACTCCTAACTACCCACTGAAACCCATAGGAGCCCGTATCCAGCACTGAAACCCAGGTATTTTTGCACTCAAGTCAGGGGATGTTAAGGACAGCTCAGCCAGGCCAGCTTCTCCAGAGGGCTTGCTGGGACCACACGGTAGCCGCACCAAGTGTTTTGGCAGCAGAAGCCTGGCCACGAATGCCACATTTCCACAGCACATCACAAGCAGCCTGCACGCAGCCTGTAAACCTGATGAGAGCACGCCTGCCTGCCCACAGGGAAGACACTGTGACTCTGCAGCTACCCCTGGGGGGTAGCGGTGCTGGGACGGCCCCGCCGCTGTGGACCGACGGGTTCGTGCCCCACGCGGGTTTGTGGGAGTGTGATATAGTCTCGGGGACAGGCAGCATCGGTCAGTGGGTGGTGAGCAGCTATATCATTTGTGTTTCTGTGGTGTTTAGTTGCCAGCTGAGGCTGAACCACAACACCCTGGTACTAGCGAGGCTGAGCTTTCCATACCCACAAAACATCAGGGAACAATGACATCAGCCTCGAAGTATGAATATAATTATGCCACAAGAAAGATCCTTAATACAAGAATATTACAGCAGAGGTGGACCAAATTAATACATGCTAACAACAACTAAACCAAATGTACACTTCATCAGCACAACCATGCACCTTATTTTGTGATTCATTTCTTCAGTTACCATAACTGAACGCAGACACAGAAAAACAGATGTACACAATGCTATCTGGCTCAGCAAAGACTGAGCCAACACACGCAATCACAGTAATTGTGTGCAAATTAGACAACGCTTTGTCTACATAGTTTTACATATTCCATTTTGAAAAATCAAGTCATTCTCTTTCATTTTGTTTCCAACAGTGCTGGTAAACAGGTCATCTCAAACAACAAAAGTAACAAATTGGTTATGTAAAGTTTTATCAGCTTTCCCAGAAAATTTTCAGAGGGAGTCTAATTCCACCAGGCGTATTAATTCATAGCTGATGCATTAAAGCTTCTCAGAAGCTGAAAGGACTAAACTTCTGACAGTCCCTGACTCAGACCTTATTGTAAGCATCCTTGTTCTCTTGTGGTTTCTTCCCTTGCAAAGATAGTTTCAGGTATTTGAAGAATGCAACTTGGTGCCTGACAGGATTAAAAAGATCGTGAATAAGCTAGTAAATTCATTGATAACATAGACTTGGGACATCAGTGCCGAGATAAGCACTCCTCGAGGAACTAGTTTAAATCAGCCCCTTGTGATAGTCCAAGGCTAAAGGACTGATAAACTAATTCAATTACTATATATGGGCAAAGGAAACCCAAAGTTCAACCAGCGGACAGGTGAGGAAGACCATCAGAGACCACTGGAGGACCCCTGAAAAGAAAACTATGCATGCAGATTGAACTTTTACATATGTTAATGAATCCTCGGGAACCTTATGACTATGTATGACTTTATAGCATATAATCTTTGGAAGTTTACCTACCGAATCACTGGAGCACTCACAGAGGAGCAATCCCCAGTGCTGCCCAGCGCTGTAATAAAGGATGCCTGCTTAATAGTGACTTTGTTACTATTGAGTTTTATTTTGGGAACTTTCTGGATACTCCGCTTCCTCTTACGGGGAGATTCGGACTTTGAAGGATAGTATCCGCGAATTTTTGTATCAAACCGATGCCATTAAATAGGATATAATTTGACAAACAGCAGCATTAAGACTTCAGCATGTTTTTTCCTACATGCACACATCAGAAATGTGATCCTCCACATGCGAGAATAAAGGGAATGGAAAGTCTTCATGTGCATACCATTACACATTGAAATGAATTCTAAAAATATTATTTTTCTTGAAAGGTTACAAGAGTTTCAATTTACTATACGAGCATAAATTACTTCTACAGTCATGTACGGTATTCAGGATCTCCTTTTGACAAAAAAATCCTGTAGCAGAGAGATGAATACACTTCTAAAAAAAGTCAAGCTACATTTCTGCATTTTTCAACTGCATTTTAACCACAGGCAGACATTTTTGTGTTTCACCTACCATATCTTCTTACACACTGCACTCACAGATCTTTGTTTTCTACAGACAGAGAGAGGGGTGGGGAAATTAATGTTTGACTGTTTTTTCATTTCCACTCACCTGCCGAGCATATGCCATCTCCACGTTGTCTAAGGAGCTGCGACCTGGAGGGCCCAACTCCCCAATGTAGCTAGGCTGTTTAATGAGAAGCACAAAGTATAAAATTATTGCAAAGCATTTTACCAATATATCTACTCCTGAAGAACAACAGCAAAACCATGTTCCTGACAGAACTAAGAACAGGGTTTTGAACTATCTACAGAGTAAAATGCAGTCTCACTGCAATACCTTATTATGTTCCCAATTTAGCTTAAATTTTCTAAAGTGACAGAAACGCTCCTTATTCAGTGCACAAACTAACCATTAGCTCTCTGGAACTAGCACATCAGCACCTCTTGAGAGCATCTTATAATTTCAGTTCTTTCCTTTTGTTTCTTGAAAGGTTGCTTATTGTCATGTTAATATCTCACTGTGAAGCATCTAGTCTGAATCTCCATTCACAGCAAGGACACAGAATTGGATGGACCAGCTCAATGGAACCAGTCTAGCAAAGCAGACACTCCAGTTTTGTCCTAGTACCATGACACAGACACAAAACGTGACTGCAGCATTCAATTATCTGCGAAGAAGTGCCCTGTGCCGGTCAGGTCTAGGAGGAAGGACACTGGCAATATACTGACCTGAAAAAAAAATATCATCTTCCTACCCACAGAGACTATGTCAAGATTGAGATATTTTCAGTGTAGAAGGACAGCAGATGGAGTCACAGCATGGAATATTTGTGCTCTTTTATAAAATTTTAAATACAATACTGACGTAATATTCTAATGCTGCATAAAGCTATCCTTGCAACTGTTCACTACAAATCACAGGTATGTTTTCAGTATAGCCACTACTGAACATGGATGCTCACCACACTCTGGGGAAAGGAATACTCCTAATTAAGTATGTAACATTCTTCAATATTGCCTGCTTCCTAAGGTCTTCATTTCAGCATCAGCACTGCAAGTTATTGAAAAATAAACTGCAATAATTTCAAAGACAGAGCCCTTTGAGGTAAGCAGCCCTTTAATATCAGCTGCTTCATAAGCAGTGCTACAGCTATGATGGTCTGAAGATAAAAGCAAGACAAGCTCAGTATAGAGGCATAATATTTATTATGAAGCCAACTGACATAGTTGGAGCAAGCAAAGAGGAACAGACAAGCTTTCAGAAAAAACAAGGATGTTTTCAGGACTGCAACTGAAGCAACACCCTTTGAATTACAGACTTTGAACCCAAAAACTCATTTGACTCTCCCAGGTATAGTTGGTCTGGTAACAGATCTCACCACTCTGCACAAACCTTGCTCAGCTTGCTTCAGGTATCTAGCTTAGGTAGTTATGAGGATCTAGGATGGTTGCTTACTTCCACCAGGAGAGAGGATGCAAAGCACACAAGCTAAATATTGAAAGTGGCTGTAAGCAAACACTGAGAAGGTGCCTTGTCGTGCCTTGGTTTGTTACCAAATAACTCAAGTCCATCTGTATTCTTCTAAACTGGAATCAGTGACTTCTTCTGAGAAAGAGCAGGTACATCTGCAGAGTTTTAAAATTAAGCTTTTTACCATCAAAGTCAGTTACGGCTAGCTGCACGTCCTCATTAGCTGTGATACTGCACCTTAGCAACACTGACAAATAGCTTTAATTTTTCTTACATCAGTTACCAAGATTGTCAGTGCTTTACCGTGTAGAAAGGATCACCTTCAAGTATCACTTAAGGACATGTTCTAGTCTTTCCTGGAAGAGATCAGCTGAATGTGACCTACTCACTGCCTGTACAGACAACAATGCCCGAATGCAAGGGGGCGGGAATAATTGTTTTCAATTTCACTTTAATCAGCTTTAGAGTTCAGCTTTGCTGACACCTGTCAGGCTGCAGCACGGCAGGACCAACATTCCTGCCATGACCTGGCTTGCATGGATTTCAGGAAAAGATCCAAGAAATGGGTAGCTTTTCTCCAGATGGTGTCATCATTCAGCTTGTTTCAAATGAGGACGAAATGCTGGCAGGGTCTTCAAAAGAATCTCACATCCCAACTTCTAAATTAAATAATAGAAACATATGAACTTCCAGACATATAACTGATCAGTCTATGCACTGAACAGTCTCTCAGTCATTCCCAAATGCTTATAATTTTCATTTTGTATCAGGGAAGATAACCTGGATTAAACTAACACTCACGAGCATATGTTCTTGCAAAGACAATGGCTATCCACTGCCCTAGCCTAGGAGTTCTCATCAGGAAAATTTTCACAATTGTAAATTTAAAGACCAATAGTGTGACACGCTTGCAATGGCCAAGAAGCTGTTCCGAGTTCGCTGGGAGTCTATATGTGAAGATAAGGGCATTGACCTCTGTTGGGAAATTTCAAGAACTTTGTGGTATTTGTGATTACTGCTTTCTGCATAGCGTACCACAGTTGATTACAGAATTAAAAAATATTCTGTTGTGTCTGCCCCGATATAGTAAAATATAAATGAATAAAGGTATCAAAGATGAACCTGGACAATCCTTTAAAATTGCTGGTATTAGTTTGTCACCGCATTAATTTCTCAGTAATATTGCAAATTAAATTATGTCCAACCTAATTATAAAATCAGGCAGATGCATTTAGACCTTAGTCAGTATAAAACTGCCTTACCAAAAACCCCAAAGAAATCCCACTTTTTCTTTTTGCAGCTGAACTTACACTAAAAATACTCTTCACAGTCACACCTAATGGATACTGATAGTCAGAAGCATTTGCATTTTTCTTTCCGTGCCAAATCATCTGACACAAATTCCTTTAAACCCACCTAAAAAATGACAAATTCTTTGTTCTAAAGAACAAAGAAGCTGTTAAAGCAGGTTTCCTGGGAAACAGACATGATGGCAGAAATAGCGCTTTGCAGCCTTCCCCTATGCTGTGCCAGATAAATTGCAGAGTTATTTAAAGTAACGCTAAATTATGGACGTTGTCATTAATTACTGATGAGGTTTCATCTTCTAAAGCAAGTGAAGAAGGATACATTGTGACTTAGTGTCACTTTTCAACCAGTGCCTAAACACCAGAAACATAAGGACTGGGGCTTTGTTTTGTGAATCTGGTTCCTTTTTCTCCTGCTGCTGCTTTGCAGCATGAAAGAGCGTCCACATGGCTGCCACTCCAGAGAGCAGCGTATGACTGACAGGTTAAAACCCGCAGGTAAGGATCTGAATTCAAAACTGCACGCCTGAAACTAAGAAATTACTGCTCTGGGGTTTGGTTTGAGTTTTTTTTTTTCCTTTCCTTTCTCCAGTTTTAATTTTACCCTCACAATTATGTTTTGAGAATCTCTTATTAACAATCTGCCATAGCTGAGAACTGCCACATTGAAATTCTTTAAATGCCCACTACTGACTCGGCACCTCAGCAAGGAAAAAATTCAGGAACTCCAGAATTTGTCTTGCTTTTCTTTCTTATGCCAAGAGCCATGGGCATTTCCTATGACTTATTTCCTATTTTCTCCATCTCATACTTACATTCTGGCTTCATCTTTGAATTATTAAACTTAAAAAAAAGCACTAGCTCACTGAACTATCTCATGGCTGTGTTAAAAGGAAATTTGAAAAGGAACACTAAAGCAGTGAATCAGCATGGGTTTCACCCTGAATTGCAGAAATGGAGAGTTGTGCAGGCAATCCTTTTGCAGCTGGTAACCAGTGTTTGAAAAGGCATCCCCTACCAGCTAAGGGGGGGGGCATTTGGGAAAGGGGGA
This sequence comes from Phalacrocorax carbo, assembly GCF_963921805.1. NCBI lineage: Eukaryota > Metazoa > Chordata > Aves > Suliformes > Phalacrocoracidae > Phalacrocorax > Phalacrocorax carbo. The sequence goes on from NC_087520.1 coordinate 24,955,209, forward strand.
GGATATCTTTCGGTGGCAAGTCAGAACTTATCAAGTTTTCAAACAAGGAAAAGATTATGAAAGATGTGTTGAAAACAGCAGCTAGGTGCACAGGAGAACCAGCATCTTTCAGGTCAGGTTCTTAAGCTTAACTGGAGCAGCAAAAGGAAAAATGGGTAATGCACAAAGGACTGCAAGAGTGCAAGCGCTCACACACGTCTTTCTGCATCTCTAGGTCTGATACTGCTTAAATGGCTTGTGCTGTTTTTATCAGCCACATTTGCTTCTCCCTGCCCTCAATTTAGGTTTCTCCAAAATATTCTTCAGAACTGTAATATTCTGAATATTATCCATTTGTGAAAGCTGCAGCTATACTGCACTGCCATCACATTTTTATCTTTAAATTCATTTAGCCTAACGATGCTGCTTTTCAAAGGAGTCCTCCTTCATTTGTACTCAGCCAAGCTTTCAGCTTCACTTGCACACCCAACCCCTTACTGCATTATTCATCACCTTCATATGCATATGCACATTCCTCAGCAGAAGTCTGGGCAGACATTTTGTCAGCACTCCAAATGGCTTGGCCAATAGATGCAGTGAATAACTAGGCAGGAGACTGAGCTGGAGAAACACCATCAAAATATACTGCGGTGCAGCGGGGGAGCAGAAAGCATCTTGCAGTCCTTGGGATTTAAGGGATATGAAGACACGATACAGAGAGGCAGAGCAGAAACAGAGCGCGACAGTGTCTCTCCATCACTGCTGGAATGGGTTGCTTGACAGCAGGAGTGGAAGAGCTTGGGGTGAGGGTGGAAGAAAGAAAAACCTGGAGTAAAAGGACAAAAGAAATGCCTCGGCACCTAGTGGAACAAGACTCTGAACAAAAACACCTTGAGAGCATAAGTGTTTGATAACTTGAAAACAAAACCTGGGCTTTCCCCCCTTTTCCCCAAGAAGCACCTTTTTCTATTATCACTGTTTTTCCCTTACAGGAAGAAGGCCAGGCTGGAGAACAAGGGGGAACAGAAAACCCCAATGGCAAGTCCTGCGCTAGCTTCTTTGAATCATGAGCTTTCCCTGTTAATTGGTCTTATTTCCATGAATAATGTGTTGGTATTTCACTCTGCCCAAATTAGCTTGCCCAAAGCTTGAGAATTGGCTCACAGGCAGACCGGCCCCCTGCTGCGTTTGGATCTGTGCCTTTTCAGTTGATTCTCCATCTCCAGAGGATATCAATTAAACCTCTACTATGTTCTACAGGCTGTGTCTGTTTGTGTCACGCACACACAAAAAACTTATTTGACTGGAACAAGGCTTTAGAAGAACAACCTGCTGTGGGGACATTAGATAACAGGCTTTTAACACAGTAGATGCACTTCAAACCTCTCAGACCTTTGACTTCTTGAGGCTAAGACTAGAATATATCAAGGATTTGTAAATGCTCTTGAAATGACATACTGATACTAGGAGTGCTTTGAAACAGAGAGTGGAGTATTACTGAGTGAAAAACATAACAGGTGTCCATGTCCACCCCCCCCCATCAATTTGATGCTTGGCATCTTGAGTGCCAGGGACTGGGAGTAGTGTCCATTTGACACTAAAACATCAGAAAAGGTGCTTTACCTTCTCAGAGTAGGTTATTAAATTGCTTCTCCTACCAGTGAATATCCACACTTTGAAAGGAAAACCCCACACCAGTAACTCACACACAAATCAAAGATGTTAGAAGCTATCAAAATAGCTGCCAAGTCTTCAGACACACATCCTAAAATAATGGGATAGCTGTTCCTAGTTTTAAATTAATTTAGCCTGCATTATTTAGCATTTCTAATATTGGAAAGCTGGACAACCTTCTGAGAAGTCATGGTAAAGTATCACTAAAATACTTCCTGGGGAAGATAGCTTCTATAAAAAGATGTATGCTAACTGGGATTAACCTATATTTAAAAGAACAGTAATCAGAAAGGATCATTTCATTAACAACTAATTATTTCCAAATCCCTATACAGGTCATACTCCATTAACATCAAGGGTTTTTTTTTGTTTTAATGCACTTTGCAGCTGTAGAAGTCATTCCAATGAACAAGAATTTATTTTAAAAACCACATCAATAATGAAAAACCTACCAAAAAAAAGAGCAGGAGGAGGGGGAGAGAGGAACATGGCTATAAAAACCTGTGCCTCTTTTCCAGCCTGAAAGCACAGCAACTTGCATTCCCCCACCCCACGTTGCCTCCATTCTCAAGGTTACAGTTTTCACAGGGCATCATGCAGGAGCTGTGGTGTAACTTTGCGCTCCAGGGATCTCAGCTGATGCCTGATGCCTCTAGCTCAGAGGGGCAGAGTTCCCACAACTCTGCATGTAACTGTGCTTTGCTCTACTCACCTAACTGGAGCATTTTCTTTAAGAGAATACACTGTAATGTTTTAAGGTGTAATGTAAGATAAGGAATGTTTTAAGTTGCTAGTCAATACCTTTTCACGTTAAACAAAGAGTCCATCTTGCCCAAAGGATTTAGCCACTTGGAACTGATGAACACTGGAGGCACAAAACTTGAATCTGCATTCCATGAAATAGCAAGGTGAAAAAGAAAGCATACTCCCTCTTTTTTTTGTTGTTGGATATTCACCTGATTTTGCCAAGAAACCTGAAAACCTTCATCAGCCTCCTAAAAGAAGCCATAAATCCTTGCTAGGACACAGTGATAAGGGACAGAGACACACCAAGACTTATGTGTGAGTATTGCTACCCCTGAGAAGTTGTCTGGTCTCATTAGCATTGCAAACGTTTCCTGTAGGTGAAGTTCACCACTATGCATTTTCTGCCCCTTGGGTGTATTGATGTAATATGCATTAGCGCGATTTTAAGTTTCCAGCTTGCACATATGTTGCTTAAAACACAGCTTCAGCAATAGGAGCTCCACTGCCTGTACTCATCAGTCAATAAGAACAACCCTAAAAGGTTTGATACTTTGCTAGACAATGCATTCTGCTAGTCCCAGCCATCCTGGAATTAAACAGAGATTTTATATTTATCATTTTCACACAGTTGTAGCTATAGAATAATCCAGAGATGGTTTCAGCAGTGCTGTGTACATGCCACGTGTGACTATGCAGTGTTTAGAAAGACAGGGTTACCTCATTTTCCTGTGTGAAATCAAGAGCATCTTCCCCTGATGCAAGAAGAGTATGAAGAATCCTTTGTTTCACCTGTTCCCATTCAACCAGCATTGATTCTCGGTGATATTCCTCAGCCATAGCAAAAGTCTGTTGGTGAAGAAGACCAAGAGATAAGGAACATACAGAAACACCAAACAGCCTAAGCTCTGACCAGCTCAAAAATGAAACAGAAAATAGCAAAACATAGATCAACCAGGACAGCCCTCAAGAGCTAATGATACGTTATTTTAACAGGCTTCCTGTTCAGGTATCAGGGAATTCAGAAAGTAAGTGTGTGTGGAATTACGACAACTCTCGCATTCCCAGCTGGTAAAAGAGGGAATCTGTGTCTCTTCCATAGTACTGCAATACATGCCAAACTTAGCAGGCTGGAAAACAATAGGATTCTTTCTTTAATTTAGCAGCATAGACACAACATCCAGGTCATCATGGATCCGCATGGTTTGCTGAGACCACAGTCTCTAACGGCAACTAGTTTTCACCCCCTTGGAGGCTATAAAGGTTTGGCTTACTGCATTCTTAAAAGACATTTATTGTCTGTATTTCATTTTCAGGTCTTTACCAGCATGTTTTTCTTTTAAAGAGGAAATAGGATAAAATAAAAATAAAAGTATTAAGGAAAATCAGCCAGTGCCAAAGAATCGGAAAGTCACTCATCAAGAACGTAACTCAGGAAAGCACGCAGGAAAATCATATCCCAAGAAGAAACAATCCTTTTACCTTTAAAATGGCTGACATGCTACATCATTTTCCAGATGCAGCTGGGGAACTCACAGAAGGAAACAGCTTTTCCCTCAATATTCCTTTATTTAGTAATAGCATTAGGATAGAGACGATGCTTCACTACCTTTCCAATTATTGGTGGGGTGATGTTAACTAGCAGTCTTGAGTATAGTGGGACAGGAAATATGAATGTTTCCACTAATTCTAAATAGAGAACAAGCTATATTGGATCTTCTACTTCTTTTTCTTTCCCAGCCTTCTGTCTTCCACATAGCTTTGTGCTGCAGTGTACATAACTAAATGTCTTGGTTGGCTGAATAGGTTTTCTGTCTCATTACAGCCCACTGTTTGGATATTGTCAATTAGGGGGCAAAACATTTGCCAGTATAAATGAATTGATAAGATGCAGTGACATTTGGCAAACATTTAATTATGGTGCGTGCATGCAACTAGAGCATATGATTTCTGTTTGATTTATTATATAAACTCATTTTATACTTTCTTGGTAGAATATAGGTCTTATCCTTACCTTTACTATAATAATTTCAACAGGGTTTTAAATATGCATCAATAATTACAGTACATTCATATGTAAGCTTAAGTACTATTTCTTATCATTTGGAAGAAACACAGGCTCAGTTCTATACCCGATGCCCCAAGCGCACATGAAGGGAAACAATTGTAACATAAGCACCAGGATGCATGCAGTGACATTTCCAAGCAACAGTTTTAAGACAAACAACAGGAAGCATTTTTCCACACTGCATAATTCAATTGTGGAAATCATTGCCCCAGAACATGACAGATACCAAAAGCATAAACAGATTCAGAAATAGGATCAGATGAATTTCACATTAGAAACCAACTTCCAGCTCAGAAAATAAATAAATAAATAAATAAATAAAATCTTCAAAACAACTACTTGCTTGGAGGTGAAGAGACAGGAGATGAACGGGGGAAGGCTCTTTTTTTCTTGCAGACTAAGTACTGGTCCTTTTCAAGGGAAGAAAACTGGACTCGGCCTAAACGACAACTCTTACTTTCTCATTGTAGCATTTTCCTTTGTACTGCTCAAGAAAAAAAAAACGGCACCTTTTTTTCCTAATATGAGAGATTTCCTTTGGACAATATGAGGCAGTATGGTGTTCTGGCTCTTCTACAGACACAAGAATTAAACCTTGCAGCACTTCTGCTGCGTAGGCCTGAATGTGGTCATATGTACTTCAACAACTCCTGTAACCTGGAGAAACAGCTACAGTAAATACACTGAGTGTCATCACTGTACGGGAAGGCAGTGCACAAGGCATTTCTCAGAACAAAGGAGGAAATAAACCCCATGTCCTAGGCATTAGCACCTCTAGAAGAGGCAGCACCTGTGCAGAGAGGGCTGGAGGGAGTGTGCTGTGCCTTACAAACAACAGCTTCTCTGTTCAAACAGATTTAGCACTGTGAGCCTCCTGACCCTACAAAAATACTGTCGTCGAAATACAACTGACAAGTATTTCTTCTGAAAATGCTAAGGGAATATTTCCTAATGTCTAATTTTTCTGTATTCTCAATACAGTCCTCTTAAATTCCACTGGTTTATTAAATATCTAACTTGCTTGCTTCCAACTTACCCTCTTCCTAGACTCTTCAATGGCTGACAGCAATGCATTATCTTTTTCATTTTTCAGGAATCCCTGCAGAAAAGGAGACACAGAGCTTCAGTCAAAAAAAAAAAAAAAATCAGCCTTGCACTAACATCAGATACATATTGTAGTACTCGGCTCTTTCAACTCTGAGAAGTACTCGGAGCTCTCTCCCCAATCCACTCCCAAAAAGTTTAAAGGTCACTTTACTTCACCAGAGGTACAGTAAGATATCCATACAGAGAAATGTGAAAATGAAAATGCATTAATCCCCTGGTTTAATATGCATTAAATCTTAGTGAAATGTCCTGCTTCTATTCTCTTTTATCTCTGCGTCCCAGCAACTGCTTCCTCTTGCTCTCCATTTGAGGGAGCTAGGATGAAAGCTGGTATGAACGATAAGCCAAGATAAGACTGTTGACTTGAGTATGTTGGAGGAAAAAATAAAAAAATTTTTTTTTAAAAAAAAGGTTTTGACTTGGCAGCTTCAGGCAGGAGTGGAGCTCTTGGAGGCCCAACAGGAACTGTGAAAATGAGCCTTAAAAATACTCAGTTGAGGAAGTATGGAAATAACTAAACAGTTGGAAAGCACACAGGAAAAGTTTACCACAAAGCCTCTCCATGCATACAGCTGGAAAGGGTAAAATACATAAGTATTTTATTTTTAATTTTCAGTATATCAGTAAAGTCAGATGTGCATGGACAGACTGACTTAGATGAGCTGTTAGCTCCTGTAGGTTACTTACGTGACCCATACTAGGGAAACATAAGATATTTCGAATTTTAAACAAACAGCTGTGGGGTAAACTCTAGTAACACATAGGAAACGTTTATTACACCCTAGCTTGAATATTTTTGTTCTGCATTTTCACTGTTATATCATCAATTAAACAAACCAAGTTGATTTGTACTCCCAGACTTAAACTTAATCATTATTCAAATCATAAAAAGGAAAAAGAAGCCTTTACCTCCCTCTGAAGTAATCAACTATAACATTATCAACTCCATTAAGTGCTAATATCTTAAGAGTCTGTATGCGCACTCCACAGCTCTAAAATTAAGAGCAACTAAGAAACCCAGGGAGTGGGAATTCAATGTACCATGCTTTATGTGTTTACAACGAGGATACACAGTTGCAGCAGTGGCTGACCAAACTTGTCAGGAATCAGGAGGCTTTTGTGCCCTTCCTTCCCCACATCTTCCTGCAAATAAATGGTTCCTGCCCCAACAATCTGACATCAGTATTGATCCATACAGCCCAGGTAGACCTCAGGATCTCTAGAGGAGCATGGATTATGTGGCAGAACAGAAACTTGCTGTCATAGGGATTTGGATCTTTGGGAATATATATTACAGTAGGTCTTAGAAACAGTCCTCTTAGAAACAGATCGCTACTTAGCTCTGGGAGGTGAGGAGGGTTCGAAATCCCCCCAAACTGAAGAAATCTGACAGGAAACTCTGCCACATAGATGTGCTGTCTACTGTCCTGCTACACAGCACCAGTATGTGTAACAGAGGGCATTGCACCCTTTCCTTTTGAAATATGTAGAACAAGCATTTGAGGTATGGGAGAACCTGTGACCCCCTTTGGGTGGAAACAGGAATGTGACCCCTTTCTGTATACCAGACAGAGGATGAACTGCCATGCATGCGACAGACATGTGACACAGTCCCCCCCAGAAACAGCCCCTGAATACAGAAGAGAGCAGCCACTTCTACACAGCCTATTCTTCATTTCATTGTCCACCATGTCCCACTTTATTTTTAGACAATGCCCACAAAGCACAGTTATAGCCTGAAAAAGGGAAGCTAAATTCAGATCCTTGCATGTGTCTGGGGACCAACTATTACAGCAGCATCAAGGTAAGGGCTGCCGCAGTCACTTAACCGGGCCAAGACCTGATCCTGGCTCTGTGCTGGAGAGGTGGGGAGGGATGGAGACATGGGTTTGTACGTTTGTCCATGTCTGTACGGGTGGAAGCACTTTGAGAAGGCTTTTTATTTCCCCACTTCCAACCTAAGTTGGAGAAAAATTATCTGGAACTATAACAAGCAGTGCTTCTAGACCTTCAAAGCACACACCAACATACCAGCAGAAGAGACAGCCACATTTCTGATGGTAGGGATCTGCTGTTGCAGAGAACACTGTGTTTGCCGTATCCTAACAACGCTGCTAATTTTACAGGCAAAAAAAGCCCACCGTCTCCAAGATGCAGACCTACAGCTATCTGGATGCGATGGAAGGTGCTGAGCACACCAAGCCACACACTGCACCTTGCAGAGGTCCTGGGTGCCCTGGCTCCCTGCTTGCTCTGTGAGCACTGGGCTCCTGAAAGCCCTGAGGCACAAGTCCTACATTACTGCCCTCAGTCTCTCCTCCCTCCTTGGAAGGATGTGTATCCTGAGCGGAGCAGGTAACTGCCTAGAAAAGTACACAGCAGCGATGGTGATCGGCAGAGTAATTTAAAATGTGCTTGAACTTCCCCTGAAGTCAGTAAATTCAAGCTGAGTATCTTCCTTAATGAAACCTCCCAGCTCCCAGAGAGTTCACTAGGTCCGTTTAAGAGATCACATTACTTCGAATGCCAATTAGGGGAAGATAATTGTCTTTTTCAATCTCAAAAACTACTCCTTCAGCAAATGAAAATCCCCATGCATTCCAAATAATATCTATAATGCCTCACTGAGGAGAGGTACATTTTAAAAAGGTTGCCCTATGCCTTGTGCTAAACATCATGACTGCAGCATGACAACTGCTGCTTCAGTTAATTACAGGCTAATTGTGAAACCTCAGAAAAGGGAGCTTCAATAGCTTATGCTGGGGCTCATGAGACTGTTTCTGCTTAGTTAGGCCAAACAAGAGCTCCTGGGGTTGTCACTCTGGGCTTTGGTGGCTAAAATTTCACACGTTAAAAGTGAGGAGTGTCCTGCTGCTGTAACAGTGCTTATTCCCTGTGCTTATTGCATTGCCACCTAGTGGTACACTATGCTTCGGTCACTGGACATTTAGGTTTCGTGGATATATAAATGCACACAAATGTCCATCTGCTATAAGAAAAAAAAAGAGCGCTCTGGAACAAGGATGGGTAGAAAGATGGAAGAGATATGCTTTATGCTCGAGAATTTTAGTCCTTAAAAATCCCAGGCCACATAAGAGATATGTGAACCCTTAAAGCTGTTAAGTCTGGGCCTCGAACAGCGCTGGTTGTGCCAATTGAGTTACATCTGCCCTAAAAGCTTTCTGCAATCCCAGAGGCAAGGTTTGACTTTGCCACAAATGCTTGCAGACTCTGACAAGGATAGGGAGGTATGGCATTCAGCACGCACAGGGAGTACACGACCCATATCACAGGAACTGCCCTCTCAGGGGAGATGCTACTGATTGTACAACAAGCAACAAGACATTGCTTCATACTGGGTATCCAAAGAGAGAAGCAGGAGAACAGAGATACTGTTAGGAGACAAAGGGCTATTTCACAGCGGCAGATGGCAAAGATAGGAATTGCTAACACAAGCATCACTAAAACCTCCGTGCTGAAGTCCTCACCTTGCAGCTGTCCGTGCACAAGCTCTGCCATTGCAGGGATCCCAACATAGCCTGGATTTTGCTTGAAAATGAAAATTTATCTTATTTCCCTGAGGCAGGTTTACACAAAGAGCTGAGAGAGCCTTAAAGTCACATCATGCTGCCCTGCTTTAGTGAGGAGCATTTAATTTTCCTGTTACTGTGGGACTCCCATACACTCTTCCTGTATCTAGTTCAGAAAGGAAGCACTAGAACTCTTCTCCATCACAGGTTCTCTGCAACACTTGCCACTGAATGTGTCCTACACGCTATTTGTACAATATCTGATGAGATGGTGTTTGCAAAACAGGGACAAAGGCACAGAAATAAACCCACTCTCCCACCTTCAGGTTCCCACTTCCCAGCTAGTCCCACTTATTCTTGCATGTCTATGGCTCAGCATCTTTCCCCAGCACATTCCAGTTCCTCTTTGATCTCTTACCCCTTGCATTCCAGTCTGATCTTCTCATGTCCTCCCCTCTCTGCTGAAATCCAGCCCCACACTGCCTCGGTCCAGGATGGTTTGTACAAGCAGCCCCACCCGCAGGAGGGCAGGACACCTGGGAGGCCATGCCGTTTCCCTGTTCTCACAGTGCTCCTTGTTCCACTGTCATTCCTCATCTCAGGCAACCGCTGCCGGACTCAGGCTGATGTGACAGGAACCAGCACCTGCCTTACTCCAGCTTGAACGCCAGCAAGAAAGTGTTCCAGTATCTAATTCATTATTGGTACAAAAGGGCATGAATGCATTGATGGTCTCTTTTTGACAGAAGATTGAAAGCCTCTTCCATTTACCACAGTAAATGAGGTTAGGTAACTCTCTCCTGGCTGACAGAAGTCTCTTAATTACTTCCATCAGCCAGGCCATACTTTTAATACTTGATCTTAGTATTCAAGCTGTCAAGAGAAGGCAAATGTTGCCAAATAGTATACTGAGGCCTTGGATATTGACAGCAATGCTTACTTTTTCACTGGCAAGGGAAGAAAGGAGAAATGAAATGAACAATCTGGGACCATCTCAAGTCAATTCCTCTTTGATTAAAATATTTCCAAGTGCTGGATTTCCAGGAAATCCAGCGAATCCTGCAAAGGACCAGCAGGGATGATGATTATACTGTTAATCACTCTTTAGGAATGGTTTGGGAACAGTAGCTCCAGATGAAGCACCTGATTTTGTATCTACTAGCAATTTTAAGAAACGATTTGCTAAATACAATCCTACTGCAAACTTGCATACATCTGAGCATACTCCCAGGGTGGTGCACCCTGGCACAGTCCTCCTGGCCATGATGTCTCTGGAAACAGAAAATGAAGCAAAACTACCTGGAATCCACTGCCACAATAACAGACCATACTATATCTTATTGTGGTTTTTATATCCAAATTGTTTATGCTGACAAAAGCATCAATGCTTGCTGGTTCACTTCAAATAGCTAGGCTGATGGGCCTGTAAGCAATGCTGTGGCCAACTAACGCATTCCTGAAGACAGGGACATGCCAGTGTAGCACGGGCAATTTTTTATCCTCCATTCAGACTCTTCTTTTCCATTCATCACACCAGCATCTCTTGGAAGCTTCTGTAGGTCTCCTAAGATTTGTTTTGCAGAAAGCATCAGCTTTTGCTAAAAACACGCAGATAAACAGCTTCACTACATACCTTGGCCTGTGTAATACAGTGTCCTTCAAAGCAACAAGGCCCAAAGATCACCCACCAAATGCAATGAGCTAAGAGCAGTTGTGAAATTGGCTTTCTCCTTGGAGGACACCAGACAGCAAAACTTCTATGGGGCCAAAGTAGAGCTCCTCAGAGAGGGAGAGAACCCAAGGAAAGGCGATATACCAGTCAGCATCACTTCGACACTGCACGAGAGACAAGGAACAAATCATTGTACACAGACACAAAGGTCCACTGAAAAGGAATGTCTGACAAGGCTTGTCCCACAGCTGTATGCAGTGTTCAATTCACAGATTTAGCAATAGAAAATTTTCCTAGCCTAAGGCAGCTGAGCTTGTCAAACTACAATACACATTTCTCAGATTCCTTACCACAGCATTTAGAATGGGAAATCCTGCATAATTTTTCTAAAAAATTAACTTCACTATTGACTAAACAGGAAAAAAAGAAGGGAAAACACAGAAGGGTTTACAGTTTCCTAAGTCCCAAGAGCCAGGTGTTGCATCAGAGACTTTCAAAGCAACAGCCATGTTGAAGCTTAAGAAGGAAAAGGATGCAGGCAAATAGCTGTAGCACAGAACTGTGCTAATACAGCCAAACACTGGGCTTGGGGAAGATCTGCTGCTTTGCTACCTGCCTTCACAGGGGTCTCAAACCACATCCCCGACATGCACCGTGACTGTGCTCCACGCTTGCAGCCAATACTCACATTCCATTTGTTTGAAAGCCAAGGTAGGAGAGCTCTTCCCCACCCTACAAGCAGATAGCATTTCAGCCACAGTAAGTCATCACAATACACAAAACCTGGCCTAATCTCTGCTCCACTGCATGACTAGCAATGATTTTAAAGATTATTTGATTTTTTTAAAAGCACCTTTTTGCTCCAGCAAAATCAAGTTTTGCAGAGCTGCAATACTGTCTCATGATGGAGGAGCAGCAACAGGAACCTCACTCTGGCAGCAGCAAGAGTCAATGCACACCATGCTAGAGCCTGCGTGCTTTGGCAATGCACACAACTCCCTGCGCACACTCAGCGGGCGGCAGCACGCATTGCGGAACATAGAAGGGGCACCGCCATTTGCCTGCAAGCCTTCTTCAACAGGTTGCGTCCATTGTGGAAGATGCACAGAAGCAACCTTCGCTGGAGATAAGTTCTGGGGCAGGAAGAGGGCTTCCCTACCCCACCATCGGCATGTCGTTGATGCAATGCCCAGTTTTGAATACAGCCTTTAATCTGTATGGCAGCGCAAGACTTAGGCAAATATTTACAAAGCGCTCGCTGCCACAGGTTAGTGCCGGCAATGCAAATATCTAGTACTTTTTTTATATTATTTTACTGTTTTAGACTGTTTGGTCTGTGAAACTCATGCAGTTTTCAGAGTAATCTTCAGACTGTATCCAGTAACATTGGATTTTGCTGTGTTGGAGAAATACCATTATTCCTTCTAGCCGCGACAGGAACAACTCAAACTGCTGAAAGAAGCGCTCCTCAGGAAATCGCAGCTCAGCTCCTAACAGAAGCAGGGGCAGATGGTGCATGCTCTTTGACTCTTGCTGGGACCATTTGGATCTGGCAAGGGAAGACCTGAAATGTGCTCCTTAGACAGGCATACGGGCTTCGAGGGAAGAAATACAAATAACTCTTAGCTCCTGCTTCAGCCATGAGACCATCCATTAAGCACGGAATGGCTAGTATCAAACCATCAGTTAATACCAAACCATCCCCCAGCATGACAGGTACCATCATATCCCACACCCAACTGCAGTCCTCCAAAACACATTTGCAGCACGTCACTGTCAAGGAGAGTGCAAGGCATTTGCAGCAAATATAAGCAGCATTTACCATGAAATATACAGGGAGCACAGCTTTATCATACTGGAAATCTCTAGAAAGATACCACTGCTCAGATTCCCTGCTGAAATATTGTGCCAGGCGCTCACACGGCAGCCCCAAAATTGAACACGCTGCTACACAGCGCTGCTTGTTCTGTGTATAAATAGGGATCATGGCTGCTGGCACAAAGCATGACTCCGCTCAGTTTTAGTTTCTTCTAATTCAACACAGGATGCTCAGTGAGTTCAAGCTTTCACACACTACGAGATCTCAATGTTTCACTTAAAATTGTACTTGCAAGTGGCTTAACTCCTACCGTAACACAGAAATTCAAGGCAGTGTTCCTATGCATTTTAAGATTTCGCAAAATATGCCAGAGAAATCTGCAAGATTTAACAAACCCAAACATAACAATTGAGTGAAGTAGGACACTCTGTTCTGAAAACTGAACTGTATCATCCATCACAATATATGTAATTTATATACTGCTTATACAGTGTAACTAGTTATTAAAATATTAGTGATTATCCATGCAATTTGTTGTGTCTTTCCCCTTCATCAGAGTGAAGCCAAAATAACTTCAATTACACAGATTAGTCTCTCATTCTCGGGCTCTAAAAGTCTTTGCCATGTCATGTTGGGCTACACAGCGCATGGGAATGCTGTCAGAAGTGGTTTAGTAAGCTTTTTTTCAAAGCCACAAACACTTTAATGGCATAAAATTAAGATAATACCTTTTTTAATCTAAAATTTTACAGCGAAGTTGCTCAGAATGAGGTTCTGTTCCACATAAAATTATCAGTCTCCACTGCACAGATAATTTTTGACAGCAATCGTTAATGCAACACAAAAATAGCGTAAGCAACAGTGCTGCCTTCTCTAGTAATCCTCTCTTCCTCCTCAGGCATATAGTCTTTTTTCTTTCTCCCTACGATGCAGCTGGGAGCTGTTCTCAACAAGAATCCCAGGTCCTACCAAGCTACAAAGTGCCAAGGAAACCTGTGCAATAACAAAATAGAATGTCTTGAATAACCCTAACCTGCCTAGAGGTCATGCAAAGCACAGAAGGAAGAAAAACAATGAAAAAATGTATCTGAACTAGAGAAAGAAGGTGGACAGACTCTTGCCAGCCAATTACAGCTGTAGTGTTACTCTAGAGCCACCAGAAGGAGGTTGTTCCGCTGGCTAACACTGGTAATCACATCTGAAAGCATCTCCACCAGCATTTCTGCTTGTCTTAATAAAGAAACCAAAATGTCACAAAAGCAATTAAATGCAACGTCACCTCACTTGGAATACAACTTCTTGAGCGAGGGAAGGTCTCCGCGCAGATCAGGACAGCAGGACCAGCAGCAGGACACGCGGGAAGCCCATCTCCTTTGGCATTGGCGTTTCACCGTCACCAATGGCATTGACACAAAGCGAACGAACCACGCGATCTGAAATCTGAGCTTGTTTGTCACGTTTCCAAATATATGGCTATCTCTTTCTCAAGATTTTTTAAATGCAGAGGGATTGACCTTGGTGTGGGGCTTTGCTCAGTGCCATGATGAGCGGCTACAGTCTCTCCCCTGTGCTACAAATGTCCTTGTATTAACATCCCAGTTAAAAAAATACAACCCTATAAAACTCAAGCGCATTGAGAGATTCACAATCAAAGCAAAACTCAGGGCTTTGTCTCTTTTTTGGAGTTTAGTTTAAATAAATTAAGATATGAGGTAATTCCAATGGGCTTGAGATCCACAATGCAACCTGATACTAAAAATATTTATAGCATGCAAACAAAGATAATTTCTGATCATCTACTAGAGTAAGCTCTTATATCCGCCTCTTTGGTATCATGCTTTTTAAGGGAATACCGAGAAAAAACCCCACAGATTTAAATTATTTAAAATCTTCATTGTATAGTTACAACTAAGCCTGTAACATAATACCTCATGCTGAAAACATCCTTGCATCAGGCAGGACCCCCTCAAATCAAGCCATCGAAACTAATTTCACTGATGACGCCATTTTCTTATTTCTTTTGCTGCCATTTTAGCATTGTGGTTACTCCAGATTTTTCTTGAGAAGTAGCTGCGCATTCTTCCCCCTCTACAGAAAACCATGCTCAAATAACGCAGTGACAAATAAAACCTGTACGTTGAATTTCTGCCCATGTCACGTCCTTGCATGGCAGGGGCAGGGACAAGCACAGTTGCCATTGCAGACCACACCTCAATTTACTGTACTGAGAGCTGGCAAGGAGTCTCCCGAGATGGTGTAAGCAGAGAAACCAGCCACTGGAAATCTGTCAGCACCGCATGAAAAATTGATAAAGCCAAGGAAAGAGGAGTGTCCATCCCTGTTACAGGAGGATAGGCTTCTCTCTAAATACCCCAGAAAATACTAGCTAACAAGGGTGTAGTTTGAAAAGGAAAGAAAAAGGCAGAAAGGAGGCATACTGACAAGCTTGCAGTGCCTGTCACTGGACTAATTATACATTAGCATCAACGTATAAGCAGATAAAATAACCCACTTAACCTGGCAGCAGAAAATTAATTTCTCAGGATATACTGTTCACATCCGAAAACCAAACTGCCATCCCTATCAGTCGATGAAGTATTTCCCAGCTTGAAATGGCACATTTCTTATGGAACGCCAGCAAAAAGGGATAAAATAAATAAATAAGCAAACCAGCTAGTCATTAACACCCAGTCTCCTCCAACCCACTTCTGCAAATTTTAGTGCAACCCCACAATCTCCCCCCACCCTGTAAGTGCTCTGTCCTTCTGGCTGTCTGGTTGGGAGCACATAGCCTTGCTGCTTGTGAGAAACAGGGGTGTTCGCAGGTTTTTTTGGAATGAAAGCACATTATTGGTATTTGCACATCTCTTCCTTCACAATTTCAGATATAGAAACACCGTTATAACCTTCAACTGTATGAAAAAAATAGTAATAAAAAACTGATTCTCTTTACCTCCTCTGGATGCAAGTAAGAAGACTGGCAGCACTGAGCCTGACACTCTCCCTGTTCTCGGGCTGACTCAAGCTGAGGGATTTCTGCTGCCATGCCCCATCCCACCGCAGAAAGTCCAGGTACCACCTTCCTGAA
Organism: Phalacrocorax carbo; assembly: GCF_963921805.1. Lineage (NCBI taxonomy): Eukaryota > Metazoa > Chordata > Aves > Suliformes > Phalacrocoracidae > Phalacrocorax > Phalacrocorax carbo. Next base: position 24,970,890 of record NC_087520.1, read on the forward strand.
CGTTCCTTGGGAGCACTAGTTATCCTTCTGCTTCGGTTAAAAAAAACAGCCAAGCAAAAAATCTTCCAGCCTCCATCTGTATTTCAGACACAAAGTGATGCATGCAGCAAACACTTACTGCCTCGAAGGGACAACGCCTGCTTCAGAGACATCAAAATCCTGTCAGCACTGTAAATGCGATAACCAAGTCAAACCAGGATGCAAATCCCAGCATAGGTGGCTTTCGTTAGTGCTGCACCTCCACAATGGGGGTTCCTGTAACATTTCTGTGGCAATTTGAGATCTCCCAGAAAAACATACATCGAGAAAGAAAACCTTTCCAAAGTTAAATCTACTTTATTTTGCTGCTAGTGGCTGGTTAACGCTACAAAGAAAGGGCCAAGATTACATGCATTTTAGTGTGAAGGGTACAAGTTGTTTTTTGTTTTTGTTTTTTAAATACACACTGGAATTTCAAGAAAAATGAGCAAATTTGAAGTTCAGCCCTCCTAAGTAACATGAGATGATTTGGCAAAATCCACCTGAGTTAGAAAAATAAGCCCAAATCAGCCAGCCCGTTCTTCCTAAATATTTGTAAATAAATCATAGCTACTTTGTTCACCTAATAGGTATTTTCAACATGGCAGTGTCTCTCTTGGAATAAATATTTATATTTTACTGACAGTGAAAGCAAGGAATTTGAAGGAGTTCATATGTGTCATGATACCTTTAAATCCTCAATTTAAACATACCGTGGTCTTTAGAAATGGTGTTTCTTTACTACATTACGTTTCACAAAGTTAGTTATTTAAATTAGCTAGGAATTAATTACAGATCATGAAAATAAAGTCAGAAGTGTAGAATATGCCTGCTACATTATACAATTAAAATGTTAGACATTCTAAAGCTCAGAGAAAAGCAGAGAGAAATTCTCTGCTGCAACAAATGATGTATTGCAATAAACACTTGATTCTTTCTCAGCTTATTTCTCCTATTGTGTCATAAACCTAAGGTTTAAACTTTCTAGACTTGGGGCACGAGAGACCGATGTGCTGAGGATACACCGGAGACAAAAGGTTTCCATTTTTCTCCTCCGGCTGTACTCCACCCTTGCTAAGGAACTCTCTAGCAGTGCGTGCCTTTATTTGCGCGTTCTGTTAATAAGACACACAAGCTCTCGGACTTTAATGTAAATGAAATGCCAACTCCAGATGATGCCAACAGATCTCACGGAAATCCCTGATATAAGAGACCTACAGCTAATTATTAATTACAGTGGCTCAGTCATTTTTCCACACATTAATTTATGGAGCTTAGTTGAACTCTGCCTCCCACTCACTTCAGACAAAGGAAAATAATTTGCCACACTGTACCAACTGCAAGAATAATTGAGCCGTCTCCCATAAGGGGTCAGTGGAGGTGGCTTCCTCCATCTTTATATACATGAAAACCACACGTTTCATTGTCTTTTACTTGTTTCCTTGCTAGGCTGCTTTTGTGGCAAGACACCCACACTCCCCACACCCCACACCCCCACTTAGCACAGGTAATCTTGTTTCAATGAGGCAACTTTTTGGCCATGCTATGCTACTGCTCCTGTGTCTCCCCTCTGAGCAGTTCAGACATTTCTCAGCTGACAATAGGAAGCGTGCAGAAGATGGCATATAGGCACCTTAATACTGGCGGAGGGAACCCCGAAGCAGGCAAGTAATCCCCTGCTGCAAGAGCCCAGGCGCTGTCCCGGCACAGCACATTTCAGTAACCTCCTTTTCTCCATGTAGAGAAATAGAATTAAAAGGAAAGTAGAAAAAGCAACCCACCCTATACTTTTGTCCCCATACCAAAGGCAGGCAGAGCTTCCTGTTTGCATGCAGCCTCCAAGTCCCTAGATCTGAGAGTATTAAATCAGCTGCCACCCACCCAGCTAGTCACGGCCACCACATTTATATAAATGTTAATTCCCTGACTGCTTCCCCGTACTATGATTTTACTGGCTTAACCCCTTTCATAATGTACCCTATTCACTTGAAAGAGAGGTGGGGTCTAAGCTGCAAACTCCAGTTGACTAATATACTTCACCACCTCATTTAAGAAACAAAAAAAAAGGCAAATCTCCAAGTGTCTTTGTTTACTTTGGGAAAGTAGAAATATTTATCTCATTTTGAGTTTCATCCCACATTTTAAATCCTTACTTCAAAATGAAATTAAAGAAAGTTTAGTGTGTCTTCTAAATAAATCATAAGTGCATCTGTAGGAAACAGAGTGGACCAATACCTTTGCACCACAATGAAAACTAAGAAAAATCACATAATCGAGTAGCACCTTTATTTTTTGTTTAAAACACTGCCGTAGACATTTCATAGCCTAGGGAAGAGAAAACAGGAATAAAGGCATTCAGAAAGTTAGGCTACTATATTTCTGCTTAAATGAAAGGCAAAGTCAGCAATGTCAAGTGGGTCTTTAAAAAGGCAACATGACTGAAACCCAAAGCAGACACCGGACTGCCCCACCCAACAGCTGCTCTAGCAAAGAATATTAGCAGGTAATAGCACAGACCTGAAGGTTTCTTTTCTGTGAGCAAAGGATGATTTCTCCAAAACTACCCACCTGTTCTCTTTAATTACTCACCTACAGATTTCAAACAACCTGCAGCAACAGCACAAAGAAAAACTGCCACAGAAGACACCTGAAGGAAAACTCGCTCTTACCAAAGCATGCTTTTTACCTTCATTTTATATATTTTTAAAATATACACATTCCTACCTGTAGATCTCAGTACTGAGGAGTTACAAACCTGTTAAAGCTGGCTGTAACTGCCACACTTGAGTTGCCTGCTATTTAGGCTTACACAGCAATATCATTCTGTATTAACACTCAAGTTTTCTCATCTTTAAAAAAAAAAAAATATAAATCAAACCTGCAAGTCCTGAAATGGCTGAGACAGTCAAGAGTCCAGCAAGACAATAAGAAAGCAGCTGCTTTCCACGGCTGAACACCACTGTGTGTAAAGCATCTATATTTTTTTTTCCAGTGGTGCTTTATTCAAATTCTAGGGAAAGCATCAGTCTGAAACCAGTAACTGATGGGAGTAACAGTTTATGGGTTACAGAAGGATATTTTATTGTTAACGGACTGTACCATGTGAGGTTTAGGTGGGGGTGAGGCAGCAGGCAGGCAAGAGGAAAGAGAGATGCTACTGGTTTTTTCTTTCCCTGAGCCACTGCAATTACTCTGATGTGAATTTTTGATGACTTCCGACATATTGCATGGTTAATAATCATTTCAGCTGTCATGTTTGGTTAATGTGGAAAATGCATTTGCTGCATTGTGATGCAGCACTCCAGCCACAGACTGTAACACCAGTTGTGAAGCTATTCCCTTAACTGAGCTGCATGAATTTGCACATACCATGAGGCTGAAATAAATGGTACTTTGATTTTTATACAGCAACAGAAAGCTCCTGCCATTTTAGACCCACAGAGCCGTTGGAACAACTTGTACAGGCAGATAATTTTACTGCCTATTAATTGGTGTCAATGTTCTTTAAAGGAGAGCTTTGATTCTCCATTGTTTTGCGAGGTTTGGTTATTTAGCAGTTAAAAGACTTGGATACTATTTACATTGCTCTTTTTTGTGGCTTTGAACAGGTCACTTAATTGTAAGCATATATCCCTCAGTGAAACTGTCTGCACTACAGAAATGCAGCCCTGTTACTAATAAAGGCGTAGCCTACTACTTCTACTACTTCTTCCTCCATGTGATACTTAGAGATGTTGTTTTATATATAACACTGTCTTACAACGATTGCACGAGGGGTGAAAATATGCTGCTTACAAATAAAGAGGATTTTATTTGCAAAGTACTTCACCTACACTTTAAGCATCAAACAAAATTACAAGGTTACATAAAATATTAACATGTGCCTTTCATTGTCACCAATAGAAAAACAACGCTGCAAGCAATCGTGCAATTACAAGATAGGATGTAAAACAGCAGAGATGAAACCATGCTAAGAGCCAGTCACCCGATGATTAAAGTCAGGCCAGTATATTCCAGCAGTCAGGTGATGGTGCCATCATTACAGTGCAGAAAGCCAGAGAAAAATCGAGAAACGGACCACCCCCATCTTAAAGAAAAAAATTAGAAGCACCAAAGAAATAAGGAACGCGTTTGCTAATACGCAAAATGTACCAGCACGAAGTTTCACAAAACGTGAGCGTAACACTACCAGGTGGTTAATTCCACAGGTCCCAAGTGCACATTTAAACCACGGTGCCAATACAGCTTCTGTCCATCTGCAAACTGCTGGTGACACTCCCAAATTCAAAGTTGTTTCTTTCTAAATCCCAGAACAACAGCCTTGCTGCAACAGTACTGCATTTCACAATTCAATAAATCTGCTTAACGAATGCACACCTTGTATTTGCAAACTGACATAGACAAAAAAAAAAATCCAGTCTTGGAATGTCTATGTTTAATTTAATCAAGTACAGAAAGCTATCAGGAGAGCATTTTACTGTGCATTAACATTGACGTATCTGCAGAATCACCACCAATATCACCAATTCATTATTTCCACTTCTGTTTTAATTAAACCGACACTGCAGGGGTATCAGCTGGACACGAACTACCAGTAAAAATGGTGGAGGATATTTTATGTAGAGAAAGAACCGAGTGTCTGAATTGACATAGTACTCTCTGGTTTGGGAGCAATTCCCATTAACAGCATTACATCTGTAGAAGGTGCTCTCTGACTCAGGCTTACCTACCCCAAAGGCATCACTGGGCATCTTGCACAATTCAGAACTTCACAAGTGGCAGAGTTGTCTCTTAAATACAGTGTATTTTGGCTTTGAAACTAGCAAACTTGATCCTAAAGGTGATTTTCATCAAACCACTGCAAGGAGCAAACCCTCCCTGCTTGTGACCAAACACTGTACTGAATACCTGATTCCTCGTACCAGGAGTCTCGTGAGTGAAGACAAGTCCAAACCCACCAATGTTCTTGGAGGAAAACCACAGTCAGTTGCACTGCAAGGAAAACCACTGATCACAACCAGCTACACCCAAGAGTGAACACAAAGTCTCTTTCAGGAAAGGAAGGGTATGTGTTTGCAGTAATAATTTAACTCTGGCATTTCTTCTGCATTTCTGAGTATTCATGCCTGGCAGCATCCCTGCAGCCATGCTCACATTGGTAACTTGCCGCTCACCTCACACACACACTGCTGCATTTTTGGATGGCTTCTCCCCCCTGCTTGCCTCTAGTTTGCATAACCCACTAATGCTGCAGAGCTCGGAGCACAGAGGATACACACAGCTTTTGCTTTCTAGCCAAACCTTAAAACAGGTAAAGACACCTGAAGAAATGGTCGGCTCTTTGGGACAAGCTGTAGCCTCGTCAGGGATTTCAGGAGCATAATGATCTGTCTGGATCTGCTAGGCGCAGCTTTAAAGATGCTGCTTTTATCAGCAGACGTTCTGTTATTTTCTGGACATGTAATGCTACTGCAGAAGCTACTCCCAGCTGCAGAACTACGTATTATAGTTCAGAGTTTACATATAAATTTTTTTTTGTTTTACATATTGCATTGCCAGTTCACGATGTTGCAGGGAAAGCTTTCCCATTGTGGCTCAGCATAGCACTGTCTCCCCCTTACCTATGGATTTCTTCAAGCAACAACTTTGAGGGATACGAACAGAAACTACTCACCCCAAATGGCTGTTAATGTAAACAAATCTGAGTGGTAACCCAGCTAAGATGTCGGAACTGCTATCTGTTTCACTGGCAATCAATTTAATGGGGTGTTCAGTCAGCTCACGCGTCAATCACTTCTGCACTCAAACATGCTGTGGGAGGAGAAGGAAGAAAACTACTGTTCAGGGCTGCTGGGCCACCGCTAAGGAAGACTGTAGAAGTTCTCATTCCACGTAGAAAGCATCATATCCCTAAGAAAATGATGATGCAAGGATCATGCAGAAGCCATCAGAATATTTATCTTCCTCTGTGTCAGGATTGCTCCCCCTCTCTCCATCTCTTGGTGTCCACAATGACCTCCTTCCCTCTTAGGTACAGCTGCCTCTCTGGAGCAAAGAAGATCCCTTCAGCATAACTACAAAAATCAAAGATGCAATCACCCCTAACTTAAGTGCAAGAAAAATCCATAAAATGTGCTAGTCTACAATCACTGTAATCTCTTCTCCCTTCCCCGCCCCCCAGTCTTGCACTGGGCAGGGGTAAGGGGAAGAATATGAACAGCATCCCTGGATCTGCTCCTGTATTAGCTCCTTTTTGAAGTCCTACAGTTGTGACACCTGCTATCATCAGCAAGCATTAGCCAGCAAAAGTAAGACACATCGCTGGCAGCGAGTTAATGCAGCAATGGGTAACTCCCAAAAAATCTTTTCTTCTCAGCTTAATCCAACACTGTAGCAGCAAATACTGCACTGTCATACTGGGTCTGGAGAATGCCTTAAAGCATTAGCTCCCTTCCTCTCTGCAAGGCTGGCAGAGTGATTATCCAACATTAATGGCACGCTAGGTCTCTTCAGAAGGAGGGCTGTCATGCCCAGCACGCTGCCTCTGTTGTCAGCTCTGCACACTCATCCTCTCCCTTCAGAGGGATGCAGAAAGGGAAGCCGGAGGGTTCAGGAGTCTGATTCAAGCAGGTTGTGGTGAACACTTCCACATTCATACAGTTATATTCACATGCAAACAGTGCAGAGCAAAAACTCAGTGGGCTGGGTGCATTACTATGCTACTGCCCTATGTGGCAGGGAATTTGCTCTTTGTGGCAAAAGGCTAACCTTCATGGACCAAGAGAATGTGAGTTACCCAGAGTCAAAGCAAAAACTAGAGCTGGGAAATGACCAGCTCCAGTAATATCTAGCACCGTCATCACTGAAAGACATCCTCTTACTGGGAAAAAAACAACTCAGACTAGGAGCCACTGGCTTATTACAGAGCTCAAAGGAGACCTGCGTTTCAACACAGCTTTCTGGGGCTAAATTTGCCCCAAACAAGAGGCAGAATGTAAATGCCCAGAATGGAAGACACCCCTGACAGCATTGATTGAGAAGCACTGCTTTCTGTGATCGGGGGAGAAACAGAAATCCTGTAAAATTAAAAGAGCGATGGTCCCAAGCAGGGGAGAGGCAAGGGAAGCTGAGCCAAGCAGAAGGAATTAGCACCAACACTGGCAGTGCTGTTCCTGCCATCCACACCCCAGACCCCACACCCCAATTAACAGTATCATTTGTCAGGATGAATAGGAAACTTGCACTCAATTCAGCAATTTGACAGGGTGTCACTGAACTACCTCATGTCCATATTTATCCAAGAGGTGAGAGCAGGAACCAGTTTTAATTAGAGCTTTTTAAACAAAGAACCAAGGGTATTACCCGTGCTCTCACCATCAAGCGATAATTGAGATGTAATCGTTTAAACAAAGCACAAGTGTCCATTTACCCAAAGCCATTGTTAAATATCTACTAGAAGATTATTTCTGAAATTGTAGTGTGCCATGAATATGCAAACCACTTTCCATCTTTAGCATTAAAAAGAATAATCACCTTAAAAAACAAACAAACAAACAAAAAAAACCACACCAAAAAACCACACCAACAAAACAACACCCACCACACAACTGGAAGCCAAACAGCTATTTTGCAGCAGAATTTGAGGAACATTTTAAACATGCAAATGCTAATTTAAAGGGGGGGGGGGGAAGAAGTGATGGCTCCACTTCTGGGCCATTAAACTCTGCCTGGAAAGCCCTCTTTTGTACAGCATTAGTGTGTGCTCTAAGTCTGTAATTATGCAGAGAACATGTTAATTTTTAATTCAGAATGCTAACCCCTTTTTTCATATACAAGCCCTGAATGTCAATTCTATGTTGGAACGCAACTCCATAGCAAAACAGCTCCTTTATAAAGCTGTTGTCTCAGCAGCATGGCAGGCAAAATCCTCTCAGCCCCACAGCCTATTAAACCGGAACTGTATAGTCACTGATATTCACACCTTCATTGCAGCATTCTTCTGTCTAGCTACTGAATTTCTTAACACAGTTTCACAAGAAGCTGAATTCACACATCCCTCACGTTCCCAAACACAGGGAAGGTAGGACAAGGAAGTTAACCTAATGCTGCCTAGAGGCCCACACCAAGCTAATGCCCATCAAACACTAAGCCCATCTTTCATCTCTTCTGACTCCTACTGATGCCTACAACCCAGGTCCCTCTGTGACTTAAGAGCACACTTTGACACAGTCCGGAAATGAATTAACTCTGGCAGAAGCCACAAAGCATCAGCTAGTAGCAATCATGATACTTCTACAATGATTAACCAGAAAGCAATTATCAGTGCTCCTGCTTCTCACAAAGTGTCTCCAAATTCTCCATCACACAAAGCTCAAAAGGCACCACACAAGCATGCACACTCACACATACAAAAGTGGAAACAATTCTATGCTTTTACCTTTGTTTCTTCAGGGTTATATTATCAATTGCAAATGTTCTGAGAAAAGAAAGCTCTGCCGTCCCCCCTGCATTACAGCAATTCTATATGGACTTGCATCAGTGGAAGAAGAGTGACATATGCAGAATCAAGCCCATATCCTTAACTTCCACAGCAGTTCAACCCATGCAGCCACAGAAACCTGCCAGCAGTTTCAGAACCATCCCTTCCCAGGTTACATCATATAGCAAAAGCTGTTTCCAGCCCAGGGCCTGAATGGACACGTACACATACGAAGCTGTGGCTCCCAGACTGCTCACCAACAGTGGACAGACGAAGATAGATGTATTCAACTCTTAATATGACAAGCACTGCCCAGAGGGTGTCCCCAGCCTCCCTCTGAAAGGCAGGCAGATGGGGGTCGCCCTGCAAATTGGATGCAACCTGTGGGCCTCCAGCAGCATTCCAACAACTGGCTCAGCTTTCCACCAAAGGAATCCAGACGGCTCCCAGTATTAAAGCAAAAGGAGCAAAGAGGCAACAAATGCTAGTGATGGACCTAAGACCACCTGCTGAATCCTAAGATGCACATGGAAGTTTGCTTGGGGTGGGATGCCATGCAGTTCCATAATTAACAGCAAAGAGGCAGGGTGAAGACAGCATTTTAGGTTTTCCTTAGCAAAGAAACGAAATTTGTGCTTTTCCTTTCATTACAGCTGCTAGCTCTGAAGTGGCACTAGAACCCCTGGCCTGCATGGGAAATGAACACCCACAAGCATGATGGTTAAAATCGACCACAGCGGTGCACGCCTGCTTTGTCAAGCCATCCTTGTATTTTTCATAGGGAAAGTACAACTGAAATCAATATTGGCATCTCAGCGGGCTTAATTAGAAGTCAGGTCTACTCTATTCAGGTCTTTATGTTGTGCTTATTGCATTAATATCCAAGTGCCTTCCAGTCCTGCATTAAGTGACATGACTAACATCTGTCACATGGTGTTTGTTCTCTTCTCCCTTTCCTGGGGGAGTAAAAACACAGCATTCAAGGGGATCACAGAGCAGCCAACAACTGGGAAGAGAGATTCCTCCAACCCTGGCTTGGCCTCCTCACACTGAGCACACACTGGCTGTGCCTGCCTGGTTGATGGTGTAATATTATCACCACCACCATAATGATTCAGAAGCTGTACATATTAAAAGATGGATTAGCACCGAGTGACAGAATTGGAAGACAAACAAAAATTGTCCTTTGCGGACCAAATCAAGTCATTTGGAGAGTTTTATCACTTAATTTCTCTGCCTCACTCTCTTTGCCTTGTCATCTTACATTAGACAATACTGAAGATATAACTTCCAGCAGAGGAAATAAGAGTGTTCATCTCCTGAGTTTGACTAAAAGGAAGTCAGAGGGATGAACAGTTTATCCTGCCCTTAAATCCCTTCCAAAACACATCACATTTTAAAGCTACAGAGGTTTCACCTGGAATATCAGAACTAGAACACTGAAGTCAGTGATTTTATTTCTTTTGTGCTCACATGCCTTTCACCTTTCCCAATGATCCTCCATCTGTACATCTCTAACCTTTTTATGTGGGAAAGTAGTTACATCACCTTGCTTCTGAGTTATCACCCAGTAATTCTTTGCAAAGACAGTGGCAAGCATTGAGATGGCTGGAGAGTGGGAAGAGCAAGAAGGGAAAGAACAGGGAAGGATCAAATCTCAGAGCTCAATCAAGATGATGAAGGATTGTCAATGCTACGTGTCTTAAAGTCAGCTAGCTGTGATTAGGCAGACACTTCTGGTAGAAGGAGATGTCTGGAGAAAGGTCAAACTCAAGAACAAACTTGGTATAGAGAGTTGGAAACAATGGGCTGCAGTGGAGGAGACCGTCACCACCACCTTCTCCCCATTTGCCCATCCAAACCCTCCAAAAATGAAGGTAACAGAAACCCACTGAAAACTGCGTTACAGACTGTCAGATTAGAAGAGAAGCAAGGACTCATCCAAGGCGAGGGAGGGGAATATGGACAGCTTTCATCTAATGCAATGTGCATAGCCATACAAAACAGGGATTAGTCTTTCACAAAAAAAGAACAACCTTTTCAAGTGTATAGATAAAGATACTCGCAGGAAGGGACAGGGGCTGACTCAGAAAACTATTAAAAGGACAAAGTGACATTCAAATAGAGGTCACTAGTTCAAATATGAACTAGATCAGTAGTGGCCAAAACTAAAGCATCTAAAGACTGATTAGCGGTTTAGACAAAAAACATGTTATTAATCTTCCTTCAGTTCCTGCTACACAAGTGCCTGCATTGCAAGTTCACTGCAGAAAGTAACACAGAACATGCTTTCTCTCCCAGCCCCGCCAGAACAGCCAGGGCTTCAGTGGATACCTAGAGACCAAGTGCCCATCCCCACAATCACTGTAGACACGTGAAGACTGCACTGCTCCATTTCCTCAAAAAAGCACACTAAGGTAGAGTCACAACTAGAAGAAATAATGTGCTAAACTGTTTGCATCTGGATGCATATAATCAGCTACTGCACTTAAAGATATCCCCTTAACATCTATAAGCAAGCATAAAGATCACATTGCAGGTTGAGGGGATTATTTTGTCAGTGACTTTTCCTGTAAAATTACTTTGATTCATTAACTTCATATAACTTACATGTTAATGAAAAATAGACCCACGAAATACCATTTATTCTTTTCCCCAACACTGATCAGAAGAGGCTCTAGTTATCACTAGAGATCTTGCAGCACTGGGGGCTCAGGCATGCACATTATGAGATGCCTTACTACAGAAGATCCTTCCAGAAGATGTCCAAAGAGGGCAGACAGGATTCCAAAACATACATTTCATAATCAAAAGTAGTAAACACACAATGTTTAGCACACAGGAGGTATATCCAGCAATGCAGCTGCTTTAACTTTGGTCATCAAGCAAAACTTGGGTGTCTCTCGTCTGTCTTCACAGGGAATTGTAGCTCCACTGCGGTACCATGCTATATAATATAGACACACCCAGTGAAGCAATTTCCTTGCCACCATTATTGGGCGCAACAACACAGGCTACAGATGTATTTACTTGGAATTTGGGTCAAACCACTCTCTGTATACTATTGATTAAGCAAACACTCCCTTGTAGACCAGCAGTTTCAGTAGCATGGTGATAATAAAACATCAATGCGTATTTTTGTATTAAAAAATTAGTTGCTAAATTATAGCGTAACATATTATTCACATACTATTACTGAGCTAGGGTCTTGCAAGCAACGTTAACTCCTGTGTATACTTATTGGAAGTAAGGACATGCTGGAGGCAAAGAATACTTTATTTCCTTTTTAAAGAAAACTTTACTAATATTTGTTCCAAACAAGATCTTCCAGCTGCTGAAGTTTACTACTACCCAAAATGCATTTTCCCTAGGGTCCTCCAATATCAGCAAGGGCCTTTCTTGCAAGTCCATGTGTTCTTTCAACAGATTCTCTTCGCTATCTAATTTGAGAGCCTTAGGTGTTAAGAGTTTGAGGAATGCAATCAAATCCTGCCCCTTCCAAGGCTACTGGGACACCTATTAATCCTGTTGCAATTGCTACTATCTAAAAAAGCGGAACAGGGCAACTTAAACTGGCATTGCAATTCTTTAAAGCCTTTAGTTATTAACACAGTATAAATTAAATTGCTATATGCTAATGTCCTTTCTTTTCTACCTTTTAAAGCTAAACTCTGAGTCAGGTAAGCAGGGACCACGCCATACAAGAGCCCATGGAAAGTGAATATGGATGCTTAAAAATTGTGTTGTACTCCACACAAAGATGAGCTGAAAATCCCAAGTAGCTTGTTAGGTTCTCTCATTCTCACTTAGTACAGAATACAAGAGACTAATTTCCAAAATGCTTCATCATCTATCACCCAAACTCAAAAATCTTTAAAAGTCACATAAAATTCCACAGACCAAGCACAGTATTTGAATGGATAAAAACTGCATATAAAAAAACAAACCTTAAATTTTTTTTCTCCAGCATCTTTTGTTTTGGAAAGACAGCTGAACAATGACAATGGCTGCCTTTGCACAGAACGATCAGATATGGCAGACTGCTGAAACAGGGGAATGGAGAAGGTCAGATGGGTGGGGAAAGAAACACTAAGCTCAAAATATTCTATGGCAGAAAAAAAAGTAATTTTTGACACAAATACCAGAACAAACTGCATTTGGGTAATTGTACCACTCACACTGGTATTTGCTTCAGAGATGGAGCAACTGCTGCTACTTCCCAGTGAGAGAAAACCACCTTTTTTTTTTTTTGGCAGAAGTATCATATTAATTTCTTTCAAAAAGGTAAACTAACAGGCAATAACCACCCTACCTTACAAAGTCATCTTATTTAATGGAAAGATGAAATGACGGGAAAGGGACTGCAGCAAGTCTTGGCTACAAGTCTGAGTGAGAAAGACTAAACAACACTCAGGACAGTAGGCAGAAGGCAAACTCTCCTTTTGTCAAGCGTTTCCCCTCACATTTGGTAGAGCAGGAGGCTGCTTCAGTCTCCCTTAATTTCCAGCACTTGTTTCTAGCTGCAATTAATTATTTGGGCTTTGCATAATTATTGTTCTTCATGGGGTTGTAACAAACAGCAATACTACCTGATGGAACCAGACAGCCAAAACAATGTCATTTTCCACCAGAAGCATGTTCATGTCACCACCCAAACCCGGAGACATGCATACACCAAAGCAAGCTTAGGCTTGCTTTTTGTTTTGTGAAAGTTTGTGTTTCTACAAAAGGGGGACAGAAGATGACAGAGAAGTGTCAGACAGAAAACTTTAGATGTACCTGGAGCACTGGATACCTATTCCAGAAAGCAATTAGAAAGGAAGGGCTTGCTCCTGTACAAGAATAGCATCAGGTCTTCCACACCTGTCTCTTCAAAGCCTGATGCATTCTTTCCTACAGCTGGAGAGCTGTCCAATTAGCAGCATGGCCCTGAGACTTGAGCAGAGGGGACCAAGTGGAACACGTACCATTAAACAGTACAGGGAAGCACCCCTGGGAACTGAGCACAGATTCTTGATGGTGCTGCAGGGAAGGGAGAGCAAGCCCTACCTCACAACCAAGAAGAATTACAACATGACAACAGGCATGTTTTTATGGGCAGTGCTACTACCATGCAACACACTTGTGAAGCAATACAAACAAAACTTGTCTCTAGAAGAAACACTAACTAGTTTTAGCCTAGTAAATTGAAGAGTCAGTAATATTACTCTGCAGCCCTAAATGTCTATCCACAGCTCAGCAAGGACTGGGCATCTCCAAGATAAAAGGTGGAAAATTTTAAGAGGCACAAACCTCAAAACATCAGGATACCTGCCAGCCTCCCTCTATCTTCATTTCAGTATGTAAAGGTTAACAAATACAAAAAACCAAGGAAACTCAAGACTTGCCTTTTTTTTCTTTTTTAAATCCAAACCACATTAGTACTTTTGGATAGCCAAATTATATTACGAAATACAGGATTTCAACATTCTGGCACCAAGCCATCATTTTAATGGACATTCAAACACCAAGGAAATGGTTGTGCATTAAGCCTACCAATAAGTCAACAATCAATACTTCAGTATTACAGTAAAAATACAATGCACCCTTTATAACTGCCTCTGGCCTCATCCGTCTTTGTCAAGCTCAGCTCCAAATAAAAAAAATAAATGAAGAAAAAAAAGTCTTGAAGCAAGAAATTAAGTACATATTATTCCACAGTCACCAAACATTTTTCTTAAAGTTTAAACCTAACTGGTCCTCTGGACTACACAGATTTTTATTTTTCAGCTGTGTGCCAACAGGGTGGAAGAGTCAGGGGTAAAAAGGACAAAAGTTCAGACATAAATTAGTCAAGCAGGTCAACAGGTAAGACCAGCAAAATAAACAAGCCTCAAACAGCTAAGCCCCAAGCAACTGCAAATTAGGAGCCTGGTTCCAACTTTATCTCCAAAAGGCATCTTGGTCAAAAGAAAACAAGAAAAGAATCACATCAAAGCATACTGACATTTGGGTTTTAATCCAATTCATAGATTTTAATTGCCTGCACAGCACCAGTCCTGTATGTCCCCTTTCAACGTATTCTATCAGTTCGATCAAACGAAGCCACAAGGCAAGCTCTGCAGAGTATGAGATTTGGACACCTTCTGGAAAGTGTGAGCATCAGGCAGTATTGCCCTGCAACAGAACAAATGCTTTAAATTCAGTTAACTTTGGTGTCCAATTCTGAGCCATGGCCATAATGCTGAGCCACTGTTGTATTTCTGAACAGCAGGGGAAAAAAAGCATGGTTTATGGACGCTTGGAGCAGCTGTGTACGACCACAGAAAGGGTTCAGGGTTAGCCTGTTTTTCAGGAAGAAATGGTGGCAGCCATTGATCCAATCCTGTGAAGCCTGAATGTAAAAACAGGAGGACAAAAACAATCAAATTGATCATTTTTATCTCTGCAGCCTAGTAAGCTCAGTACTGAAATGGAACTTCATCATGGAACGGTTAAGCCAGCATAATAGCTTGGGTAAACAAGCCAACCGGATTCTCCATTTTCTTCTCAGAGTCTGTAAATACACAGAGGGAAACAGAGAATGATTGTTTCAGAAATCCCTCCACAGTTCCCTTACATTTATTTGCTAAAACTGCCTCAAATCCCTGGGGTTTCAGTTATAAACAAGCACACAGCAAGGCTGGGAATTTGGAAAGACTTTTTGCTCCTCTTTTGAAGTCAGGGCATCTGCACCTTGAGGTTGAGCTCTGCAAAAGGACCCAACTCCGCAAGCCTAGCGGACAAGGAACAGGAACATACAAGTCCTCATAGACCAGAGTGGTTCATGGGTGCTTGGTCCAAGCTCAGCAGCTGGGTATGCATCCAGGTAGGCTAGGCCAGACCTCTGATCATTAGGGTTTGTTACTTCATCTCACTCTCTCTACAGTCAGGCACATCCTAAATAATCCATCTTGAGCACAAGTCACCACACTACAAAATGCTGCTGCTTTAAATTATTATATTGGGTAGCAGGTAGTAGCTGTATTGACTCAAGTCTTAGCCTATGACTCTAACCAAATGCCAGGTTAAAGGGTTGCATGGCCACAGTTCCAGCTCAGGACAGCAACTAATAGCAGTCTTAGCATAATTTCACCTCAGGGAAGCAGAAGATCTCCAGCCTGGACTAGTGATAGCTGCTGCAAGTGTCTTTACAATAAAAAGGTAGCTTCAGGAGAGCTGCTAGCAGATGAGTGTTCGCAGCACAGCTTCATTTCTGTTGAAGGTGGGGAAAGGAACTCTGCTGACACAGCCACTGTACCACGAGGGCAGCCGAAGGCTCTGCTTCTCAGACTGCCAAACCAGAAAACTACTGACGGAGAGAAACAACCTTATTTTTCATAAGGTCTGGTGTCTAGGGTAGGGAGGTAGAGTCCAGTTACATTCTGTTGAATACTGATCAGGACTGTGAACAATAAAGAGGCCTGAGGAAAGAATAAAAAGGAAAACATCCTTATAAGCTTCCACTACAGAATCTCAATCTTGTGAGAGCCGGTGGTAAATGCAACTTTCACATCTCAGGTGAAGAAACTGATGCATGGAAGAAGACATTTCTTGAACTCAAAGTCAAGCATGAAAATCATGACAAAATTTGGATCAAAATCCAGCTTTCCAAATTTCCTGTGCTGAAAAACAGCTGCCACAGAAGGCTGTTTTCTAAGTAAATATACCCATCATGGGGTGCCAGTCAGGCAAGGATCCAAAAATTCAAGGGTCAGGCACAATTCAATATTTTAATCAGTGCAATAAAACACTGCAGAAATATTTAAACTGGTGCTCCTGCTCCAAAATACTCTTGGAACGTATTTCAGCCACTTGCTTTCAAAGTTTATAGCAGACATCCCTTTCTTCCTTCTGTCTTGTGGAACCTGTAAGAAAAAACCCACCCATTCCCTGCTTGTCCACAGCACATCTGAGAGCAGTTTGCAGGTTTGTTTGGAAAGTGCTGCTTTCAGTCAGCAAGTATACATGGATAAATCTGAAGTCCTGAAAGCCTATATTCTTGGCTCTTTGAGGGCTTGTTCTAAACTCCCCCTAACAACAAAAAACCCACCCCCGAAACTCCAGAATACTCTCCATTTTCATACCTCATTTATAACCTCCGGCTTCAAAAGCTAAATGCTTGGGCTCTATTTTAGCTATTCTTACAACGTGTGCTATAAAATAACGCAATTTGTCATTAGACATTTCCAAACTATGGAGGATACATAATATTTGCTTAGATCTGAATATAAATCTCATTAAGTCAAAGCACAGTGACAAATGTATTTTGATATTCCATGTGCAGTTGACTCAGTTGTTTTAGCTTGACATAGAAAAAATATGATGCTAGTCATTAATATAAATTATGATTATGAGAGTGCAGGGCAACATTTTCCTATTAGTAGTCATTACCTGCGCTGCCCTGTCTAGCCCCTACTTTTAGACTATGCAACACTCAGTGAGATAGAAGCTATGCAGATGTACACTGCTAATACCCCACTTGGCCGCACACTTCAACAATTCAATCCATTGGATTGCATGTCTGCTGGATATTCCAGCTGAGATCTCCACAGTTACACTCAATACTGATTAGCAGAACCTGCTCCTACATCAGTGTCGTGGTTCAGCCGGCAGCTCAGCCCCACACAGTCACTCACTCACTCCCCCACCGGTGGAATGGGGGGGAGAATCAGAAGGGTAACGCTCGTGGGTTGGGATAAGAACAGTTTAATAATTAAAATTTAAAAAAAAAAAAACCAACACAAATACAATGGAAAGGGAAACCACTGAAAAAACCGCACGCGGCAACGACGACGCTCACCGCCCACCGACCCGATGCCGCGCCTCCCTGCCCTTAATATACTGGTCAGGTGTCACATGGTACGGAATGAACCTGCCATGGGCCAGTCAGGGTCAGCCGCCCCCACCATGGTCCTGCCCCTCCCAGCCCCCCACCATGCGGCAGAGCACAGGAAGCTGGAAAGGTCCCTGACAACCACAGTGAAGAGAATTAACCCCTTCTCAGCCAAAACCGGCACATTCGCCACCTCTTATTCCATACCATTTACACCATGCCCAGGTCCCATACCATCCAAGACAGCCTTACCAACCGCCACCCCTCCCCTTCCCATCCTTTAACATAATACACAGACATCATTCCCTTAGTCTATGGACCTTCCCTGTAAAATGTCGATAGAAATGTCCATTGAGTTCACCCAGTCCATGACTCTGGGCTCCATCTATCATATCGATCTTTCAGGGTGGGAGAGATGGTGTGTGTGGCGTTGGGTTGCTGCATACCGAGTCAGTCATCGTTCCATCACTGCTGCACTTTGCTTGCTTCACAGTTTATCTGCCATGGATTGGGAGGCTTGTACTCTGATATCATTGATACTACACAAAGGTGACACACAATATTAATAGCAGTTCGCATTGTGCTATTCAGTTCATTGACTGTTTTTGCCCAAAATGAAATTCCCTTGAGGCACACATCGGATTTCTCCATCCTCCCGCATCACCCACCAAGTGCACCCAGGTCCTTGAGCAAAAGCAATCCCACGAATGGGTTTGCCTTTGCCGGAGGCAGGAAGAACCCAGACTGTTTTGCCCAGCATATATTTTATGTGCACTACAGGGACTCTGTCCCCTTTCACAGTATGTAGGATTTCTGACTGGGCAGGGCCAGCTTGACTGGCAGATCCCTTGTATTGACTAAACACGTGGCTTTTGCTAAATGTGTACCCCAGTCCTTGAATGTTCCACCCTCCATTGCTCTCAGTGTAGTCTTTAACAGCCCATTGTATCATTTGACTGTCCTGGAGGCTGGTGCATGATAGGGGATGTGATACACCCACTCAATCTCGTGCTCTTTGGCCCAGGTGTCTATGAGGTTGTTTTGGAAATGAGTCCCGTTGTCTGACTCAATTCTCTCCGGGGTGCCATGTCGCCATGAGACTTGTTTTTCCAGGCCCAGGATAGTGTTCTGGGCAGTGGCGTGGGGGACGGGATATGGTTCCAGCCAGACAGTCGTTGTTTCTACCACTGTAAGCACGTGGCGCTTGCCTTGGCGGGTTTGTGGGAGTGTGATACAGTCAATTTGCCAGGTCTCCCCCTATTTATATTTCAGCCACCATCCCCCATACCACAGAGGCTTTACCCAATTCGCTTGCTTGATTGCAGCGCACATTTCACCTTCGTGGATAACCTGCACAATAGCGTCCATGGTCAAGTCCACCCCTCGGTCACAAGCCCACCTGTATGTTGCATGTCTTCCTTGATGGCCTGAGGTGTCATGGGCGCACCAAGCTATATGTAATTCACCCTTATGCTGCCAGTCCAGATCCACCTGAGCCACTTCAATCTTGGCAGCCTGATCCATCTGCTGGTTGTTCCGATGTTCTTCAGTGGCCCGACTCTTGGGGACGTGAGCATCCCCGTGACGTACCTTTACAACCAGTTTCTCTATCCGGGCAGCAATATCTTGCCACAATGTGGCAGCCCAAATGGGTTTGCCTCCACGCTGCCAGTTGCTTTGCTTCCACTGCTGTAGCCAGCCCCACAGGTCATTTGCCACCATCCAGGAGTCAATATAGAGATAGAGCACTGGCCACTTTTCCCATTCAGCAATGTATAAGGCCAGCTGGACGGCCTTTACCTCTGCAAACTGGCTTGATTCACCTTCGCCTTCAGCAGTTTCTGCTACTTGTTGTATAGGACTCCATACAACAGCCTTCCACCTCTGGTGCTTTCCCACAAGATGACAGGACCCATCAGTGAACAGGGCGTACTGCTTTTCATCTTCTGGCAGTTTGTTACACAGTGGGGCTTCTTCAGCATGTGTCACCTCTTCCTCTGTTGATAATCCAAAATCTTTGCCTTCTGGCCAGTCCATAATCACTTCCAAGATTCCTGGGCACCTGGGGTTTCCTACTCGAGCCCACTGGGTGATCAGTGCAACCCATTTATTCCATGTAGCATCAGTTGCATGGTGTGTAGAGGAGTCGTGTCCCCCCCCGTTTGAACACCCAGCCCAGCACTGGCAGTCGGGGTGCCAGGAGGAGCTGTGCTTCAGTACCAACCTTCTGAAGCAGCTCAAACCCCTTCATATGCTGCCAGTATCTCTTTTTCAGTGGGATTATAGCAGGCTTCGGACCCTCTGTATCCACAGCTCCAAAACCCTAGGCGTTGACCTCAGGTCTCCCCATGTGCTTTCTGCCAGAGGCTCCAGGTAGGGCCATTCTCCCTGGCTGCGGTGTAGAGCACATTTTTTACATCTTGTCCTGCCCGGACTGGCCCAAGGCCTGCTGCATGAACTATCTCTTGTTTAATCTGGTCAAAGGCTTGTTGTTGCTCAGGGCCCCATTTGAAATCATTCTTCTGCCGGGTCACTTGATAGAGAGGGCTTCCGATCAGACTGTAATTTGGAATATGCATTCTCCAAAAACCCACAATGCCCAAGAAAGCTTGTGTTTCCTTTTTGCTAGTTGGTGGGGATGTGGCAGCTCTTTTGTTGATCACATCCATTGGGATCTGACCATGTCCATCTTGCCATTTGATTCCTAAGAACTGGATTTCTCGTGCAGGTCCCTTCACCTTTGTTTTACGGCGAAAGCAGCTTCCAGAAGGATTTGGACTTTTTTCTCTCCTTTCTCAAAAACTTCTTCCGCTGTGTTGCCCCACACGATGATGTCATCAATGTATTGACAGTGTTCTGGAGCTTCTCCCTGTTCCAGTACAGTCTGAATCAGTCCATGGCAAATGGTAGGACTGTGTTTCCACCCCTGGGGCAGTCGATTCCAGGTATACTGGACGCCCCTCCAAGTGAAAGCAAACTGTGGCCTGCACTCTGCTGCCAGAGGGATTGAGAAGAATGCATTAGCGATATCAGTTGTGGCATACCACTTGGCTGCCTTTGACTCCAGTTCGTACTGAAGTTCTAGCATGTCTGGCACAGCAGCACTCAACGGTGGAGTGACTTCATTCAGGCCACGACAGTCTACTGTTAGTCTCTACTCTCCATTAGACTTCCGCACTGGCCATATGGGACTGTTAAAGACTGAGTGGGTCTTACTGATGACTCCTTGGGCTCCTCAGTTGGTGAATGAGTTCATGGATGGGGATCAGTCTCTGTTGGTGCGATATTGCCACCGGTGCACTGTTGTGGTGGCAACTGGCACCTGTTGTTCTTTGACCCTCAGCAACGCCACAACAGAAGGGTCCTTCGAGAGACCAGGCAAGGTAGACAGCTGTTCAGTTTCCTCCGTCTCCAAGGCAGCTACACCAAAAGCCCACCTGTACCCTTTTGGGTCCTTGAAATACCCTCTCCTGAGGTAGTCTATGCCAAGGATGCACGGAGCCTCGGGGCCAGTCACAATGGGGTGCTTCTGCCACTCATTCCCAGTTAGGCTCACTTCGGCCTCCAATACAGTTAGCTCTTGGGATCCCCCTGTCACTCCAGCAATGCTGATGGGTTCTGCCCCTATATAGTTTGATTGCATTAAGGTGCACTGTGCGCCGGTGTCCACTAAAGCTTTATACTCCGGTGGGTCGGACGTGCCAGGCCATTGGATCCACACAGTCCAGTAAGCCCGGTTATCCCTTTCCTCCACCCGGCTGGAGGCAGGGCCCCTCTAGTCTTGATCATGGCAGTCACAACTCACTTCTTGTAAATGTGAATCAAGAGTCTCTCTACTAAGCTCAGAAATAAAATCAGCACTTCTACTCCTCTGTCTGGGGACCTGCTCACTGGAAATTGGAGCAGCAGCTTTCCTGGAAGAATCTCCCTGAGTGATTGTTTTTCCTTGCAGTTCACGCACTCGTGCCTGTAGGGTCAAGGTAGGCTTGCCATCCCACCTCATCATGTCCTCTCCGTGGTCACGCAGGTAGAACCATAGGGTGGCCCATGGTGTGAATCCTCTCCTTTGAGCCAAAGGACGCTTATTCCTAACAGCTGAGACACTACTCTGTAGAAGTGGGGAGCAGGACATATCTTCTTTGAGTTGCTGGACCTCTTGGGATAGTTTCTCCACAGCAGAGACTAGCAAGGAAGAGATTTGTTTCATAATCCCGGAGTCTATCAATCACCTCCGCCACTGTTGATGCCTCATCCCCTCTCCAGGACATTACTGTCAATGAGTTTGCATACGAGGATGGTGCGCCCCCTTCAAACTTCTGCCACACAGGTCACGTGCACTTGGCTTCATCTGGATCTTTTGATGACTGTTGATCATCCAGGTCACCATAAATCACCTCAAGCACAGCTAATTCCCTTAGATACTGGATGCCTTTCTCCATAGTTGTCCATCTTCCTAGGCGATATGTAACATCATCTTTAAAGGGATACCTTTCCTTCCCTTCAGACAGGAGTCGCCTCCAGAGGCTGAGGGCTTGTGTTCTTTTTCCAATTGCTTTGTCAACACCCCCTTCCCCAGAAAGGGAACCCAGTTCTTTGGCCTCTTTTCCCTCTAATTCCAGGCTACTGGCCCCGTTATCCCAGCATCGGAGCAGCCAGCTGACAATGTGCTCACCTGAACAACAGCTGAAATCTTTTCCCATATCTCGCAACTCACTCAAGGACAGGAATCGGGTAGTCTCTATTTCATTGATGACTACTTCCTCCTCTCCTCATGACGGCCCTGCATTTTCATCATCCCATTCTATATGAGTTGATGTCCGCTTCCAATATTTCTTCTTGTTTATGCGGGCGACTGATACTGGCACAGGTTGATTCTCTGAGTCAGCTCCAGTACTTGTCATGGGGGTTTGGGCAGCCACAGTGCTTGTCCTGGGGGTTTGAGTGGCCGTAGTGCCAGTCACTTTGCCTTTCAATCCAGAGACATTCCCTTCCCCTTGGGAGCACTGAATACTGTTGAGCAGGGCTCAGTACGCATGGGCCAGGCCCCAGCATGTTGCAGTTATCTGTGTCTCTCTGGAGTTCCCAGCGTAACAACATACTTTCTCCAAATATTCTACTAGTTTTTCAGGATTCTGCACTTGTTCAGGGGTGAAACTCCAAAACACTGGGGGTGCCCACTGCCCTGGGTATTTGCCCATGCTATCCCACATGCCCTGCCACTCGTAACTATCTAGCCTTGGGGGAGATTTCTGGGTGATATGCTTAAGTTGTCAAAACCAAAACAACAAGGCCAAAAACTAACAATAAGTGCACCTTAACCACCCAAGGATGTTCAAGATACAAAAAGGTGGTTGTTAATAAAGGTGGAGACATCATAAAAAAGGTGCAAAGATACCATTCTGTATTTCCTCCATACAAAATCTCTCCAAGGAGGAGGTAAAATTGCTAATTGTCTCAACAAGGTGGTATCCAAAGTACAGTAACAGTTTCAGCACAAACCCCAAACACCAGATAAAGCTGAAAACCAGTGTTTGCATAACAAATCTCGTAGGCAAAACATTACTAATCACAGCAGAACACAGCAGACTAAAACACCACCAATCTTTAACACAAACTGCAAAAATGAAAACATGGTGCTGTGACCAGCAGGTGTTATTATCTCCAACCCTTGAGCCCCAAAGAGACTGCTGTGGTTCAGCCGGCAGCTCAGCCCCACACAGTCAGTCACTCACTCCCCCACCGGTGGAATGGGGGAGAGAATCAGAAGAGCAACGCTCGTGGGTTGAGATAAGAACAGTTTAATAATTAAAAAAAAAAAACAACAAAAATGCAATGGAAAGGGAAACCACCCAAACCAACCACACGGAAGCTGGAAAAGTCCCTGACCACCACAGTGAAGAGAAATCTCAGCCGTCTCAGCCTTCTCAGCCAAAACCAGCACAATCAGCCTTCAGTTCCCTGTGCTTCTATATCCTAGGCCTGTTGGTGTAACTGCGCTCTAAACCAGCTGAAGTTTCTCTTTAAGATAAAGTCAACTCTGTTAAAAGGTATTTCAATAACACTTACATCCTAAGAATCACTAAGGTTTTTTTTGTAATAAATGCATCTGACCACAGAAGTCTGATATAGCATCTGAGCTCTGCAAAGTTCTGCTCCTACTGGTAGTGGTAGCTTGTTCAGCAGATGCTCCTAGTGGCACCTATGCAGGTCCCTTAAGAGATTAATAGTAAAAAAACCAACCAAACAAAAACCCAAAACCACACTAAATCCAGAAAACAAGGAATGAACGACAGCTCTCCCTTAATTTTAGTTTTGCTGGGCTACCAGAAGTAACAAGCAACTAAATCTTTGGTATTAATGCAAAAGGAAGCTCTGATGATCCCACAGACAAGATTACTCCATCAGAATGTACCATGGTGTTTCAAAAGGCACTGCTTTCATAGAAACACTTTGAAGGGCAGTTTGAATCATTTACACTCATGATGGCCCTGGAAAAGAAGAGTCCAAAGGAATCAGCTGTGAGACTGTCAGAGTAAACAAGATTTCCACTGAAGCTGTGCCCATCAATGAAAACTACATTTATTAACACATAGCATTGCTTTCACAAATACTACTACAACAGCACTTAACTCGGAAACATGTCAGCCTTACTTTAAGCAGCATTGCTATATAACCATGTGGAGGCCGCTCCACCAGAGGAGGAGGATGCCACTCCTGGTGCTGATATGGTGTCCTGATTTGTTCTGGAACCTCTAAGTTCATCTTTTAAGATAATTAGTCAATACTACACGGCAAGGCCAAGGATCTGGTGCTATAACTGTAGCAAAGGGTTCTATCAAGATGGGGGGTCGGGGAGGGAGTAAAATAGCTCAATAAGCTCAGGAGTTATGTTTAAACCGAGGTCCTACCTACCCTGCCCAAGAACAAAAGCCTCCATGAATTCACCCATTTAACAGAACTCCTCAGCTTCTCAAGGAAGTGCATTAACCACACATTCAGTTTGCAAAAATAAATTGCAACACTTGCTGAAAAATCGTGAAAGAAACGAAAAGCCCTTTTCTTTAGTCACATGTGACAGCGATCCAATTTCACTGTCTGCTGCATGCATTTTATATAAGGCAAGATAGGTACAGGATACCTGTCAAGATAGTTTTCAATTTATCACTCTGGAACTTCAGTTAGGAAAAGGATGAAATCAACCAAGCTATTGCCTTTGACACTAGGAAAAGAGCTTCACTAATGCGAAGGCACAGCCTGTCTGGCTATCTATGCTCTTCAGTGGCCTGTACAACCAGATTATAACTCTTGCACCAGATGCTGTCAAGAGTGACTGTTTAATTTGCTTAAAGTCAATTAATCAGCATATACAATAGTGCAAATAAAACCCATTTCAATTATAAGTGGTAGCCATCCTTCTCCTACTTCAGGATCTGACTCCTCCTAATTTCAAAGTTTCCATAGTAAGCTTCATATAAAGTATCAGAGAAAAATTCTGTTTCAAGAAACCAGTTAAACACATGCTCCTACAAACCAAGATGCATGTGGCCACATACCAGGCAAAGAACATCTTATGCACAGTATATTCATGTAAATGGTATGGGCTTTAGAGAAACGGGGAAAGCTTAAACCATCTTCCTTGGTGTGAGATGGCCATAACCATCCAGCATGCTTACAACAAGACAAACACTGGATTTGCACTCCCAGAACCAAGGTGTGTTCTTTCCTGTAGATGACAATAACCAGGGGTGCTGAAGGAAAGAGGATCCACCTCGGAGGTCTGCATAAAATCAATGGATTTAGAAACTCCCCTGACATGGCAAGATGAACCTTCTCTGAATCCACAAGGGCACTTCCTACATGCAACATGTTCTGCTGAGCCATCTCTGCAACAACACGAGTCTTTGAATTGTGCTTCCCACTTTCCTCTCAGAATATGTGGTTTCAAGCAACATTTGTTGCCAGGATGCATTGCTAATACATAATATATTGGCTTGAAATTAGTATTTCATCTCAGAAAGAGAAAATGTTACAGGCACTTCTTAAGAGGCAACAAATGCAGAAGAGTTTGAGGAAGAAATCTTGTGAGACACACACAGCAAACCTACAACTAAGAGAAGATAGATCTATTGAGACAAACAACAAAATCCTGCCCTTAAGACAGACTCTGCAAGTTCAAATCCCCTAACGCTCATTTTACTGCTAGAAGGAGATCCGTCCTGCTGCAAAAGGACATTATTTCTCCACAAAGTAAGCTTTGGGTATTTATCATAGGGATAACTTTTGAGTAAAAGGCATGACTTGCTTCTTTTTTCCTGGTGATGATCTGCAAAAGGCATGCCATTTCTGGCATTCCTGGGGACAGACGGGCTCACATGCAATGTTTCCTCCCCAAACCCAGCACCCCTAAGTGTCAGCAAGAAGCTTGACCCCTAAGTGTCAAGGCAAGCCCCAATTCTTTTCATACAGAGGACTGCCCTGCTGACTCAGTGGACCTACCTTAACCAAAGGGGCAGAAGGCAGCCTAGAGGTTCCTAACTGCCTTCTGACAGCTTTCAAATGACACAGCACTAACACATCTTGTATGCTGGAGAGATTCCTCTGAAAAAAAATGTAAAAGGCTCAGATAACGCAAGGAAAAAGCGAGCGCATACGGTAACCCAGAGGAAAGAAGGAAAGGAGTTAACAGTTCTGCTACAGCGACTCACAGGAATGTAACTGAGTGACAAGTTATAGATCAACTCTTAGCCAAAGGTTTTACACAACTAGTCGATGGTAATCCCTTCCCAGCTCAGCTCTGCCCTATTCCAGCAACAAGGCAGATGCGTCCACCTTGAGTGCCTATTTCCATAATTCACTAAATCACAAGCTTATTAAAAGCAGAAACTGTTGAGAAGATGCAAAGTTTTTCCTCAGAAGAGGGGAAAAAAAAAAAATAATCAAGAGGCCATTAGAAAAGGTAGAGAATAAGGCATCTAAAGGTACAAAGCCACAAACGGAACATTTAGCACAGCACATTAACTAATTATGTATGGCACTATCATGCACTTCATCCTACCAGCAAATATGAAGCCAAAACATTAACCTCAAGTCAAATAACAAAGCAAAAATGAGAGAAGCAATATTGATTCACTGTATCTATTGAGTAATCAAGCTTCTTACCATTAGAAATAAGCTGCAAAATTTTCTCGATAAGCCATCTTTAACCTTGAAAAAAATTAAATCAAGCTAGACAGGGACCAAGAAGAGAAATATGGCAGGGCTAGCTCTATTTAAAAAACCAAAACCAAATACAGTGTCCAAATGTGTAATTCCACAGCGAGGCGGGGTCTTTGCATCCAGCTTGTACCATTTAGCTTTCACTAGGACCTCAAGACGGGCATGGTCTCTTAGGCCTTTTGACTACTAGATTAGTGCTTATTTCAGATTCATTAAAGCCTTTAGGTTTTTGTATCTACTTAACAGAGTAAAAGGATTTAAACATGCCATTTTCTGTTACAAGCCTTTGGGCAGGAGAGGAAAGAAATAATGAATGTTTCAGCGTCACTATATGGTAACCATAGCAGGCAAAAATCAATTACTACTGAGAGGATCTGGAGATAACATGCAGGTTCCCACTCATCTATTTGAAATGTGGTAGTTTTTTTCTCTCCTCTCCATTTCCTCCCCCACTTCTCTTCAGAAATGTCATTTCTCGTACATTAGAATCTGGCCCAAAGAATCCTACTGGCTAACAAACACATTTAGAGATAAGGATTTGTCATGATACTGTACGGTATCCCCACCTGTGCACTCCTACTTATCTAAGATTAAAATCAAATCCTTCACAGATTGCTACTTCTGCCTTTCACACTGAGTTTGGCTACACTGAACTTTATTATCAGAGAAACCAAACAACAATGTGGCTTTCTCAAGATCATGGTGTAAGCTGGACAGCCACTCTCAAAAAGAAAACCTGCAGGACAGATCTGGGGAATTAGCAAAACCATGTATACCCCCTCATGTGACACAAGATGGGAACACTTTTGGGACGGATAACATTCTAAAAAAGGAACCAAATAAGTACTGGTACTTAAAAGTCTGAAATATGTGATCTAGAAAGGGCAGATCCAGAAATCCAGGAAAGGATGTCTGTTTAAGTGATGCCAAGCTTAAAAACCAATAAAAGGAAATAAATTTTAAACACAATCTGTAATTGAATTGTGGAACTTACTACCACAGGAGGATGGCAAGGCCAAAAACATAATGGGATTAAAAACTGACTCGGTATGTATATGGATATCAACAATATCTAGAGCTGCATTTAACACTAAAATTGTGGAAAGAATTATCATTTGTATGCCTCATGGTTTTAACCAATCTCTAAGCACTAGATAACAGGGTGAAGCCTAATAAAGCAAGCATATATCCCCATGAACACTTTTGTCAGTGTTTCTCCTCTGAATTATCCAGTGCTGGTCATGAGCACATAAAGGTAACTGAATAGATGTGTCCCAAATCCAATCTAATAAATCAACTCTGACAAATATAGTTTCAGCTAATGCCACATCTTTAATTCAGGTTTAAGACAGCCAGTTGAACCATTCAAAAAGGTTTAACAAAACTGGTGAAACTGAAATTGAGTACTGATGTGTTCACACAGTCTTTCCTCATCTAGCACTCACGTAACACTGGCAAGCCTTCCCTTTGCTCCCTCAAAAATACCACAGGTTAGAAAACCTCCCTCCCCTTCCCCACAATAAAGACTAAGATACCACAGAATCCAGACATTGGTGCTTGAAAGGGACAGTCCACAGACTTGCACTGCAGTCACAAAAGCTGGCAACATGCTGTTTTATACTCTATAAAGTTACTTTAAAACTAAGTCTCTCCAACCTTCTCAAGCCATTTTTACCAAGCAACAATTAAGCACGCTGTTCCATTTAAGTAAAAAAATAATCTGTTAGCTGTGGTTCAAAATGCTGCATAAGCAGATCCTTTCTGGTGGAAGCACCATGCATCTTGTGTCCTTGCTGAGATACAAATAAAGGAACGGTACAGAAAATTTTCAACTCATCTTCCTAAGCTTCTTTTGGTCGTTTCCATGTGCACAGAAAACCAACACGAGACATTTCGCAACAACTGTTTTTTGTTTAAACAGGAGTTTAATGACTTAGCTCAAAGTAAGTAAATAACCCTCTTGCACCCAAAATATTCTCAAAGCACAGACCCAAGCAAAGAGTGGAAAGGAGGTAATATATGAACCCAAGGTAGGAAAGCAAAGGGAATAAATACAACTGGAATAAGGAAAAAAAAACATGAGAGTGGAAAAAAGATGAGAGATAAAGGACAGGAAAGAAAACAGGAAGGATGCCACAAGAACAGAAGTTGTGCCAAAGATCTAAATGAGTGAAGCAAATGCATGTGTCCTTAGTTCCACCTCAAAAGGCTATAACTTTCTTTCAGGAGCGTATCTTGGCAGGAATAAGAATTCATTTTGACTTCAAAAAGGAAAGTTAAATATCCATACACACAACCCAAACATTTCTTCTGCAAACTGCCAAATTTTCAGGCTGCCGTTTTGCATGGAGAAGCTTAAGTACTTCCACAGTTTGATGCCCAGGCATTGGTAAATAGTGTACATGTTAGTTTGTGACTATTTTAAACCAAAGCTTGATAATGCCTAGTATTAAGATTCTTGGATGTGGAGCCAAACTGACTAATTACTACAGTGAAGAGGAAGGCATGCACAACAATATACCTGTGGACTTTCCCAGACTCTTAAATTACGCAAATCGTTTGGTTATAAAGCCCAGCAGAATTCATGAGTAACACTTTCAACAGGCCTGAGTAAATTAGGGGGGCTTCCAAGGAGGAGAGGGAGTTGAGAGCCGCAGCAGCTGCTGGTTTTTCTTATAGATTTGATGAACAGCCTTGCTGGAAAGAAAGTGCGCAGGGTTTTATGCTGTTTGCGTCCACAGGAGTTCAGCAAGACAGTCCGGCCTGCTCACATTACAAACTTCCCTCATGAAAGAGCAATTTGTTTTGTACAGCTCACAGCAGCATGAGGGATTACTTGAGGAAGACGCTCAAGACAATGCTTAAGTAATAAAGACACAATCAAAATCAATAGTTCAGGAGAAAGGTAACTCTCTTCATACAGATCAGCTCCAAGCCACTCTGTCCATTTCAGAAAGTTTGCTGAAGATCAAAAATTCTTTTTTTCCTACTGCAGTTGGGAAATTTTTATTTCTTCTCTTCAGAAGTAAGAACTGAAAAGCCATACTGACGTAAATAGGTAAACGTTCATTTTTCAAACCCAGCACAACACACACTGAAAGCTTCTGCCATCTGTGAGAAGTCCCTGCCAGCCACCAGGCCTCCACATGCCTATAAGCAGGGTTTCCCAAAGCCCAGTGTCTGTTTCCTATTTCCACAGAGGCACTAGAAGGACACACCATGGTCCACTCAGGAAAGAACTGGATCGCTTCAAAAATAAATACATTAAAAAAGAAAAAAAAAAACACCCAACACAAACAAAACCACTCCAGACTGTTTTATAGTGTTACTATCCAAAATACTATTAATATCTTAGAAACCTAATTTAGCTTCTTGATTTTTCACACTTTTTCCCCCCTTTAGATGCAACAAAGTTGAACTGGGTTCACTTCTGTGTATAACCAGTTCCACTGTTAAATTCAAGCATGGCCCTGCAGACCTTATTTCAGAGCTATAATCAAGGTACTGGAAATCTCCAAATCCTCTCCCATAAAGTCTATGCTTTCTTTGTAACGGTTTCCAAATTGATGGAAATATCAGTATCTTGCAAAACAAAACGGAGCGGTGCTTTGCAAAAGTTACATTTGAGCCTTAAATAAAACAAACCATCTCTTTAGCCCAAGGAATTGCTCTATCACATGATACATGGAGGTGGCAAATTGCCAGGTTGAAAGAATTTGCATCTCAGCATTGTTTCTTCTCACCAATCTGTATAACCACAGAGATGAAACCATTCTACTAAATTTTTCCAGCACCATGAAAATACTAACCCCAACAGTTCATTTGCACATGCTCAGCACACACTGTCTAGGTCAGTAGTCAATACAAGACCTCAGCGAGCACTATATTAATAGGACAGCGTGACATTAAGAGGTACTGTGTTGCCAGAAGTGCTGTCCTCCTGGTAAGATGCAACAAGGATCCTGAGAGTCATTAGTGATCCCACAGTACTTCTTGCAATACTAACATTGCTCCAAGCAGGGTCTTGGTGAATTTTTAACTCAGATAATCACATCCCACCGGCCAATCTTTGCTCTAGAGTTTCAGCTACACATGGTGTTTTAAAAGGAGAGAACGAAATGTCTACAGCTCAACACAGGAGAGGCAGTGTTTTGACTACATGATCTCCAAACTGCATTTTATACCATATTTGCTCCTTTACCGGGGTACGAGTTAACATTCAATTAGGAATTGGAACAATTTTCATCACAGAGCTGAGCTACACAGTATAAGGAGGAAAAAAGGGGAGGGGGAGAATGAAGTGTTACAACTCAAAATCTGGTCCTGTTTTAAGATGTTTATGATAGATACTTCAAAGATGTTTATTAGAAGTCTACAGTCATACCTATTTGAGATGCAAAGAACATATCTGGATTAAGCAGACAGGAAATATAAAATGTGCCAGGACACAACAGAATTTAAATAGATCAATAAACATAACTACTAGAACAAGAGTTCTCAATTTTTACATCTTGTGACCTTGCATTAGCATGAAGTTTTGAAATGTCCCTTTCATACTCTCTCTTTCATCTTGGGTAAACAAGAGAGGCAGATCATGTCTCTTCTATCCCTGTTCCTAACCCCTTTGGGTTAGGAATCCATGATCAGAACCCTGATGAACTGGAAGATGACCAGATAACTACTCCAGTTAGCATGCAGCCAACCAAAGTGAATTTGAAATAATTCAGTATCACAACATTTATTGAGTGACTAATCTGTCCAACTAAACACCATAGAGTATTCTATATTAAATGTGCCATGGTTTCAGTTTTTATGGCATGCTTGTGTTTCTTTTTAAGGTTAATAAGGCCAGGGTGGTTTAAAACTGCACTACTAAATCATGCTATAAAATCACCAATGAAAACTAGAGAAGATTGCCAAGATGTAAACTAAGCATGTGAAGGAAAGAGGGACAAGCAAAAAAACCAAACACCCCAAAACCCCAAATACATTCCCAGTGTTTTGGGCTTCTCCCTCCTCGCCTCCCTTCTCACACAGTGTTACTCACCTACCTGCCAGATGCCAAAAGGAGCTTTTTTGGAGTTTGCCTGTTTGTGGTTTGTTTTGTTTTTAACTTCAAACAAAAAAAAACCCAAAACAAAACCAACAAGAGACCCATGCTGGCTATGAAATAGAGTCCCCGGCACTCTTAAACCCCAGCCACACCCCAGAGTCTACACACACCTCGCCATCTCCCAGGGCAGTCTTTGATCAGCAGGGGCCTTGGGAGGATCAGGGCTGACCTGTTCATTCTGAGGGGCCCTGAGAGACTCTAGGTGTCCAGGAGGTGGCAGGCAGACCTACGAACCCCCAGCTGCCTCGGCAAGGCTGCAGGCTGTGGAAGCCCTTGCAAGCCTCATCACCCAGCAGAGAGTCACTGACAGGCTGCAGTTTTCCCTTAGAGGTTTATGTAAAATTGTTACACGTTACCTAAAAGAAGGGACACATGCAAACACGTTAGAAATGACATGAGAAAGTTTCTGTAATTTATATTTCTATGGTCCACATCCCTTCGCTCCATTTGCTGCATGTTAAAATATTCATTCCACATCACCACTTTCAATTATGTTAAAACTGCCTCTGGCCACGTTTAATTACCAGGGTATTTATATTTTTGATTTACATGCCTAAATGTATACATTAAGGATCAAATCCTGAATGAAATCAATGAGACAACCTAAGCAAAGAAGATCACAGGGTTTGATACAAGCATGCACTAGTAATGGGATGAAAAAAAATTACTTCTGAGAACCTTTGTAGAGAGGTATTTTTGGAGCATGACATTTCTACAGCTTTTTAGGAATTCACAACTATGACTGCAAATAATATTTTTTATTCCGACTGCAGCAATGCAGAAACTGACAGCCAACAACTGACCCGAAGAAAAAAACCAAACAAAACACAGAAAAACAAAGGAAGACGGTTGTCCTCTTGTATTCACTGTACTGGCTCTGCAATGGTTAAAAGGTCCCCACAGCTGTGCTGGCATCATTGATTAGGGTGAACAAGGAAGCAACAGAAAAATAAAGCCACCTTAATTTCAAGCTCCATTAGAACTGAAGGACTTGGGCGGGGAGGGGGGGGAGAAATCAATGTTTGGCAAATGGGAAAGGACAAAATCTGCAAGAGGAAAAAAATGCATTTTCAGGCTAAGCTAATGCAAACAATGGATGGTGAACAGCACTTGAGGTTGCCCCTTTAAGGTTGTGTCAGCATTTCCATTTATAAACTCTGATTTTAGTTACACTCTAGTAGATTACCACAGGCTTTGGTATTATTCTAGCAGATACCACAAAGTAAATCACAAATGGTAATATAAAATAGCATAAGAGCTCACTGGTTGAATCATGCACCCTTTCAGTACCTGATGTCAGAGTGTTTTAAAATTATGAGTTATATGCATACATACACACAAACAGAACACACAGTGCTGCGGCGAGCATCCTGGGACCCAGATTCTACCAATGCTAAACCAGAAATCAAAGCTGGTTTTGATACAAAGCCTGTTTACGGCACTCTGAAAAACTTGGAAATATCCCACATACTTAATTTCAGTCTGCCTCAGTTGCCACTTGGACAGGTTTCACTCTAACCTCTGCCCTCATTTAGATAAGAGCTCTTATTTCTGTATCTGGACCTCCAGAGAGCTACTCAGTCAATACTCTGAGCATCCGCACCCAGAAATCAAAACCAAACCCTGGTATGCAACCTTTAATTTCAGTTCTGCCTAGATCAGGACACCAAGGTGAAACTGTTGTACAAATGAGATCAATTCAAAACTTTCCTTCAGTGTAATGGAGCCAGGACTTGACCTCAGACTTTCTAAGCAGATAAACAATGTACGCAAGGACAGCTCATGTCTGTTTCCAGCAGTCATTTCACAGATCTGCAGAGCTGGAACAAGCCTTAAAAGTGAGAGCAACACCATTTCTTAAAATTACCACCATGACTTTGGGCTTAGACATTTCAAAACAAGCATACAGGGGCTAAATCTAGTATCAGGCCATTGTGACATGTTCAAAACACAAAGCACACAGTAAAGCATAATGTATACTGTAACCAAGCTATCTTAGTAGGTATTAATCAGGCCCTGATCCTGCAGCTAACCCGTACTGGGTTCCCTAAACAAGTTTACTAGAGCAGCACCAAACCTCTCTCTGACATCCACACATCAACGAAGCTGCACATGTGCAAGAGCCAGGCCCTACCATTCATGTTACAATAGTGCTGCCTCTCCATGTACTTGTAATAATTTAAAAAAAAAACCCAGCATGCATTTATGTGCTAAATATGGCATTGAAAACATCAAGAATCACTTGACTACCATATTCAACTTCGAAAATTTTTTGCTAAAATAGGCCTTTTTTGACAAGTTAAAAAAATCTTGATCTTTATACACTCTCAACACAGGAATTGTTATGAGCTGCATTTGCTGTGAGAAGGGTGTGTTGCATTGCATGCTATTTAAGAAGACAATCTTTGAAACGAGAGAGGAAAAATACAAATTCCTATAACTTAGTGGCAAGCCTAACATCTTTTTCATAATCTTCCCGGCCTACTGCTCTAGTGGGAGACATTTCCTGGACTCGCAACCCTTTTATGTGCAAGCAATCTACATTTTACAACTGATAAATAATTCAGATAATTAATTGAGCTGCAATCTGGTGTACTACTTTTTAGTCAGCACTATGAGTACCATGTAAAAGAGATTCTGAAAGTCCCTCTTCCTTGTTAACCCGATCTGAGGCTTCTATTAAGGCAAATTCCTAGATTCTCTTAACACTTTCCGAAAGTCTCACATCAACATCCTGGGACTTCATGCCCTAGGATGCTCCCTTTGGATTTTTCTTGCTGTGTTTTAGTCTCTCTAGAAGAAACAGGATACTTCCTGGAATCCTCCCTCTGCAGTACTGTCTGTTGTCGTTTGAGAGGTTAGATTCTAGCTTATCTCTCTATGCTGCCCACACACAGGCTGCTAGAATATACCGCAACGTAAGAAGGAACAGAGACAATAAGTAAATACTGAGGTAAGAAAGCTGGAGAAGCTCAAGCAAACCATCGAGAAATTACTGGATGCAAAGGAGCAATATGGGAGCACATAGCAGGAAGTCTAAGTATTTTCCTGCTGTAAGAGCTTTAATAGAAATTAAAAGTCAGCAGAAACCTAAAATCATACAATAAAGATTTAATCATATTTGTAACCTTCATGGAATTGCAAGTCAGCAAAGGCTAAGCACTAGGTCTACACCTCTGGCACAAGCACCCATATTCACCTCCAGAGCACCACCTACTCCGGTGCTGCGGTGTACATAGGCTGTACCAGCGCAGAGTCTCACTGCAGTTTTACAGTGAGAAAGAGTGTGCAGATTTGCAGTTTCAGGTACTTACCCGAAAAAAGTTTCAGCCTCTTAATCAAATTATGCTGTAAAGTATTTATGAACTGATAACACTACCTGCTCCAGCTGAAGCTTGAAGGACACTTCATAGGCAACAATAATTAAAGTACTAAAGAATCTACAAATGACAAAGAAGTTTCAGATTGGACAAAAGGCTTCACAAATTTGCTGCAAACTATGCAGGCTTGTGAGTATGTTGAACATCAGGAAAAGACAGGACTGAGAAAGGACAACTGAGCCTACAATACTGACAATAAACTGTGAAGCAAGTTCATTAAGTATTTTGGAAGAAGTTTTTGTTGGTTAAAAAAAGAGTAATGGTAACGTTAGAAAGTGGAGGCTGCAGGCTTGATGCTGAAGAGAACACCTTTTCTCAATCCCAATTCTACTGGTAGGTAGAATTAAAACCTACCAGTATGTCTGTGTAAATAGGGAGTAACAGCAGAGGAACAGTAAAGTCCTGTAAAATTATAAACCAGTTCCCTTCCTTTTATCACCCTGCACACTGCCTTCTAAGATACAATGGGAGCAACTTGTGGAGGAAGAATGCCACATGGTGTAAAGGGGTAGCTACATCTGGCCCAAAATAAACACAATAAACCCAAAAAAGCCTTATGACTAACCCATAATAAGCTTAGGAAGAATGAAAAGAAATCCCAACATAATAATCAGAAGGTATTAAAAAAAGTAACATAGGAAGGAGCTTTTGTAGCACATCTTTATCTAAAGCATCAAGTAATTTTAAGACCTACCTAGTTAACACACCTAAAGGACAACCAGTAGTAACATGAAGGCCCTCTTGCGTAACTAACAACAAAACCTTAATAAAAAACTGCTCTGAAAGGACCTGAAAGGATCAATAACCCTGTTGTTGATGACTGTGTACCAGAACCTACAGATGAGCACAGGGCTTGGCCATATTCTGAACAAGTTACTTTCAGGTAACTGACCATTGTCAACATCAGCCAGACAGCCTGAGATTTGACTGCAAATAGAAAACCTTACATTCGTTAACTGCAAAACTAACAGGACAAAACCTTTAAGACTGATGTGGTACTCATGTGCCTGCAGGATGACCTAAAAATGGAGCACCTTCCCACGGCAAATCGGTTTCAGCTAATTTACTATGAATGTTTTCTGCACATGGCCTGCAAAAAAAAAATTTAAGATTCAAAGCACACATGTATTAGGCCTCAAACATGAGTAGTTAGTTTTAAATTAAAGTGATCACTGATTAAATCACCAGTGTTAATCATGATTCAAAACAGCAAGTGTGGAACTTCGATTTAAACTATTGACTTTAATCCTGCTTTTCATTTGTACTTTTTAGGAAAACAGCTAAAGGAAGGCCTGACTCTCATTCACCTATTTTTGCCATTTAAACACATTGATTTACAGTTAACCACTGTATTTATGCTAAATTTGAGGTTCTTCCATAACAGGAAGATACAATTGTAGCTATATTCACAATATAAGCTTATTTTTAAAACATAGTATTTATTCAAAATCTTAAACATTTTTATTAAATTTCTTATTTTCTACATGACATTTACATACACGCTTACACACGTGCTTTGTCTCAAGCTCCACTAGGATGAACTAGAATCCTATGAGAAATAGGCCACAGAAAAATGTTCAGTCAATTAAACTGCCTTATATCAAGAAAAAAGTATCCAGCTTGTATTTCAAAATGTTTGCATTTCAAATAGTCTCTCCTGTGAGACCAAAGGAAATAATTCGCTTTAGCAGCAAAAAGGCAGATTGAAAACAATGGCTAGACAGAGGCATTTCAGCACCTAAACATGCAAATGGACCAGTATTTAAGAAACTTTCAAGAAGGCCTATGCAAGGTAAGTACCCAGTTCCCACAGAAATCACTTGGAGTTGAAATCAATGGGTCTCAGATACCAAATTTGTTTAAGCGTGGCTGAAAATGTCTTGACTTCAGGTGGTAAGATATTTTTAAAAAAAAAAAATCTCCTCCCACATCCTTCAAACTTTTCCAATTAAGAAATCTCATGTGTCACTTTTTTTTGTTTAAAAATATGCTTATTTTTATTTAAATAATTTTATTAGTTTATAGCAGGCTTAGTCCATAATATCAACTGCCATGAATTCAAACTTAAATACTTCTTTTTTTAAAGAAATATATTCTAATGAAAAATGTTCAAATATTGACATGTCATTAAAAAAATGTACACACACACACTGGAGATGAAAAAATACACTGAGATCATCACCAGAATCACCATATCAAATAAGGCCTTGAGATCTGGTATAATAAAAAAGAAGAAAGTTTTCACGTTTTGTTTAGTTAACCAGAAAAATAAAGTAAAATGAGTATTACGCAGTCCTATCCATTTCCCATATGCCACAAATCTCAGAATCCAAAGAGTCAAGAGCTCCACTGCTTCTGGGCTTGAGAATCTACAATAAGATTGCTCTTAAAGGAGAAAGAAAAAACACCAGAAATCAAAGAAGTAACAGCATTAGTAAACCTTGAAAAAAAAAATTTAGACAGTATGGGAGACAAGGAAGACATTTACCAATCAGAAATAAAACATCAGAAATTGAAACAAAGGAACAAAATGAGAAGAGACAGAAAGCAAACAGTGGTTTATAGAGCTATCACTACGTGATCATTCAATAAAGTCTCCAGAGCGCGCTAATGTTCAGTGAAAAAGGGAGCAAAATCATCTGGGGAGGATGAGAGAAGATAGCCAAATATGCTAGGAATCACCAGAAGGTAAAGAGGTGCAAAGGCACAATAAGTCACATTTGAGAAACACATTAGATGCCCCAAGCGTTTGGTTCTCACACAGACACTCCCCCTGCTGTGTTCCCAACCCAGGAAGGCTGAAGGCAGCCCTGACATGAAAGAGTACTGCTCACCCTGCAAGGAAACACCTCCTTGCTACAGGACAGAGGGCACACACTGCTACTCCTGGAAAGGCTACGGACCTTAGAGACTAAGGGATTAAGTAAATCCAACTGAAGAGAGACCACCACAGGGCTCCTAACACTAGGATGAGGGTACACTAAGGGCCCACCCACCCAAAATGGATGGCACCAAATCCTCAAATAAAACATCCCATAGGCAAAATGGGGTAGCTCTTTACAGGCTTCCCTTTCCCTTCTGAAGTTAAGTAGTTTAGGGCTTTCTTCACCACCCTAATTTAGCCATCTGCCAGTACAGAGAGAATATAAGCTTCAAAATGATTAACCAGTAATTCAGACTGTTATTCAGACACAACCCACAACATCAATTCCACACCTAGCTCTTAACTGAGTAATGAATACCACAGATTTCTTCATCATGAAGAAAGATATTCCACAAGGGCAGGCAACTATCATAAAGCAAAACACAGATGGGTCACATTAATTTCTAAGGCACCTGGGGAGATAATCTACAGGAAAATTTACAAGATTAAATCACACTGGTAAAGCATATGAAACACAGAAAAGTCAGTCTACCATGAAGACAAGGTTATGACATCTGAGATACAGTGAAAGAAAAAGCTATACTCACCCCTTTTCCATATTGACCGAAATTCCCCCTATGCCAACACCTCAAAATTGCCAAGCGGCAATTTTGTGTTCTTCCAACCAGACATTAAAAAAAGCCTCAAAACTATGAGGGAGAGGTTTCCCTGTGCAATTTAGGCTTGCAAAGCCAACAAAGTCAGCTCCACAAAGGCAGTAAGTACATGGTTCCTCTTGACTTCAGCAATGGTTTGGAAGTTAAAGTACTTCTGCCCATCTGGTACTTAACGCTGCTACTGATAGCTAACTCAAACATCTTCCATCGTTGAAAGCAGCATCTCTCCTGTGTAATTCTTCTAGCCAGTGAAATATAGAGCAAGACTATTTCCACAATGGCCTTAGAAGAGCCTTGAACCACAACACAGGGACCACGGTTACAAGCGCAGCATAATTCACACGTCAGAAATGCCCCTACCTGGATGTCAGTGTCCTTCACAGGTTCAAGAGGCTCA
The DNA here is from genome assembly GCF_963921805.1 of Phalacrocorax carbo. Classification (NCBI taxonomy): domain Eukaryota; kingdom Metazoa; phylum Chordata; class Aves; order Suliformes; family Phalacrocoracidae; genus Phalacrocorax; species Phalacrocorax carbo. The sequence continues at coordinate 25,009,887 of NC_087520.1, forward strand.
AATGTAGTGGCTGCACTTAGACTCTCTAGTCGCTGAGAAATGTGAGATATATCAAGACCCCTAGACCCGAGAAGAACAGACCTATAAGGAAAAAATTGTAGAGGTATGAAATTAGTATTGAACAGACAGAACTCTAAACCAAAATTAATTGCCAATATTTAGGTCAGCCACATACAGACAGTGCTCCCAGCTGTGTTAGGAAAACTGCATAAAAACTGAACTTTAAACAGCCCTATGTGTATATCTAACTGCCTCAGCCCTGCTGAACTCTTTCTGCTGTTCCACTGCAGTACTGCACAGCTGCCAAGTCCTTCCAGATAGAAAAATTCTATAGCATGTTGGTAAATGTGTTTAGCAGCAGCCGGAACAAGATATTGCACTTTTTGGCTTTAGCGCTGGCAATCAGGAACAGTAGCTCCTCAGAAAAATCCTTCAGTTACTTCCCCCCCCCCCCCCCCAAATAGGAGAAAGATGGGGGGCAGGAAAAACAGCTTTGCAGTCATTCTGTTTCTCCCAAGCACATCCTCCTGGCAAGACTCCCCACACATCAGAACCAAACCTGTAAACAGCTTCTACCTCTGCATAGATTTTCCAATGCCGGTGCTCCACACTTACGCCTTAACATCTGCAGTCTCCTGGGACGTGCGGGTCAGAGTGCGGGAACGCAGGCGCTCCCCAGCCTGCTGGATCTCCTGCAGGTTGCGTTCTACATGAGGGAGCTCAGAGATACCTTCCGTCTCGGCTGCAAGCTGTTCTGCCTGCTGGAGAAGCTCTCCAAAGCCTTCAGTATCCATCTCTATTGCAGGTTTCACTCAGGATGCACAGAAACCTTCAGAGAAACAGAAAATTCTTGCTCAGCTATAAACAGTTTCTATACGTACAGGTGTACAGACAGACCAGCAAGGGAAGGTCTTCTAGTACAGGATACTCTTCTGTCCATCTTCACCATGCACTACACATCAAGCAAATACTTTCAGGTGGTCTTGGAATGCTTTGCCTTGGAGAACTATGTTCTTAAGGCAGATCTATGGACCTGTCAGAAGCAGGATGTAGATGCCGTATCAGTTCATATATTGCCTTGATACAAAGGAGAGTGAAAGCAGAGATGTCCCTGGGAAGAATCTGTTGTTAATTTAGCTATGAACTACTTGTGTGTATATATTTATGTACATATAAAAAATGGGGACACATACATATGCACACAGAGATATGTAATACACAAGGGCTGAAAAGTCACATGAGGTTAAATTAACAGCAAAACAACAAGCATATACACATACATAGACAGCCACAACTAGCCATCTATTAAAATGTGTTAATCGACGCCATTAACCCCCAAAATCAAAGGAAATATGCACGCATTGTTCCAATGTAAGAGGCACATGTCTAACTTTGATGCACACAAAAGTTTTACCAGTGTTTGTGAGAACTTCTTGCACAGACCAAATGAGAGAATGGTTAAAGAAACTATATAGCAAAAGGCAAGGACTGTAACAGATGAGGTCATCAATGCATTGTGCAGTTCCAAATTCAGAATGGAGCCCGTTATTTTTACGGAAAGAGCAAAAATATACATGCTTGGGATCAATGTAGAAAAAACATGTTGCTACAGCGTCTACATTAATGAAATAAGAAACCCAAACCCTCCGCTTCATGCACAAAATACGTAGCATGTAGCCGATTCAGCTGCAAATCACAAGCACCTGATGCCTCTGTAAAGCCACAGGAGAAAATCCTAGAAATCTAGTCTTGGTGAATGGTGCTACAGACATGGGAATCTCTGGTACAATCTCTCAGAACATCTACACCCTAACCCAAAGTGCCTGGGATCAAAAAAGCAAACCAGACCTTAAGCATTAACTCCAGCTCTTTATCATTTACTCAAAAGTAAAATCAATGAAACTATCTGGTTCGAGGGAGCCCACCAAGAAGAAAACAGCGCATTTTTACAAACCAAAAATAGCCTGCAATTCAAGTATTTCTTGGTACCCTTCAACCATACCAAACTGATTTAATAGTACAATTTTAATATTCCCTGTGTTCTCAGTCTCACCACCATTCCCAAGTACAACCACCAGTGGCAATAGCACTGCTTTCATCTGTCTGGACAAGGGATGTAAAAGCACTGCATGATGATTCATTCAGACATATGCAATTAGAAGGACAAACTGATCCCTTCCACCTGGGTGCCAGGACAAACCCTAAGAGCAGGCATCCAAGAATGGAGAATTTCACAAGCAGCCCCCACCTACTTCTGGAAAGCTGGGAGCTACTGGGGGAGGCAGCAATCATATTTGCACTGACTTGTTAACCAGGTGAGATAACAGAGACTAGATTTGTTTGAATGGATTAGCATGCCACTGAGACAGAGGGGAATGGGGAGGCATGGTGGTGGTGGAAATAAGCAGTTTCATGCCCTGCAATGCAGTACAGAACATCTTTCCAGCGTTTACTTGCAATAACTCAGGTGCACACCTGCCAGAAGCAGCCTTTGTTGGCAGGCACTGACCAGAACAGCCACACTCCCATACAGTTAAGAACACAGCGATCAGATCCTCCAGGAGCAGTGACTGCAAGAACAGCACAGACTCCAGCTTGGTTTGATCCAATCCAGTCCGCTTCCTCTTTTCATTACCAACGAGATAGAAAGCCGGGAGCATAAGAAGGCACTAACTTCTCAGAGAGCACTGAAACCAAAACCATGGAGGATCAGCACACTATAAAACTGCTCCCAAGCCTGCACTTTTTAGCCATAGACTCTACATCAAAACCATATAAGATTTGTCCCACAAATCTGGCAATGTAGGACAACTGCAACAACTCTGCAAAATCTATTTGAATTCAGCAAATATAGAATAAACTAGTTATTTCGGAGCAAGTTAAATTACCTGTGATTATAACAACTCACAACTTATCTAGAGAACCAACACTAAACAGCTTTTTCTAAGCAACAGAATTCAAATATTTAGACTGAATAGCAGCAAAAACAACTTTGTCTCCACCCTGTCAGAATTTACTGCATTCAAGAGACTGCAGTCTGACTCTTAATGCTGCTGTGCAGGATGGAAACTGCTACCACAGTAACAAGCTGAGCAATGGCAGATTTTCATGTCTGGCTGGGGAAGGAGCAACAACTGACACCTAAGGGAAAGAAAATACATCAGAAATTAAACTAACTTCTGCAAAACCATATCGACCTTGGGCTACAAGCCAGAACTGAAAAGGCTCTTTTCTAAAGACAGCTGTTCTAAAACAACTTTGATGACATATCAATAGAAGATGCTGCATTAGACTACTATTCCATCAAACCCCAGTTTAATGCTTCCCCAACATTTAAAACCACAAATAAACACGATATTTTGTACAAGTTGACTGGCTTTAAGCCAAAAAAACTAGAAAAAATGACAGGTTTCTTAAGTCCATTCAGACTGATCATAAATTATTATTTATTACCTGAAAAACCGTAAAAACCCCTCAAGAGCACTACAATGCCATCTAATGAAGAACACGGTAGCTATTATTCTCCAAATATGGCCACGATGAACATTTTACTGAACTAGCTTCAGAAAGATGTGAAGCAGAAATATTCCAATGCATGCTCAAGTGTCTGTTGGACTTCACATACTGACAGGCTTTGTGTCATCTAACTAATTAACTTTGAAAAAGACTAAAACATTTTGATTTTCCAGTGCTTTGAAAAATGAAAGGAAGACGACCTCCCAGGGGAAAAGGAAAGCCTCATCCTCTATGTTCACAATAGCTGGTGGACCAATACAGTTCCACAGGTTGCAAAGAGATTCTTCAAAATGGGAAATGAAGAGGAAGTCTGCCCTCTCGCAGAGGCTCCCACTCAGTATGCTCAAGAGACCCGGTCTGACAAGTCAGGATCAGGTTCTGTTGGAAAGAAGAACCAAGAGCACCCTAGTGAGAGAAAGTGGGCAACTCTTTACTTACTGCAGTCGAGGTCTGAGGTAAAAGTGCTTTTTCGACAGGCTCCAAGCCCAGGCTGCTACAGATAGGGTAGCAGCTTCTGCCTGGTAAGCTAAACATGAATAAGTAAAAGGGCCATCCTGCAGGCCTGGGGAATTCTGTGTGAACAGCAGCAATAGTACTGAGCTCTCACACGGTACTTTGCATAAGCAGACATCCAGACATTTCAGAGAGGAAGTCAGCAACATAATCCCCATGCTACAGAGAGCAGAACTGATTAAGAAATGCAGAGATTGAAATCAAAGAGCAGGTGGCCAAATTTTTGTTTCTTTTTGAAGGAAAGCACAATGACATAGGATCTTACTTAGACACTGCAATAAATTGCCTTCTAAGGATGTAGACACTTTGTCACTGGAGCTTTATAAGAGTAGGACAGGCACAATTCTGTGCTGAGTCCAGTCCTGTTCAACATATTCATCAATGATCTGGATGATGGGATAGAGTGTAACCTCAGCAAGTTCGCTGACAATACCAAGCTGGGAGGAGTGGCTGATACACCAGGAGGCTGTGCTGCCATCCAGCAAGACCTGGACAGGCTGGAGAGCTGGGCCGAGGGGAACATCACCAAAATCAACAAAAGCAAGTGCAAGGTCCTGCACCTGGGGAGGAACAACCCCATGCACCGGTACAGGCTGGGGGCTGACCTGCTGGAAAATGGCTCTGTTGAGAAGGAGCTGGGACTGCTGGTGGACAGCAGGCTGACCCTGAGCCAGCAATGTGCCCTTGTGGCCAAGAAGGCCAACAGTATCCTGGGATGCATTAAAAGGATTGTGGCCAGCAGGCTGAGAGAGGTTATTCTCCCCCTCCACTCTGCCCTAGAGAGATCACATTTGGAGTACTGTGTCCAGTTTTGGGCTCCCCAGTTTAAGAAGGACGCAGAACTGCTTGAGCAAGTCCAGTGGAGAGCTACCAAGATGATCAGGGGACTGGAGCATCTCCCTTATGAGGAAAGGCTGAGAGACCTGGGTTTGTTCAGCCTGGAGAAGACTGAGGGGGATCTCATCAATACCTATAAATATCTAAAGGGTGGGTGTCAGAATGATGGGACTAGGCTCTTTTCAATAGTGCCCAACAACAGGCGAAGGGGCAATGGGCACAAGTTGGAACACAGGAAGTTCCACCTCAATATGAGAAAAAAATTTCTTTCCTGTGAGGGTGCCAGAGCAGTGGAACAGGCTGCCCAGAGCGGTTGTGGAGTCTCTTTCCCTGGAGCCATTCAAAACCCACCTGGATGTGTTCCTGTGCCCCCTGCTCAAGCAGGGGGGCTGGACAAGATGATCTCCAGAGGTCCCTTCCAACCCCTACCACGCTGTGGTTCTGTAATAAAGCAGGAATGGTGCAAATCTACTGACTAGGAGCAGAGACACATCATTGGGATCAACTCTTGAGGTCTCATCCCACCTTATTTTCCATGTTCCACAAGTGGAAGTGACCAAGTACAACCCAAACATCTGCTGCACACTTTCAGCAGATCATGCTCTAGTATGTAAAGCACAATAATAAGTGTTTAATCAAACCTAGCAAAGGGAATACTTCCATACCCTAGCTATACCGAAGATATATGAAATTGGGATAGGCCAGCTTAAAAACAAATACCTAAAAGCTCCCAGCTATACTTGGTACTCCATCTGGTACAACAGCCCGTTCCCCCAGCAACAAAACACTGATGCAGGAAAATCCTGAACAGGTCACACAACAATCTTCCAAACTTATTGTTTCTTCTACCACCCACCAATTAACCATCTCCTGCCTCCCATGAAGACTTTTAGTCCTGCATGTTTTGCTCTTCATTTCATCTGTAGGTAGCCATGCAAAAGTCCAATCTTTTTATGATCTTAAAGAGCTCTAACAGTACATATGTTGAACAAAAATGTTTTTTCAAAGTTTTAAAGGCAGTAACATTCAATTATTTGCTCTGGCACTGTGAGAAAGAACAAACAATGGCATGCGACTCTTCTCTATCCTGTTTGTTATTTAACCTGGAATGAAACATTCAGCATTTTAAAATATTTCTTCCAATATATACAATTATGCATTTTTCAACACTGCCTTTTATCTGCCACCTGACTTCAAAGTTCCTTACAGTGGTCTCAAATCCCCACTGTCCTGAATAACTGACTCAGCTGGCAGTTTTGCCATCTTATCACTCTCCCTCTTTTCCAAACATTTAGTATTTATTTTAAGTACCTGACTCTCAGCCGGCTCAGCAGTGCAGCAAACTGACCCTCATTAAACAGAGCATTTAGTTCAGTATTTGGAATTCCTGATATGAAAACCCAGATCCTCGCCCCTCACTGAATTTCCTGGGATATTATCCACACAGGAACATTATTAATTTAGACAACAGAATACGTATATCCTCCAAGCAATTTTTAAGCGTTTCCCATTTGTAAGCCCCTAGAAGTTTTCCCAAGGAGTAGGAGACCACTTTAGAAACACAGCATAAGTCAACAGCAGCAAAGCACACAGGAACTGGCTTTGTCACCCTCACCTTAGCCCTCCATGACCTAACTACTGTCCCGCAAGACAACCTGGCCAAATTGAAGGAGGAGGAAAGCAGCCCTTGTTTGCACTTGGGCTTTAATTCAACCCCTTTCACTCACTGTTAATATATTCTGGTTTAGAATAACATTGGGACACAGATGGCACCCAGCACTCCACAGCAGTTGCTAATTAAATACCAATGCCCAGTACACCTACAGCTCAAGCTTTAACACCAAGGCAGTTCAATATCATGTCACAGATGTTTGGCTGTTGCCTGCAGTTGGGACTAAACAGTGAGAGTAAGTTACTCTGTACGTGTTGTACACTTTATGACAACTCTGGGAAAAATCAAAGCTGTAACATGGAGTGGATCTTGCCTAGGAGGGACTAACAAATAGCATTCTTTAGGTTCAGAAATAGAGTTCTGCATCTGAGATGCTCTGTAATAAATCCTTATTGTCATTCTCACCTGTTTTGCACAAGAAGTCAGCACTGCTGTTGGTAGAGCTTGCGAGATGGAGTTGGGGAAAGGGCTAGTCATTGCTCTCATTCAAGGATAGTCTGAAGGGTCCACATTAAGCATTTAAAGACAGCTATCCTGTCCTGCATCAAAGTTACTGGTCTGAAAAACCACAAGAATCCTGAGTATCATATATGGTTTACCTTCTGCATTCCTCTGTATCTTCTATATCTTGCCAGGCATATATGAAAGCAATGCTTAGCAAATACAAGGTCACACAAGCTTACCAAAACCTGCTGTGAAACAGAAGTTGAGACATGGACATTACTGACAACCTTCCATGGGCTCCCACCACCAGGTGCCCAGCATCACTCTTCCCCCACCAAGGAACTGACCACTAACCCCACCACAGCAAGGAATAGCCCCCCACGCAGGCAACCTGAAACGGCAAGGCCAAATCACATGCAAACACAGACCCGCTCTCCTCACAGCGCCCCCATTCAAAGAACAGGCTTACGTTTCCTGAAGCACCAACACGGTACCTTGGATAAATCACAGAATGTCCTGAGTTGGAAGGGACCCACAAGGATCATCAAGTCCAACTCCTGTCCCTGCACAGACAACCCTAAAATTCACACGTCTTTGAGGGCACTACCCAAGTGCTTCTTGAATATCATCAGGTTTGATACCGTGACTGCCCCCCTGGGGAGCCTATTCCAGCACTCCACCATCCGCTGGGCGAAGACCCTTTGCCTAATATCTAATCTAAACCTCCCCTGGCACATCTTCCTGCCATTCCCTCGGGTTAAACGCCAAGCTCTCCTTCCACAGCTAGGCTTTGCACCGCCGACCAGCACAAACCAGCTCAGATGAAGGGACTACTCCTGGTGTAACCAAGGTGAAGGAATTAACCAACCATGGAGCAATCGCCCGTGCATCCGGCGCCGTGATTAAAGAATGGCTGCCTTTTAACACTACATTGGTGTTACGAGGTTTGTTCCCGATTTCGGTGACACTGGCACGCACAAAGCTTTGTGCTTTAAGGCAGGCTGTATTTCGGACACAGATATACAGAACCCCACCGAGGAGGCCCAGGAAGGCCCGCGGGGCTAGGCCTGCGAGTGCTCCTCACCAGCCCACCACCCCAGCGGCCTGCACTGCGGCTGGGGCGCTCGTCGGGGAGCGCCAGGGACCGTGCCACGGGCCGGAGCCGGAGCCGCCCTGCCTCAGGCAGCCGCCTACCCCCTCCTCAGAGGGGGCTTCCCCCCCCCCACCGCGGGGCCCGCCCGGCCGCCGAGACAGAGGGAGTGCCGGCTAGGGAACAGCTGCCGAGGGCACAGTGAGGGTAAGCTAGAGACCACCGCCGCCCCCGACGGCGAGAAGAAGAGGCGGCAGAAGGGGAAACCATGACACACCCGTGCAGCACCCTCACCTGCCCGCCGCTCCGGCCGCCACGCCTGCCCCCACTGCACCGCGCGCCCCTATTGGCCGTCCTCACACCCTTCCCCGCGTTCCCATTGGCCCAGCTGCCGCGCTTCCTCACGCCGCGCGCTCCCATTTGTCCAGCCACCGCACGTCCCCGAGCGGCGGCTCCCGCCCACTCGCGACAACAACTTTATTGAGGCACTCGGAGGCGGACACAGACAGCGCGTTTCTTGGGGCGGAGAGGCGGCGCGGCAGCGGCTGCTGCCTCTGGAGACTACGGGTTCGAGGCTGCCCCCCGCCTCGACAGCCCATGTGCTCGGCGCTGTATGCTCCGCGTCACCAGTGACGTAGTCTCCCGAAGGGGTACAGGCGTACACTGTGTTTGGACCCTTTGTAAGCACGCATGCATAATGGCGGGGGGGAGCAAGACATCAGCACAAGCCTTACAGCAGGTATTGTCGATAACCCCGGATTTGTAGGGTGAGATGTGGAAACTGGGAATTTCGTGGACCCAGGCAGGGCACATCCAACAGCCTGCTTCTGTGAGAGGCAACAATGGATAGACCTCAGCACAGCTCTGAAATGTCACCCATCAAACCATCAAAGTGCCTCCCTCATAACTGCAATCTTGTCCTTTGTCTTCCTGAAGGCTTGTTTTAACAGCATTGTTATGCTGTTAGTTAACTATTAATAATTAATGATTAAGCAGCAGCAAGAAACACCCCCCTGCTCCCCTTTGCCCAGCTCTCTCCATATCCCACTGCCTTTCTCCCTGGTGGAGAGTTATTCCTGCTGAGGAAATCCCTAGCACCACAGTCCGGCTGCAGCGACCCCCTCAGATCCCATTTTGTGATACCCAGAGAGGGAAGTGGATGCAGCACCAAGATTTCCTACAGCCCTTCAAAGACAAATTAATTTCCCCATTACTACAGCCTCTATTTCCAAAATTTCCCATGTCAAAAGCAGTTCCCATGGCTAAGGCAGCCCCAAGCGCAGGGCCGGCACCACCATGGGCTGCAGTCACTACCCCCTAACTGCCAGGTGCAGCCCTGCCCACTGACCCATGAAGCAGCTGTGTGGAAATCTGCCCTCACCGCAGTGCGCTTGGGCAAATTCCAACCCAGGCTGCCCCAACACCAAAATCCATATTTTCCCAAGGGTGTCTCCTTGCACGGGCGATGACAAGCATCAAAACGTGTCTTTCCCCAGTGGTTCCTGGGGGTTTCTTTTCTTTGCTAAAACTAAATATAAGTTTTTTCAAGCCTTTATAAATCATCTCCTGCCACATCATTATTTCCCCATCTCAAGCATCACTTAGGGCATGTAAAGACACCCAAGGTGGCTCTAAAATGTAGCCAGCCAGGGAGCTGCCTGTCTCAATGCCTGGGTCTGCCCACACCCCAGCTCCCCAGGGTGGGAGCATCTCCAATGTACGGCAGAGATTTAGGGTCACATCAGAGTGCAGGGTGGCTCATAAGCACTTCTGCTATAAATCACAGCCCTTCGGGGGCTGCCCTAATTCCACCAGCCCTGCTTCAGGTCTCTGAGGAGGCGAAGGTGACTCTCAGCCATTCTGGCTGAGTCACCTTCCCCAGCAAAAAAAAAAAGTACAGACCCTGAATTTTCCCCCTGTGAGGCAGTTAGGTTGCTCTCCCCATTGCTGTGTTGTTCTCCCCACTGGTTGTTCAGCGGCTGGCTAGCAATCTACAAAAAACAATGTTTTCCAATGCTGGGTGTCTGCCTGGCTCCCTGGAGTCTGTGTTCTTTGTAAATCTGTACTTTTAATCCTTTCTGATGTATTTAGCACTAGAAGCTGAGACGTGGCACGTATAAAGCATGTTTTCCCTGTGCCATGGGCTATCCCGCGCCCTGGGGTCTGCTGCCTTTGGGCTTGGCCCTGGGGTGCCCAGTTACACACTCCATGGACTTTCACCTCAAAAATAGGCAGGGGGAGAGCACTCATGGCACTGGAGTGTTTGGAGCAGCCACTCTGAGGGGTACACTGGTCCCTGGCAGGATGCCCTGGTAGGATGGGTGTCCTGGTATGATCAGTGTAATGGAATGGATGCCCTCGTGTGAGATGGGTGCCCTAGTAGGATGGGTGTTGTGGTGGGATGGATGTCCTGATGGGACGTTTGTCCCGGTGGGACGGATGTCTTGGTGTGATGGGTGTCCTGGCAAGATGGGTGTCCAGGCAGAATGGGTGCCCTGGCAAGGTGGCCATGCCACCCCACCTCTCCCTGAGCCTACCCAGGCTCCCGGGGCAGCTTTTCACCGGGGACAAGAGCCGGTGCCTCCCGGGGCGGGCTGGGGGGAGCAGCCGCCCGGCGGGGCAGTGACACGGCGGGGAGCCGGGCCCACCCAGGGGCTGGACCGGGGTGCTGCGGGGCGGCGCTGGAAGCGGGCAGGCAGGTGGCAGCAAATCCTTATGGAAGTGCTCGGCTGCACCGAGCCGGCGGCTGCACGCCCCGGGGGAGGCTGCTGCTGCGGGATGCCGTCCCCTCTGCGCGGCGCCTGGCCCCTCCGCACTGGGTGCATGTCCCCTCTGCACTGGGTGCACAGGGTGCCTATCCTCTCTGCACAGGTGCACGTCTGCCCTGCATGGGTGCCTGCCTGCCCTGCACAGTGCACGGAGGGTGCCCATCCACTCTGCACAGGCTGCCTGTCCACCCTGCACTGGGTGCCTGTCCCCTCTGCACTGGGTGCACAGGGTGCCCATCCTCTCTGCGTTAGGTGACCACACCCTCTATACAGGGTGCATGTCCGCTTTCCATCGGGTGCATTTCAACTCCACACAAGCTATACCTGTCTCCTCTGCACACAGTATACTTCCCTTCTGCACTGTGGACACATCCACTCTGCACTGGGCGCGCAAGGTGCGCACCCCCTCTGCACAGGGTGACCATCCCCTGAGGACAGGGTGCATTTCCCCTGTGCACAGGGCACTCATCCCCTCTGCACGCGTGCATGTCCCCTCTGCACTGGGTGTATTTACTCTCTCAGGGTGTGGGTGTCCTCTCTGCACACGGCTCTCATCCCCTCAGCACAGGGTGTTTGTCCCATCTGCACAGGGTGCCTGTCACGTGTGCCCAGGGTGCTCATCCCCTCTGCACACAGCGCATGGCTCCCATGCACCGGCTGCACAGGGTACACATCCCGTCTGCACAGGGTGTTATTTTCCCCTCTGCACACAGCGTATGTCCCCTCTGCACAGGATGTATGCCAGCACCATCCAGGGCCATGGAGACCTATCAGCATCACAGGGCTCAAGCAGAGCCAGAAGTGGTGCTCAGGGCAGTCCCCCAGGGTGCTGCACTCCGCTGCAGGGCTGCTTGTCTGGGTGTGTGCCCAGGACACCCCTCCCCCAGATCCCACAGGGGCTCAGGGGAGACACACAGTCACCTAAAACCACCTCTGCAAGCTGAGCTCTGCTTTTCTTTAAGGGGCTGGATGAAGCCTTTATGCCCGTCACCCTCCTGCTATATGCAGCTATGAGAGCAGCTCCTGCTTCATTAAAAAGTGGATTTTTTTCTGTACAACATACTCCTGCAGGGACCAGAGATCCCCCAGCCACCTCACTGAGAGCAGCTACAGGCAGAGCCGGGTGCTGGGCGCATCCCAGACCACTGACTCCCACGGGTGCCTGCACCCATCCCACTGGTCTTGTGGCTTTCCTCACTCCAAATCACACCTGGGGAGGCTGGAAAGGGCATTGAGGCTGGGAGTCCATGGTTCTCAGGCAGCCGCTGCAGCCAGACGGGTGTGCAGGCAGAACCACGAGCAGGAGGGTAGGCGGCAGCATGCAAAGGCGTGTGCCCACGTACCACCCTAGCACACCACTGGGAACGGGGAGCGGTTGATGCCTGGGGCACTTCCTGAGAGGGGAAACCCCATCCGCACCCGGCTTTGTTTCTGGTGCAGGATGCAGCACCCAGCCCCGGAGGGCTCAGCCAGCAGCCTCTCCACTGCGCTGGCCGGGGCTGCAGCCCTGCTACACCAGGCTCCAGCACTGGGGCCATGTCAGCCCCCTGTCAAGTCCTGTTTTCCAGCAAAGCATCTTCCCATGACATTTATCGGTTTTTAAGTGCATTTAGGGCAAGGAAAGGCCTTAAACTCCAACTCGCGCGCTAAGCCTGTGTGGTAACAGGCAGTGTTGAGAGGCTACTTAGGCAAAAGAGACGTGCCAATGCCATAAGGCAATGCATTTAAAAGGCAAATGGATGCTGAGCTGCGTATTGCTTTTCTCACCAGCAAGGCTGGATGCCGAACAGGCTGGGCACCCGCTGCAGAACCACGTGCTGAAGCTGGGCAAACCTTTGCTAACAGCTCCCCCGGGCTCCTGGAGCATCCTGGGAAGGGCCTGGGCATTAGGGACTGTCATTGCCAAACTCCCGCCCTGCAGACATCCCTCCTAGTGCTACCCAGCCTGGCAGAAAGGACCACATGGATATCCAAGGTCCTCCATTTTAGGGTTGCCCAAGTGTGTTGCTTTTTAAATTCGTCCTGTCCCTGGTGCCTAGCCACCAAGGGCTGCAGGCAACATCCCTGCTGGGTCAAACTGTGCCCCTGGCCAGAGAGGCAGGGATGGGGTGACAGCAGCAGGGCTGGGAACCTGCTTCCACAGTGGGTCACACCTCAGGGACACATACAGGCAGGCAAGGGCAGCCACCCCAGCCAGCGGCAGAGGCTCCTGTGTATAAAGAGTGACTCTTCCACTTGACAGAGACTTTTGGAAGCAAAACATGGTCCACACACATTCCCATCATTCCCCACCCCCCAATCTGCAGCCACCCACCATCAGAGGAGCCAAGTGCTGCATTTAACCCACAAAGGGCTTATGCATGGCTTTGGTTGTCTGCCCTCCTGGACCTGGAAGTCATTGCAGCTCGAAGCACTGTGCTCCCCAAAAAAGTGGGCTGGAATAAATAGCGCTCAGAGGTCATTCCCAGGGCAAGAGCAGGCAGGAGGTATTCGGCATGGGGAGGCTGCAGGGAAAGCATCCCTTTGGAGATGGATCTGCCTCTGCAAATGGATTGGGGTTTGTAAAGCATAGACTCTTGGGGGAGGTTTAGTCCCTGCCCATGAGACAGCCATGACCCCACTGGGGGTTCAGCCAGGTGCCTTTCATCAGCAGCTCAGGGTGGCCAAACTACCAACCCATACCACCCTCCCACCCACCACGCTCCTTCCCACAAGGTCTTTCACCCACAGGAAATCCCAGCATGTGGGAGCCTCAGGATGGTGCAGAGACACTGGTCACAGAGCCAGAAGGCAGGAGGGGGCTGGAGCCCAACCCACCACCACCTGCCCCATAGCAGGTCACCCTTGCCCTCAGCAGGAGACCAACACCTTCAAGATGCCCAGAGCCACCTCACACACAGCAGAAGGTCCATCCCCTGCCCCAGGAAGCCGCTTTTCTCCCCCGCGGGGGTGCAAAGCCCACTGAGGGAAGGCCATGGGGGTGTTAGTGAGCAGCCCCACCACCACCCCACAGCAATAATTCCCACACAGCAGTCATGAGCAGTGACAGGTCTCAGCCTCCAGCCCAGCCCAACAACGGCACTCATACCTCCAGCCAAACTCCTTTATTTCCATCCAGTTTCACCACTGGTACAGAAAATACAAAACATGAAAAAATAGGCTTTTTTTGTGCCCCCCACCCCCAATCCCCAAAGCATGCCAGCTATTTACAGGCAGAGGCAAGTGGCTCAGTGGCAGCAGCTGCACTTGCTGCTGGCCGGCTCCTTGCACACACAGCCCTTGGCGCAGTTGCTGCAGCTTGCGGGGCAACAGGAACAGCAGCCTGGGGGGGACACACAAGAGTTAGTGGGTGGGAAGGGATGGGGGGGGGTGGGGTGTGTCCTATGGGGTAGGGGCACCCTGTGGAGCACGGGACATCCCCCATCCATGGGCAGGGCTGCGATCCCAATAGGGCAGTGGCTGGGGGTATCCATGGGAGTCCCAAAGGGAGAGCAGGGAGCATCTCCAGGGGCCAGGGGAAGAGGGGGGTAGCATGTAAGTGCTACAGGGTACATGCAGGGGTCCCACACGGCAAGGACGCCCCTACAAGGGGAGCAAAGGGCTCTCCATAAGGAGTCCTACAGGGCAAGGGGGGGCGGGGGGGCGTCTCTATGGGACGCGAATCAGGAGATACCCATGGAGACCCTGCAAGGCAAGGAGGGGGTTCCTCTTGAGAAAGACAGTCCTCCTCCTCCCCCGCCGGGGGCAGTGCCCCCCACTCACTCTTGCGGCAGCTCCGGCAGCGGCAGTTCTTGCACTTGCAGGACCCGGCACAGGAGCAGGAGTCACCTGGGGCGGGAGAGCAGCCGTCAGCGGGCGGGACGGGACCGGACCGGCCGGGCACAGCGGGACGGGACACTTACCAGCGGCACACGTGCAGTCCTGGGGATCCATAGCTCGTCTCGGCGCGGCTTAGCTAGACTGACCTCGGCTCGCCCTGGCTCGCAGCAGTCCCAAGCAGCGCCGGCCGCCCGCTATTTATGGGTTGGAGGCGCGGGCGGTGCTCGGCGCTGCGCACGGCGGGGCGGGACCGTGGGGCCGTGCTCAGCGTGGGGCCGTGCTCAGCGTGGGGCCGTGCTCAGCGTGGGGCCGTGCTCACCGGCGGCTGTGCGAGCCCCGGGGCGGTGGGGCCGTGCGGTGGGGCCGTGCTCACCTTGGGTCATGGCCTTGCCCGCCCCGCTCTCGGCACCCAGCCCGCGTTGGGGAGGCCGGGGGGCTCCCACCCGCACGCATTTCTGCCCCTCCCCCCCCCCCGGCAGGATGCTGCATCCTCGGGGGGAGGCTGGAAGATGCCAAGGAGGGGTGACAATGCTGGCATGGCACTGCCCCCATCTCCCGTGCATTTGGGACAGCCCTGCCATGCTTCCTGGCCCTTCCCAGCCCCACGTGCTCAGAACCGGGCTGCTGTTGTGCCCCCCCACATTTGAGGAGGCCATGGGATGCACGGGGATGTCCCTGGGGATGGGACAGTCTCAGCATCCAGCAGGAGAGGAGGGTGGCCCCAGGACAGCCACCATGGGGCTAGGGTGCCTGGCTGGCCCCCCAGGAGGGGGTGAGCATGGGGGTGCAGCACTGGGATGCGGTGCGGGAGCATGGCACAGCCAGCCAGGGAGTACTAGGAATCACAGCTTTGCGGCACCACCGGTGCCCATGGGTT
This sequence comes from Phalacrocorax carbo, assembly GCF_963921805.1. NCBI lineage: Eukaryota > Metazoa > Chordata > Aves > Suliformes > Phalacrocoracidae > Phalacrocorax > Phalacrocorax carbo. The sequence goes on from NC_087520.1 coordinate 25,025,423, forward strand.
TTCACCCTTGTCAGGGTGTTCACTTGCTGACTGGCTCCCACCACCCTGCTTGTGCCCGCAGCCAGCTTGGCACCCAGCACGGAAAACAGCGGCTGGGGCCAGGGACAGGCTGTCCCTGTGCCTACACCCAGTGCTCTTGGTGGTAGTGTTGTTTTTGTTGCAAATGGGGCAAGTCTGAGCTTGGAGCTGGTGCTGTGGATAGGGTCAGTCCCCACGGTGTCCAGGCCAGCTGGCACTGGGATAAGGAGCAAGTTAGTGGCCCCAGGAGGTTGTGCCAGGGAATTCTCGTGCTGTTTGCAAGAAAACACTGTGGTTTTTTTTTCCTGGCAGTGTTTTGCAAGCAGCAGCAAGGGAGTGTAAATATGAGGCTAAGCCAGCAGGCACTGCACTCGGCACTGGCTGAGCGGGAAAGGAGGAGAAGTGAAATCAGTGCACGTGTGGTCTTACTGCACATAAACATGGGTTGGGAAATCCTTTCCCGGACAGCCCACCAGCATGGTGCTGCTTGTTGGTGCTGCACCCCGGTCATGCTTCCCCTCTCCCATCAGGGATGGGCTGTTTAAAGAAAGGAGAGCCCCCCCCCCCCACTGAAATGGGGATGGGCACCCCGACATGGGGCTGTACCAGAAAGTGGGGGGTGAGCATGCAGCAAGGCTGTGGAGGAGGCAGGATAATTCCCAGAATTCTGGAATCCTGCACGTCACTCACGGAGGAGCTGTCCTGGATCCCAGGGCATGTGCCTCAGACCCCCGTCACTGCGAGCGGGAAGGGGCAGCGCAGCGCCTCCACTGGACTATGAATGGAGCTGGGAGGGGAACAGAGCCCGGAAAATGCCCTGTTTCCCAATCGGGGCATTTCCATTGAATAATGAAGTCACCCTGCAGTGAAACAGGCAAGGATGACTCATGTCTTCCCTGAGCCACAGGTTTGCCAAAATGGCAGGCATGTGCTGGATGCTAGTGGGGAGAGGGGACCTCACGGGGCTTCCTGTGTCGTTGCTGGTACTCCAGTTTTCCAGGGCTGGTAGGGAGCTGTTAATCACAAGTCTGTGCCTGTGTAAGAGGAGTGACTGGTCCAATTCTGATTTTACAGCAGCTGTAAAACAAGCAGAGGAACCACAGCTGCCCAGCACAGGTCTCGGGGCTTGGAGCTGAGCTGCCAGGATCCCCATCTGTGCCCCGCTTCCCATGCAGGCAGGGGACAGCGTCTGATAGCTGCTCTCCATCACAGTGCTGTGGGGCACAGGGACAGGCAAGGGGCAGAGCCACAGAGCAGGGCCGATGGAAACACCCTCCCAGAGTGGGCAAGGGATCCAGTGGGATTCGCCACAACATCATTCTCTCTGAATTGGAGAGAAGTGGATTTGGCAGATGGACTGTTCAGTGGATGAGGAAATGGCTGGATGGTCACATCCAGAGAGTAGTGGTCAACACCTCAATGTCCGGATGGAGACCAGTGATGAGTGGTGTCCCTCAGGTGTCCATAATAGGATCAGTACTGTTCCTTATGCTCATCAACCACTCAGATGGTGGGATCGAGGGCACTGTTGGCAAGTTTGCAGATGACACCAAGCTGAAGGGTATGGTTGACACTCCCAAGAGATGAGATGCTGTCCAGAGGGACCTGGACAAGCTGGAGAAGTGGGCCTGTGTGAACCTCTTGGAGTTCAACAGGGCCAAGTGCAGGGTCCTGCACCTGGGTTGGGGCAAGCCCCAGTATCAATACAGGCTGGGTGATGAATGGACTGAGAGAGGAGGACTTGGCAGAGGAAAAGCTGGACATGAGCTGGTGATGTGTACTTGCAGCCCAGAAAGCTGACCGTATCCTGGGCTGCATCACCAGAAGCATGGCTAACAGGTCAAGGGAGGTGATTCTGCCCCTCTGCTCTGCTCTGGTAAGACCCCACCTGCCATACTGCTCTGGAGCCTGCAGTACAGGACAGACATGGACCTGTTGGAGTGGGTCCAGAGGAGGGCACAAAAATGATCAGACGGCTGGAGCACCTCTCCTATGAGGACAGGCTGAGAGTTGGGGTTGTTCAGCCTGGAGAAGATAAGGCTGCAGGGAGACCTTAGGGCCTGTTGTGATAGGACAAAGGGTAATGGTTTTAAACTGAAAGAGGGGAGATTCAGACTAGATAAACAGAAGAAATTTGTTACTATGAGGGTGGTGAAACACTGGCACAGGCTTCCCAGATAGGTGGTGGATGCCAGGAAACATTCAAGGTCAGGCTGGATGGGGCTCTGAGCAACCTGATCTAGTTGAAGATGTCCCTGCTCATTGCGGGGGGGTTGCACTGGATGTCCCTTTAAAGTCCCTTCTGATCCAAACCGTTCTATGATTCCATGAAACCCATGAGGGACAGTGAGGCTGGAAGGATGCTCTCAGCCCCACTGATTAAGCCACATGTTTGGGGATAAATCCCATTAGCAATCCCATTAGATTGTTGTGGGCTCACCAATGATGTTTTTGTATGGTTGGCACTTAAATCTCTCCGGATAGGAAGGAATAAATAAACGCCTGCTATTTGCAGAATGGAGTTCAGTTTGATGCTCCAGAGCTGATGCTGCACCCTGCCTGCAGCATGCCTGCCCTGCCCTACATTCAGCTTGTGTAGGGACGTGCTTCGCGCCTACCGGAAGCAGTGGGGTGACGGTGACATGTCAGGGAACACCCTGGGGAAAGAGCTCTCCTGGAGCAAAGGGGCCTTGGCCAGCAAGCAGCTGGTGGGCAGGGGTGGCCTTGGCTGTGCCGAAACCCTGGCTGAGCCCTGGCAGCAGTGACTGGATGGGTCAGGAAGGGTTTTGCAGCTAAAAAGAGGCCACCAAATGCAGCATTTGGGGAGTGCGGGGACAGGCAGGACCCCTTGTGTGTCCTGGGAAACAGCACAGTTCCACGTAGCTGCGCTTGTGCAGGGTAAGCATCATACCCCAGCATGGGCATGGCATCCCGTCACATCCCACTGTGGGCATTTGATCCTGGCATGGGCATCATGACTCATCCTGGGCATTGCAACCCATCACATCCCGTTGCAGGCATTGTACTCCATCGCAGACATCTCATTCCATTGTGGGCATTGCAACCCATCACCGGTATCACAACCCATCGCAGGTGTCCAGGTCACCTGGGGCTCCCCACAGAAGCACGCTGCCAGGGTGGCAGAGGTGGCAGGGGGATAAGCAGGCTGGTTCTTCCAGCCAGCTCAACTAAACTGCCAGGAGGAAAACTAAACCTGTTTCCCAGCCACCCCACCTGCTGTGGAAACATCACCCCTGGAAATGGGCAGGGCTGCAGCAGTTATTATGCTGTCAGTGAAGGCTTGTAATAACAAGCTGCTCATTGGCCCCGAGGATTTCTGGTGGAGGGGAGAGCATGGGATTTGCCCTTGGCTAACAACAGGGCAGGGAAAAAAAACACCCTATAAGTTACCTTGTGCAGAGGAAGTGTTAAAACAAAGAGTCAGAGCAGTTGGTAGGGAGAGCAGAGCCAAGATTTGAAGAAAGGAGCAAAAATAAGATGCAGGCTTTTTGCCATTACCCCACAAATGCACCGCCCTCCCACTCCCCAGGGAAACCGCCCCAACCAACAGAAGTGCCAGGTTCCTTATAGACCTTTATATATACACATAACTTTATTTAGGTAGCTTATTACACATCACAAATGACAAACACTAAAGATATCTGAACATATATAAAAACCCCAACATACACAATAAGGTTATTCTTCTTCAGCCCCCCAGATGTGCAGCCAGGGGTCCCTATTTGCAGCAGCTGCACTTGGCAGAGGGGGGCCCCTTGCAGACGCAGCCCTGTGCACACTTGGCACATCCCGCTGGGCAGCAGGAGCAGCAGCCTACAGTGGGTGAGAAAAATAAGTTGGGGACATTCCCAGGGGGTCTCAGGGTGGGGTTGGGGGGCCTCACGGGGGTTGACAGGTTTGGAGACCTCCCACCGACCCCTGTGTCCTCTCCTTTTAGCAGGATCCCCATCCCCAGCGGCATGTCCTGGGGTGTTTTTGCACCCAGGGCCAGCACTGGGGAGGCAGCAGGAGGGTGTGGGACCCTCGGGGCTCACTGGGGCCCTCCCAGCCCCTCTTTGTGCAAACCCTCCCACACACAGCTCTGCCTGGGGGTGACAGCATCAGGAGCAGCCAGAAGAAATCCCAGTGCCTGTTTCCACCTGGGGCATCCCCTTGCACTGAGCCTGAGGTGCCAGTGAGGGGTACACTGAGTTTTGGGTCATACTGGGTGCCTTGTACTACCTGGTATGGTTGGGGGTGAAGGGGTGGAATTCACCCTGTGCTCCTTCAGGGGCAAAAGAATACAGGAGTATGGCAATGCTGCGCCTGATTTGATTCAGTGCGTCCAGGGATGCATAGTGAAAACCCCCACAAGTGTTTCTGCCACCCCATGCGGCTTGGGATCCCCCCCTTACCTTTTTTGCATGATGTGCATTTGCAATTTTTGCATTTGCAGTTGTCCCCACAGGTGCAGGTGCCACCTAAAACACAGAGAAAAGGGAAAAATGGTTGAAAGGAGCTGGTGGGAGGGGATCCCCACATCCCTGGGGATCAGCAGGGATGCTCTGGGATGAGGGCTGCAGGGAGAGAGAGCATTGCCGCCCCTTGGAGCATCCACCCTCCGGCAGCCTCAGTCGGGGCTGACGCCTTGGCCTCGCTCAGCAGGGAGGTCACGGCGTTCCCGTCTGCTTTCCGGTGAGATGCTCCGGGTTACACCACAACACTAAGAAAGGATTTCAGCAGTTGGCCTGGCCGGGATGAGAGCATCGGGGATGGCAGAGGAGGCTGGTGGGCAGGAGTGTCGGCGGTCCCGCTGGGATGCTCCGGCAGCCCCCCGGGGCACAGGTGGAGGGAAGATCTGGCTTACCCGTGGCACAAGGGCAGTCCTGGGTGTCCATGTCTGCTTGGGCTGGCTGCCGGCTGTCAGACGCGTCAGATGATGGAAAGAGCAGCTTTGGCAGGCCTAGCAGCTGCCTTCTATTTATCCTTGGCCAGGCGGGATCGAGTGCAAAACCTCCGCCCCTCGCAGCCTGCGCACGGCTCAGCCCGGCACCTGCCCCGGGGGCTGCTGATTCACTCCTCGTGTGGCCAGGCAGGACGTGGGGCTCCCACGTCCACCCTCCCCGGAGTGCTGGAGGCGGCGGGGGGGGCTGCCTGGGTGGCCACCACTCTCTGCTGAGATGTTGGGGGGTGTAGACAATGGCCAGCTCTCATCACACAGATGGCACCTGCCTTGGTAGTGCTGCTCCTCTCCCAGGGGTTGGGGGCTGATGGGGTGCACCCAGGGAGGCCCCCTACAGCCCAGCCCTTTCTCAAAATCAAGCTGCTGAGCCCCAGGATGTCTCAGCAGGGTGCATTGATCTCGGGGCTGCCACTGCTGCCAGGAGCAGTCAGCCCACTCTTCCCAGAGCCAGCACAATGGGGTAATGGGGAGCTGGCACGGTGGGGTGACGGGGATGCAGTCCATGCCCCAGACCCCGTACAGCAGCTCTGACAGCCTTCCTGTGAGCAGAAGCAGCAACAAGCTGGACTGGCCCGGCCGGAGCCTGCTATGCCCTCCCAGCGCCCCAGGATGGCAGCACCCATGTCCCCTCGGTGCCCTACATGGCACCTTAGGGGACCTGTCTCCTTCCCGGCTGGGGTGCTCCGTCCCACTCATTTGAATTAATTTCCACATGCCATCATCCGGGTGTGCAGGGGAGGAGGGTGGTGGGCAAGCTGCCACCACCCTGGTCAACTCTTCCAGCGAGTTTTACCGACCCACTCAAAAGAGCAGTGAGGGCTTGGGATTTGGGATGGAAAGTGAAAAAAAAAGATGCTTTCTGAGATTTTGGGTGTGGGGAGGGACTGCCTCACAGACAGGAGTCATTGCCAGGCATGGAGCATCCTTCCTCCTCACCCCTGGGGTTTTTGTGCGCTCCCCAGTATTGGTGGTACCCTATCCCATCTGCCCCACACTCTGAAACTCCTTTGCTTCAGGGTTTTATCCTGGCTGGCCTTTTGCCACACTGCCTGGCTGAGGCAGTTTGTTGGAGGCAATGCTAATCCAGCTGAAACAGCGGGCCAGGGAGTATTTTTACCACCCAGCTGTCTGGGCATGTTGGGAGCTTGTTGGGTGACCTGGTGGGAAGCAGTGCCAGCACCCTGACTCGGCGTCTCCTCCAGCCCAGCCAGCCCAGGGTGGGAAATCAGTACATAAAAGTCTGAGGAAGGCAGAGCCAACGGGGCCCTTCCTCGACCCCGCCGCCCCGGCAGTGGCTTGTCAGTGCCCCAGCAATGCCAGCCCTGGGGCTATGTGAGCGTCATGCTGCTGCTGATGCACCAGGGCATGATGGTGGGGATGGTGCCAGGGATCAGGCACGTGCCAATGGCATCAGTCACTCCCATGGGAGCAGGGAAACACAAACGTGCTAGGGAAGACACGTGCAAGTGGCCACCCACTGGCCCCAGCTACGGCCCCCTGCACTGTGGGTGTCATGGCAGAGGGGAGACATTTCCTTGGGGTCCCGCATATGCTCCGCTCCTGAAATAACCAGCCGAGCACTCCCATGGTGAAGGAACATGCCCGGGGAAATGCTTCCGGCCGTGTTGTGATGGATGCATGGGGAACAGCAATGTCACTGCCACATCTGCTGTGTCCTCCCGCACCGCCTGGCATCCTTGGCCACCCAGTCAAAGCCATGGTGTTGTCAGATTGTCCCTGTCCCTGGCTGGTGGTGGCCCAGTGATGCCAGGACAGGTGGCCCCTCCAAAGTGGTCCCTCTCCTCCAGCCCAGGGGGAGGAAGGTGAAGCCTATACTAGGGGAACAGAACAACATCGGCTGCACTGTGCAATCCCTGTCACGCAAGGATGGGGCAGACAAGAGCTCTCCAGCACCTGTTCTCAGCTTGGACCCCAGCCCTTTTTCCCTTCTTCCCTTCCTTTCTTTTCATGAAGCAAAAAAACATCCTCCAGGTGATGCAGGGCTTGGGGTCAGGGCTCTGGGTGGTCTTGTATTGCTCCTGGTCTGTTCCATAAGTAATTTGGTGTAGGGCTGGATCCGTGGTTTGGACATGCATCAGCCAGGACAAGTCCAGGAGCAGCCTGCAATTGGGTTGATGAGCTGCAGAGCCGGGGAGACCTTCCTGCTGCTTAAATACCCCCTGTTACAAGACCACGCAAGCCCCAGATTGCCTTCTGGTCCCTGCCCTCTATTTGCTGGGAGAGCCTGGGGGTTCTCCATTATTTAAATAAGCCTGATACCACTCCTCAGGGCCAAGCAAAACAGGCTGGATCCCTGCATGGCAATTATTTGCCAGCCCTTGATATGGCAGAGCTATAACCCTTGGTGGCCGCATCCCCTGCATGGGATTCCTGGCTCGCTCCCCAAGCACATCCATGGCAATCACCCCCAGACTGCCTGGCAAATTAGCACAGGTGAGTCAGTGGGATGCTCTGGCACTCCAGGCAGCACCGGAGATGACACTTGTCAGTGGGAGGATGATGGCTGAGCTGGGGTAATGGCTCTTCAGGGCATGTCAGGGATGGGGCTCCCTGGGAAGGGAGTGAAGGAGGCTGACAACCTCCAGGAAGATGTGGTGGAGGCACCTGGCCCTGCGATAGGCACCTGCAACACCCAGGGTGCCTAGAGCTGATTGCCAAAAGCCACGGGCTGGTGCCAGGGCTGGTGCCAGCGGCTGGCAGTGACTCAGCGCTGGTGCCAGGCAGGTGAGGAGGAAGGGGCAGCAGACAGGTCCCGAGGAGGTGTCCTGGCACAGGTCTGCCCTGACTCGCCGCTGAAGGACATGCAGCTCCAGTCACTCACAGTCATGCAGCAGCACATGATGAACCTGCTTCTGTCTCCAGTTGCCCATGATTTTCTGCAGCCACCCCAGCACATTGCCTTCATGGGACCCTGCAGTTAAACAAAGGCTCCCCTCTCCCCTCTCCAAGCGCATGTGTCTCCCCAAAGTACTTGCTCCTGGGCTTGTTGCCCCATCACAAGCAGTGCTGGGTTCAGTGACCTGTCCTTTGCCCAGATACAATGTCCCACACAGCCATGGGGCTCCACTGGCAAAGCACCACAGCTCAGATCTGTACAGACCATGGGCAGGGATGCCAGGGAGCTACAAAACCAGTATGGGCACAGGACAGACACCCTGAGGGACAGTCCCTGGGGATACACTGCCCTTCACCGTTTCCTGGTGCTTGCTGGGCAGGGAGCTGATGCTGCAGGGCACCCCATCTATGCGGGGCATCCCATCTGTGTGGGGCACCCGGGGTGCCCCTGATACCCCTGATGCTGCAGTCCGTTTGCCTCAGGCCCTGGGCAGGAGAGCATGGATGGCTGGAACTGAGCTGCCAGGGGTGCAAGGAGCTGTAACCGACCTGGGACCAGCCTTTCAAACTGAAATAGAGAAAATAAGGGGGCTTATGCATCTCCCCTGGCACCCAGCGAACACACAGTGCGCTCACAACGCTGAAAGCCAGCAGGAAGCCATGGGAGCGATCGCTGCTTAGAAAGCAGGCTCGGCTTTTATTTGACAGGTATCTCAGGTTATTATTTGCTGATGATAAACAAGTGTTTAAAACATGGGAAATAGGTGCTGACGTTGTTTTGTTTTGTCAGTGCTTGCCAGCCCTTTGGCAGAGGAGGAAGAGGATGAATCACCCCTTGCCTGCCCCGGGAAGCCGTTCCCAACCGCTCCCCATGTTCATGGGCAAAGCCTTGGAAAGCATTTGGGAGTGAAACTGGACCAGTGGGGTGACCTCATGCTGTGGAGGCTTCTTTTTCCACCACCCCCCCCTCCGAAAACAGTGAGCAGAGAGAGACTTGTTCTGGTCTCAGTGGCAGACATGAGCTAAGCCCATTGTCTGCTTTCTCTCCTTCCCTGGGAGCTGCTTATTTTCCTGCCAAACCCCTGCCTGCACCTCGATTGCAGCTTTGGGAAAATATATCCCAGCTGGTGCTCCTCTAGATGCTCAGCTATTGGCAAAGACATGGTGTGTCTCCATTTACCCGGGTAAATGCCCTCCTTGGTGGGCTTTGCTGGCTCATGATCACGTCTGTAGCAATGGAAACACACCTTCGGCGAGGCTCGTTTGCAGCAGGAAGGGGATAAGCAGATTTTCATTAAGCAGGAATTGCACTGCATGCAATAATGCAACAGTTTCACAACCCTGGAGCATGCTTTGATGTGGGCTGTTTGGGAGCCACCTTGCAACCCCGCCAACTGTGCTAGGGCTGGGTCTCCCAAGTCCAGGTTTCTGAGCCCAGCTCAGCTGCCGGCTCATCCTATGGCTCTGGGCAAGGGCTTGAAATTTATTCCATATTTCTTATCTGGAAATGAGCTATCAATATTACCTTCCTCTTGGAAAAAACAGTGTGGAGAGGGAGGTGATTTGCTAATTATTTATTCTTAGGGGGAAGGAAAAAGAAGAAATATTGAACCAATGCCATGCAGTTGGGTCCAGGAGAGTGAGCCTGACCCTGCAAACTCCCCACTGGTTTTGGGGTGTGCATCCTGAGGGACCCTGACACAAGGTGGGAGCTCCCATCTGGTGGTACAGGGTTTTGGGGCCAGGCGATGTGTGTTCAGGCATGTCTGGAAGATGAAAGGGCTGATTCCTCTTTTGATCATGAAATTCTCATAAATGTTAATGGGAATTACTTCGAGGTCTATCGAGGGCAGAATTGCAGCCCCCAAGGGGAGGAAGGGGGTGACGACTGTCCAATCTTTGGCTGGGAAATAAAAAGGCTCAGATTTAGCTTGTCCCCTACCTGTGACAGTGGAGTACTGGTGGGTCAGGAGCTGCCCCACATCCCTGCAGAGCTCCCAGGAAAAGGGGGCCCCAGGTGTCCCCCACCTTGCCCAGTACTGCTGACACCTGCACAGAGAGGCTTTAACCATCACCTTAAATCTAGGCATCAGTTTAAGTCACAAATCTAATGCTTTCCCAGTGTATGATTTGGATTTTCTCCCCTCCCCCGCCTCCCATCTTCCTTTCCCTTTTGTGTCTTTCAGGTTCCCACATACTTCAAACTCACCTGCTCCAACTACTCACCACCTCCCCTGGCTGAAACGTGACCTGAAGTTTCCAAGTATCGTTACCTTGGGCATATTTAATTATTTTATTCCCCTTTAGTTGCTAATTAGAAGCCAAGAGTAGAGGGGATGAGTAATCCCCTGGATGTCGAGTAGACACTTGCCTGAGCTTGCAAAGAAAACACCAACTTCTTGGTATGAAGGTGTGAAAGAAAAGGATGTGATATTTTCCTTAATGTCTTCATAGCCCTGCTCCTGAGATCCAGAGGTCGTGGTTGTCTATCCCAGGTATGATTCATGCAACTGTTGCAGTGGATCCTGCCTACCCCGAGAGCAGTGGTAGCTGCTCTCAGGGGAGGCAGGATCTGACCCAGTGGCTCTTCCCATCCCCATCTGAAGGCATCTCCCATCCCATCCCAGGGATGTGCATGGGATAGGGGGAGAAACGCTGCTCTGGTTCAGGCAGCAAAGCTGGCATGGGGAAGGAGAAAAGTCCCTGCAGACAGCAAAGCCAGTTTGCTGCTTCTCAGACAGGCTCAGTCTTCATTTTAAGAAGTATTTAGGCATGCAGATGCAATTGCTCATCCCTCCCTGCTCCCTCCAGCCATATTATCCCCTCCTTGAGGGCTGGGGATGGTTATTTTTACCAATGTTTTCCTAAGTTCAGTATCTAAGTGCTCCTCAGGGTTTAGCATCTCACCAGGGGAGGCCAAGCAGGAGGATGCCCTGCCAGGCAGTTAAGGGGATTGTGAATTTTTTGTTAGATTTGAAGTCTTCATCAAGAAACAGCTCCTGGGTGGCTGACGATCCTTGTACCTGTTGTGCTGTAAGCGCCAGCTTCTCTGTGCAACCTGCCTAGAAAGCCGGCAACTGGGGCCAAGCTGTTTTGATTATATTATAGTATATATAGATAATATTATACTAAATTATGTTCATAGAATCATAAAATATCTCAAATTGGAAAGGACCCATAAGGATCATCAAGTGCAACTCCAACATCTTATATTATTATAAGATATGATATATGTATATTTTTTTTTAATATTCCCCCGGGAGCTAGAAAAGAGCAAACACTGGTCATAGGCCACGGCCTTGCAGAGTAGCTCCAGGGACATGCAGGAAGGAGGATGGCAATGACCTCTTGCTGGATATTGAGACCGCTGCTCCCATGACACAGCCAAGTCACCGCTAGAGTACAGCTGCACCAACTCCAGCTGCACAGCAGCCCCAGCTGTGTAGCAGAGATACCCTGGAGCTCAGCAAAGCTTATATGGGATTTTCCCCCCTATAGAAGTGGTGAGAGGGGAGGAGCCCTGTCCCAAGTGCAGCTGGGTGGCTGCAACGTGAGCAGGGCAGCCGCCAAAATCAGGACTAGGTGCTGTAGGTGTAATATAGATGACAGGCCCTTCAAACGATGGGAAATGAGTAGTAAGAGTCAGGATTTTAATTTAAGAGTTTCAGAGCCAGCAAATTCAAACTGGCAGCTGTAACAGGCAGTGTAATTTAACTGTGTTGCAGACACACCAAACCCAATACCATAATTAAAGATGCAAAATAATATTTACAGCCCAGAACATACATATTTAGTGAGAAGTTGGAATTTTCATCTATTTACAATTTTACCAGCCTATAAAGGGCTCTGAGTGTAGTTTTCCCCCGCCTTTTACTCAGGTTTGAAGAGTGCGGCAGAGCAATGCTCTGCACTGCTGGGAGGGGAGGTGGGGATTTTCCCTGGGAGGGCAGCAGCATTCGCTGGGCTTGAGCAACACCCTGTTGCCTGTCTGAGTTCACACAGGTGCTTCTCCTTTGTGATCCAGTATCCAAACCAGTACCCAGGAGGGGATACCCACTGCAAGGCTGGCACCGAGACCCACGCTCACCCAAAATGGATCCACAAAGGGGAAAAAACACCCTCTTCTTTAATATGCTGCATGTGATTGCTGCCTCGTTATTCGCAAGTATAATGGAACATTGATAGAGCTGCCAGAAAATCTTGGTAAAAACAACTACAAAAAGAGAAAAAGGTGGTTGTCACATTTAGAGTCGCATGATCTCCGCTTGAGCACTGCTTTTGAGAGCCCTCCTTCGCATGCAGGGCAGGGACATTGCTGCCGGCTAGGGCTTGGCTGATGCACAAGTAAATGCCAACCGGGACGTGCCTGCCAGCTTTCCTAGAAATAAATGGATCTTTGCCTCAATCTGGTGGCCTCTGCAGGGAAGGGCTGTTCTCCCAGTGCATCCTTTTCCAAACCTGCATCTTGCTGGGTTGGGGGTGATAATGTGCCAGTGGATGGCAGGTGGTGGATTCAGGCGCTGGTTGGGAAGTGTGGTGTATTTACAGCACCCATGAAGGTTATCATGTCAAAATTATTTCTTAAACCCAAAATAATTTAAGAATTTCTAAAGTAATGACCTTGAGCCAGGGTTTCCCTATGCAGCCTGTGGACGGGCAGGTTGCTGTGGGGAGAGGGAACCCTGGAGACCTGCAAGGGTCTGGGTATGAAATCCACACTGGGATGGGGACCAGCATAGGTGTCTGTGCAGTGGCTTAGCGGGGATTTGCCCTCTGTCCCCCCACGTTTCCAACCTTCTCCCAGCATCCTGATGGCCAGATTCTGTACAAACTGGTGCATAAGCCCGTCAAACAGCAGCACAAACACTTTGTGGTTGCTCTTTCCCAGGCACACGGAGTGTTTCAACACTGGGTTTGGCTTTATTGGTTTGCTGCTTCTTGGTTCCAGATTGTCTCAGTTTACAACTGAGCACTGGGCTGCTGGTGTGGGCATGAGTGAGCGTGGCAGCTGGAAGGGCAGCAAGGGGTGAGGCAGAGTTGCTGGGGACAGAGGGGACACCCCTTGGCGCCAATTGGGTGCTGACCCCCTGGGGAAGCTGGGACTGGGACGGTGGTGCAGGTGTCGGGGGCTGCTGCTGCTGCCCGGGGGCAATGGTCTCTGCCCTCCTGCCCCCAGCTCCCCTCAGTGCCCTCCTGTACCTCCCACTCCCACTCTGCACCCCCAGCAGCCCTCCAGTACCTCCAGTTTCCCCCTCAGCTACCCTGACCTCTGCAACTGTTCCCATCTTCCCCCAATCCTATGCCCGAGCTGCTCCCCAGCTCCCCCAACTGCCCCTCCACACCTGCAACTGTCCCCCCAGATCCCCATCTGACACCCCTGTTCCCCCTCACTCCCCCAGTTCCCCCGCAGATCCCATGACCTCTCCACCTGCCCCCCCAACCCTACACCTCCAACTGCTCCCGAGCTTCCACTACTCCTCTTACTCCCCCAAGCTCCTCCAGCTGCCCCCCTGACCTCTGCAGCTGCCCCCCCAGCCCCACACCACAGCTCCCCCGAGCCCCCCCGTCCCTCAGCCCAGCTCCCCCCACAGCGCCCTCCCGCCGCCACGCTCTCCCAGCCGCCCCCCCCAACGCCCGCAGCCGCCCCGCGTGCCGCAGCAGGCCCCGCCCCGCCCCGCCCCGTTACGGAGCGGGCGGTGGCTGGGCCTGGGCGAACCCGCGTCTGGCGGAGGGGTCTGATCTGGCCCTTCTCCCTCCCCGCCGCCATCATGCTGGTGCCCGTGTTTACGCTGAAGCTCAATCACAAGCTCCTGCCCCGCATGGTGGCGCTGGGCCGGTACGACGGGACGCACCCCTGTCTGGCGGCGGCCACGCAGGCGGGAAAGGTAACGGGGCGGCGGGGCGCGGCCCGCCATCCCGCCCGCCTCCTTCCCCTCCCTCCCCGGGCCGGGCCGGGGCTCCGTGCGCCTGCAGAGCTGAGGGGAAGCCCCTCTGCGGGGCGGTGGTGAGCGCTCTCCGCCGGCAGGCCCCGCTCCCCGCGGCCGCACCTCCGGGGCTGCGCCTCTGCCGAGCGGCCTGGCAAAACACCGTGCGAAGGCCGCCAGCCCCCTGCCGAGCCCCGAGCGAGGCCCCGCCCGCTCCCCGAGCTGCGGCGGGGGCGCTGGAGCTGCCCGCAGCCCGGGAGACGCCGCCCTCGAGGCTCTGCGTTGTGGCCACAAGGAGTTTGCCGAAATTAATAGCCGGAAACCCGAGGCGCCAAGGAAACTTCCCCGTTTTCTGGCAGACAACGGGATTTTTTTCAAACCGTGGGTCTCGTGGCAGCGGTCTGGGTTCCGGCGGCGAGCCCCGGCGCTGCTAGGGACTGAGCTCGGTGCTGATGGAGGGCACGGCGCTGAGGGTTCGATACGGGATGCAAAGGCCGCCTCGCGGGAGCAAGAAGTACCGTGCGTGCTCTGTTTGACTTTGAAACACGAAAAGAGTGGATTAAATACAACTGAACTAATAAACAAAGGATAGGTTGACGCCTAAACCCACTGAGGCATTTAGGTTGCTGTAAATACAACCATAGTTTATCCGTAATGTTTCCCAGCGTTATTAATTCTATTTTGGAGCCTTTTGGACCAGCGTAGAACAAGGGCTGGATCGAGAGGCAGGCTGTACAGCCATAGAGCAAAGGCTATTAAGTATAATATCTTGGAATCCCCTGGCTCTTCTTGTAACAACTACAGTGACTGAATATCGGTCACTGAGAATAAAAACCTGCTTATCACAAGCTCCTTTTTAAATTAGCCATGTTCACCTACAGATGGAGGTTACAGATAGGTACCGGGTAAATTCTGCACAATGTTTGGGGTTTTTTGGTAATGCTGTAATTGGTTTAATTTGTTGTTGCTCCCTTTGCTTTGCCTTTTTTTCCTCCTTGCTCTGAAGACTTGTCATTTTCAGAAACAGCCAAAACAACGGTGACACAACTCTGCTGGCCAGTGCAGGGCTTTTCCTGCCATTTCCCTTTTTTGCTATAGTTTAACACTAAAGAATAACTGTCAGAAATGGTATTGTCAGCAAAACCCCCACTCTTTTGTCCACTCTTTGGCTGAGTGAGTGCCCTTCCCCATCGCAGTTACTATCTGAACAGTAGCCTTTAATGTTTGTATACAAAGTGTTTTGGGATAATACTTATATCTTTGTTTCTACAGGTCTTTATTCATAACCCTCATGCCCGAGGGCAGAGAACAAGCACAAACCGAATGGTGCAAAGTAACCAAGATTCAGACATTTCTCTTCTCAACATTAACCAAGGGATCACTTGTCTAGCTTCGGGAGTGCTGAACCCTCAGCTCGGTTATGATTGTCTCCTGGTTGGAACACAGACTAATTTATTGGCTTACGATGTACATAACAACTCAGATTTGTTTTACAGAGAGGCAAGTTAATTTAACTGTCTGCCTTTTTTAGTATCTTTGTTGTTTTCTTTTTCTTTCCAGTCGGAAGATGACAGTTTTTATGTTACTTTGTTGATTTATAAGGCTTCCGTTCTTTGCATTAGTTATTACTGTGTTGAGAACATTTTGCCTTTAGAATATCTGGCATGTTTCAAAAGAAAAATACAAATGTATGTCTGTGTATGCACATGCAAGAGCAAATTTTCATGGTATGTCATGCATTGCCTAGCAAGACAAAATTTTAAAAAATTGATATGCATTCAGAGCTCAGCTAAACTGATGGTGATAGTGTTGGAAGCTCTCTTTTTGATTTGTGTACTCTGATGTCTCATTGTCTGCTGTTTCTTTTTCCTTTAATATTTCTCGGTAGGTTTCAGATGGAGCCAATGCAATAGTTCTCGGAAAGCTGGGCGATATTTCATCCCCACTTGCTATTATTGGTGGAAACTGTGCCCTGCAAGGCTTTGATTATGAAGGAAATGACCTTTTTTGGACAGTAAGGCTACGCATAATGCTTTCAATGTTATTAGAAGATTCTTTCAACAGCACTAATTCAGCTTGGGGTGTTTTTATGTGATAAATATTAATTTGGTTGTTTATTATCCTTAATTTATCTCAGACCTTAAACTGTTTTGGCTGTGTATTCGGTGCACTCAGATGTTGCTTGAATGTTGACTACGACAATTGTTCTGTTGCAGTTGAGATCATAAAAATAGTTTAGCTTCTGACAGCTGTCATCAGTAGTGAGGAGTGTCCTTCTTGTTTTAGGTTACTGGAGACAACGTTCGTTCACTAGCACTGTGTGACTTTGATGGTGATGGCAAAACTGAGGTTTGTAACAATTTACATGTGAATTCAGCAGTTTTCATGGTCTTGTAGTGAAATTATAGTAAAAACCCAAGCGTTATCGAATATGACTAACTTATATTGCCAGTTAAAGTAATCCCTGTGTGGAAGTTGTGCCTTTTGGGCTCCAGTCTGGCAGAGACACGCACAAGTGCTTGGTCCATGTACAGGGAGCAGCACTTGGAGCATGTAAAACTAGGCGTATCTGGGGTCTTTACAGCATTACTGCCTTGCTTTGGTGAATCAGTTGCCAGCTGTAATGGCAAACTTCTCTCATGTTTTTTTAACTACACCAGGAGGAATACAATGAAATGCCTGTGGTATCAGTTGCAAGGCATCTATTTCAGTGGTATTTTTTCAGATACAGTTATAAAAACTTTTTTAAAATTTCAGATAAACAACTTGCAAGCGTCTTACATGTAAAAGTGAGCTCTTAAAAAGCTTTGCTGTAAAGAGCTTCACTTACAATTGGCAAAATCATGAGATCTTTCTTCACATCTAGTCCTCCTGTTTCTTTGTAGTGGCATGGGGAAATGAAATATTTTTTGCTTTTCTGATTTAATGGGAAGGTGACTTCTAACAAGCATCTTGCTGATAAAATGTGAGACAACCAATAGGAAACAGCTGCTAATCTGGTCATGCAAGGGATGGATGAAGTCAGGAGTTTGTATGACATTCTCTGTTGTAAATATTCTTCCATCCTGAACGAATTGAAGGATTGTGCTTGTAAATATGAATCTTTAAGAAAATTAATGGCTATGTCAGATGCAACTAAATATGATATTAAATCACCATGCTAAAAATACTTAACTTTTGTCACCTGTCTTTCAATTTTAACCACAGTTACTTAAGCTTTTCTGTTGAGTTCCCAAAATATCCTTGCTTGTAATGTTTACTTGGACTGTGTAATGTTTATAGTGACATGTAAAGGGCCTCTGTACCTTTTAGGTGTTCTTTATAAATACTGAACCAATACAGACCCTTTGCTTGATTGGTATCTTCAGGAAGTAAAAAAAAATTCCAATAAATTTCTGCACAGATTTTCTTAGGGTGTGGGGTTTTCCTTTGTGTGTGCTGAGAGGTGGTTATAGAAAGCAGAGACAGTGTATAAAGACTCAGAAACCAGGAAACTGATCTATGGTACTAATTGTAAATGACCTGCACTTGTGCTTCTGAGTGGCTTTTTGTTGTTTTGCTATTTTTTTCTGCTTGAGAAAAGTTCATTCTCAGCAGTTGGTGTAATGTGATGCTACTTTGAGCTAAGCAGAGTTGGATGCGTTATCCAGCTAACTTACCCTGCCAGTTAGCCCAGCATGCATTTGCTGAGGGTTTTTTTTTTTTAAATGAGGATGTTCAGTGCTAAGCAATGATTCCCCCCTCCCAGCGGCTTGCTCACAAGCTAGTAATTGGGAGTTGCTGTTTCTCTGAACCCATGTAATACAAGTCAGAACTGAGCTGCAGGCCGCCTGCTCCAACACAGGCAACGTAGTATTTTTGAGTACAGTGGCAGTTATGAATTACAGCACTGAATCTTTTACAGTAAAGAGCATGGCCCTGATGTTCCAAAGTTTCATTTCCCATTCCGACCCCAGATATTCCACTATGCTTTTGTAGAGTCTAGATCTACAGGACAATGTAGATTTTGACAAAAAGGTATAACTAATACTTGATTCATGGAGACTTCTGAAAACTTGTCTTGACTGAGGGTACCTTTTGTTCCACTGGCAACTATTCATACAGCTGTTAAAACCTCTTCGTTGCTGGACTTTGAATATTTATTTGCCCTCTGGGTCCTGGAGTATGTCCTTTTTTACTTTTAAGGTCTACTTTATTTTTTTTTCCTAGCTTCTTGTTGGCTCTGAAGATTTTGACATCCGGGTGTTTAAAGAAGATGAGATTGTGGCAGAAATGTCAGAGACAGAGGTAGATTACTTCCAGCTATTATTTAGTATAATTGCTGATGGAGCTTAAAGTATTGTGTACTGTAAATCTGCTCTGGTTACTCTGGTTCAAATTTCTTCTGTAGTTAAATCGTTACTTAACTGTTTGGCCCAGTGTCTATTCTGCTAGAACTGCAAAAGTTAGGGTTTAATAATGTCTGTCATTATGCAAGGCGTTTTTATGCTTTGTTTACTTACAAACCTTTCACCAGGTGGCGAAAAGTAACTATTGCTTGACTGAAAGTCCTGGCCCTGTCCAAACGTGATTAAGGTTACTGGATTGTGATTGAAGCTCTTAGTGCTTTCCGAGCAAAACAATGACTTCTGCAGTTTTCGTCAAATGTGTTGACGCAATTGTGGTGAAGTAACTTGCCCCTGTGTGTATCCAGACAGTGTGTGGCATTGTAGAAGGGGGTTGCCCAGGCAAAACAGGAGTCTTATATTGCAGTTGGAGTTACACACTGGCTGTATAAACAGAGCTGCACCTTTGCAGTGCCTGAAGTAAAATATGGGGCAGATAGGTTTTCAGAAGGGTAAGTAAAAGGTGTGGGAGTTGCTTTCTAGCTTAAGAACTGAGAGATACCCACTGTTAAGTTTTGGTTGCTTAGGAAAGAGAAAAATATCCTTACGATTGACTTTAGGGGTTTTCTTAGCTTTCTCATGACCCTTCTGGGCCCAGGGTAGAGTAAGGACACATGACAGACCTTTGTCCTTGAAGGTCTGAGGTCTCCTGCTGCCCAAGTTGGAACTAAAAGGCTTAGTTAGCTATTAAACCACTTCAGAAGAGCTATAAAAGACAAATTCGGGCAGTGTTCTAGGAAAGGAAACTGTTGCTATCAATGGAATTAGAACTGGGCCTGTAATATGTTCTGCTGTCTGTACAGTGACCAGTCTAGAGTCATGTTTTGATTTCTAGTTAAAGGGTACTTAAAGGTCCATTGCTTTCTTGTATGATTTATTTCCAGATCCACAGTAGAATTGTTTTAAATTCACACTTGCAGAGTCTTTAGAGGCCCGTTACAATCCTACTGTTCTAATTTAAAATGGCACAGTGGCACCTAAACCTTTCCTTTTAGGAAGGTAAATTCAGGGAATAATGGCTTTATACTTTGTGCTTGTTTTGGAAGAATTGAATAGTTTTGCGTTTTCTGTGTTTAATCACTTAACTGTGGTGAAACTGAAACTGTAGACTCTTGTGATTCCTGAATTTATAAATTGACAGTTGGGTATTAAAGGGCGTATTGCTACTTCTGGGAGTTTGACTGTTGCTGGATCTTCTGTCCTTACTGGGTGCTCACAATTTAGTATTGTTGTTTAGTTTTGTGTTATCCAAGTATAATTTGGTATTGTTACTTGAGAAAGGCTTTGGAGATGATCTGTGAGATGGAAGGGTAAAGGGATTGGAAACTATGTTTTATGGTAAAAAAAATCAAGGAGCAGCTTGCTGAGTTTAAGAAGTTAGTGATTTAATCTGAATAAGTTTCTGGTGCTACATTGTACAGAAGACCAGACAGATGATTGCTGCTATTCCTCCTGACATTAACACACAGCCTTACTGTGTGGAAAAACCTGCATTTCCAAGCACTGAAAGTCTTAGCTCAAAGAAGAATTGTAATGTAATGGGTCTTAGAAGGAGTGAGAAGCAGGCTGAGTTATGACTCTTGGGTCTTTCCCTGGTGCAGTTACTTACTCAGGTGATACCTGGCCTGGTGTTCTAATTGTGTTCCAGAAAAAGTCCAACTGTGGGAGCTATTCATTTTTATCTCACTAATCTTGGGCAAAAATTTTCTACCAAAAATATCTCTAGGGCTTTCCCAACCCATGTAATGTTGAGCTCCTTAGCATCCGCAGCTCCTGAAGCTTTAAGGAATGTTATGCATTTGGAGTAGGTTCTCAGTGCTAATGTGTTAGCACCGATGACCGCAGGAATCCTGTGAGCAGTTGTGTTGCTGCTTGTGGTAGGAAATATTTGGTCAAAGTACACAGTTTGAGGGCAGTTCTGCAATCTCTGCTGAAGTGTATCTTAGCGCTGGCAATGCAGTGCTTGTGAGGAAATCCTACAAGGCCTTCAGTGATTTCAAACTGATTTTTAAAAACAGTTACTTCAGTATTTAATGCTTCCTACAATAGACTTACCATTTAAGTAGCGTACGGTTTATATGACAGAGAGATTGTATAGTCTGTTCTCTGTTACCTGAAGATATGGAAGTTTTCACTCCTGTATCCTCTCTCTTCCTCCTTCCTCACCACAAGACTATTACTGCGCTTAGCCCCATGTACGGCAGTCGGTTTGGCTATGCTCTTGCTAATGGGACGGTCGGGGTTTATGACAAGACAGCCCGCTACTGGAGGATTAAGGTTAGTCCAATGTTAGAATATCAGTCATCACTGAAAGACTGAAGACTGCAAGGAGATTTGGTACCTAATCTCAGGTCGTTCTGATGTTATCCTGACTCCTTAGATGAATTTGAAATTTTCTGCTGAGCATAGCACTTAATGTTCCTTACATAGAAACTTAATAGCACTTAATTTTTCTTTAAAAAGCTACATATTTTTATAGGTATGTGTGAAATAAATACCATATCAGTTCCTTCAGTGCTTTTGTGACTGTTGGTTATGGCTTAAACAATATGATACAACAGTACAACTAGGGATGCTTCAGCTTCGCAGGGTCGCTTAAGTGACAGATGCCACAGAGAAATAAGAGTTCACTGTTAGAAAATGTCTCTGGCTGTATTGTTGAACCAATAAACTGTTTTTCAGAGACTGATTTAATCTTGTATTGTCTATGTTTGAAGCCAATTTTTCGCATTGAGCAATTTGCTGCTGCAGCAAATAATATTGGTAAGGTCCTTTCCTGATGCTCATTTTAATATTCTGAATATAACATGGATTAGAACAGGCTATTTAATAGTAATAAGGGAAAAGACTGCTTGGGAGGCAGCAGGAAGAGGCCAATGGCTTTCCACAATGGTCTCAGTTTATGACAACATTGAAGCCCTGGTGATTTTTTTTTTTTTCCCTCCCCTGGCGAATTTGGCTTTTTACACTTTGTTTCTGAGAGTTCTAATCATCTGCTTGGATGAAAATGTATTTAAAAGAAAGATCGGGCCCTTTGAGAGCACTGGACTAGATTTGTAATGCAAGGGCTGATATGTCAGATGTGCGTGACCTCACAGATGCTGATGCTGAAACATCCTGTTAGGAGCCAGTTTTCTATTCCTTTCTGTAATCTCTGTAGACTCATACTCCAGTGTCTTACATGTGTCAAGCAAGTGCAATGTCGAAAACGTACCCAAGCTTAATTTGTTCTTTGTTTTCTGTCCTCAGTCTAAAAACCACGCAATGAGCATACATGCATTTGACTTGAACTCTGATGGTGTGTGTGAGTTGATCACTGGCTGGTCCAATGGTAAGGTGAGTTTATACAGGGGGAAAATGAGGAGCTGTAAATCTGGAAGCTGTGTTTGAAGAAGGCTGTTAAATTGGCCGAAGGAGGATAGCAAAAAAAATTAAAAAGGTTATTGAAAACCAAGTGCTGAAAAACTATTGCAGTAAACCTAGTTTGGCTGGTGAATCCTGTGCCAAGTGCAAGATCAGAAAAAAGCTGCTTCCTCTGCTTAGCTCAGTCAATTGCTAAGGAGGGGTAAGTTGTTTCCATGGTAGCAGAGATCATATGCCACATCCTAGAGCTCTTGAGCGTCTCTTTTCAGCTGTGTCTTGAGCACATGCTAATAATCCTCTGCGATGTTTCCTGAATGTTCTCAGACTACAGGGAAGACAACGCGGTTATGTAACAGGAGAGCAGCG
This sequence comes from Phalacrocorax carbo, assembly GCF_963921805.1. NCBI lineage: Eukaryota > Metazoa > Chordata > Aves > Suliformes > Phalacrocoracidae > Phalacrocorax > Phalacrocorax carbo. The sequence goes on from NC_087520.1 coordinate 25,047,298, forward strand.
TCGGTCTTGACTATGGCAGGATTAATCAAGCATTACATAATTTTATGTAAAGGCATTCCATACAGCTCATTCCTAGTCTCTTAAGCCTGTTGCTTGGTATTCCTCTTTGCCAGAAACGACTGTTACAGCTTCCAAATCTCTCCTGGACACAGCCTGTCAGCTTTTTTTTGTAAAGCTGTGCTTTTTCTTCACACCTCTCATTACTTGTATTAGCTTGGGGGAATTTAATTAACTTCATATCAAGCTGACAGTCTAGAGCCTAGGTATGTTGTAACTTATGTTGGATTAGGTGTGTAACACTGTTAGAGAAGCTCTCCTTGCTCTACTCCTTTTCCTGTTCTTTTTCACTGGCAGTCTCTACCCTGCTTGTTGGTCTGAGACAGTCCCTGGCTCCTGGAAAGGGTAATGCTGGGTCCCGTGCTTTGGAAAAGAGACACTGCACGGAACTGAGGCCCCTGCTGCTCTTCTCCAATGAAAGATAATTAAAGGTTGTGGTATTTGCGTGTAAAAATAATATGCAGGACAAGGGCTGCAGCTAATAGGAGAGATTGTAAATACTGCATTAAGGTTATTTCTGGTTTAGGCCCATCATTGCTGCATTCGTGTACGCATAACCTTCCAGTGCAGACTTGCAGCTCCCTTCTTGCCTTCCTCTTGTTCATAACTTAGGGAAGTATCTCTGAAGAGAAGTTCCTTCTAAGTCTGTCTAGAGGTCGTTTCTTATTGTATTTTTTTCATGTGTGCTGTTCCGATCAGTAGAGCTGCAAGTTCACCTGCAGTTCCGCACGTGGAGCTGGCTTTCAGTTAACAGCTCAGAGTACGGCGTGGCATATATTTTGGAGTTAGCTTTTCTGTTCATGCTGTGTCTTGGAACTTTTTGTTGTTCCAGGTTGATGCACGCAGTGACCGAACTGGGGAGGTTATCTTTAAGGACAACTTTGCTTCCTCAATTGCAGGAGTGGTAGAGGGGGATTACAGGATGGATGGGAGCACCCAGTTAATCTGCTGTTCAGTTGACGGTGAAGGTAAGAGCATTGTTCAGGATATTAATCTAATACACAGTAATATTGGTCACATCAGATCATCTCAGATTAGCTAAATGTTTCGGTTCCATAGGTGTTTTTGTGTCCTTTATGTGAAGTTATGGGAATTTTGAGTTACCCTATCTGCAAACAGGATTTTGAATATTGCCTTCTCTGTAATAATCAGTGTGTGTTTCATTATGATCCAAGAAGCCATCAAAATTCATTTGCCTAATGGAAGAAGTCCCATCCTAGTAATGCAAAGATAACTACATTCAGTAGAGACTATGATTCTTCAGGCAACATTATAGTTATGTAGATATAGAGATATATATTTGTATTTTCATTATAGATGAATGTATAGGAAACCTTTTTTCCTATAACCTATAACTTTGGTTGCTTTGTACTGGGTAAAAGGGGTTTAGAGAGCTAAGAGTGTGTGCATGTTTTCATTTTCTTCTAAAAATGAATAGTTTTTATATTGAAAATGTTAAATGTTAACAGCCCTTTGTTTCCTGGAGAATGCTATCTGGAGACTGGAGAACTGGTGGGTTTATCCCACCAGGCATTCAAGAAGTCATACCTGGTTACTGTGAGCGGAGGCAAATATGATCACAGATTATTTGAATAAGCTCAGGATGAATTTACAGGGATGGCTCCAGGAGAGGCACTGGTGTGATTATCCGACTGCTTGGCGTCAGTGGCCTGAGACAAGCAGGTCTGGCACAACCCATTTGGAACAAAAGCCTGTCCTTGTTAAATAACACAGTGTTTTGCTGTCTGTCTTAATCACAGGCTGTGGGGATGTTCTGTGCTTGGGCTTCAGCGTATAAACCTTTTTCCCAAGCTTAGAGAGGGGATGTTGTACACAGTTCTGAAGATACCTTTTCCTAGCCGAATTGTCTAGGTTAATGTCACCAAACGTAATTGTGCTCTTCTGATGGGTACATCATAAACAAACCTTGGCACAACGGGGATCCCTTTAGGCTGAAGCCTTTAGGCATTATTAAATAGTAATTGTCCATATAACTCCAACAACAGGGCTATGTGCTCTCATAGTTCTTGTTATTAGAGTTCTGTTTAGGGCTGGCATCCTTTCACATGAGGTGTTGTTCTGTGTTTCACTGTATTTTCTGTCTTGCTCTCATTTAAAATGAATGATTTACTCAGAAATAACAAAGCGGGTCCTGTCATCGGAGGACAGTGTACATGCTAAATGCTTTTTAAGTTCCTTGCAACTTTTTACTGGGTTTACATAGTCAGGCAGCATATTCTTCTCAGGTATCAGATTTTTGTCCCTGACTTCTGTTGTCAGCTACAACTAGAGCACACAGCCCTAGAGCAAAATGGAAGTTTATAGCAGGCACCTTTGTCTCATCTGTTCAGCTCTTATGTCTCCACAGGCAGTTGGAGATATTTCCATAACTCTGTGCTCTACTGGGCTACTGGGAAACAGATCTTACCTCTTGTAGTGAAGTATCCCTTGATTTGGGGAAAAACTAATGTGGGTAAATCTTGTTTACTGGCTGATTGACAGTGATTTCCAGTCACCTCCAGACAGTAACAACTCCTCTGACCAGCTCTAGAAATCCAGGTACACGTTTTATTAATTTTGCATAATTGCAAGCTTGCCTAAGCACCTGAAAGAATGATTGCAGTGGGAATTCTTTCACAAAAGGACTGGGTGCTGCACTTGTCTAGTCAGGTGTAGACAGCTTGAAGACAGGCTGGAAAATCACCTTTTTTTTCTTAAATATGCAGTTCTCGTGTCCTGATCACCAGGAAAGTCAAAGCCTCTGTGGGTGTAAATCACTGCTTAGGTTTTCAGCTGAATGGTACCAGCTGAAGACTGGAATCAGTGTCTGGTGCTGAGGTGGTACAAGGTGGTCTTGATACAGAAACTAAAGTTTTTGGGAAGCTGTGAAAGGCTTTGCTGAAATTGGCTGTGTTTTGCTTCTGTACAGTCCGAGGCTATCTGCCAGGTGGTGAGGAGATAAAAGGAAGCCTAATGGATACAAGTGCTGAGCAGGATCTGATCCGAGAACTTAGTCAAAAGAAACAAAATCTGCTGCTGGAATTAAGAAATTATGAGGAAAATGCAAAGGTACTACTTAAACAACACATAGGGCCAAAGCACACCTTTCTATTGCTATAAATCTGGAGCACTCTGGGAAGCAGTCGTGGGGCAGTCCAGACAAGTCAGAGGTGTAACCTGTCAGGATGCAGCAAGGTTGTCTACTGGGATGCCTGTTTCTGCATCTGGCTTGCTCCTTGCGCAAGTTCAGAACTTGCTTTTTGCATTTTAATAAGTAACCTTTTCCTTGCTCCTTCGTTTTGTCAGAGCAGTTGTGTTTGGAGCTGGATTCTGTTCAGCCCTGTGCTTTGGCTTATGACTGCAAATTGTAATTTTCAATGCATGAGCCAACTTGGGGGTCAGAGAGGATTGTTTGAAAGGATCAGGTGAATGGGAGCACTGCCAGGGCATAGGAAGCACCCTTGTGGCTTGATAGCGAATGTGTAGAAATAGAACTTTGAAAAAAGCATCTGAGGAGAGAGTAGACTCACATTTGAACAGTAAATGATCACCATAGCAAAAGCATGGAATTATATAAGGCTGTGCTTAAAATTGAATATATGTTAAGCGCCTTTCTGAATAAAGGCTTTACAGAGCTGAGCTCCATTGACAATAAAGCACTTGAACAAATTGTTGCACTGGTGTCCACAGCTCCATGCCTAGTCCAGCTGCTGTTCATAGCAATATGAAGTGTCTGGGAATTGCTGTAATACAACCTTCTCCTGCAAGAAGAATTAACTGACTTGTGTATGTTTTCTAGGTTGCTTGAATGAAAATCTTGAAATTCTGATACTGAAGTGTATGTGTTTTGCAACAGGCTGAACTGAACACACACCTGAAGGAAGCTGATGGACAGAGAGGTGTGATTCCAGCAAATACCCAACTCCAGACAGCCCTCTCAGTTAATCTGGGCTCTGACAGCCAGTCTGCCCATGTGGAGCTGTGTATTTCCACCACGAATGGTCAGTGGTAACGTGCAACCACTGACATTCATTTCATGTAAATTCATGCAAACGTTTAGGTATATTTAGCTGATGATTTGCCTGTCTCCCCTTTATTGTCTGTAATTTCCCCTTTGTGGTTGCATTCCTTTCATAGAGTTTTGAATCAAGCTGCGTTCCTTTGATGAGTCTCAGGGGAGAGGAGTTTGATGGAATTTGTTTCTCGTTATGTGTTATTTTCCAAGGCAATTAACATTTAACTGGATGAAATGAGTCTTGGTGATCCCTACAACAGTCCTTGCGTTGACTCTAAACATTAACCTACAGCAGTATTAGTGAGGGTGTTGCATGAATGCATCTGGACCTCAGCTGGCCTTATATGCTAAACTGGAACTCCCCCAAGATAGCAAACTCACCTAGCACCAGGCATGCTGGGGATGCAGTCAGGTCCGCATGTGGTAGTGCTGGTCATCTGGGGTATTTTAGCAATTCAGCGAGGGGTGTAAAGAATTGACTGTGCTTAATTCTGAAAACAGTGGTGGTTTGTTGCCAGAGGACAGCTGTTAATTTAGAAATTGCTTTTTCTTCCTGTTGCTAAGACACAATCATCCGTGCTGTGCTGATCTTTGCTGAAGGCATATTTGAAGGAGAGAGCCACGTGGTACACCCCAGTCCCCAGAACCTCTCTGGTTGTGTTCGGGTTCCTCTTGCTCCACCCAAAGATGTCCCTGTGGATTTGCACATCAAGGCCTTTGTGGGTTATAGGAATAGGTGAGTTTTGTGTTGTAATCTTTGCTGGTCTCCAGAGCTAACAGTGTGACCAGGAAACAGCAATGATGTGGCTTCATGCTTGTCCCATGGGAAGCACACCGTTAATTCCCTGGTGCTCTGCTTTTCTGTGTTACTGGAAGGAGAGCTGGAATGCTTTCTTAAAAAACACACCTGTGATGCTGAGCACTTCTCCAGACAAAGTCTAATTGGTCTGGATTTGCTGGGACCTACTGTGCTCAGGCTCTGCCTTGAGGGGAACCATGAGCATTTCCTGTCCAGGAGATGCCTTGTTGTGGGGCACTGGGGGGAGCTGGGAGATGCAGAGGCTATATCCAGGCTGCCTGCTCTAAGTGGCTGCCTCTCCAGGCCCTGAATGGTGGCTGCTCTGGACGAAGGAGTTGAGCCAGCCTGGAGGCACAGTGGTGTCTTTCAAGCAGTGAAGTAACCCTGAACCCATTTGTCTTCGGGGCAAGTAGAAAGTAGCGCATGCCTGATGGCAAGAAAACACTTTTCCAGTTTCCCATAAAAATAAAATGTCTTTTCATGTACACCTGACAACAATTTTCTCCCTGTTCACGTGCACCAGAACTGGTGGTGCCCCAGGAAGCAGCCCGCTTTCCCTGAAGAGGGAGGCAGATTTTGAGAGCTAGCTAACCAGTGCAGAAAGAACATATGGGATTGAATTCCCTTCTTGTTTTCTCTATTTGCCTTTATTATTGCTTTTAATAAGACTTCACTGAACCTGTAAAGAAGATATTTAATCACATAGTAAGATCTTAAATGTGTTAGCCTAGAGAATATATTTCATTGGAAGGATTAAGGAAAATGTAAGAAGTAGGGAGGAATCATTCAACCTCATGATGGGACAAGCCTGGAAAGTCCAGTTCCAGTGTTTTTTCTGGGAAATGGTAAGCAGCTGATTACATAGCTGGAAGCTGCTGATGTTGTTAACCAGGTGAAAAATGACCAGGAACAGTTGCAATAGGTGAATCCCTGATATGTTAGTAACTGTCTCTGTTTTCCCTTTGGATTTCTTCTAGCACACAGTTCCATGTATTTGAGTTGACAAGACAGCTTCCCCGCTTTTCCATGTACGCCCTGAGCAGCCCAGACTCGGCCACGGAGCCGCTGAGCTTTGTTAACTGTACAACAAATGAGAGGCCGCAAAGGGTGAGTTTCTTTTCTCCTTCCTATTTCCCAGTCCTGTGTACAGATACTGCAGGTGGAGGGTTTGCAACTAGCTTGAGATTTCTGAGAGCAGAGGAAAAATTATGCAGTGAATGGCACTGCTGGCCTTTGGAGTCTGTGTTACAACTTGCTGCTTTTTTCCCTTCATTAAAAGATGTCTCAAGTGAGGCATTCCTTGCTTCAGGAATTCTTGCAGCTGCAGGAACTAATGGCCTGAGAACATGAGGCATTTCAGATATTACAGGTGAATTTTGTAAATGAGCAGAGAACGGGAAAAAGGCAGTACGGTGTCCAGATAAAGGCTCAGTTTCACACCAGATGAGCAGCAGTGCTGTAGCTTTGCTTCTAAAAGATCAGGATTGCGGGGTGGAAGTAATTAGAGCTGGTCATTTTCCCTCATAACTATAAGGCTCTGCCATATTTACATGACCTTTCCTGCATTAAATGGCCCAGGCCAAAAATAAGATGAAACTTTCCTTTAAATTTTTGCAGTAGAACCCAGCCTTGCTTCCCAGCTTTCTCCGGTCTCCGTGCCTGGGCTTTTGTTTTTACCTTGGGCTGTGGTCTCTGGTTGTTGGATTTGATTATCTTACAAATATTCAGCTTTGGGGCAGGGAGTCAACTGGCTCCATCCTAACAAGTTCGTGATGTGGGTTTAGGGGATGAAATTTAGTAAACAGAATTTCCAAGGTGCTCTGAACAGAGCCCTGGTGCACATCACATGCAGGGACATCTTGTTATTCTCCAGGCCTTCTACACACGTGATAGCTGATACTCTTCGTTTTATTTTTGCAAGGTTGTTATGTGGCTGAATCAGAGCTTCTTGCTACCAGAGGATGCAGAGTTTCAGACCGCTCCCTTTCAGGTTTGCTTCACTTCCCTTCGTAACGCAGGACAGCTCTGCATCAAAATCAAGCCTGGCGGCGAGGTGAGTGCCTTCATGGACAAGGGGAACGCCTGTTTAATTATACTGCAGTGAAACTTAAGGGTGGTGCCAGCATGACGAACTGAAAATGAAGAAGTGAACAGGCAGAGGAAGTACTCGTGTTAGGGATGTTTTTGGAAACTTTTGGGTTTGTTTACTGTTAGTGGGTAAAATTCCACGGCCAGTTAATGAAGAAAACTGCTTATCCTACAGATCTGTAGGAAGGTATTTGCTCCCACACAGAGTGGTTTCAGGGAGCCATAATTTGAGGCACAAAGGCTGCCTGTAACTTTTGCACAGGTGCCTTCTTGCCTCAGGCCTGAATGAAAGCCCCTTTGAAATCAGTGTCTCCTTATCTACTTAAAGCCATAGAGCTTGCTCATTCAACAATTTTGCCTCTTGATAGAATGAACTGCTGTAAGCCTGGGTAAGTGTTGGAGAGGCAGTCCTGTTGGGCAATTCTGGGAGATGTTTTGGCATGGAAGGGCGCTGGAGTGCTTTCTTGTCTGACAGATTTCTATCAACACGGATGATATTGATCTGGCCGGTGACATTATCCAGTCAATGACCTCATTTCTGGCCATCGAGGATTTGCAGGTAGAAGCAGATTTCCCCGCATACTTTGAGGAGCTGCGGAAAGTGTTGGTCAAGGTGAGGAGGCATCAGGCATTTCTAAATTATCAGCTAAGCAGTCATTGGGGGCGTTTGTATGACAGGATCTTCAAACTGCTCTGTCTTCCTCGTGGAAATCAGCCTGTGGCAGTTTGCTGTATGTTCTTTGCAAAGACAATGGGACACCCTCAACTTTCTGTTTATTCTTTGTTCTGTGGAACAGGCCTTTGGTGTCCCTAGCAGTTGATTGTTCAGAATAATGTAAATATGTTGCCTGGGAGACTGAGCTGTGGATTTGGGTCAGGGAATAAGGTCTGTATTGTGGCCTGCTCACCCCTGTCTGGGTGACAGGGTACCACTCTGGCAGCCAGGAAATGAGGGGAGGAGAATGGTCCCAGGGATGCTGGTAGGTTAAGTTGGGGTGCTATTTCCTGTTACACTGGGCCAAGGTTTAGCTTAAACAATTACCTGTATGCCCAGAATGCTGGGGCCCCTTTCTCATGACTGTTTGCCTTGGCCAGGTGGATGAACACCACACAGTGAATCAGAGGCTCACTGCCGACATGGCTGAACACTCCAACCTCATCCGCAGCATGCTGGTTCAGGCAGAAGATGCACGACTCCTGGGAGACATGTGAGCAATTGCTGCTTAGCTTGTGTGTTTTGGGTTTAGAATGGCCAGTCTTTGCTTTTCAGGCAGAAGAGAGCACAAAAGACCATCTTTGTGATATAGGGGTTGCCTAGTTACAACTCTGGATGTAGAATTGGTACCTTTGTTGGTTCTGCCATGAGCTCTCCTTGAGCCTTGTCCTGTTCTTTAGGTGGAAAACCAGTCTGGGGAAGGTGAAAGGGCAAGGGTAGGAGCTTAGTGTAGAGCCAGTGGTGTGAATCAGCCTCGAGATGGTGAGATGCATGAGTTAGAAAAGGTACATTAAGGGACGAAGGCATTAAAAGCTGTCTGTGGTATGTGTGAACTTTTGAGAACACCAAGAAAGAAATTTTAGGTGTTGGTCTTTTCACTCTGATTTGCCGTGTTCTGCTAATGTCCTGTCTTCACTGTCAAGAGCAGCAATAAAAGAGGCCTGAGCTACTGCAGAGAGCAGTGTTACTTTTCACTGGGGAAAGTGGCGCCTCCTCTTCAGGTTGCTGGATAAAGCAATTGCAGAAATAGACCATTTTTCTTTCTCAGTACAATAATGAGTATAACCAACATGTCTAGACAGGTCTGTTGTCTTGTAGCTGGTAGACAGGCAAGTAACTGCCATCACAACCACGTATCGCTACACTTTTATATTGACAAACGAGGAATGACTTTCTTGTCTCCAGAGATGCAAATAATAGGACTGATTGTTCCCCTAGGAAAACCATGAAGACACGGTACGTCGAGCTGTATGATCTTAACAGAGATTTAATAAATCAGTACAAAATTCGTTGCAACAATCACATGGAGCTGTTGAATAATCTGAAAGCTGTGAATCAGGCAATCCAGAGGGCTGGGCAGTTACGTGGTAAGTATGTGTGTTTGGAGGGAATGGGGAGTCTTGGACCCCCAGTGAGGCAGATACGTGGCCTCCAAGACACATCTTGGGTTAGTGAAGTGACTTCAGGCTTTTTGGCCTGAAACTAAATTAGTAGAAGTAATCTTTCAGTCATGGTCATTGCCTGTGCTAAGTCAGCTCTGACTGTCCAGTGTAATCTGGAATCACAAGTTCAGAAAGAACAGTTCAAAGCCATTTCCAGCTTTCTGGATTGTATGGAAATGGCTAGTTTTGTTGAACACAATTTTAAAAACATTTTATAAGTAGTGTTTCAGTTCTTAACTTATAATTCTGCTTTAAAAAAATAAATTTAAGCAGGGCTGCTTATATTATTAATTACTAAGGTATTTTTTTGTCAGTTTATAGCATTCCCCTTTCAACAAGTCCTTTAAGCTCCCCTATAATAGAGCTACAGACGATTCTTCTTTCAAGAAAGGATTTTATTTATGTGTTAGAGAAGAGGTGGCATTTCACTGTGTGTTTAAAAAAATATTTGAAAGAAGCCCGTAGATCCTGAGACTGGATCAAATAAGTATTTTTACCAGTTTCTTACTCAATAACTGAAGTGTTTTTTCTTTCCATTCTTTTTTTTTTTCCTCTTTACAGTTGGCAAACCTAAAACACAAGTGATCACTGCTTGTCGGGATGCAATAAGAAGCAACAACTTTAACATGCTGTTCAGGATAATGCGTGTGGGAACAGCCTCTTCCTAAAATGACTGGAGAAGCAGCAGTTGCGCAGCGGCAGTGTTTCTATGCAGCAGGCAGATATGGACCAGTAATGACAAGCGGTTAATTCAGTCCCCATCTCCACCGTAGGGTGAAGTAGTTGCAAAGGTAGCATTTTAGTTAAGCCATCAGGTGGGAAATGTGTTATGCAGGCCAAAGCTTTGTGAAGAAAGCATCAGTTTTAAGTGCAGATGTGCTATTTATGCAAGATAGGTATGACCTTGGAACAGTTATTTTTCTTATGGTAAATTATTTATGTATTTTAATATATTTTGTAGTTAAGGCATCCGCCTTTTCCATTAAAATGTAGACTGGTTTGACTGCTTTTGTGCTGATCTGGCTGGGGAGATGCATACAGTTAAATTTACTCATTGGTAAAAAAAAAACCCAAACAAACATTGATAGACTTCTTTGATTTTGCTGTGTAGTCTCTGTGCACACTAAGCACTTAAACTTTCCGTGGTGGAGAATCCCAGGTTTCATTGCAGGGGTGCTGCTTTCTAGGTAAACTGCAATTCAGAATATGGGAAGCACCAAAGGGAGAACATTTCCTTGCTGTCTTTTAAGACAGAATATCTTTGAAAACTGTCTAGTTCCACAATCCACGCAGGTTGGAAGTGGTCTGTTTTATATCTGACACTCTCCCCACACCTGGATTGCAGGAAGTTTTAATTCCAGCTACTGGTTCTGTGCTGCTGCTGGAAAAAAACCTGCAGATACCGAGGTGGGTAAGGGTGCATTTCAGGAACAACAAAAACAAATTACACACCCAAGCTGGTGCTTACTTATGAACAGCTGGCAGTACTTAATGTGATCAAAGGAAGAAGGTATTGAAAAACCTCTTGGCTTCCGGCTCAAACCTGTTTATTAATTGTGGGATCTCTTAGAATTGGATTAAAATATCACAGAAAGGCTGTATATGAGATCTAAAGATATTTTAGAACCTTTGCCAAAGCAAATTTCTTGTAGAAGCTAAAAATATCCTGCACAGGATGGAGCTTGGGCCTCAGTGCTCCTAGCTCCCACGACATTCATTGCATCTACCACTGTATGGATCGGTATGTGCAACGTGGGTGGGGAGGAGGCAGTCCACCTCTGTGAGGTCAAGTCATTGAGTAGCATCTCAGGGCTGCCAGGAGTATTCATGTCTCTTACTTGCTACTACTGAATTAAAGCCAGCAGCCTGCCACTAGTTACAGAGCAACTGGTGAGCACGCAACCAGCTGAACGGGGAACATAATTCTTGTGATGTGTTTTAATCCCCAAAATGGCCCCTTGCTGCTGCTTCAGTCCCTTCAGTATGGAGAAATGCACTGCAAAAAGCACAGATCTCTTGTCACTTCAAATCTGCAGCAGGAACTGATTTGAATCCTTTTAAGAACCTGGTTGTTAGTCAAATCCAGCTCCTTGGTAAAGGGTGGTAAGCCACCCATGCTGGTCTAAGCAAGTGAGCTTTAAGACTTGATTATGGAACAGTCTCCTGGCATAAATGCTGGGCTTTCTGCCACCTGCTGTACCTGTTCCCACTGTTTCAACCTCTTGTTCTTTATGTTCAAAATCCTAATGTTTGCTTACTTTTACGTAGTCCGTTCGGTGATAGAGTGGCTCTGATCAGAAAGTAGCTTTCCCATCAGCCTGATTTTCAGGGCTACACAACAGGTACTTCCAGTTCCAGCTCTGTTTTGTTCTTGGCAGCGAGGTCAGGCCTTCGGTCACAGTCCAGGCCTCTGATAAAGCCAATTTCCTCTGTCTAAGTTTCTGACAATAAATTTGTCATTCTCCCACAAAAACAACTGCTATCTTTGCCAAATGTAAAAAACATGTCCCTTAAGCTGAAGTGATACCAGGTTTGCAGTTGCCTGTTGAAATAAAGCAAGCCTTGGCTGGGGTGCAGCAGTGAGCTGATGTAGGCTGAACCTGTAGCAGGAGATCAGTGGTGAACAGTCCTCACTGGTATGGTTCAGCCCAGCACTAACACCTGGTGATCCCATTCTCAGGTACAGGAAGGGAACTGGTCACAGCAGGTTAAGCTGCTGGTCAGTTACAGAACAACCTCTGAATCCACACTAGTAGAGCTGCATGTTGCTAAAAATTCATGGGCGAGGATGCTTAGAGGGTTCCACACCTCAGTATGTGCACTGGGGATCAGGTCTATATGACTGTCCTGCCCTGCCTGGGCACTTCATTGCCTGCCTGAATTAAGTTTGGGCTGGAGCCTTCTTCATGTGGCCCCTTAGCTGCCTGGGAAATGTGATGCAGAAGTGCCATGCTGGATCAGTGCCTGCTGAAGGGGGGTCTGTGTGAGAGTGATTTTCAATGTCCTGATTCAAGTTCCAGTTTGGATTTTGAAAAACTAAAAGAATTGGAACTGACAGTTGACAACAGGTTATCTGATTTTGTCCCCTGTTCCTCCAAGGCCTTTGCATTGCTGTCATCTCAATTAAAACTAATTCACTGAACACCTCATGTCAGAACTTCTTTGCTGCATATTTCTGAATGCTGAAACCATTCCTTTAGTCTGGTCTACAGCTAAACTGTTTTATCTTGCTCCATATTCCTGTTTTCAGCTATCTGGCAAACTTAAAACCACCAAATCCCCAAAAATATATTGTGAAGCACTGGTAACTTCAGTAACTGAAGGCTGCTGGTATGCCACATCAAATGGCAGGCTTTGGAGGTGCAGGTAGCTGGTGGGAAGTGCATGTGATACCGCTGAGCTGATTGATGTCTGCATGAGGCCATCTTGCCTGGTACGAGGTTTCTGTTCTCTATTGCTCAAGCTCTGTAACTCTTCACTTATTGTTCTTGATCCTATTTTTCCATATTGTCCTGCTTACTTCCTTTGTGGGTGTGTATATATTTCATACTCCTTTCCATAATGATCAGGGTACTTTGCAAGCAGCTACACCTAATTGTAAATACAGACTTGTGTCCAGCAAGAGCACCTGCAGAGGGGGCTCCCGTTATCAGCGCAGTCTAAATGAAGACCCCTCTCCCCAAGTAGCTCATGTCACTTGAAATTTCAGCAAGTGGAGTCTTTTCCCTGTACCTGCAGCACCAGCCTTGTGCGGGGCTGCCTTTGGCTTTTGGGACCAAACAGGAGGGTGGGAGAGCAGAGGCGTGTTGATTTTTAAATCTTTGAATGCTAAATGCAAATTTGGCTTCTTAAATTACTTCATCTCATTTACCTGAGGCAGAAGGGTGGTTCCTTGTGTGATCAGGTAGATGGGGGTTTGCTCAAGTAGAGGCTGGTGCGCCCTCTAGTGTATTATTTGTTATTAAAAAGCAGCAAGCTTCAGAGAACCCAGCTTTTTCCCAGTCTTCTTGGAGGCTGTTCCATGATTTACCAGGCACACTCCTAGGCTCACAATACAGTGGAATAAGTAACCTCATTTCATTAATTAATTTACTCCCAACTTTATCTAGCCGACTATGCCGTCAATAGCTGTGGGATCTGTCACTCTTGTTTGAAACTACCCAAATAATTTTGCTCTTTTTTCTCCCCTTGAAACCTCCCTTACTTGTCTCTTTCTACTGGAGCAGCTCAGAATAAGAACGATTTTCTCCTCTAGAACTTCTGCCCTGACAGGCAGCAGAGTGCTTCAGAAAGCAATGATTCATAGAGTCCTGTCCTCGCTTCAGGATGTGTTTCTAGTTTCATCCCCTTGTCTTTGTAAGTAGCATAAAATGGTAGCAAAGAAAGATTAAAACTTAGCAAGAAAGCCTTTGCAGTGCACAGAGAAGCTAGCTTAAGGAGACAAGTCAGAATATGAACATAATGGTGTAGTTCTCGCAATAGCAGCTTGGTGCAGCCACCTTCCAGCTGTCCTTCCTGCCCAACAGTGCAGGAGGGAAGAGCTAGAACTGAGCTCATAGTCCAGGACTGAGGCTATCCACCCCTGCACATCACTCTGAATGGCCTTGTCCCCTTGCTCTGGCATTGGTGGGGGCTGAGACATCTTTCACTCCGGAATCAACAGCAGCAGCTTCATACTTCAGTGGTTCCTTTCTTGAACGTTGTATGTTGGGATCACGGCCGAAGATTTGTTCCTGCTCTACCTTCATGAAGGCATGTCCAAAGGACGTCCTGCTCCACGAAGGGTGCGGAGTACACGTGTGCCAACACAGCCTTGCTTTGAGCTTACTGCTCCTCTGCTGCCAGCCTGTGGTCTTACACTGCCAATGTGGTCTTCAACCACAGGCTGGAACTGGAGCACAGCAGCAGGCTCTAACCCAAGGTTAACCTCTCCTAAATGAGAGAGGCTGGAGGAATGAGATGTGCACGCTTTACCCAGCTCACTGCAGGGCCATGGCCTGCACTGCCTGGCTTGGATGAACTGATGGTACACCTGTGTACCTTCACTGCCAAAAAAGTGTTTCGGGCAAGCACATGCAGGCCAGAGCTGTGCTTGTAGTGAATGTGGGGCAGGCAAGCAGGAAAGTGTGCAAGGGGGCGGTGTTCCAAGACCCCCACCTTTCTTGTACCATTTACCACAGGAGCTAGGTAGCTGCTACCTGGGAAGATCTACAGTGAAAGAATCCACATTGGAGCCTTGTAGACCCCAGGACAAAACCAATGTGACACAAGGCCCCACTGTTGGTGAACCTCCTGCTGCCTGTGGGTGACAAGCCAGCCCACCTCCCTGTTCTGAGTCTGGAGCCAGAGCCCTTCCATGGCTGATGCACACACCCGTCCCCCTACCCACACCAGCAGAGAGGGACAAAGGAACAGGTCTCTCATCTATTTAGCTTGCAAGTTCGTTGGAGAAAGGGCTGCATCTGGGTCTGTCTGTGCAGCATTTAGCATAATGAAGTCCTGCTCCTTGTTGCAGTGCCAGGTCCTTCTCAGTGCCAGCAACTTTATAGCCTTGCTGTCTTCCTTCCCAGCTCCGTGGAGTTGTGCAGCTGGAAAAACCTCCTGTTTCCCATGGCAGCTCCTTTATTTCTGCCTCTACAAACAGTGAACGCAGTTAAGCCCCAGTAAAGGTCTTGGGCATTTTGTAACAAAACTTGCCCAACCGGACTTTGATGCATTTTACTGACCTTTTTTTTTTTTAAAAAAAAAAAGTCATCAGCCTGGGGCAACATATGATTGTAGTTTTCACCCTGACAGGTCAGAGATCCATCCCACCGTGTTATTTCCATGGGAGAACAGCTGGCAGGCTGACAGTTTGGTGACACTAACCCCCTCTATGTAGCATTAAGAGCAGTTGAGAGTGTATTACAAAGGACTTGGGAGGAAACTGAATTTCCATTTGTCTAGTTAATAAAAAAGTAACCTGGACCCCACTTGGCAGGGTACAGCTCACACACAGTGTGATCAAGTCAGCAGCAGCAAAGTTGGTCTGGACTTAGACAGGCCCCAGCTGAACACCAGGGGGTAAAAACCTGCTCCCCACCCACCACCACCATTTTCTGCATGATGATGGTCATACCACACTGTCACTCATAATAGACAAAGGAAAAATCCCAAAATCCTGTTCTGTTTGGATGCTTTTTCAGGCGTGCCAAGTTACGGTGATTGATGTATTTCACAAACTTCATAGTTTCTTTGTCTCTATAAACTAAGGCCAAGCAGTTGTCCTCTGGATTCACTGTCAGCAGCTAGAAGACATGAAAATAAGGGAGGAAATTAGTTTAACAAAAATGGCTTTGATGTCATTCCTAGGAAGAAACAAAACAGTTTCAAAGGCTAGTCAGAACAAACGTCTGGTGTTAGAAAATAAATTATGTCACTATTTTCAGTTTAATACCCCTTAACCTGAAGCATTTATTAGACAGCAAGGTTCATTTGAAGGGATTCTGGACTTATGAGTGTTCAGTACCCTCTCTAGCACTATACTGAATGTGACCCTAGCAAACAGCACTTCCCTGGGAAAGCACCCTCCAGGTGCGGGTGGTATTATGCACTGTCAGGGCCTGAGCCTTCAGCTTTAGGGTGGACACCAGCCTCTTGAAGCTGAAGCCAGAGCTACACCCGTGAGCCATATGTAGCTCAGGCAGGAAGGCTCCAGTGCAATAGCGAGCACCCTCAGGATTATGTTAGCATTATGACAAAGTGTAATTACATCTCTCCACCCTAAACAATTTTATCTAATTTGCAGCTAGCAACAGAGGTTCTTACCTCTTCATCTTCACCTTTAGCAATGTAGGAAGTAAAGCCACCATATTCTGGGTCCCAGTCTTAAAATAGAAAAGAAAGATTCTTAGAAAGTTCAACACTGGCCAGGCTCTATATGGCCTTCCTGGAGATGCCATTTTTCCACCCCACGCTGCACACCAGTTTACCTCCTGCTGACCTTTTTTTTTTTTCAAATCAGAAACAACTTGAAGCAAATGTACTTTGCTACCAGATTTCCCTCTTACCACAGACAGGCCATTCAAGGTTGCTCCTCACATGTAGAGCCTTACCAGATACGCAAAACGTTTTCAGTATAATTACCAGCATGTGCCAGACGGTTTCAGGCCTGCATTCCGGGCTCAGCTGGTCCAAAATGTTTAGGTTTTTGTTTTCACCGCTGTCTAAGGAGCAATCAACCTAAAATGCCTAGACATGCCTAAAGTAACTTTTGAAAACCCTGGGCTTTATGAATTGGAGGCGCAGTGATAATTTTGATGAGAAAAGGAGAGAAATGTAACACTTTTAGCGGGTGTTTTGGCCACTTGACCCTCCACCACGCCCAGAGCCACTGCTTAGTGAGAGGGAGGGTCCGGGAGACGCAGCCTTTCCTTCTGCCCAAGCGCCACCTCCTGGCCCCAGCAGGAGAGGTCAAAGCTGATCCCCAGGAAACAGTCCCAAATCTTTGGGTAAGGACTACTGAAACCAGGGCTTACGCAGAAGCGAGGGCTAGGAAAAAGTCTACAGAGCCCTTCTGTGTAGGAAAAAGCAGGGAAATTTTGGCTATTGTAGCACTGCTGAAAATTTAGGAGTCCTTCCTTTATACAAAACTTGTAAGGAGAGTCTGATACCTCTCTTTTGTCCACTTACCCTCACAGCCACAGAAGAAGAGCAGGTCAAGAGCAAATTCTGTTGCTTGAGTGTCATGGACTAGAGTGTAGTGCCCGTGGGTCCACCGCCTCAGCTCCCCAGCACACACAGGGGTACCTGAGCCTAGAACAGGGCACAAACAAGCCAGGGAAAACAATGAAGCTGTACAATACCTGATGCCTGTGAAGCTCGAGGCATGTAGGGGACAAGCCCCTGCACTGCCATGCTGCTGTGGAGCTGTCTTTGCCATCCCCAGCGAAGTGTAAACGAAAGAAAAAGTAAAACCACTGATCTCACATAAACGTCTTTCCTAGTGGTGGCTCTAAGTTACATCCTTTGACCAATGTGGAGGAGAGAAGCCAAGACTTGCTCTTTGGCCAAGCTGCGATGTGTTTTGGTTCAACCAGTTCCTCCTTTTGTTTTGTGGTTTTTTTTTTTTTTCTCCCAAGATTTACAGTAGCGCTCCAAACTTCAAGAGCCAGCAACCTATCTGTTCGTGAAGTACTGAAACTACCAGATGCTTCAGCGAAGAAGGATATTGCTCTGAACTCACTCTTCACGCACCTCCCAGGAGGTACATCAGAATTTGGGGAAGCCTTGTTTTTTCTCATTGGTCTAGCTCAGTTTTTAATCTATACAGCCCCAAACTATGCCTTCCTCATATGTGAGTTTAAAATCACCTGGTGGGAACATCGCAGGTAAAAGAGGCAAAATGACTAGCGGTGGAAATCAGAAAAACAAAGCCTTTGTACTGGGTCACTGTTCTGGTGGGATTTTCAGTAGGACTTAAGTGTTTTCATTACCTTTTATTCCAGTGCCCACTAATTTGCCTGAGTCAGTGTAAGATGAGCATTTTCAAAATTCTACCCTTAAATTTCAAAGCCACCGTTTTAAATAAACAACACCAATCGATGAATCCAAAAATAACATAATCTTTTATAGCAACAAGATCTCATTGCTGACAACTAAGTGGTTGTTTAGGCTGACGGCATTTTCTGAAAGATTAAATTTAGGAATTGGTTTTCTAATTCTAATCATCTTCACTTCTGTTCACTTTCTTCCTTTTGATTTGGTCTCATACCAGAATCTACTTTATATGAAGCTGGAGCGTAACTACTGGTGAAAGATTATTGGGCAATTTATTAACATCCCCCCTCCACACCCATGCCCGAGCTCCTACAGAAGTCCCACCCTTAAGACTTAAGTCTGTTCAAAATGGTATCTTCAAGTTAGTCATTACTTTATACCAAATTCTTTTGCAATGGTTGCTTATTATGCATACCCAGTCCGACATGCTTCAAGTCCCATGTTAGTGCTGGTGCCTTGTGCTTACTCCAGTACAAGGTGCAACACTAGTTTCATGAAAATCATTGGGAATTATGCTGCCAACATCCTTAACGTCACGATTCTGCTCAAGTCCCTTCACGCTGCTGCTGCTGGACTTACCATTCTGTGTCTCACTCTCTTGTGCTTCAGGGATGTGGTCGGGCTGGTCTGGCTGATGGGGACTGCTATTGGCATGTAGTTCCGTCTCTTCCTGCTCACATTTGGGACTGCTGTCCCCAGTGGTGTCTGCTGCTCTTCCTTCCCCAGCATCTTCATCCTCATCAGAGGGAGCCAGGAAGTGCAGCTTTAGGCCAGTGAAGTTGGAAAGCAGTAAAAACAAGGCCTCAGAGCGCAAGAACTGCAGGAATTTCTTCAGGATGTCAGGGAGGCTGTCTTCCTCTGCTGTCTCATAGAGTCTGAAAGACAGCAGAGCAGTGGGGAACCAATAACATCAACCAGTGCAGCCTCATGGCAGCTCCTCCTTGGCTGATCACTAGGTGCAGGATGTTGTCATTCCCCACCTTTTATTGGCAGGCCCCCGGCTACTCCACTGGATGTCTTTGTTCTCCAAACCTTCACATAGTAGTTGGTATTTCTCTTTCTAGGAGAGAAAGTGCAGAAGCTTTAACATTTAGCTCTCAGGTCTCCCTTGGTGTGCTAGACGCAGTGATTGTCTACTTGTCAGAGGTGCCCAAGGACTGCTGAGTTGAGGGGGAGAGCCTGGGTGGGCATCGTGTCTTTTCAATGCCAGTGACCAACAGGTATCAAATGCTACTTGATCGTCTGCTGGGTGAAAATGTGGTTTCACTGAGATACGGATGCCCAATAAACCAGAGGTAAATCAGCCTTGAGAAGCAAAGCCTTTCAAATAAGACAAAACCATTACGGGTCATTTGTTTCACACACAGATCAAGTTCCCTAAGTGCTAAGCTGCCGAGAGCTGAGGGACTGGGAAGGGCACTCTGGTCACCACAAGGCTAGGAAGCAGCAAGGCCAACATGTGTTGCCATCCTTCTGCATTGCTTCTTGCAGGCAACAAGAATGCTGAAGCAAAGAGTTTGATTTTTGACAAGTTCCTGCACAGTGGCATACAGGCAGGCAGGGGGGATCCATCCACAGAATCACAGAATGGCTGATGTTGGAAGGGACCTCCAGAGGTCATCTGGTCCGCTCCCCTTTCGTGAAATGTGAAACTAGAAGGTGTTTTAGTTGACACCTGAACAAGCAAGGCCTTTCCCAGCTTGCATGACATGTGGTACCCACCAACCCTGTGACCTCTTCTGGCAGACCACATCAGATTGAACCAGCGGGCTCACCTTAAGAAAATCTTTCAGGAGAATTTCTGATCGCTCCTCAAATTCCTCCTGGATTTGAGCTTGGGAGTCCATGTCCAAATAAACTTGATTGATCCACTCATACAAGATTTCATGCTGGAAGGGAAATGGATTTGAATGCTGAATTAGCAAAATTAGAAAGGATTCCCCAGTTCCTTCTTACCCAGCTGGCCACAGGGCTGGATGTCTCCCCACATCCACTCTATTCCTTTTTTTCAATTGTACCACGAGTATTTGCTGTGGTCTCTGCACTATTGTAGGTATGCAAAATGGACAGCATCAAGAAAGATATACAACTTTATATGGCTTTATGGACAGGAAACAAAAAAATAGGCTAAGTTAAAGCATCCCCAAGCATCAATGCATCCATCGGTATTCCAGGGCCATGAAAGAAATAGAAATGCAGATAAGCAGATGTAGCCTTGTTACTCACATCATAGGGGATGTGTGGGCTCCTGGGCAGGGGGTTCTCCATGTGGCGTGCAGGTCTGTCTATTGACGGGCCATGAAACCAGCCGCTCACTGACAAGCGGCACTTCTCCTCAGACAGAACTTCTGACACCTGGAACACCGTTGAGCAGCATGTTACTGTTCAGACTACAGAACATTTAAGGACCAGCTGTAACAGGCACCGTGTAGACTCATCACAGAATCATAGAATCATTAAGGTTGGAAAAGACCTCTAAGACAGGAGATGGACCTGACTCCGGAGAGCCTACTGCATACACAGAGAAGTCAGACAAGGGCTAGACTAGGCTGGGTTATTCTTGGTTGACAGAAAGAGGGCTTAAAGCAAACTTTGATGCTCAGGTCCATTGCAGGTTTCCAGAATCCCAGTCCAAGCTTCTACTCCAAGCTCCTAGCAGAATCCCTCTCTCTGAGAGCTTTGAGTCATTCTGTTATTAAAAGTAATGGTGTTTCAGTTCCCTACCATTTGTTCTGTTGAAGAACCAGCTATCAAAGGCTACAAAAATTAGCTGTCACAGCTTAATCTGGAAACTCAGAAAACACTGAGCATCTGTGGGCCACAGCAGACTATATCAGTCTATTTTTTTATCTTCTAATTTTTAAGAAGTGCTGTACTACAAGCCATCATGAAGGGCATTTGCCTGATGCTTTTGACTCTGGATTGAAGGTCTACCTATCTATCAAACTAGGAGGAGTTAACCCAGTCCATGGAAACCCTTGGTTTTTGCACAGTGATGGCCACTGTTAAATCACGATTCCATCCAATTGTGCGCAGAGGTAAATTGGCTAAACTGAACAATTTCACATTCTAGGGTGCTGTACTGTAACGGCAGTGTGTTAGTCTGATGGAACAGGAAGCAGGAACACAGCCTGTTCCAAAAAGGTTTTGGCTCTTACTCAGAGCTGTAGTGGCCCTCTCCTTGCATGACTTAGAGGTGTTCTGGGTTATTTGGAATAGCTACTTGGGAAATGGAAATCAGAGAACTGCCTGCCACTGGAAGCTTGTGGACCCGCTCTGCTCAGCAAACACCCACAGCTTTGTTATCTCCCGAAGCAGCATACACCATGAAGGCCAAAACCTAAAGATCTATTAGGAAGTACTGACTGAACACTCTTCGCCCAATGTCTGAGAGGGCTTAAGGGTGGCATGTGCTGTGAAGGCTTCCAATCAGTCTGACCCTTACACAGTCCTCTAACGGGAATTCACAGGCTCTATGCTTTACTGATGAAAGGGTCAAAGAAATGATTCAGCGGTTCAGCAAATGCTCTGGGCACAACGAGTGAGGTCCACATCCAGAAGGCTTTGACTCACTGCACTCCCAGTTAAGCTTAATGTTTATTTTTAAATGAAGCTTACTATTTAAGCTGAGTTTCTTGCCTGTGTTACCACTATCAGAGGCTGTATGCAGGACTCTGGATAGTGCTAATGCGTGGGATTAAGTTTAGGTCAGTCACAAGGTTAAGTGGAACATGGATTTTTATGACAAGATTAAATCACTACCTGAAAACAATTAGGGCAGTGATCAAACAGATATTTCTGTTAAACAATTAATTTTAAGACATAAACAACAGAAAAGTAAATCCCAAAGCAGCCTAGGTGAGGACATGCCAGACCTACATCACTGATCTTCTTTCTCTCCAACCTTCTGCTCTTTGGCCCTGTTTGTTAGTCCATGGTATTCTCAAGCACAGAGGAGTTTCAGATTTCATCCAGGCACTTGTGCCATGCAGTTCCACAGATTTATTCACCCTGTTTCCAGCCATCTTCCTGCTAAGTGCCACAAATTGCTTCTTAACCATATTGGTATTTCTACTGCAGGGTACCATGCTACGTCTCTGCTACAAAGTGGGTAAAGCCATATCTGCATCGTGCCCTACTGGCAAGGTGATGTGCCAAGGAACTCTTCTGGACCAAAGCCATGGCATCCACATGAAAAATGTGAGCTAGTTTAAAACAAGCAAACAAACAAAAATCTCTCCTCACCGCAGCCAAATCCACAGCGGTGGCTTGCCAGGAGAGCAACACAATATAGAAATGGCAATTTTTCTTTCCCCAAAGCGATGAAGCTGGATGGACAGTTTAAAGTTGGCTTTGCCAGTTTTTGTCCTCCTTGAAGTCCCGCCTTTAACGGACAGCACTTAGCATGAGGATCCATTCTACCCACACTTGCTCCCCCTTTCCCTTCTCCCTCCCCATTGGAATTGTAATAACATGCAGAACAAATAACCACAACAATGAGAATCAAAAAATGAACAAAAGACAGCTCCTTGCCTGGTGGAAAGAGACTGGAGAGACTTCAAAGAAAACCAGCGTGTTCCACGAAGGCACTAATGACTTGATGATTTGCTGTGGCTGAAAGCGTTCTGAGGAGGAAGAAAACATACTCTGGTTAAGATATGAACTGGAACTCACTAGAAGCTGCCACTTCTCTCTGACTTCATGACACTGTGACTGGCGAGACACCTGGGTATAAGGGATGTAGCTCAGAGCAACGGCTTGGTGGACTTCTGTTGCTGGAAAGAGAAGTTATCTCCATCACTTTGAAGTTCCAAGCACAGTTACCGGCATTGCTTCCATCCTGCTTCCGCTCTTGGCCCTTGATAAAAAATGGAAAAAAAGGATTCCCCTCTTCATTACCTTCCCCTGTTCCTCTGCTGTCACCCATTAGCATTGTCTGCAAAGCCTGCTACAGCCCATCTCTAAGGTGCAAATTTTACCCACACAGCAACTTCTCTGGACAAGGGAGAAACTCTTTATTTTCCTTGTACTACCTGAGGAGAGAGTTCCTGCAAAGGGCACAGAGGCTTCATCATTTTCAGCCACCGAGGCTGAGCTCTGAGCTCTTACCGTCTGTGCTATACAGGTCCAGTGTTCCCCCATCGTTTTTCTCCCAGGGGGGCACGAGGTACAGGATGAAAGCAATTCTCCGACCTTCCAGCTCATCATCATGGCACAGCAAGACATCTGAAATTACACACGTTTAGCAGCAGTAGTGCCTTTCCAGTACAAGCATGATTCATTCCAGTGACTGCTTCCCAACTTTGTCCCCGCAAGAATACAAGAAAAAACATGCCCGTTCCAAGAACTGCATTTTCACTCGTCAGCATCACCAGCCCAAGATCCGCAAGATTAACTTCTGTGGGATTGTACTACAAGCAGCGGATTAGCCTACTCTGAAGGCACAGGCAGTTATAACTCATCATCCACCCCTCTGTGGCCGTCAGTGGGCACTGTGAACAGATTCCTGACTTAAATAATGATTCAAGCCCTGACTCCTAAATACAGCACTTCCCTTTGAGCAGGTTTGTTGGTGGAATAGGGGGAGGGGGACCCCTGGGAACAGAAAAGCCGGACCAACAACTGGTTGTGCAAAAGACACTTTAAAAGTAGAGCTGACAGCAGTAAAAATTTTCCCCCTCCTACAGCGATTTTTCATGACTAAAAGGGTAGGCGTGGTTGTAACCTGGACTCAGCAAGGTTAGGTTTTAGCATCAGACTTTTCAAACTCAACTGCAGCATTTGGAAGCTGAACATATCACCCTTGTGCATGGAAGCAGGCGTGCAAACACGGGTTGAACATCTCTGAAAAGGCAGTGGCTTGCAACAGCACTGGTCCTAGTTAAAGCCATCAGCAATGGAACTAAAGCAACAGTCCTTCTGTAATTTGCACTTCATTTTCTGAGACGTTGATTTGTTGCTGATAACTTCTAGGACCCTCTAAAACTAGGAAGGGGTTGGGGTGGGTTATGTAGTTAGGTATTCTGCAGACATTTTGTTTCCTATACAGCCACAGAAGCTTTAGGGAAAGGATCACTTATAGACTGACCGGTATATTCATATTTAGCACAAGAAATATCGATAGTTGGCTCCAGCTCAATCTGTGTCACAGAAGAAAGCCACACTCGGAATTCTTCACACAGAGCATGCCTGAGAAGACAAGCACAAGGTGAGTGTCCTCTTGTGATATAAAGCATGTCACTGTAGACTAAACTAATTCAACTATTCAGCTTCCAACTATTTAAACAGTTAGAGGTGCTGTTACTGCTGGTGGCAGTGTATTCCTGTAGAACCACACAGCAGCTGGCCAGGAAAACAGCCCAACACCCACATCATCGCCAACAATCACCAGCAGCGAGTGTGAAATTAGTTGCAAAGGGGACAGCTAAGCATTTTGGATGTGACAGAAATGCAGGGGCCAAATCAGATCGTACTGCTTGGAGGAAAACAGTTAGCTGACTTCAGGGCCATGACATATGTAAGGTAGATTCAGCTCCTCAGGGCTGGTTTCTGGCCTGAGCATGGCGGCAGAAGGTGGCCGAGTGCTGCCTGGCCCACTCCAGAGCCCTCGGCCTTCCCAGGAGAGCCAGCCAGGGCTTTCCCCAAGCTGAAGCAGCTGCTGTCGGGGCTGGCAAAGCCTGGAGGTGGCACTTTACCTCAGGGCAGCGATGTGGGGCTCCGGCCTTCCCCCCAGCTCCTCCGACTGTGGTGGCCCATGGAAGAGAATCATAAAATCACTAAGGTTGGAAAAGACCTCTACAATCATCAAGTCGAACCGTCAACCCAACACCACCAGGCCCCCTAAACCATGGCCCCAAGTGCCACATCTACATGTTTTCTGAACCCCCCCAGGGATGGTGACTCCACCACCTCTCTGGGCAGCCTGTTCTAATGCTTGACCAATCTTTCAGTAATGACATTTTTCCTAATATCCAGTCTAAACCTCCCCTGATGCAGCTTGAGGCCATTTCCTCTCGTCCTACCACTAGTGACTTGGGAGAAGAGACCAGCACCCACCTCACCACAACCTCCTTTCAGGTAGTTGTAGAGAGCGATAAGGTCTCCCCTCAGCCTCCTCTTCCCCAGACTAAACAGCCCCAGCTCCCTCAGACGCTCCTCATAAGACTTGTTCTCCAGACCCTTCACCAGCTTCACTGCCCTTCTCTGGACACGCTCCAGCACCTCAGTGTCCTTGTACTGAGGGGTCCAAAACTGAACCCAGTATTCAAGGTGCTGAACACAGTATTCAGTGCCGAGTACAGGGGCACGATCACTGCCCCACTCCTGCTGGCCACGCTATTCCTGATACAAGCCAGGATGCTGTTGGCCACCTTGGCCACCCGGGCACACTGCTGGCTCGTGTTCAGCCGGCTGTCAACCAACACGCCCAGGTCCTTCTCCGCCAGGCAGCTCTCCAGCCACTCTTCCCCAAGCCTGTAGCGTTGCATGGGGTGGTGCTGACCCAAGTGCAGGACGCGGCACTTGGTCTTGGTAAACCGAGCTGACCTCGGCCCATCGATCCAGCGCCTGCCCAGTTCCTCTGCAGACCCTTCCTGCCCTAGAGCAGACCGACACTCCCACCCAGTTTGGTGCCAAAAGGAGGGGGGTTCGGGCGGCCCGGACAGGCCCAGCCCGGCGCGGGGCCCACCTGCCGCAGCGAAAGCAGGTCGTTCCGCCGCCCGCGGAAGCAGAGGCCCAGCAGCTCGTCGCGCAGCGCCTCCGCGAAGGCCGGGCTCGCCAGAAAGCTGTGGATAACGCCATGCCGGAACGGGGCCGGCTCCACCGCCGCCGCCTCTGCAAGGGAAACGCCGCCGGTGAGGGGAGGAGGCGGCCCGCCGGCCGCGCAGAGGGGGCCGGGACCGGACCAGGCCGTACCGTGGAGGAGCGGCTCCCTGCGGCCCCAGGCAGCCGCCGCCCGCTCCCGCAGCGCCGCGTCCCTGAGGGCGACGCAGAGCTCGGCGGTGGCCGCCCGCTTCCCGCGCCTCTTCCCCGATGCTGGCGGTAGCAGGGCAGACCCACGCCGCTTGGCGCCCATGGCGCGCCCCTGTGGCTCCCCGGCCGGACTACAGCTCCCAGCGGGCACCGCGACGCCCGCCGGGCCAATAGGATCACGCGGGGGGCGGTACCGCTCCTCTGACCAATGAGAGGGATATCAGCGAGAGGGCGGCTGGGCCGTCCCCCTACGGAGGCAGAGCGGCTCCTCTCTATGGTGGCGCCGGAAGCGTGGCGTTTGATGGCGGAGGCTGTTCCCGCCGCTGAGCACTGACCGCTCCATCGCAGCCTCCCGCTCCGCCGCCATGTCCGTCGTGCCGCCCAACCGTTCGCAGACCGGCTGGCCCCGCGGGGTGAACCAGTTCGGCAACAAGTACATCCAACAGACGAAGCCGCTCACGCTGGAGAGGACCATCAACTTGTGAGTGCCGGCGCGGGCCTCCCCGGGTTCCGCCCCGTCCCGTTATCGACCCCGTTCCCGCGCACCCCGGGGCCGCCCCTCGGGCGGGTTTTCCTTTGGCAGCCGCCGCGGAAGGGCGGTCTGGGGTCCCGGTTCGCCGCCAGGCGGGGGCTGAGAGGGAAGCGGCGGAGGAGCCCCGGCTGCAGGCGAGGGCTCTGGAGGACCCCTCCACCCCCCCCCCCCCCCCAAGGCATGCTGTTAAACTGTGAAACACCCCACTGAGCGGTGTCGTGAGTACCGAAAGCCAGCCACCGGGGGATGTGGAGCGTTTAGTAGATATGCTTTAGCATATACCCTAAATAAAATGAGCCAGTAGTGTGCCCGGGTGGCCAAGGTGGCCAACAGCATCCTGGCTTGTATCAGGAATAGCGTGGCCAGCAGGAGTGGGGCAGTGATCGTGCCCCTGTACTCGGCACTGAATACTGTGTTCAGCACCTTGAATACTGGGTTCAGTTTTGGGCCCCTCAGTACAAGAAGGACACTGAGGTGCTGGAGCGTGTCCAGAGAAGGGTAGTGAAGCTGGTGAAGGGTCTGGAGAACAAGTCTTATGAGGAGCGTCTGAGGGAGCTGGGGCTGTTTAGACTGGGGAAGAGGAGGCTGAGGGGAGACCTTATCGCTCTCTACAACTACCTGAAAGGAGGTTGTGGTGAGGTGGGTGCTGGTCTCTTCTCCCAAGTCACTAGTGGTAGGACGAGAGGAAATGGCCTCAAGCTGCATCAGGGGAGGTTTAGACTGGATATTAGGAAAGATTTCTTTACTGAAAGATTGGTCAAGCATTAGAACAGGCTGCCCAGAGAGGTGGTGGAGTCACCATCCCTGGAGGTGTTAAAAAACATGTAGATGTGGCACTTGGGGCCATGGTTTAGGAGGCATGGGGGTGTTGGGTTGACGGTTCGACTTGATGATTGTAGAGGTCTTTTCCAACCTTAATGATTCTGTGGTAGAAACAGCACCTGACTTGGGAAGGGTGAACCCCAGGGCTGGGGAGTGTTTGGCATGGTGAAGGTTGTATCTGTGTCTCTCCTGGTATGCTCCTTCATGGGTGTCTGCCTTTGGTAGCAGGGAGAGACAGGCCACTGGCATGGATGGGCCATAGGCTCGCCTTGTGTAGTGGCTGGGATATGGTTGGGTGTGCTGGGTGTTTGGGCTGGTGCAGGTACTGCAGTTTAAATTTAGAGTGGCTGCTACCAGAGAAAACTTCTGTCATAGACACTAGCTATTTGCTAATAAATATTTACTTACTTTATATGAGAAGCCATGTACTTCGTCTTCTTCCAGTGAACTCTGGTGGTTGTATTCTTTGCTAAGTACCTCTGTCAAGTTGCAGAAACCGTACATGTTAACTGTGACAGCTAAAACTGAATATTGACTATTAATCACAGATTCATATGCATTTTTTTGGTATAACTGTGTTTATTTACAGTTAGTCTTGTGGAAGTTCATATGTGAGCTTCAGAGATTATAATATTTTTATGGTGCTTCTGAAGAAAAGGCTCATCAGAAAGCTGTCTTATAACCATAATTTCTTTTTTAAAGTATAGGCTAAGGGTTTTGATGTACAGACTACACATTAGTATAGCATGGATTGGTATAGTAGATTACTAATAAAGCTATCTGTGTATCTAAAAATGGAAATTATTCTAAGCTCTAAGTGAAAGGGAAGTGGGGAGCTTGCTAATAAATGTTTCTGCAGTTAGCGAACTAGTTGTTTTGTCTCACTTGTGTATGTGAGAAAAGGCTCTAACAACTGAAACTGGCTTGTGATTTCTTTGCTATTAAAAATGTGGAAAATCTGGGGGGAGGGGGAATTTGAGGGAGGGGAAGAGTGTATACAACTCAAGTTTGATACAGTTAAGTATTGGAGAAGGAATAGATGAGTCTCAAGAAAAACATTTCCCTTTAAATCAGTCATTTATTCCATTAATTTAGCTGCTTTATGCCAAAAGTCAGCAAAGCCATGGTGATAACTTGTTACTGCTCTGCCCAGAAGCCATTTTCCTCTCACTGTTTGACTTAGCCTGATGACCCTGTCTTCCCTCCAGGCCTCATGCTATCACAGCTCTGCATTACTTGGATTTTGTTGTTTTCCTGTTGCCCTCTGTGCTCTCTAGGACTGACTGATTTTTTTGCTTAAGCTTTGCTTTCTTTTCAGACTCTTCTCAGTCCTTCTTACCTGGAGAAATCTCTCAAGTTTCCACTGTACTGTCACTAGAGGAGGCAGAGGTCCAGCAGCAAAGCCCAACAGAGTGATCTGCTCAAACTCTTGATCTTACCCCAGGCTCCCAGCCCTGCACGTAGACACTCCTCACTTCTCCACTTCTGTGATCCAGATGTCTGATTTCCCACTTCAAAACAAAATCACTTCTGACAGTTTAGTTCTCAGACTCTTCGTTACTTCCGCAGGAAAAACAAAACCCCCGCTGTCCTGTGCAGCTTCCTTCCTTCCCAGCAGAGCTTTTCTCTCCTGTCCCTTTCCTGGTTCCTCTCAGAGCCTCAGCTGCCTTTTCTCTGTGGTGTGGCGATCAAATAGGGTGGCTGTTGAATAACAGTTGCTGCCGGTTCTTCTGGGCTTCTTTCCTTCTTTTGAATCGGCACCACGCTAGCGTGTTGATCAGCAGGACTTTCTGCACTTGCGTAGCGCAGATCTTTGTGCAGTGTGGGCCCCATAAGTCACAACCAAGAACAACTAGACTAGTGCTATGAATGAATTACCCTTCCATCAGTCAGAGGAGGTTCTGCCTCAGGGTAGATGCTGTGTCATAGTGACTTAAATTTACGTTTCTTGTTGTATAGTAACATATTTTCTTTGCCTTACAGGTACCCTCTGACAAATTACACATTTGGTACAAAGGAGCCCCTGTATGAGAAGGACAGTTCCGTGGCAGCTCGGTTTCAGCGCATGAGGGAAGAATTTGACAAGATTGGCATGAGGCGGACAGTGGAAGGGGTTCTGATTGTACACGAGCACAGGCTGCCCCATGTGCTGTTACTGCAGCTGGGTACAACTTTTTTCAAGCTGTAAGTGTCTGTTTCTTGAATGTAACTTTTAGTTTATTGCCACAGACCACTAAACAGGTGGGCTGGAGGGTAAAGTGTGGCTAACTGATAGATGTTTTGAATGTCATTTGTGTCTTGCAAAGACACAGTCTGTGAAAACTTTTTAGAATGGTGGGGTTTTCATCTAAAATGTGTTTGTACGACTCTGCTCATGAGTAGGGAGACAGTTTTGAAGCAACTGGAAATCTTAGTTATGGTGCATTGCTATGGTAAAATCGTTTTCAAAACTCATCAGTAGTTAGTGCGTTGTTCTTATACTGTGAAAGGTGGTGTGCTTAAATATGTTTATGCTATGGCTGCAGAAATGGTGAAGTGGAGCTCAAGGAATAAACCCCAGTGAATGCAGAATGATATCTGTTTGCAAACTATGGGATGAGGTGGGGACAGCAAGAATGGTAGGCATCTGAATTTGAGAAAATTGCTTCAGTTCATTCCATGGTTATCACTGCCGAGGGAAATTTTAGCGTTTGGATCATGTAGTCATAGTGATGGTAATGGTGCTTGTTTTCTTTTTTTAAACTGTTTGGGATTGACTTGTCTCAAGTTATCCTGCTTGTGTTCGTGCTCTTATGTTTTTAACATTTATATCGTTTGCTCTCGATTTTGTGCGTGTGTGAAATCTAACTTTATATCCAGATTCTTCTTTGATGTCTTGATTTGGGGGATGTTTGTGGACAAAACAGGCTAGAGTCTAAAAGTTTTGCAAGTCTCTGTAATGATGAAAATGTGTTTATAGGTTTTTTTTCATTAACCTTGCATCAAATGCAGGATGGTTCCTCACAGGAGTTTTGTTTTCTGCTTCCTGTGTGCTTCAGTGAGTGCTGTTTTTGAGACAAGAACAAATATGGTCGGTATTTACAACTCTTTTTTTTCAACTTCTGGTGCTTTTATATTATTATTAGAAGTGTCCAAGTTATTATCATGTACATTGTTATACATTGTCCTGCTGAAGTTAAAGTATTTTATATAACAGGTGTTGTTTTTAAGGGCTGTACAGTAGCCAGTTTAGTTATGGTTTTGGTGAAAGCTATCCTACTGTCTTCCCATTCAGCGAAGTTATGTTTGGAACTTCTGACTTAAGGGCCTTGAGTAAATTTGTAACTCCCTGCCTGGAAGCATATCGAAACTCACCTGTGAAAGTTGGTATATGTGATAAAAACTGTAACTTTAGCTTTCATCATTGGTTATTTCAACAGACCTGGTGGTGAACTCAATCCAGGAGAAGATGAGGTAGAAGGGCTCAAACGCTTAATGACAGAGGTCTGTTTTTCTTCGTTATGTTGCTATACTGGAATGTTGGATTATTTTAGAGTTCAAAGAATAAGCCCAAAGCACTACAGTAGCCTCCTTATCACTTCTGTTATTTTGATGCTGTGGTTGATGTTTTCAGGTAGTTAACAAATAAAGCAGTCATTTCATTTGTCTTCACCATGAGGGTGTGACAGAGTGGTCTAGTGGCTGACCCCCTGCTGCTGCTCAAGTCCTGTGTTCATTTGCAGCTTTGCTTTTTGGCTGGCTTCAGGCAAGTGAGCGTGCAGATGGGCAATAAAATATGTTGCGGAGCCCAACTGATGAGGACTTGTTTTGAGATGGTCTTCCCAATGCACCAGTTAACCTTCCGTGCTCGCCAAGTAACCCAAATTAATTCTGCCAGGTAGCGTAACAGTGCATTTCAATCTTCGCATTGGTCTGATGGGACTCGGTTCAACTGAATACAGCATGGAATTTGAAATGCTCTCAAAAGTGTCCTTGTCCTGTCAGGTGAGGTTTTTACTAAAAAATGCCACTTTATACAAAAATGCTCTAAAATTCTATTAAAAGCTGTCCCAGAGCATCTGTGAACTACATCAGGCCCTTATTACAGCAAGTCTTCATGCTCCCAGTATATGCTTTCTAAAAAAAATTTACTTGGGGTAGTTAGAGTTTTGACTGTAACTGGATTTTTGGTAGATACTGGGTCGTCAGGATGGTGTTCAGCAAGACTGGGTGATTGATGACTGCATTGGGAACTGGTGGAGACCCAACTTTGAACCTCCACAGGTGAGTACTTCTGCTGACTTTTGTCTTCTTCAGTCATGTATTGATTGTTCTTCCCAAAGCCTTCAACCTACTAGGTGGGCTTTGAGTACCTGCTGCATGAGCAGTTAGTTTTTCTAGCTTTTTACTTATTTAATCTCCTTTCTGTGGCTGAGGAGAAATGACCAACTTTTTCTAAAAAGTTTGTAACTCCCCTCTTCCTCCTCACCCCTGTCCTGATGGGTGACAAGCCACTGGATGTGATAGCTACCAGTCCTGTGCTGAGCCAGACACACCATTTAAATTCCTGTTTTAGCCACAATGGAACTCTTGCATTGCTGCATATGGAACAGATGCCCTGTGAATAAAATAGTCTTGCTACCCTATTTCTAAATGCTTTAACACTGAAAATTCTTGCTCAGTTTGCTGTTACGGACTTCTGTCTTGTTGGGTTGTTTTAACTGCCCAGGAGTACTGGCACCTCTTTAGATCCTGTCAACGGTTGTGACAGCAACAGCATTCCTTTCCGAGTACTTTCTTGTAAAAGTGGTTTTTATTATTTGATGCTATGAAAGAACAACATACAACACATTGAAGGCTTGCACAGTGCTTGTTAATTTATACAGTGGCATTTAAGATTGCACAATATTCTCAAAGCTCTGTACAACCTATTTTTATTGTGTTTTTTTTTTTTTCTTCCAGTATCCCTATATCCCAGCTCATATCACAAAACCAAAAGAGCACAAAAAGCTTTTCTTGGTCCAGCTTCAAGAAAAGGGTGAGTTTGCTTGCAAGATTGTATTTATAACCTTGTCTGAACGCTTGCATCTCATGCAAGGAAATGCGGTAGCAAGTTTGTGGTCATGTGCTTGCAGTAGTTTGTAGTTGATCAGTAAAAAAGTTAAATGCTGATACTGGTTTTGAAGGTAGCTGATCCTCTGAACATGAGTTCCTAGCAAATGCTCATTCCTGCTTGTTTTGAGGTGGGGGGGGTGGTGATACCTTGGCTGAATGTGTGGTGGTTTTCCGTATTAATCAACTTGTATTTGGTTTTAGCTTTGTTTGCAGTCCCCAAAAATTACAAGCTGGTCGCTGCACCATTGTTTGAGCTCTATGACAATGCACCGGGGTATGGACCCATTATTTCCAGCCTTCCTCAACTTCTGAGCAGGTATATTGTGATTTATTTGTGTTATAGTTCTTGGGAACATGTTTGCTATGGAACACAAGAGCAAGACTAGGCACTACAGAAATCAGCTGTGGAAAGATTGCAGCTATCCCAAAGAGCTTAGAATCTGCCTCAGACAAGGTGTGATGGACAATTTAGAGGCACCGATTGCCACTTGCTAGCACCAAAGTCCTATCTAGCAGTTGTAGCAAAGGAAAACATGAAAGATAGTGAGGGTGAAGCTGTGTACAGGCTAAGAAACAGCTTCTTGCAAGTGTCAGGGACAGCGTGAGAGTAAAAGCCAAGATACGTGTTTGAAGCGGTGAATTAGATGTGTGTGTGAGCACAGCTTTGTGCTGATTAAATGTGGTGGGCTTTTTTTTTTGACTCTTGTGTAGTAGAGTTTATAACGTGTAGCATGTTGATAACATGAGTATCTGTAGGGACAGCTGTGTTTTTTCCTTCCTTTCCCCAATGTACGCACCCTTTGGCTTTCTTACCTGAAAACGACTTGCACCTCGGGTCTCCAGAGCTCACCAGTCTTACTGGTTTCTGTTACCTAGCAAATGTTCGTGAATTCCAGCCATCCCACAGCTGCTACTCGGGGAAGAGGTTCTGTCATCCACCTACTTGGATGAAAAAAGTCTGTTGGCAGAATGTCAGCACTGGTATTGCTCATGACAGGCTTGTATTGTGCTGTGTTTTTTCCTCTGTGTAGTCTCAATTTTGGCCATTGTAGCTATGGGGGTTTCCCCTTCCCCCTGCTCTAAGGGCAGCGGATACTTTCTCCCAAGTACCAGCAAAACAGTGGCTATCACACAGCCAAATGCCAGTTTGGTACCAGTGCAACAGACACGTCCAAAGGAGGGATGCCTGGAGGATGAGGTGGATGTCTGCTTCCACTGTCTGAACGCTGATTGTGGTGAAACTTAGCTGAGGAGAATTAGTTGTTCTGTTAAGCATGTCCCTCTGTTGCCCAGGGAGCGTAGAAAGTTTGCCCCGATAGCTGAAATGCTGTGAAATAGTTGCTGGTGGGGTACAGAACTCTCACTGGTATTTTCATATCTTTGAAGCTCTCAAGACATGAAATGTTAATAATGAGTTCTTCTGCAAACTTAAAAGATTGCTGTGCAATGCTAGCGTAGGGTTGGCTGTTAAAAGATGCTACACTATAAAGCTGAGTAAATAATCCACTGTTGTTCTGTTAGATGGAGGCTTATCAAGAGCAGAAACAAAACATTTACTTATCCATTCCAAAATGTCACTTCAATAAAAAGAATGAAAATCCCTCACTTGGTATAATCCTTTTAATTTTAGGTTCAACTTTATTTACAACTGAATTCCCATATAGCCGAAGAGCCTGATAGAAGAAGCCGTCTCTGTGAGCACAGCTTTAAAATGTAGAGAAAAGAATACGTGTGATGCAAGGACTTTTTTTTTTTAATATCATTCTTTTCCTGAAGGCCACTAAACTTTCTATCATATGAATAGAGAAGTGAATCTCAACTGTTTAGGTAGCAGGATGGCAATGTGGTGTCAATGTTTTAATCACTTTTCATTGTAATACTCACCAAATTTTTTTTGTACAACATTAAAGAAAATGCTTAAGATTGTGTTTGTCTTGGGTTTGTTTTTTTTTCTTTAGTTGTCTCCTGCTTATAGGTGTGTATTTTAAACTTTATTACTTCGTTTCAGGAATACAGATGATCTTGGAAACAAGAGGAGGGCCTAACCCATTCAGGGATCGTTTGGGTGCTCTGATCTGCATCCCTGAGCAGGGAATTAGTCTGAGGGAGGAATTAAACAGTGTATGTAGGTGCAATATAATTTTGAGTCCTCTTAACTTAGAGAACAGAGCTGCTGTTCGGAGGAAGTATGAGTACTTAAAGGTAAGCATAGCCTTTGTTCAAAGCTTATCAGAACTGAGCTGGAAGCATTACTGTTTGTACAGGGCTCGGAGGAGATACAAATAATATCTTCTCCCACTGTGCCCCCTTAAGAAAATACCAGCCCAACAAATTCTGTTAAAATATGGAAGTAAAATTAATTTTCTGTACTTTCTAGAGCTATGGGACTGAATCTGGGTCATGTTTAAATGTTTTGCTAATGCCCTATGCAAGTGGTTCCATGTTACCCTGAGTGGTTGTAGATCAGTGTGCTGGTCATCTTGCAAGGGATACTCCTCCTTCCTCACCTCAATGTTTCATGCTCTTGCAGGTAGTAAATATCAACCTTTATAGTTTGGTGGTTTGGGGTTTGTTTGTTTTTTTTTTTTTTAACATGCTTGGCTACACATCAGTTCCAGTGGATATGTCTCTTCCTACTGCCTTTAGCCTTCCATACTTTTGCTTAACTCTTTTAAAGACTTGTTTCCAAATTCTGCCTCTGACCAGAAGGTGCACTGTTGCTTGTGCGCGGTCCTTGTTTATGAAGGCATCGTCAGAGAGCGTGTGCTGCCGAGAACCGAAACTGGCCGAAGCGGTTGGCTCCATTGCCAGTTGTGCTGGTATGCTGTGTGCAGAACAACTGCGACAGCTTGTTGCTTCGGTCAGATTGAAGCTGTGCATTATGGGATGGATACTGAAAGAATAGTGGAAAATTTAATGGTAGTGCTCTTCGCTTTGGTGAATTCTTCACTACGCTTCAATACACTTCACTACAGATGGAAGGCCTGGATGTATGGTTAGCAAAATGTATGTTCTTTAGGTAACTATTCTCTCCATCAGGTAAAGCTATCAGGGGTTTTGAGAACAGAATGGTTCTGGCGTGGGGAAGTGAGGGAAGGCAGAGGTTTGGAAGTCGGGGGCTACAAGGACAAGAGAGCGCTGCTGTCACGGCCTGGTGTTTAACAGCATCCCTCATCTTTCAAAGCAGCACGCAGCGACGGGAGTTAGACCCGTTGTTGTCCCGAGCTGCCTGTGGGAGTGCTGCGAGGGCGGCATCAGCTCCCCGCGCTCCTCTTTGACCGGCTCGTGTCGGGGTGCCCGACGGCGAAGCCCTCCTTTCCCGCAGCCCGCGGTGGTGTGGCGGCAGCCCCGGTGCGGGCGGGGCTCGGGGCCCCGCTCCTCCCCGCACGGCCCCGGCTGTGACTCAGCGCCCGGGGGAGCGGGGCGGGGCTCGGGGTTTGGGTCCGTTCCCTTTCCTTCCCCCGGCCTCCGGCGGGGACGGCCCGGCCCCGGGGAGGAGGGGCGGCGGGGCGGGCGCTAGGCCGCAGGAGCGCGGGGAAGCGCGGCGGGCCGAGGCGGCGGCGAGGGCTTCGCGATGCCGCTGCTGTTCCTGGAGCGCTTCCCCTGGCCCAGCCTCCGTACCTACACGGCGCTCAGCGCCCTGGCCCTGCTGGGCACCGGCCTCAGCGCCTACCGCGCCCTCAGCCAGGGCCCCGGCGGGGCGGCAGGCAACGAGCCGGCCGAGCTCCCGCACCGCGGCGGGCCGCGGGCCCTGGACCTCGCCTACTACCTGCTGTCCGACAGCCTCTGCGTCTGGGTGAGCCCCGGGCCGGGCGGAGCGGGGCGGTGCGGCGGGCCCCGCGGCCTGCGGCGGAGACGGAGCCCGGGGCGGCGGGGGAGCGGCCTCTGCTGGCACCTCACGGCGGCTGGGCGGCGGGGAGAGAGCGGGCGGGCCCCTCGGCGGGCTCCGGAGGCGTCGTTTGGTGGTTGTTGTTGCTTGAGTAGTCGTTGTTGTTGGGGAGGGGGCGCCGGCCGCCGGCGGAGGCACCTCCTGCCCTCCCCGGGCCGCGGCCGCAGCCGCTCTTCTGCCTTCCCTCCTTCCTTCCCTCCCTCCCGGCCGGACTGGTTTCAGGTCTACGATAAAGCCCAGCGCCCGAAAAGTTAAGCTTGGGTCAGAAGTCGTCCCTGAGCGTCCCCCTCTCGCCCTGGCTGGGTTTTGGGGGAAGCTCTTGGTGGGGTTTTGCTGCTAAGCCTGGTGGGTGCTGTGCTCCCACTTCTCGAAGCACTGCCTGTTCTGGTCAGCTAGAAATCTGTGTGAGAAGCCACCAGGCATTCAAAAGCCCAAGCTTCGCCTTTTTTTTTTTTTTTTTTTTTAATAACATTTAAAGTCGTGCATGTAAGAAGAAGCATTCTCACCATTTAAGAAAAAAAATGAAAAACAATTTTCTGTAGCTCTTGAAACTCAAACCTGGTGGTGGTATATGAACCTTGGCTCAGTAATTTCTGTAGCTGAAATATGGCTAAGAAGGGGATATCAAAACCTAGCAGAGCGATTGCTGTTGAATATTTATGCGTCTGTCAGTCAAAGGTGGTATTAATTGGACATCAGCTTTACAACATGCTTGCCTGACTGAGGCGCTGAGTTTTGACTATACCGAGCACATTCAGCCTCTTGAAACTTGGTCTCAGGACCTTAAATTAAGAGTCTTGGAAAAGTTTATTCTATGTCCTTTAGAAATGACAGGGTGAGGCTGCTTCATCACACCCCCCCCTTTTTAGTGTTCTTTGTAGGTCAAAAGTTAATTACAAGTGTCTTGTTAGACGCGAGAAGCAGTTTTCCCAGGACCCTGTGTTCTGCTTCTTGCCGCTTTGTTTTAAAGCAGTTTTCCAAGAAGGATTTAAGCAGTGTTGTTACAGGAGGAGTGTGCATTATTCAGTATGTTTTGAGACAACGTCTGAGCCTTGTTCCTGTAACAACAGATTCAAACTGGAGTTTTCTCATCTGTCGTATGTTAAACAAAATGAGCATCTCATCTCGGTGATCTGTAGGTTTTGTCCCCATGTTTCTTGGTGCTCAGGTTAGCTAATCTATATGAAACGATTTGTCTTGGAGAGGTAGGTTTGTTTGTTGGATCTATGATGTATCAAACAGACTGTGTTAGTATTTCTAGAAAAAAGTTCAGTTACTTATCAGCTACTGTCATGTCTTGGAAGAGGCCAGGCTTAAATTTCACCGAAAAAAACCCCAAACCCCACCCTAAAACTATTCTGTGAACAATGGTAGGTTTTGTTAGACTCGTTCTTCCCCTTCCTCTCCCTCTCTCTCTTTCTAAATAGGGCAAAAGTCTTTGTCGCTGACTGCTTTATTTCTTTCCAGGTGCTAGTGAACACTGCCTGCTGTTTTCTGATGTTGGTTGCTAAGCTAATCCAGTGTATGGTGTTCGGTCCTCTTCGTGTCAGTGAGAGGCAGGTATGGCAGACCTTTGTTGGTTTGGATTTCTGTGGTGTTTCATAATTTCTTTGTATACGACTGGTGTGGTTTTCGCTATGGAATTACTTGAAAGTACACAAGAAAAGTGAATTTTAGAACAACTTTTTTTTAGAACCTTAGCATTATACTTCTCGCCTTTGAAAATGCTGTCCAGTAAAACCAGGTAGAAAACAATGTGCCCAAGAAACCCTTCACGGTTAGCTAGGATACCCACAGTCACAAGATTCCAGTTTATTTCTGAAGGGAACTCTTCTTTCTTGTTGTTGCTATTGGATTTTATAAGCCTACGGTCAACTTGAAAATCCTGCTTCCTTAATGAATTTAGTAAGATTTCTTACAAGCGCACCCTCATTTCAGAATATTTATAAAGTGTTCTGCTCTATTCAGTTTGCGCTTAGCAGCATTCTCCAGCACGTTCCGTAGTTAGTTATCAGCGCTGGCAGTCTGAGTTCTTGCTTGTACCTTCTGTTGTGCCTTGGCTGCTGGAGAAGTGCGTTCCATCCTCAGACACTGAGTGGATGGTTTATCTGCCCTCAGGTGAAAGAGGGAGTAGGCAGGCATAAGCCCAGAGAAAGGAAGTAAGCAGGGCAGAAAGCTCAAGCTGTTTAGTCCTGCTCTTGGGCTAGGTGAGAATGTTTTTAAAAGTTCAGCAAGAGGACAATTAAAGCCCAGGCTTTTTAAAAACTTCCTTTAAAAAAGGTTCCTGCAGAAGATAAAAGCAGCAGCAGTGGTTTGAATAGTGTCTATATTTTTTTTTTAAAGAAGAAAGGCAGATGCATAAGTTGCTCTGTCTGTTTGCAGTAGCAATGGTTTGAAGCGTGTTCATGTATTTTAAAAAAATGTGTAAATGCAGTTCTTTAGGAAAAAAGGGGATTTGTGACATGCAGAAGTGAGGCACAAAAAGCTTTGTTAATAGCTGTTAATCTCTCAAAGCCTATTGTATTTGTGATTCACACCCAGTAGAGCCTCTGAGTGAAGTGTATTAAAAACAAGGCACTCTCAGACTGCAGTGGGTCAGATTTTCTTTCCAGTCTGTGTTGACTATAAGGATGTGGAATTTTAACCACTGATAATTTCCAGGATGTTCTCTACCCTCTTAAAAACTGAAGTGGAAAGCAGTAACCGTGCGGATCCACATGCATTTGGACAGTGGGAGTATGCTTCAATTCTCATGTAAAGGAAATCTGGTTATTAATATTGGCAAACCAAAAATGGCAGCATCATGAAGGAATTCTGGGCCTGTCTTAACTAGACTGGTGATTTCATCGTGGTCTTCAACAAAGCATTTTATTTCATATATTTTTTTTACCCCCAACAAGCTGGCTTGCTATCTGCCGCTTGAGACCGTTATATTGTTTCTTTCATACTGCATGTGCGTGGGAATAATTTTTTTCTCATTGCTCATCCATCACGTTCTCCACTGTTGATGATGTGCTTTTTAAGAGCGGACTTTGTAATCTTTTCTTAATCATTTGTACTTTTTGGCAGGTTTTTGGAAGCAAGGTGCTGGGCTATTTGGGTATCTTGTCTAACTAACTGTGGCAGTTCCTCTAGCAAAGAGAACACAGAAGCTGTCCTGCTTGGGCATGGAGAATCAAACTGAGATCAAACTTGCTTTGTGCTAAGCACTGTTCTAGAAGTGTGGCAGGAAACTACGTTGTGTGCTGTGTTGCACAGTTATGCCATGGTGGTACAAAAGACTAGATAGATACTGAGGACTGCTAATACTTCTAGTAGGTTTTTCATTCAGTAAGGGTAACAAATACTGTTCAAGATATGCACGCAGCAGGCTTTTGCTAAGGTATTGTCACATTTCTACTTCCATCTTGGTTTTTATCTTTCTCTTTTTCCCTCCTTGTCACCCCTGCGTGTGGATTGTCAGTGCTTTCGCTACAGTAACCAAATGTCTTCCTTTACAGCATCTCAAAGATAAATTCTGGAATTTCATTTTCTACAAGTTCATCTTCATTTTTGGTGTGCTGAATGTTCAGACAGTGGAAGAAGTGGTGATGTGGTGCCTCTGGTTCTCTGGACTTGTGTTTCTTCATCTTATGGTTCAGCTCTGCAAGGATCGCTTTGAATATGTAAGTTTTGATTAAGGGCTGTCTTTTGGGACATGCAAATTCTGTTTCTGGTTTGGGCAGTGGTTCATGATAGGTTGCAAACAGATCATTTAGACCATTTTCCCATCCTGCGGTGCTGTACACGTGCACCTCCCAGTAGCTTCAAATACTTGCTTTAAAGTGCAGTGTCAATCTTACTCCTTCGGTTTTCCCATCAGACAAATGGAACTGAAGATACTTATTTTCTTTGATGAATTGCACCTTATATGTGCCCTGTAATTACTGTTACATAACTCCGTGAGATGTCTTCATAGCTTGCCTTAGTGAAGAAATCTTGACAGCAGAACATCCCTTAGATTGGTGCCCTTTGGTATTGGTATTTGGTATCTGCAAAGCCTGTTTCTGTGGAATCTGTGCTCAGGTTTCAAGCGCGTTTACATCTACCAAATGTTGACTGCCAATGTCCTTACAATCCACAGTGCAACTTTCTCCATAAGCTAGATTCCAGTTTCTGTCAATACCAGGAATAAATTCAGCAGGGATGCAGAAATTGAAGGCTAGGCAAGGAAGAAGGAACTGGAATTTGAACAGTAAATCTTGCCTTTTAAACATCTATAATACACATGCAGTTTCCTCAGCTCCTCTGTCCTGGAATAAAAGTTTGAACTGAACTGAATCCATGAAGGTCCTTTTGGTACCTCTGTGCTTTGCAGTGTTTTTTTTTATTTATATCCAGTAAGGCCTGTTAATTCACAAGTAGCTAAGCACTGATCTCAAAAATAGATTGGTTGGGGTTAGGAAAATTGATACAGCAGTGAACAACGCAGTCATCTGGTATTTTTAGCGTTGTTCAGAAAGCTGTAAAAGAACAAAGCTCGTGGGAAGAAATCCTTGTTATATTCCTTCTGCATTCAGAGCATGTATCGTAATTCTTTACTTGGACAAATGGTACTTGTGTGATCTGCTTTGCAAACTCGGGGATGTGGAACTGAACCAGATATAAACAAGCAAGAAAGAACCAATTGAAAAACAAAACATGAGAGTCAAATTCATCAGTCGGACCAGAGTGAATCTTTGGGCAACTCCTTCTTTCCTTGTCCTGTTCTCCCCCTTCCTGCCCTGGAAATAAGGGGATAAACCACCTAAATACTTTGCCTCTTAGGTTGTCTTTGATTTAGATGGCCTAGGTGTAGCCTGCTGTTAAGGTAGTTTAGGGAATCAATATGCTGTATGTTATGGAATGAGACAGCTATTTTCAGTAGACTCTGTCCAACAGTCTCTAGCTGCAACTTAAATTTTTGGGGGAGATAGGTCTTTCTTCCAAAGGAAAATTACGCTGTAAGAACTAGAGGCTGGAAGATAAAGCTGGACAAATTCAGATCAACTGTAAGGTGAAAAATTGGCAGAACAATTATTCTCATTGCCCAACGACTGTATATTAAGGCTGGGTGTTTTTCTAAAATGTGTGTTCATCCTGAGGAGGTGCTGTGGATTTGATCCAGAAACTACTGTATGAAAAAGTGTCCCTGGTTTTCTTGC
The DNA here is from genome assembly GCF_963921805.1 of Phalacrocorax carbo. NCBI lineage: Eukaryota > Metazoa > Chordata > Aves > Suliformes > Phalacrocoracidae > Phalacrocorax > Phalacrocorax carbo. The sequence continues at coordinate 25,088,443 of NC_087520.1, forward strand.
AGAGGTGATCTAAACATTAGGTCAAACGATTATAATGATCCCTTCTGGCTTTAAAAGCCTGGTGAATGTAAATGACAGCGATATGAGCGAGACTTTGGGATGGTGTGTGGTTTTAGCTTTACTCTGCATCATTTATTACTACATTGCGTGGTTGAGGTCTTGAAATTGGTTTTATTCTAGAAAGCAAAAGGTTTTTCCTGAATGAGGCCTTGTTTGACAAGGTGACTATGGAAGGCAGGGTGGTTGAAGTACTCCTTTAAACCTTTTACATATTTATGTATTTGTGTTGCAGCTTTCCTTTTCTCCTACCACACCCATGAGCAGCCACATCAGAGTCCTGACCCTGCTTATAGCCATGCTCCTGTCCTGCTGTGGATTAGCAGTTGTCTGTGGTATTATTGGCTACACCCATGGCATGCACACCTTGGCTTTCATGGCAGCAGAGGTAAGACTTCCTTCATATGTGTTGTGGTTTCTGCTTTGCTTTTTGCCCCTCACTTGGGGGTATCTTGGCCCGTGGTGGGTTTCCTTTTTGTTTCCTACAAGGATGAAACTCTGAAGATGCAAACAAGCCCTCCCCTGTTTTAGAGTAGTTGCCAGATCTGCATGCTTTCTCTCTTTAGAGCTTAAGCCTGCAAAAAAATCTTTGAAGAAGAGAACGAGAGGATAAATTTGTAAGATGATGCTGAAATGAAACATCAGCCTATTAAAAATAATGCTTGTGCTTCATGAGCATTGCAAGAAGGGTTAGTTGTAATGGCTGCTAGAGAGAGGGAGGGAGTGTATATGAAAGTGTAATGCGAACCTCAGCCTGTTTCTCTGAGCTTGTATTTCCTATTTTATTCCTCCCAAAAAGGAACGAGACTAACATCCTTTCCTTAAGGCATACTCATGGGATTTGCTTATGTTTGTGCAAAGAGATGCATCTCAGCTGAGATGAGCAACTCATGTTCGTGTGCTCCTGAACCCATTGCAGTGTGGTGTAAACACCAATATGTTTGTGGAGTGGACATCAGTATGTTTTTGATGTTACAGTGGGTTGTTGCGCTTTGCCTGAGGAAGTAATAATCTTAAACAAAGGGGAGGTAACCAGTGTAATTGGAAGTAAGTAATGTTAGTACATCCTTTGCGCAGATAGCAAGTAGCATGCACGGTTGATTTTTTTTTTTTTTTTTTTTTTTTTTTCCCCTCCTATCTTGAAGTCATACTTGGAGTTAGCAAGGAAGAAACAAAACAGTTGGCTGATAGTTGGAGAATATGATGCTGGTCACACCACAGTTCGGTTATTTAATATGTTGGTTTACTTTCCCCTAAATATGAGAATATGCAAGGGCAGATTTGTAATTACACAGTGGAAGTGTATTGAAGATTTGTCAGTGTCTCTTAATAGGCAGGGTCCTGTTGGTGTTGTGTCTCTTATCTTGGCTTGGCAGAAGGATGTATCAGACTTGTACCAGTGTGGGGTAGGTTTATCAGGGAGTGTTACTGTGCCAAAGCATGGCCTCGTTAGCGCTGTGCCATGTGCTGCTGTATGTGTTTTGGGTCGCAGGATGCGGCTCAGCTGTTCATTTCAGTGGGAGCTGTTCTGTCTGCTTATTAACGAAGGAGGAGCTTAGCCAGCGTAAGCCTATGGTCGTCAGTCAAGCCATGGATCCACACAGCCTGCTGTGCTGCTGGTGGACAGCAGAGGAGGTTTGTGGGGAACTGTGGTTTAACCCAGTACCTAAACACCACACAGCCATTCACTTACTCCCCCCCTGCAGTAGGGTGGGTGGCTGGGGGTGTGGGGGGGTGTGCGTGTGTGAAGTTAAGGTTCGTGGGTTGAGATAAAGACAGTTTAATAGCACAGGAAGGAAAATAATAATAATAATAAACAGTTATACAAAATAAGTGATGCACAGTGCAATTGCTCACCACCTGCCAGCCGATGCCTAGCCAGTTCCCGAGCAGGGGCCCCTCTGGCCAGCTTTCTCTTAGTTTATATGATGAGCATGGTGTGCTATGGTATGGAATATCCCTTTGGACAGTTGGGGTCAACTGTCCCAGCCCATCTTCTTGTGCACATGGCAGAGCAGGGGAAGCTCAAGAGTCCTTGACTTAGTGTAAACACTACTTAGGAACAACTGAAACATCAGTGTGTTATCGCAATTATTCTCATCCTAAATCCAAAACACAGCACTGCACCAGCTACTAGGAAGAAAATTAACTCTATCCCAGCCAAAACCAGGACAGTATCCACCCCTTATTCTATACCATCTACCTCATGCCCAGGTCCCACACTTTCCAATACATTCCAGTTAATCATCCCTACTTTTCCTGTCTTTTGATATATACATGCAGATATCATTCCCTATAAAACGTTCATTGTGTTCACGTAGTCCATGTCCTTGGGCTCCATCTGTCATAAAGTCCTTCAGGGCAGGAGAGATGGCATGTGGTGGATTGTTGCATGGTGAAGCCAGTTCTGGTTCTGTTATCACTGTGCTTTGCTCTGTTTTCATCAGAGTTCATTCTTTATTAGTCTGGGTCATTCTTACTGTAATACTGTTGATATGGCATATTGCAACCGTAGAAGTGATGACATACATATACAGTATTATATAGCAATTAACATCATACAATTCAGTTCACTGCCTATTTTCACCCAAAATCAAGTCCCCTTGAGGTACGCATCCTCCCACATCACCCACCAAGTGCACCCAGGTCCTTGAGCAAAAGCAGTCCCATGAATGGGTTTGCCTTTGCCTGAGATGGGAGTAATCCAGACTGTCTTCTCCAGCATATTTTTTGTGTGCACTACAGGGACTTCATCCCCCTCTCCAGTATTTAAAGTCTTTCATTGGGCAGGATCAGCTTGATTTGCAGATCCCTTGTATTGACTAAACACGTGGCTTTTGCTAAATGTGTACCCCAGTGTTTGAACGTCCCACCCCCCCATTGCTCTCAGTGTAGTCTTTAACAGCCCATTGTATCATTTGACTGTCCTGGAGGCTGGTGCATGATAGGGGATGTGATACACCCACTCAATCTCGTGCTCTTTGGCCCAGGTGTCTATGAGGTTGTTTTGGAAATGAGTCCCGTTGTCTGACTCAATTCTCTCTGGGGTGTCATGTTGCCATGAGACTTGGTTTTCCAGGCCCAGGATAGTGTTCTGGGCAGTGGCGTGGGGCACGGGATATGGTTCTGGCCATGCGGTATTTGCTTCCACCATGGTGAGCATGTGGTGCTTGCCTTGGCGGGTTTGTGGGAGTGTGATACAGTCAATTTGCCAGGCCTCCCCCTATTTATATTTCAGCCACCATCCCCCATACCACAGAGGCTTTACCCAATTCGCTTGCTTGATTGCAGCATGTTTCATCTTCGTGGATAACCTGCACAATAGCGTCCATGGTCAAGTCCACCCCTCGGTCACAAGCCCACCTGTATGTTGCATGTCTTCCTTGATGGCCTGAGGTGTCATGGGCGCACCAAGCTATATGTAATTCACCCTTATGCTGCCAGTCCAGATCCACCTGAGCCACTTCAATCTTGGCAGCCTGATCCACCTGCTGGTTGTTCCGATGTTCTTCAGTGGCCCGACTCTTGGGGACATGAGCATCCCCGTGACGTACCTTTACAACCAGGTTCTCTACCCGGGCAGCAATATCTTGCCACAATGTGGCAGCCCAGATGGGTTTGCCTCCGCGCTGCCAGTTGCTTTGCTTCCACTGCTGTAGCCAGCCCCACAGGTCATTTGCCACCATCCAGGAGTCAATATAGAGATAGAGCACTGGCCACTTTTCCCATTCAGCAATGTATAAGGCCAGCTGGACGGCCTTTACCTCTGCAAACTGGCTTGATTCACCTTCTCCTTCAGCAGTTTCTGCTACTTGTTATATAGGACTCCATACAACAGCCTTCCACCTCTGGTGCTTTCCCACAAGATGACAGGACCCATCAGTGAACAGGGCGTACTGCTTTTCATCTTCTGGCAGTTTGTTACACAGTGGGGCTTCTTCAGCACGTGTCACCTCCTCCTCTGCTGATAATCCAAAATCTTTGCCTTCTGGCCAGTCCATAATCACTTCCAAGATTCCTGGGCACCTGGGGTTTCCTACTCGAGCCCACTGGGTGATCAGTGCAACCCATTTATTCCATGTAGCATCAGTTGCATGATGTGTAGAGGAGTCGTGTCCCCCCCCGTTTGAACACCCAGCCCAGCACTGGCAGTCAGGGTGCCAGGAGGAGCTGTGCTTCAGTACCAACCTTCTGAAGCAGCTCAAACCCCTTCATATGCTGCCAGTATCTCTCTTTTTCAGTGGGATTATAGCAGGCTTCGGACCCTCTGTATCCACAGCTCCAAAACCCTAGGCGTTGACCTCAGGTCTCCCCATGTGCTTTCTGCCAGAGGCTCCAGGTAGGGCCATTCTCCCTGGCTGCGGTGTAGAGCACATTTTTTACATCTTGTCCTGCCTGGACTGGCCCAAGAGCTATGGCATGAACTATCTCCTGTTTAATTTATTCAAAGGCTCGTTGTTGCTCACGGCTCCACTCAAAATCATTGTTCTTCCAAGTCACTTGAAATACCCTCTCCTGTGGTAGTCTATGCAAAGGATGCATGGAGCCAGGCGCAATGGGGTGCTTTTGCCACTCAGCCCAGTTAGGCTCACTTCAACCTCAAATACAGTTAGCTGTTGGGATCCCCTGTCACTCCAGCAATACGGATGGGTTCTGCCCCTGTATAGCTTGACGGCATTAGGGTGCACTGTGCACCAGTGTCCACTAAAGCTTTATACTCCTGTGGGTCGGACGTGCCAGGCCATCGGATCCACATAGTCCAGTAAACCCAGTTGTCCCTTTCTTCCACCTGGCTGGAAGCAGGGCCCCTCTAGTCCTGATCATAGTATTCATTACTCACTTCTTGTAAACATGAGTCAGAAGTCCCTTCATTAAGATCACAAGTGAGATCGGCCCTTCTGTTCTGTCTGGGGAACTGCCCACTGGAAACTGGAGCAGCAATTTTCCTGGATGAACCCTCTTTTGTGGCTGTTTTTCCTTGCAATTCACGTACCGGTGCCTCTAGGGTCGAGGTAGATTTTTCCTTCCTGCTTCCTCATGTCCTCTCCATGATCATGCAGGTAAAACCATAGAGCGTTCCGTGGTGTGTATTCTGTCTCCTCTTTCTTGAGCAGAGGAACACTTACTCCTACTAGCTGAGATACTGGTCCATACAGGTGAGGAGAAGGACCTGTTGTTTTTTAGCTGCTGGACATTCTGGGACAGTTTCCTCACAACTGAGATGAGGGAGGAAGAAACATTTTCTTTGTACTGCTGGAGCTGGCCAGCCAATTCATCCACTGTTGGTTCCTCTCCGTATTTCCAGGCCAGCATTGCCAGTGATTTGGCATGTAATGATGGTGTGCTCTGTACAAACTTCTGCCACGTAGGTTGAGTGCACCGGACTGCATCTAGATCTTTGGATAATCGCTTTTTGTCCAGGTCACTATAAATTACCTCCAGCACGGCTCATATCCAGTACCTGAGGAAATCTCTTTCCGTGATGGGCAATATATAACATATTCCTTGAAGGGATACCTTTCCTTCACACCAGACAGCAGTGGCCTCCAGAGGATGAGGGCTCATGCCCCTTTTCCAATCACTTTGTCAATGCCCCCTTCCCTAGAAAGGGATCCCAGCTGCTCGGCTTCCTTGCCCTCTAATTCCAGGCTACTGGCCCCGTTATCCCAGCATTGGAGCAGCCAGGTGACAAAGTGCTTACCTAGATGATGGCCAAAATATTTTTGCATATCTCACAGATCACTCAGGGACAGGGGTCAGGTGGCTACCACCTTGTTAATGAATTCTGCCTCTTCCTCATGATGACCTTGCTTTTTTGTCATCCCTTACTAAATGAGCTGACTTTCACTTCCAAGATTTCTTCCTGTGTATAGGGGTGACTGATACCAGCGCAGGTTGATTCTCTGGTTCAGCTGCAGTGCCTGTTGCTGAGGTTGGAGTAGCCGCCATGCCTGTTGCTTTGTTGTCAGATCCAGAGACCTTCTCTTCCCCTGGAGGGTACTGAATAGCGTTGAACAGGGCTTGGTAGGCATGGCCAGGTCCCAGCATGTTGCAGTGATTTGTGTCTCTCTGGAGTTGCCAGGGTGACAGCAGACTTCTTCCAAATACTTTACTAGTTTTTCAGGATTCTGCACCTGTTCAGGGATGAAGTTCCAAAACACTGGAGGTGCCCACCATCCTAGGTACTTGTCCATACTATCCCACATACCCTGCTACTCATAACCATCCAGCCTCGGGGTAGATCTCTGGGTGGTATTCTTAAATAGCTGTTTAAACAAGACCTGAAACACATTCAGGAGTAGGAGCAACAGGAACATGCCAGTTTGAACATCCCAAGGATATTAAAAATTCTCAAGAGTTATTGTAACTAGCCCAGAGGGGAAGGGGAAGGTATTTCCCCTGTAAATTGCCTCTCTGAGGAGAAAAGGTAAAAAGTGTAATTATTAATAGTTTCCAAGAGATGGCTCCTGAAGGACGGAGATGACGGCAGTGCTGAGTACACATACCAGATTTGTCTTATGACCAGCCGTTTTATCATATCATAAGCCAGTGTTACACAGTGCAGCAAAACGATAACCTTGACACAGCTCCCAGTGGTGATAAACAGCACAACAGGGAATGTGTCGGCAAGTAAGATGTTGTATAATGCACCCCTGAGAACAAGCACAACAATTTTGAGAGCAAATTAATCAATGTTGTGACCAGTGACTATCAAACTAATATAATGAATGTTCATAACAAATTTGTTCTAAACTGCTCTGGTCAGATTTGTCGTTATATCAACCCATGGAGCCCCATGTTGGGCACTGAAAGGACTGTCATGGTTTAAGCCAGCAGGCAGCTAAACAGCACACAGCCATTCACTTACTCCCCCCTGCAGTGGGGTGGAGGAGAGAATTGGGGTGGGGTAATGAAGATCTGTGGGTTGAGATAAAGACAGTTTAATAGCACAGGAAGGAAAATAATAATAATAATAATAAACAGTTATACAAAATAAGTGATGCACAGTGCAGTTGCTCACCACCTGCCAGCCGATGCCTAGCCAGTTCCCGAGCAGGGGCCCCTCTGGCCAGTTTTCTCTTAGTTTATATGATGAGCATGGTGTGCTATGGTATGGAATATCCCTTTGGACAGTTGGGGTCAACTGTCCCAGCCCATCTTCTTGTGCACATGGCAGAGCAGGGGAAGCTCAAGAGTCCTTGACTTAGTGTAAACACTACTTAGGAACAACTGAAACATCAGTGTGTTATCGCAATTATTCTCATCCTAAATCCAAAACACAGCACTGCACCAGCTACTAGGAAGAAAATTAACTCTATCCCAGCCAAAACTAGGGCAGAAGCATATAGGAAAGGGTCTCCTACCCTTGCTTGCAGCAGGCTGGTGTTTGAGGACGTTCGTGAGCTGAGGCTTGCACAAGCTTCAGATGGACTCTGGAAAGTTGTCTGATTGTTCATTGAACTCATTTATACTTTGGCCTCTGCAATATCCAAAGGCAACAAATTCCACATTTAACTCGATTTTGAGTACACAAAAGAGCTCTTTTAGTTGTTCTGAATCTTCTGTCTGATAACGTCCCTGGCTATCATTTAATATATTTATGGTGAAAACCCACAAAGAATCATTCTCTGTTTACTCTTGTTTGCACCATTTGTTATTTTATAGACCTTTCTCCTCTCCCTCTTCTGACTTTTCTTCCAAGCAGAAGAATTCTAGTCTTTTGACTTGATCTTTTGTCATATGAGATTGTCCAATATCTTGCCCTTTCCTAAACCATTTAAATCTGCTCTATATGGGTTGGGTGACTACAAGTAGTCTCCTTAATATCCAGCACTCATGGAAGTGGAATAAAACATTTAGGTTTCTTTCTGCAAAGGCACTAGCAGTGACACCTCGTGGCAGTCCTCAAGCTCTTGGCAAAAAGCAGTAAATCTTGCAGACTAAAATATTTCCCTGGTGGTGGCTTGTGTGATGCTGTTTGAGAGGTACACTGCCAAGTGTATTCCATTAGTGTGGATTTAATTACTGTAAGTTACATTAAGCTATTAATCTCTCTCCTGACTCTGCAAACATTGATTTAGCTTGATGCCTCAGGGTTTTCAATAAAGCAATAGGGCTGTTTTTCTCAGGTTTTAGTTAGGCTTCCCCTTGTTCTGTGTTGTTTGTCAGCATTTTCTTGCCTGCAAAGGATGGATGTGAAATGCACAAATTCCCAGAGAAAGTTGAATAAGGACAGTCTGGTTTTGAGGAAACATTAAATTTTTTTTGCCTTAATGTATGGTATTTGAGAATTATAGTTTAGCAAATACTGCCCAGTCTATCTTTGCACCTTTTTTTTGTTGTGAGAAGGAATTACTCCATTCCTGTAGCAGCCACCCTGTGATCCTGTCTCATACATCTTAGCTGAGGCTTTATAATGATAGTGATATTCAAATCTTAGAATTGTACCTTATAGATAATAACATATTTTCCTGTATAGCTTCTTAAGCTGCATCCATTATCTTAGGGTTTGAGTGCCTTCCAGACATCTGCTAATCTACATGACTAGTATCTGCCAGTATCACAGAGTCCCTGGGGGATGAGAATGTGTGTGTAGTGGAGCAGAGCAAGAGCTCTTGAGGTGTCAGTACTGAAAATGTCCTGCTGTACATATAGAACCTCCGGTTACAGAGTTGTGTAGCTTGTGATGCAATGTTGTACTTCTGGCGAAGTATTTGTGATGTCAGAATGTTGAAATGCATTTCTGGAAACAGTGGAGGAACTGGAGACCAGCACCTTGAACAAATCTACACTAGCTCATCCTTTCAGTTTTGATGCTCTTGCTGCCTCAGCAGTAACCAGTATAAATCACCTCTTGACAATATGTACTTCTCAAAAGTTGCAAAGATTAGACTCTTCAGATTTCTACCTGACAGATGCCTTCCTTATCGGAGACTTTATGCCTCATGTACTGGTTTTGACACAAATTTGTGCCCAGTGGCATATCTATCCAGCAGCTCAGGTAATCATTCTGTTTTACCACTTGCATGGTTAGAATTTGGACATATTTACTTTTCCTCTGTGGTCTGCCCAAAGTTTCTCTGTAGCCAAAAGCCTCACGTGAAAAAAAGTGTAGTCTTTTCCTGGTACCCACATTGCAGGGTAACAGGAGACAGAAGAGGGTCTCATAGGGTGCCTCGCAGGAGCAGCTGGTGTGCTAATTTAACTTTTTTATGAAAGTTGTTTGTGATGAGAACAGAACAGCGTGCTAGATGACGTGCTGTTACCTTCTTGATGTTTTTTGTGTCATTTGAATGCTGTGTGCATCTTATCCTGAAGCCCTCATTTAGATAAAAGATTGCACTGGTGTTTAAATCATCACAGGAACACTTATTTTAAAGCCAACTAGTAAACAGTTGGCAGATATGTTGGACACTATTAAGGTTTAAATATGCATCGAAGCATTTTAAGAATGCTTTTTACAAATGGAAAAAATTATTCAGACCAACTGTTTTATTGCTATATTGGGAAGTTGGTGGTTTTGATAGTTCTTCTGTACTGTTTTTAATACTTTGTGCTGAAGGCATGCCATCAGACCAGTTCACAGAAATAGTTTCAGTTGCTCATATAAATCCCCTGCATCTTGGTGTCAGTTGGCCCCTGCTAACTACAGGGTAGTGTGGGCAGTCTCTGAAGGGGGTTCATCCTGTCCCATGTTCTTTCACTGGGAGAATACGACAAAGGGATGGGCACTGTGGGCCTGACAGGTTAGAGAGAGGTGGTGGGTCCACGTTTCTTAGATGATAAGAGCCCATGGAAATGTGGTTAGGTACTCTGGAAACAGACCTTTCTGGTGACTTGTCTTTACACTTCTGGTCTGCTTATGCTTTCTGGTATACTCAGGGTTTTTTATTCTGTACTTAGCCTAGAGAGGTTAAGTATGATTAAAGAGAGAAATTACTTTTGCAGTGTTCATAACTCAGCAAAGGGGGAAAATTATCTGAGAGTGCTTCCATGGTTCTTCCTCAAATTCCTGCTACTATTTGGTTCTTCAGATTTTTCTTGAGCAGTGGGATGAGGAGAGGTGCGCTCCCTTCATCTGAAGGTAGTTGCTGGGCTTGTGGTCTCAACACTCACTGAGTGATAAGAATCGGGAAAGATAACGTGCCCTGTGTAGTGAGGGAAAAAGTGAGACTTCACAACAGTGGCCACTCCATGAACATTGAGTGTTTGAGGACAGTTTCTCCTGTATTTATGTATAAGCTTCATGTTTGTCACAGGTATATCATGCACATTGTCATCTGTAGTGACTGTTGGTTCACAAGAACCTGTTAAGCTGCAATAAATGCATTTTGTGTTACAGCCCTTTTGCTCCCACCTCAGTATCACTGTCCCTTCCAGAATGTTGTTAACGTGCCTTTCCCCTCCCCCTCCCCCCCCCTCTTTTTGCAGTCTCTGCTTGTGACAGTCAGAACTGCTCATGTCATTTTACGGTGAGTACCTCATGTTTTGCAGGATGGTTGTTCAAAAAGGTAGTGCATGTAACATGTTGATTTAAGAGGTTGAATTGCGAATGCATGTTTGGAGATGGGCAAAGGTGGTTAAGTTCAGCCTGTACTATTTTTAAGCATGAATTCCGCAATGCATGGAGAGCTTTAGTGGGTCTAATAGCTTGAGGCATGGATTAAAATGGATTGGTGCTGCTGTATGAGGGTTGATATATGCTACTTAATGTTGTCCTACTGGGTTTCTGTTAAGATCTTAAATCTCTAGAACTTTTGCTTTGGTAAAGTAGCATGCATGTGTATCTGTAATGCACATGTGTATGCATGTGTAGGGCTCAACGTGTAGCACAGAACCTTTTTGTCCAGGTCACTGTTGGCATTCCAGGTCTGTCACCAAGCTGTAATGCCTTACCTGAGAAACACCTCAGGTGCTGAAAAATGTGGGTCTGTAGTTACTATAATCCCAAGGTTTGCTCTTGATACATGCAGGAGTTTTTAGCAAGTGCTACATCTTCTCCATCAGCTGGTGGTATCTGTAATGTCAGTGACGTCTAAGCATTGATTGATTCTAGCTTTTTTAAAAGGTTGCTGTTTGAAACCAGTAACATTAAAAAGAAGTCCCCCAGGAAAGCACACAGTGTGGGTACTGGGCTTAGGAAGGGCAAAGAATCCATATCCAGAAGTTGTTTGAAAAATGGATAAAGTAGTTTGAATGCTAGAGATGGTATTTAACAAAAAAGATAGAATAATGTTAATTTCCCTGCTCTTGCAGATATGTAATTCATCTCTGGGATCTCAACCATGAAGGAACATGGGAGGGCAAAGGCACTTATGTCTACTACACAGATTTTGTCATGGAGCTAACCTTGCTTTCACTGGACTTGATGCATCATATTCATATGCTGGTACGAAATACTGGACATAATGTTAAGCAAATAGATGGGCCTTAAAATAAAGGGTACAGGGTATACATATTTTATATATTTTTTGCTTTGCTTATTTTAAGAACCAAATATTACAGAGAAGTTACTTAAATAAAGGGGAGACTAGTGTGCAGGGTTCTGGCATTCTTTCTTCCTGTGTAATTGGATTCTTCACGAATAACTTTGTTATGGAGTATTAACTGTGTCATTATCTGTTTAATAGGTGTTTAATTAGCTTTATTATTGAGTAATATCAGACTGAATCATTTTTATTGCAGTGGGAGACATGAAGCTGAGCAGGACTGAATACAGTTTATCATTATTACAAATGCTGTGCTGCTTAAGTTGTGTCTGAAGATGTAACATGTAGTAATACCTGTGAACACGTGTGGTTAGTCTGAATGGTCTCAACAAAAGAAAAAAATCTTCACTCCTGGTTTCTTGATTTCTTTTAAGACTTGATGCAGTTTCCTGTGGCGGCCTCTGTTTCTTATGGTGTTAGTTTCTAATCACTGTTCTGTTTTTTTTCCAAAGCTGTTTGGCAATATCTGGTTGTCAATGGCGAGCCTGGTGATTTTTATGCAGCTGCGCTACCTGTTTCATGAGGTTCAACGAAGAATTCGGCGGCACAAGAACTACCTGCGTGTTGTTGGAAACATGGAAGCTAGGTGAGCCTCTTGTTTGCTCTGGTATCTTGATGAAGAAGTTGGGATTCTTTTATGTTCCTTTGAGACAACAATGGCATTGTGTAAGCTGGAGAGATGCGATCTTGCAAATTCGGCTCTTAAGTCTTTACGCTTAGAGTATGTTTTTACCCATTTTATTTGTTATTAGGGACACCCTTTCTGGTTTTAACAGATGCGTAGGTTTGACTTTTGTAATAGCAGTATTACTGGTAATGGATTACTGGCAACATATGAACTCCCCTGTCCAGTATTTCTCCTGTATTCTCTTGTATACTAGCCCAGCGGGGTGGCATAAGCTCTGCAGAGCTCTGCCTGTTTCAGTTGTCAAATAGTGGCTTCGGCTGTGATAGAAATAAATGCTCTTAATTTCATTAGGCTGTACGATTCAGTTACTGCCTGAAATGAAATCAAAATATTAATTAAAACCTGCTCAGCTTAAGTATATATTTATTAAACCTGAAGCCAACTCTAAATAGACTTTGTACTTGTAGTCGAGCTGAGAGCTCCTACGGATTACTTTATTCCATCCCCCTGTACTGAGGCAATATAGAGAAATCGAGAGGCCTGCTAATACCTAGTATTGCGCCAGATACTACTGTGTCTCTGATCCAATGTCTTCATAACTCAGCTATGTCCTTAATAATTTTAAGAGCAACAGGGAGTTTTTCTCTTCTTGTACATCACTCTACCATTTTTATTGTGGACTTCAGCGGGTTTGACTAGCCCTGATGTCTGCTGCTGGAATCCAGAAGGAGAAGACTGACTTATCCAGAAATTCCTGAGGTTTTCTTTGTGAAAAGGCATTTAATGGCTGTAGTGTCACACTAAGAGCTGCATAGTAAAGTTCACCCACAGTACATTGTTTCTTTTCAGTAAGGTGCAGATGCTGAACCCCTTTAAGATGCTCTCAGACTTCTTGTCTGGGCGACTTGGTGTGTTTTTGCCATTCTGATTGTTCTAGAAGAACCACCTTCTAGCTCCCTCCTGAAGCTGCCAATGGCAGTGAGCTCGCTGCATTTGTGTAGTTGTTTTTTCAGGTATATTCCACATCAGCAGTACTGTGAAATGTTGTTACATTTCACTGCTCATCTCTATACTGTCTGTGTTTGGGATGCTCTGTAGTAGCTGCTCGCATGGCACTAGTTTTAAAAAAAAAAAAAAAAAAAGACAAATGAGGGTTGGCAGAATTTGAGGCCAAAATTAGTCAGACCAGAAATGCTTGTGATCCGAACAAGACCTCTTAATGGGTACAGCTATTAAAACTCATTTAGAAAAATGACATAAGCCCAATCGATACAGATTATAACTTGAAGTTCTCAACCTAATGATCATACTTCTTGGAAGATATTAAGTCAAAGCTTTCTGCACTCAGGGTGTATGCGGAGATGTGCAAAAATTGTGCCTGTAAGAAGGCATGGGAGGGTTGTGTGTGTGTGTCTTCCTTTGCAGTGTGAGTTTGAGTTATGGAAAAAAAATAGCAAACCTGCTGGCACACTGTTGTGGTTCAGCCCCAGTCGGCAACTAAACACCACGCAGCTGCTCGCTCACTCCCCTCACCCCTGTGGGATGGGGGAGAGAATCAGAAGGGCTAAAGTAAGAAAACTTATGGGTTGAGATAAGAACAGTTTAATAATTAATATAAAATAATAATAATGATTATAATAATAATAACAATAATGATAATATAATAAAAAGGAAACGGGAAAAGGGAAAAAAAACCGCAAACAATACAACCACTCACCGCCCACTGACCGATGCTGCTGGTCCCTGAGCCGCGATTGCTGCCTGCCTCCCCTGGCCAGCTCCTCCCAGTTAACATCTGGGCATGATGTTACATGATCTGGAATATCCCTTTGGCCAGTTTGAATCCGCTCTCTTAGCTGTGCCCCCTCCCCTCTGGGCTTCTTGTGCACCCGGCAGAGCATGGGAAGCTAGAAAAGTCCTTGACTAGTACAAGCACTACCCAGCAACAACCAAAACATCTGTGTGTTATCAACATTATTTTCATACCAAGTCCAAAGCACAGCACTGTGCCAGCCACAATGAAGAAAATTAACTCCATCCCAGCTAAAACTATGACACACCCCTTTCCCAAGGAAAATTTGAAGTGGAGCATAAGGTTTTCTCAGTGTGGGATTCTCTGGATGGGAGGCCATGCTGGGCTGGCGTAGTCATTACTTCTGTCTCTTTCTTTTTCTTCTTTGTAGGTTTGCAGTTGCAACACCAGAGGAGCTAGCAGTCAATAATGACGACTGTGCCATTTGCTGGGACTCCATGCAATCTGCACGTAAACTCCCTTGCGGCCATCTCTTCCACAAGTATGTTTCTGGAGCTGGAGAGAGTGCACCTGACTATAGAAAGGAAGTGATATATGGGCATGTCTGAAAGTTACAGCAGGATGACCAAGTAATGAACTACCAGCAAAGCTGTGATTGGTTCCTGCTTGGGTCATCTTGGCCTGCCTGTACGTGGTGGGCTGACCCTGGCTGAATGCCAGGTACCTGCCAAAGTCTCTATCACTCTCCCTCCTCAGCTGGACAGGGGAGAGAAAATATAATGAAATATAATGAAAGCTCATGGGTTGAGATAAGGACAGGGAGAGATCATTCACTAATTACCATCATGGGCAAAACAGACTCGACTTGGGAAAATTAGTTTAATTTATTACCAATGAATTCAGAGTAGGATAATGAGAAAAAAACCCAAACCTTAAAACCTTTCCTCCTACCTCTCCCTTCTTCCCAGGCTTGACTTCACTCCTGATTTTCTCTACCTCCTCCCCTCCAGCAGCACAATGGGACAGGGAATTGGGGATTTGTGGTCAGTTCATCACATGTTGTCTCTGCCACTTCTTTCTCCTCATGAGGAAGACTCCTCACACTCTTTCCCTGCTCCAGCATGGGCCCCTTCCCATGGGGTGCAGTCCTTCAGGAACAGCCTGCTCCAGTGTGGGTCCCCTGCGGGGTCACAAGTCCTGCCAGCAAACCTGCTCCAGTGTGGGCTCCTCTCTCCATGAGTCCACAGGTCCTGCCAGGACCCTGCTCCAGCACAGGCTCTCTGTGGGGTCACAGCCTCCTTTGGGCATCTACCTGCTTCAGCGTGGGGTCCTCCACGGACTGCAGGTGGATATCTGCTCCCCTGTTAACCTCCATAGGCTGCAAGGGAACAGCCTGCCTCACCAGGGTCTTCACCACAGGCTGCAGGGGAATCTCTGCTGCAGTGCCTGGAGCACCTCCTCCTTCTTCACTGACCTTGGTGTTTGCAGGGTTGTTCTGCTCACAGATTCTGACTCTTCAGCTGCAGTTGCTGTTGCACAGTTTTTTCCCCCCTTCTTAAATACGTTATCCCAGAGTCACTACCACTGTTGCTGATGGGCTCAGCCTTGGCCAGCAGCGGGTCTGTCTTGGAGCCGGCTGGCACTGGCCTTATCAGGCATAGGGGAATCTTCTGGCAGCTTCTCACAGAAGACACCCCTGTAGCCCCCCCACTACCAAAACCTTGCCACGCAAACCCAGTACACTGTAATAACAAAGAACAAGTCATGTTCAGTCATTTTCATGCTTGAGTTGTTTTACCTGGTGCATTCTTTTTTCCCCCAAACTAAGGGTGTGCATCTTAACACTATCTACCTATTTGTTGACAAGTTATGGTATCTCAACTGCAGGTCTGTGCCTTGCCTTGCTGTGTAACTGTGTGGTAAAACACACTCTTTTTCCCCCTCACTTTATCCTATGAATTACCTCTTCCATGAGGGTATGTTGATTTTCAGGTGAGGAAGAAAAATTGGAGTTAGGTCCTTAAGTACCTTTCAGGTATCAGCTTTAAAGAGAAAACAGTCAATATTTTTATATAGTGCATCCTTGCATGGTGATGAGTCCCCGAGGACAGTTGTGAAGGCCATGTCTGATTATATGATTTCATGGGGGATAGGTCCATCAGAGCTGTAAAAGAGGTTCACCGATTAGCTGAAGAGGTCCCTAAGCAGCTGATAGTTGGAACTGGGAGGCTTTTGGTCAAAGGATTTCTCTATGTCCTGTTTCTTACTCTCGCTCCATAGTGAATAGTAGCAGGTGCTTGTGGAGATGGTGTGCTGAGCTAGATGTGCTTTTTCTTAGATTTTTTTGTAGCAGTGCTTACATTTTTCATGCTTGTGCTTAAAATCAAGAGGAGATAGGGGGATTGAATCTGGAGTTTCCGAAATACCAGGTGATTAACATACATGGTCAGTTAAATTCTCCCTGTGGTGTCATATCAGCAAGTTACTTTCTGCAAATAGCTTTTTACTTTTCTGGTAACTGTCAAACCAGAGGTTATAATCTGTGTGCTAATTTGTTGTCATTTATGACAAACCTTACCATAAATATTTGTCTGTTCTAAGAAGTCTCTAATGAGATAATGTGCCTCCATAGCAGAAACTCCTCTTCCAATGCTACTGAATCAAATGAATATTTAATTACCTACTGAGCACTTGAGAAGCCCAGGGTCTTCTCTTCTGAAAGTTTTCTCTGTGTCTGAAAAGATCTTTTTGTATTTTTTTCTGAAGCTAAGTTACACTTACCTCTTCAGCGCATTTAGGGAGGGAACATGTTAAAGTGGATGACTTAAGCTTGCATATAAAACCAGATGTAATTAATAATCCTATTTAAAAACTAAGAATGGTTTCTCTCATAAAAGCCTGGTGATTTTGTCAGCAGGCTAAATATTGTGTCCTTTCTCAATTACATGGGATTTTTTTTTCCATAGCCATTTATTTGGAGTAGAAGAGAAGGTGGCAGGGAAGATTCATATTGCTGAGGTCAACTCTGTGCCTAAATATTACGGAAGCTTAATGGGAGTGGGTGTCTGAATCTTTTAGGCTCTGTTGAAACTCTCTCCTTTAGCTTTTAGGAGGCAATCAATTGCAAGAGAGTTGTTGCTCTGAAATGTTTCTGACCTTGACCTGTTGTTAGTCATCCTTCTACTGAGGTGCTGTAGGTGACAGCCCTTCTGCCTGTGCGGTACAAAATGGGTATAACCACGGCTGGCATAGTGCAAGGCTTTAGGGCTTGGTGCTGATGCAGGCTGAAAGGGGTTTGTGTCCGTTACAGCACCTCAGTGGTTGAGGCGTTGAGGAGCAGCAGCCTGGAGGTAGCTTGTGTCACTCCGGGTGTTTCTCAAGGGACCTTCTTAGTACAACTGTAGCAGAGATTTGAGCTTGCTGTGTGCAGGGTGGTTTTCCTGTAGTAATGGAGATGAAGTTGGACAGCATCAGCAGTGCTAATGTGCTGGATGTGCTGATGACCAAGGTGGTAGATCTTTGCTATAGTGCTTTGGTTGTTTCTAGGAAATCCATCACTAATTTCTGAATGCTGTGTATCCCTCCATTTAAATATGATGGAAAATACTTTGGCAATATGTCTGTACACTGCAGCTTCAGGAACTGTGCAGAATGCTTGTATTCTTGACTTTGCTATAGTCCTGCAGTTAGGACCTTTCCTTGCTCTGTCAGCCCAAACCTGTGATCTGTGCCTTGTTTGCAAACATGCAGTTTGGAAAACAGGTTTATTTGACTTTTTTGTATGTCTCTACCTTTCTAAAGTGGTTTGAGAGCTTTTGCTGGAAAAAACCCACCCTAAAGCATGAAGTACGTTTTGTAGTACTGAGATGTATTCAGTTCTGTGAAATTCAGTTCTTCCATACTGAAAATCAGGTGTAGCATGCCAACAAATACCTCAATTGGGTCCTACCAGTCTGAATCAAAAAGTAGAGACAGCTCTGGGAGTTTAAACCTGCATTTCAAACACTTCCCACTTCCTGCAACATAGCAAAGTTTCAGATTTAGGTAAACATTGTAATAGCACAGCACTGGTTAATATTAATAAATCTGTTTAGAGAGTTCCCAGAGTGGTGCTCACTTTGGGTATAGGTGATTTGGGTATTGATATTTTTGAAAAGATATTTGAAAAACTTTGGAGGTGCCATTGCCACATCACACTGGCAGAACTGTTGTAAAAATGTGTCAGCATATTTTAAATATTTGTCCAGTTGTTTTTTGCCCTTTTTCAATTGGGAATGGTGAGAGAAATGTTTTGTTTGCCCTTTCAGGCAAAACTAGTTTGTGCTGAGCTAGAAGGACAACAGACTTGGAGAGTATTTTAAGTTTGTGATAAATCTGCATGCTTGTTTATAAAAACCAAACACTTGAGTATTTTCAGCTGAAAGAAATAAGAACCCTATGCCAGGGTCATCAGGAGCTCATCAAGCATACCTCACAAATTATCTCTGAGCAGTCCATGTGCACTTGTTGATGCTCTGTACAGAGTATGCTACAGCGGCTTGAGTTGCTCGTGATACTGATGTCTTAGAAAAATGCTGCAAGCTCACCATAATATTGCTGTTTTCCTGTCAGCTCGTGCCTGCGGTCCTGGCTGGAACAAGATACATCTTGCCCCACCTGCAGAATGTCTCTTAATATCAGTGACAGCCATCATGTGAGGGAGGATCACCAAAGAGAAAATCTGGATGAGAACCTGGTCCCTGTGGCAGTAGCAGAAGGCAGACCACGCTTGAACCAGCACAATCACTTCTTCCACTTTGATGGTGAGCTAAGCAGATTTGATATCTGATGCTGTTGCCCAAATAAACGAAAGAAACAGCCTCTGTAGAAGGGAATTCTGTCCATGTTTCACCTGAAATTTAAACTGTGCCTCTGCTTGTGTTTGTCAAACACATGTATGTTTCTTACGGTTCTTTTGCAAGAGCTCAGTTAAATGTCTCTGAGGTTGTCCAGGGCTACAGAGATTTCTTGAAAGATTTTGTACAAGTGTTCCCTTTTCCTTGTTTTGTTGTTGTGTTTAGCAGCTTTAATGCTGGCATTTATTCATTGCGTGCCATGTTGACCAACAGAATGGGAAATTCATGTGTCGTCTTTTGTTACCAGGTGGCTGGTTAATCAGTGACAGTCAAAGAGGAAAAAAACCTATGTGGTACAGTCTAAAAGTTGATCTGTCCCCTATCCCTTGCTAATGTGAGGTTGTCAAAAGTCCATTTGCCAGTCAAGTTGCCAGAAACTTGGAATGCTCGATTAGGTGCAGAAGTCTGCAGAAGCTTATTCTTGGAAGGAATTGTGTAACTGAAACAGTTTTAAATAGTTCTTTTTTTTTCAGTAGCGTGTTGTAAGTACTTACAAAGCAGGTGTGATTTCAGACCATGATGAGTTCTGTGTGTGCAGACAAACTTGTTCTGAAAGAGTTGATTTCTGTTGCTTATCTTAAAGATTTTTTTTTTTTTTAATATAGTTTTGGCATTGGTGTGTGCTTGTCTTCTACAGTTTCCCAGGTTTTTGGTGGCAGTCTTGTTGCTTCTCAGTAGGTTTCACTAGTGCAAATACTCAGCTTTGGGCTCTGTCCTCATGGAGCTTCCATGATATAGCTGAGGTACTGCAGACTTACAAAGTGACCCATTCTTTGTGCTGGTTTTGCAATATTTGGAGATTGTGGGAGGAGAATAATGGGCAGAGAAGGGTCAGACATTTCTAAGTACACTGAGACTGGCTGATAAATTCTTGCATGGCTCCCACTTTTGGGGTGATGTACGTCTCCAAATGACATCTATATTCAGAATACCAGTCTGTTCTTTGATAGCTGTCCTCCCCAGAGCTCTCCTGTGGCTAGGAGACCTGCAAAATTACTGTGGAGACAGGAGGAGAAGTGGCATAGAACAAACCCTGTGTTTATTTAAATGGAAATGCAGAAGGAGGAAGGAGCCAGCTGTGTGCCCTACTTTGCTGAGCCTAAGCACACAATTGCAGGAGTCACTTTGTTCAGTTACGCTGTGTCCCTTTGTAGTAATATTTTCTCAGTGGTGCCAGCCACGTATAGCTGACCCATTTTGGAACCAGAATCAGCCTGTTTTTAGTAAAATTGCTGGAGTTATTAATGTATTCCAGAACTGAATTTGGCTCTGGATCATTTTAATTTTTCCCTTTAATGGGAACATTAAAACAAGAAAACAATGATGTCTTGTTTTCTTGATCCTCTTCTGGCCCTTGGATTGTTAAGCCACTATGACAGTGTGTTTGAAGAGAGTATCAGCAGTTACTGATTTACTCCAGCCATGTCCGTGTTTGGGAGACCGTAGGGTGGACTGCACTGCAGAACTCTTCATGTGTGCCTTGTGGAAATATGAAGACTTAGGTTAAATACATGTAGAAGTACTTCGCCTGCTGAGAACCTCCTAGTTTTGCTTGACTTTCTTGCTGATTTCTTACTCTTAGGTTCTCGAATTGCCAGCTGGCTGCCCAGTTTTTCAGTAGAAGTCATGCATACCACAAACATCCTCGGTATCACACAAGCCAGCAACTCCCAGCTTAATGCTATGGTAAGACTGCTTTAATAGTTTTGCACCTCAGCTTTCCTGTTTGTGTTGTCAGGGGGACGGAGGAACGTATAGATGGAGAACATAAGGGGGAAGGAATTCAAAACAGTGTTTAGAAGCTACATGAAAGCTATTGTTCTGAGTGAGAGAAGCTTTATTTTAGTGAAGTGAGGACTATATGATGGTTCAAATGTGCAAACATAAAAGAACAGCTCTGGAGGCCGGTAAATCAGAATTACATGTACTTTCTGTGTAGATAGGCAGACTTTTTCTCAGCTTGTTAGTGCAACTTCTTTAGCTTTTTTTCAGTGTTTATCTTCACTCATGACTTGCAGTAGTAAAGTGTGTGACTCTGAAACCAGAGAATTTAGCTGTTGTTTAAGCAGTAACTGACCAAAGCCATTCTATAGCTTTTCATTTTTTTAGTATTTAATAGCACTAAGCTCCAGGATAGCTGTTTCTGAGTGTCTTGTCAGTGTGAGATGGGTCTCTCTGTAGCGCAGTCAACTCTTGCTGATTCATGATGATGATAGGAGCGTTGAGGGTGAAATCCCAGGTTTGTTGAATTCATACATGTACAAAAAGATAAGGATATGGCCTTACGAAACACACTTAATTCATTTAGCTTGAGAAGTGCTGTTTCTTTTGAGTTCTTAAAGCTACTGTGAGCTATAGCATGTTAATAAATGTTCAGTGAGGTCTCTCATGAAAGTGATGGTTCCCTGAATGTGATCTCTCTTCTTCACTACTGTTTAAGTCTCAACAGAATAAGGCCACTATTTTTAGTGGGTTTGAGGCAGGGTGGGCAGGGAGCGGTAAGGTGTTGGCAGATGATTTACTAGTTAAATATGCAGGAACTCTCCATCTAAGGTTCGTTTAGTTGTTCTTTTTCTGGACACAGTGATACAAATGGGCTTTTGTTAAGGATGAGTAATGATTTCTTAGCGTTGTGTATTATTAAACATAGAGTGGCAACTTATATTAAAATGCCTGCTTTAAGGGAAAGGCCCAGGTTAGCAAACTATTAAAATGTTATTTGTTATTAATAGAAGATACGTGAACTTCTCCTTCGTATTACTGAATAAAAACCTAGGGAAGTATTTCGAGGGAAAGGCCAGAGGCTGAAATGCTAAATCAGTTGCTTGGGTCACAAGCAGTAGAACAGAGAGTTAGGTTTGCTGTAGTTGCTAGTGTTTGAACTCACTGTCAGCTGGTGCAGTTTTTGCTTTGCTCTCAAAACTCCTTCCACCCGTCTTTTATTGTTGTTGTTCTCATTCCTCCCCCTGGCCCCTGTAACTTTCAGCATTAGTTAAAATATACATTCTAATATTTAATGAAGTCTAGCTGTTGGATTCTAAAAGCGTATTATTTGTCTGCCCTCTTACTTTTATCTATGTAATTTGGCTATTATTTAAGGAACTTGAAATTCAATAATGACAGTTCCCTGACAACTCAGCTTAATTTACTTGAGCTTCCAACCTCTATTAAACTGGTTTGTAGGCAGAGTGACTGGAGAAAGTAGGTTATTAAAAACTTATTCCACTTGTCCTTACCAGTACCATTTTGGAAACTGCCTTGGGCAAAGAAAAATCTTTTTTTTCAGTGTTGATCTGACTTTCAGTCACATATGTGAATTTTGTATAGATCTTTATTAAAAAGGCTGTTATTAAAAAAAGTGTTGGGAAGCTTTTGAAGCCTTTGTGCATCTACAAGCACTGTTCAGGAACTTATATTTTCAGGACCATGTAGTGTCTCCATAGGAGCTGCAGTTTTGCTGTGGCTTTAATGGAGTCAAAATATTGCCCTGTGAGTCAATGCCAGCATGGGTTTTCTTCCTCTTGTTTTTCTTCCTGCATGTGGGTTATCATATCATAAATGGCATCTTTGAGCTGCTAATTTTTTTTATCTCTTTCTGTTGAGATACTTACCAGCTAACTTTTATATACTGCTGTTACTGACTGTATAAACCTTGTTTTCTCCAGGCCCATCAGATTCAGGAGATGTTCCCTCAGGTTCCTTATCACTTAGTTCTACAGGATCTGCAGCTAACTCGCTCTGTAGAGATCACCACTGACAACATCCTAGAAGGGCGCATCCAGGTACCTTTCCCCACACAGGTAAGCCGTAAGACTGTGCACCTAAAATGCCTGACTTTTTCTTACCACAGAACTGAGCCTGTTAATAACAAATGAGAAGAATGAGGTAAAATAAAGCACTGGTGAATCCAGCTTAGCTTAATGCAACATTATTCTTCAGATTTTACCTGTATGAAGATGTTGCAGTCGGAAGCACCAAACCAGTTTTGGCAGTCTAGTGTATGTTACATCTCCATGTTGCAACATCTGACTCAATTGGAATGTCTCACAGTGGGGTGTGATTGAGATATACACATCTGTTCCTTGCTGTGGCCCTTAGAAGGAGGCCTTTTAATGCGTTAGGATGGGTCTCAGGTGTGCTTTAACATTGTCCATTTGTATCTTTATGAAGGAAGGTTGGAGTCTATCACCCATGCCCTATAGCTTGCCCCTTACTGATGTGATTGGGCTGCAGGATGCATGAATTGCTTGCCTATACAGTCTCAAATCCATTATATAGTGCCAAATTCTAGTAAAAACCCTTGGCATTTTTTTCTTCATTTAAATCTCTGTAAATGCAGTATATTCAGTCATGTACAAAAAATATATTGAAAATGTCCTAGCTAGACTAGAGACAAATATTTGCTCAGTTAAAGCAGCTCTTCTCGGTCGCTCTTGTGCAGAGCCTTTAGAACATTTCCAGTTGATTTCTCTACTGACAGATAATTGAATTGTACTTAGGAAGGTTTTCTGCAAAGAAAGTAGTCGTTAAAATGATGCCTTGTTCTTAATTAGTGATAGCAGATTTCAGTAAAGCAGTCTGGGGACAATGTTTCTGTTAATAAGAATATTGAATTCTGGTTCTGTGCACATCAGATAGCTCTGTTATTTGGAGTCTGCGTGTGGGGAAGCAGAGAGAATTCTCTTTCAACGCAGTGCATTCTGTTTATTGCTAACTTTATCTGTTTCTAAATTGAACAGAACACATGACGTTGCAGAGGACAGAGTTTGAATGTGTTCAAAGAACTTGTTTTTGTTTCGCCATTTCACGCGCTGTATTAAACCTATGACGTTTGCATTTCAGCGTGCAGACAGCATTAGACCTGCATTGAACAGTTCTGTGGAACGACACAGTACTGATCAGGAGGATACTGAAACTGTCACCCAGGTAATTTGGCATAAAAATGGGCATAAAGCATAATCAGAAGCTGCGTGGACAGATGAGCACATTTGGTTCTTCCGTACCAGGTCTGGTTGGAGGCAGCCCTTCCTTGCATTTCATACCAGAACTAACACTGTTGGGCAAATGAAGTAAGGCGTCAGCATGGTGCTCCTGTAAAGAATTCTCCATGTGGTTTTCTTTTTCCTCCTTGAAGGAAAGTGCTCTCAAGTGATAGAACAGAAGATCACGTCTCTGTTCATGGCTGGTCAGGCCCATACCCAGCTGTGGAATATGATGAGCAGGATGCTTTGCTCTTTCCCTTCCTCTTCCCATTCCCATTCTGTACATCTCCAGACACTTCCCTTAAAATGAGTAGTATTTCTTTTCTGGGTATAAGAATTCTTTTGTGTTCTGGAGGAAGCACTTGGTGATATGGGGAGCTTTTGTGTGAATGGAATTGGGACCGAGAGAAAACAGCCCTTTTACATATAGAGCACAATATGGGTTTTGCTGTTCTTCACTGAAGGCTTTATTAAGCAGCATGTGCTAGCTAAAATGTGGCAGGAAGAAAATGAGCCTGTGAGTGGAATCAGGTCTCATTCCACTTTTGTTTTCCCTGACTGTAGTAGCAAAATTGTGAGGGTTTCTGCTTTATAAACCTCCCTTTATGCTGGCTTAGAAAGAGGGTGAATTTGTGAGGTGTGTGACTTTCTGCCTCTGCAGCCTTCAATAACCTAAACAGCCAACGTGTTACTCACCTGAAATTGAACTGTGGCAGTTCCCTCATTAGCAGGGTGTGAGACAGAAGGAACTTTGGTTTGGTTTGATACTGCAGTTGAGGCTGAAGAAGATGTGCTGGGGATTGGTGCAGGTGTTTGATAAGAGCCTGGGGTAGGAGATGCAGAACTGCATGAATGAAAATCTTGATCTGGGTCTAGCAACTCTTTTGTAACTTTTTGGGTTAACTTGAAGGTTTTGGTGGCATTTTCCCCGTCTTTTATGAGTAAAACCTCTCTTTCTACAAATGGTATCTAACTAGTTTTCCTTAGCTTGGTACTGGCTTCAAATCCCACTTTGAATTATTGTGTTGCTGTTCACCCTTCTTCTGTCCTGCCCGGTGCTACCTGTGCCTCTGTCCTTCTTTCTACAGAACTTGAAAAACCTGGGAGTGGTGTTCATACATCATGTCATTGAGCACGTGCTCCCTAATAGCGACATCTTCTTGTGTTGAATAACAGCTGAGCACTTTGCTGAAATGATGTGTTTTAGTTGAAGTGAATGGTGGTTCGGATGGAGAATGTATTTTTTTGTTCACAGAATAGCATAGAGATACGTGAACAGTTGTGAATTTCCCACAGCTGAGTGGGGCTGCTGCTAGCTGTGTGTGTGGGATGAACTGGTGGCCTCTGCGCAGGTTTTCCTGGATGGACATCTACTGTGCTAAATGGGATTCAGAGGGAAGGGCTGAAGTAGGAGGCTGCGACTGCCATGCACTTCCTGCTGGGTAGCATTGTGGAAGCTGCAGTTGCTGCTGTCACCTCCTGCCTCGTAAACACTTTGTGCATTTAGTGTTAACTTAGTCTGGCTTCAAACTAGCTGGTCACCCTTGTTACATAGCCACAGAGATCTACCTAGGAGTCCAGCTTGCTTACCTCCTTGCTATTGATAGTATTTCTGTTGTGGAGAGAAGACTTGGGAGCCAAGGGGTATCTTTTCTCTAGGAAACTCCCATCGCTTTTATGTCTCTCTGATTTTGAGTTCAGTTTTTAACTGAGTACCTGGCATATTGTACATGTTCTCTATCTTCTTGCCAGAAGCATATGTTGATGTACTCAGTCAAACTCTTGTCTGTGTGGAAAGGTCTAGCTACTTCAGCAGATTGCACTTGATTTTTAAGAAGCTTTTTAAATGCAAGTGGGAAAGGACGTAAGAAGCCATCATCATCTCTGGGGGAGACTTGAATTTCCAAATAGTGGATAGATGTAACTTCACACATTATGACACAGTCCCTGAGAAAGACTGTGGCACCTCTAGGTGCTTTGTGCTGCAGTCTAAGAGTCAGTTTTGCAAGCTTTCCATCTCTTCTTGTTTCTTTTTTTAAATCAACATGCTCACTGAGAGTCTTTACAGGTCTCCAACAGCGAGTGACAGACCCATTGGAGTTCTGCTTGTTGGAAAGAACATTTCTTAGGGGAGCTAACGTGCTCAAATAAAAGCACCCTTCTTCCTGAGTAGTGTAGGTTTTCCTCTGTGCCTTACATCATATTATGACTTAATTCTGTCTAGAATTAAAAGATCATAAGATAGAGATAATGACTGATTCCCCCTCCCTCCCCCCCCCAAATGTAGCTTATGATTTTGGGGTGTCAGTGCTGACTTAACATAAGGATGCTTCAGAGGCGCTTCTGAGCACCATAATGGTATAAATCATGTTAAAGGTTTGCGAGATAATGCTCTAAACATTGCCTGCTTCTAACAGCCCTGGCCTGTACGCTTAGCAAGATGCTGTGCAGATACTTTCCTCCAGCTGTGCATTGAAATGCTAATGCTTCCAGCATTGTGCATAGTGCTCTACATGCTCGCTCTCCATCCCTATCAGGTTTGCTCTCCCTCCCCTCTTCTCTGACTCTGCTGTTACTCCCTGTAAGAACAGATCCCAGAGCAGCTATAGCTACTTTTTGCAAGCTTTTATTTTTATGTGCTAAAATGTATTTAAAGATTATCCTTTAATTTTTTGTGTGTGTTTATCTGTTTCTGTAATCCTGGGTGGAGCTTGGGTAGGATGGCTCAGACCTAACTAGTAAGCTATTACAAAGGCGAAGCTTGCCGGGTGCATCTGTTGCCCGAACCCTGCCTTGAGAATCTAGTTTTATTGTCATTGCTTAAGTACTTGGTGACTCTACTTAGAGACACTTCTGAGGCGTCCCATGGCTTTCATGAAACTAACTCTTTTTCTCTTGGAGCCTGGAGGAGTAGTTTCTGCAGTGTACACGTTTCTGCATTGGAGGCTGCTGTCATACTGAGGCTTGTCGTAACCTTTACTGCAATTAGTTTTGATATTTTTGTTCTGTAAAACCTCCTGAGTAACTGCTTTTGTGTTCAGATAGAAGAACAGGCTCTGGGTATTGATTTTTGCATCTTTGTACGAAAGAAAAAAGCTCAGGTGAGCTAGCTTGCATCTTCTGATACAGATGGCCCAGGGGAGAAAAAAAAAGTGATCCTTTTTGTCTGAACATCAACCATAACGAGTGCCCTCCTCACTGCTTTAGTTGGCAGAGCTTCCCCTTCCTCTGTCGATCTGTGTGGTAATGGGAAGCAGCTGTCATGTTGCTCTATACCTGTTTTTCTGGGTCTGCCAAGGTTGTCTTGGCCCCGGGTAGAATCCATGAGACCGTTCTGTGGAGCTCTCTCTTCCTCCTCTCGGATGTGGCATCTCTCTGAGGCGGTCCAGCCGTATCCCATCGTGTTATCCCAATGCAGTAGTGTGTGTAATACGGGCAGCCCTTCCCCAGCACACTTGAATTTACGTGCGTTGCTGAAATAGGCTGCCGATGTACTTGTGTTTGAGGTTGCGGTGTTCGTACTGCTCTGGCTTGGGCCCTGGCATTCCTGCTTGGTTCACCTAGCAGATGGGAAGTGACATTTGTATTGGTTTCCGCTCTCTGGAGGCATTGCGTCGGGGAGATGGCGTTACCGGCACATCTCTAGGGCTTTGGAATGACTCAGCTTGTTTTGCACATCAGCTGCTGAAATGTGTGCGTTGCATGCTGTAATGCTGCCGAGGCCGGGCTGTTGGGAGCGGGGCAGTGGTCCCCCGGTGGCACCCACGTCACCGGCTCCTGAGGCTCCTGCGGTGGATACGACAAAGGCACAAAACTAGGCGGTAGGAGCTGACTTGACTAATACCTCTCTGATGCATTCTACTTGTTTGAGTAATCCTCTGGGATACCAAAGGATGGCTAAACCCTTAAGCCTTTCATTGAGGTGATTTGTTTCTTGATGCTACCATGCTTAGTAACATCTTGCTTTTCCATCACAGAGCTGATCTGATCGTATATGACAGGATGTGATCAGGATATGCTGTTTCACCCATGCTGGCTCACCAGCGTCATCATTCATCAGCTCAATTTTCACGTTAGTGTTGTTGGCCAGCTGTCAAGGGTGAAGAGGTGCTATGTGCGGGGCTGCCAGCTTCTTTTATTGACACACTGTGCTTGGGACAGGTGCCAGCCCTGCTCTGGCAGCCCGAATGCATGATAATTTGGGTGCTGCAGAACGCGGTGAACCAAAGCCTCATAAATTCCCTTCTCAAGCACGCATCCTTTTTGCAAATAGATTTGCTGCTCTTTCCTCGGTATATGGATTTCAGCTTTTTAAACTCTTTGCTGTTGCATTGCTTGTCAAGTCAGCTGCAAAATCTGTTTCAAATGGCCCATTTTCATAGAGCATTAATTATAAGTAATTAATGTTTGAGATGACTTTCAAACATGGCATAAAAGATACAACGTTATAGAATACAGGCTTTTTGAACATGTTTTGAAATAGCTTTGTTCTGTATTTTGGCTGGGCTTTTCAAAGGAACCCAAGGGAATTGGGTACAGCATGTGAGAGGCTAGTTTCTTCCAATGCCTCAGAAAATGGCGGTTGTTTGTAGCTTGTTGGTTTGATGCAAAGAAGCCCTGTTAGCAAATTTCACAAGGACTTATGACTTTTCCTTTTCTCTTAGACTGAGAGAGTGCCACTTGAACTCAACTCAAGACTGGAAGAAATGGTGGAATTCAGCGAAATCGAAGCCGAGCCTAGTGAAACAGAAGATTTTGAGGCCAGGGGAAGTCGCTTTTCAAAGTCAGCTGATGAAAGGCAGCGTATGTTGGTTCAGCGGAAGGAGGACTTGTTGCAGCAAGCTCGGAAGTACGTTCCTTCCTAAAACTCCAACCTGGCCACTTGGTTATAGTCCCCCAGAGTGGATTTCAAATGGATTATAAACACTTAGAGCCTGGGTTGATGCAAAAAGTGGTAAGAGGAATGACTACATCTGCTACAACAGGCTCGGGATGCTGTTTAAGACAACCTGATAATCCACCTCTGAAATGGCATCACGTGTCCCAACATGTACACAGCTTCCTAAGTGGTTGTTCCAAAGCTCTTTGAAATCAGAGGGTGATTTCTCCAGCTTCAGTGGGCTTTAGTTTGAGCCTATAATAAGTGAGGACGTATTGTATTGAGTCCTCTAGGCATATTTAGCTTGTCTCCTGGCAGAGGCGTCAGCCCACGCTGCATGTGCAGTTAAAGCTGAAATCACTGTCAGGCACCACTCTTCCCAAATGCAGGGCGAGTGTGTTAAGCACGAAGCAGCAGAGTGTTAACAGATGACCCCTTGCTAAAGCACACAGAGGAGCTCATGACCAGCAAGTCAACACTGCTGAGGAGTGTGACAAACTTTGTTGCTTTTAGCCCAACTAGTAATTGGTGTCATAGGTAGGATTTAACTTCTTTCACATATTCCAGTCCTGTTGGTGAACTTTACTAGCATCCAGTTGCTGATTAAAAAGAGAAGGAAAAGTATCTTAGTGGTGTAGAGAAAACTCTTCCGCGTTTGTAAGAAATGTTTTCCCTTCCTTTGTATTGCAGGGAGACTAATGAAGGGGTCTACAAAAGCTACTGAGTTATGCGTCCTTTGGTGTTATCAGGCTGCCTACGTTCTTTTTGACATGGCTTCATATAAATAACCGAGGATATGACACCTTTTAAGAGTTTGTCTATAGAGAGGTTAGATGACAGATGAGATAGATCAGACATATAGAGTCAGAAAAAGATGTCTATAAAGAGGCTTGCTCCTAGAATATTTTTTCCTTTATGTTTGAGAAATGTTATTGAGGGAGGCAAAGTATTTTTGACTTGCTGATTCCCTTCCTGTGTTGAAGAGCTGTGGGATTCCAAACTACTGTATTTTGTCACTACATGTAAAAATCCATTGGGATGTTAACTCTGGCAGCTGCTTCCTTGTATTTTTTGCTTTATCTTATTTGCAGCCCTAGTGCCCCTTCTGTCAAAGGCTTCCTCATCCTCAGGGAGTGACTTCTTGCAGTCGACACTGCCAGCATCTTGCAAGTGGTGGAATAACGGGGACAGAAAGGGTCAGTGGCTGACCTGCAGTCTCGGTGAATTGCTCTGAGTTAAGAGTAGAGCCCCTGCCTTTAAGACTGGCTCCATCCCATGGACACAAGCATCTTGCACAAAAACTAAGAGCTTCTGCCAACTCTGCAAAGTCTTATTGTAGGTTATGCAGGCTTTGCTTTTTGAGTACGTAGCTTGTGTGTGCTTTTATCAAGGTATTTTCCTGCTTTACTGGTGAAGTGTTTTCCAGAGCTGATATGAGGTGGGTTCTGCTCACCCATTTTTTGCTTTTTCCTCTTGCAGGCGATATTTAAACAAAACCTCCGATGAGGAGCTGACCACAGAGAAGCCCTCTGCTCTGCCTGAGGGAGCATCTGCCGATCCCGTCACCCTGCGTCGCAGGACGCTCGCTGCCGCCGCCGAACGGAGACTTCAGATGCAGCAGAACTCTTAGCACTCGTTGCCCCTCCTTCCTCCTCGTGAGCAATGTCAAATAAATAAATTAAATACAAAAAAAATCCCTGCGCTTTCTATACCAGCAGGAAAGTGTCTCTTCAGAGTTCAGCTAGCTGTGCTGCCGAGTGAGCTGGCTGCCTCTCTGCTGTATAAAGCATGTGGTCTAATAATGTTTGGACAGCTGACAAATTAACCTTTTTTGTAATATTTTCTATGTTGATCCCCTCCACAAACAAAAGGCAACTTCTAAACCACGGGCATGTTTTCTGCAGCTAGCATGAGGGATTAGGCTGACTGCACAGCAGAGGCTGGGGCAAGTGTGTTCTGAATTAGCAGCTGTGGGTGCAGGTCACAGAGGGCACTGGCATATTCCGCTCAAGATCAGGGAGAGTTACTCCAGCAGGGGAGAAAGCTTAGAAATTTGCAGCAAACCCTGTGTTCGATGAGCAGGCGCCCACTCTTCAGCCCCTCTTCGTGTTGGCAGTGAAGGGTGTTACGTAGGCTGGCTTGAAGGGCTGGGGTAGCATCACTGGAAAGTCAACTCTTAGGCTGGATGGAAGTTGTCTAGCTACATAATGCAGAAGAAAATGATACTGTGAGTTGTGCACCGAAGCGCTGATTCACATCAATTCCAGCAGCATAAAATTGTTTACCGTCGCTGGGCTCTTCTGCACTGGCAGAGGTCTGGCTCTGCTCGCTCCCCAGGGCTGCGCTATTTTCCTTTGCCTTTTATGGCCAGAAACAAGTGAGAGACTGAGGGGAATCAAGTGAAGAAGAGGGGGTGTAAGGCGAGGTTACAGCCCCTGCAATTCAGTTTTACCATAAGCCAAGGGAATAGAGTAGAAAAACCTGCCTGTTCTGGACTCCAGAGCAACACAGGTGGGACTTGATGGAGATAGCTCCAATATCTTGCTTTTTATTTCACCTTTTAACCCCACAACTTCACCGCGAGTTTATTCAGAAGACTGGAGGAATTGGGGCAGCTGGACCTTAGGCTGGCTGCAGCCCAACCTGCCAACCTCTGATTTTTCTAAAGAACTTTTGACACGAGATCCGCTTGGAGCCGCCAGTGCTAGCTTGCATAGTTGAATTTTACACAGCAACAACTTAATTTTTAAACTTCTAAAGAGTGAGTTCTGGTATCGCTGTCCTTTAGAAGGAGCCCAGTATTATCTAGAATTGTTGGTAACTTTTTTTAGTGTTGGTTTTTAGGACATTTGAAGGTGAATTTGATGAGAGGACTTGCATCGATGTTTAGGTGGAAATAATTTATTTCAGTAAAACTCTTTGGGAAGCCTTACCTTACAATGCTATTAGTAAACTTCAAAGAATTTTTTTTTTGAGATCTTTGGTTTTGCTCAGAGCACAGCTGTTTTGTTTTTATTGTTAAAAAAAAAAACAACAAACCAAAAATAAAATCTTGGTCAGTGTTGGAAATCGTTTGGAAATTTCTGTAGTGTGACTTCTCGTGTTCCTGGCGTGCGTTCGGTTTGTAAATGTGGCGCCCACACTATTGTCCCGCTTTGGTTCCCCCCTTCTGTCACGGTGAAAGGGAGCACAGCCGCCAAACACACCAGGCTTAGGAACATTTTCCCAAGCCTCGGGCTGCAGAGCAGCGATGGCTGCTGGGCATCAGTCGTGCTGCAAACAAGGAAATGGAAGAGAAATAGTGTCTTGAGGGACTGTAAAACTGAAGTGGGGTTTTGAACTGTCTGGCAGTGTACGGAAGGGATGAGCGCTGTTGTATGTGTGAATGGCACAGAATTTGGGTCTTTATTCAGGCAGCGGAGTCGACGTACCTCTGGGAGCGCAGGTGGGAGAGGAGGAAGCAGCACAGAAATCCTTCTCGGGGCTCTGGGTTTCGTTGAGTTCCTCCTTGCTGCATTTCTGGGAGATATTGTACCTGATGACGTGTTTTGTACATGATGATGCAAAGCGACACCAGCTTCATCTCATCAGAGGGGATGCCTGCAGTCAGGACAGGATTTGGCCTGGCTTCGGGTCCAACTTAGCTTTGGGCTTGCAAGATCTCCAGCACCTTGGCATGTCCTCTCCCAGCCTGCCCGCCTCCCCGGGGAGGGAGAGCTGTGCCCTGGAGACGTTTATTCCCCCTCTTCAAATGCAGAAGGTGAAGAGCCCCTGGTTCCCCAGGGCTAGCTGGGCAGGGGTGCTGCACAAACCACCTCCACCTACTTCTGGTGCTCTGTGAGCTGTTGCATCTTGGCTGCCCCAAATTCCACCACTACAAAAAAAAAAAATAATTAAAAATCAATCCCTGATTTCTTACGTTTGTGCTGGCTTGGAAAGGTACCGGTAAAGCAGCTCTTCTTGGCCACCAGCCCTCTCTCTGCATGCTGAGGGTCCAGTCCTTCATGCAGGAGCAGATCAATGGGGAAGGGGAAGACGCCGTGAGCTTCCCCTGCATAAACCAAGGTCCTGCAATTGCCCAGGCTGCAACTGAGATGAGTAAAGGGGCTGCCTGGCTTGCGCGGGTGGAGGGAGGCTCCTGGAACTAAACCTAGGAGGGGTGGGGATGTTCCAGAGGTCCTTGGACTATTCTTTCTGGACTTCTCTTGTTGGATTCCTGACCTTTTCCCGGTGGCTCTTCCCTTTGCTCCCACGGGGGCAGGCCCCAGCCAGCCGCTGGATGGCATCCTTGCCTGCGGCACCGCTGCGGGAGGACCTGCTTTGGCGCTGAAAGGCTGGTTTGTGCAGAGGAGCACATGGACCAGTGGTGGCCTCTTGGCGGGCTGCTCTTCCCTGGAGAGGGAGGTCATCCGAGGAGAAGCCTGCCTGACTTCCCCAGGGCCAGTATGAGCTACCTCTGGATCGCTGTAAACAGCAGGAACCTTGAAGAAACCACGTCAGTCAGGAGATGCTGCTGTGTGAAGGAGCAGCTTTTCTAACCAGCCTTCCCTCGTGTGGGCTGATCGTGGGTGTCGTTCAACGGGTGGCCCTGTGTAAACCTAAGGTGGGGGGTCCTGGCTGTTTGGGTAATCTTCCCTGCAGCTCCGTCACTGGGTTTGCTGATGGGCTGTGTGGTCCTGCAGGGTTTGGAAGCCTTCCTGTGGCTTGGGAGGGGACGGTGAGCGCTGCGCCACGAACCGGCCGCGTCCCAGGCTGTGCCGGAGCTGTGCCAAGGGGCGGCTGGCCCTTGAGTGTCCCACCTGCGATCATGGTGCTGGACGCCGGTGTGCGTAGGAGCTGGGGGACCTGGGATGAAGGAGAATGCGAACACCACCCCCCAGTCCAAATTGCAGAAGAAATGCCAAACTCTAAGAAAAACCTGAATTGTGGGAAAGAAAAAAATCCCAGAGAAACCCCAAAGTGCTCCTGCAGTAGGGAGAAAACCTCAACTTTCTTGGAGATCCTTCCTCTGTATCTTAGGGGGAAAAAACTCACATGTTGTGGGTTTTCTGATGTTGCCACAAAACGAAGGACTCACCCTGGCAGCTGTCTTTGCATTCCCAAAAGAAATACAAATATTTTCTTGCTTGGGGCGTTTGGGGCGGGCGGGGGCATTTTTGCTCCTGGTGATGTTCTGAAGCAACCTGAGCCGTCTGGAAGGTCTTCCGTGTGCCACCTTCCCAAGATCTACACCCAAGTCTTAGCTCAAGTCCTCCTGCCTGTGCGACCAGCAGCACATCCCCCCAGAATGTAATATGCTTTTTATAGTATTTTTCCTTCCTTCCTTAGGAAGGAGGCAGGCATGTGTGGGGAGAAAGAAGCAGGCAGAGGCACGGGGGGGGAGAGCCCAGGGTACAGACAAACATTCTCTTTATTGAGCTACACATGAATTTTTCCATTAGTCAGAGAAAGAGATTGGCAGTGTGTAATATATCACAGAAACCTCACTGATTGGTAATAGAAAGGCTTAGAAAGACCTGGCGCTTTATATATATATATATAATATTTTAATTTTTTTTTAGTTTCCTCTTTATTTATTCATTTTCTTTTAAACAGGTGTGACTGCTCTTCTTCAGCAAAGGTAACTCGTAAAAGTGAAACCGTGAAGACGTCTGATTACTAATCAAAGTAGAAATGACAAAGGATTGGTCATGAAAATGGTGGCTTCAATGTAAACACTACATTCGATTTCTTAAAATTTTTTTTTAAATTCTTTTTCGTGGTTTTGTGTGTGTTTTTTAAAATTTTTAAATTATTTTCATTCTTGCTTTTTTTACAGTTTGTTTTTTAAATTTTTTTTCTTTTTTTTCCTTTTTTTTTTTTTCAGCACAAACATCCCCACATGAGAGAGAAAAAACACCATTCACTAAAAGGGAGAGAGGACTGGGGCGGGAAAGGGGAGAAAAAAGCAGCACAAAAAAGCATTCACTGGAAAGAGTTAAAAATTAATAAAAACCACCCCCAAAAAAAAACCTAAACAAACAAAAAAGATAAAATAAAAAAAATATATATCTGTATAGCCCTCCCCAACGCCCCGATTGGCCCCGCAGGAGGGGCGAGGGGGAAGCCTGTCTGGCGTGGCCGAGCTGTGCTTTTGGGTACGAGCCTGGGGAGTGAGCGGCGACTCAGAGCAGGGAGTTGTTAAACCAGGAGGGAGTGAAAACAGTGGGGACAAACCCGCCGGCTCCTGGCTAGTGAGGGCTTTGACCTAAAGCGGGGTGGGAACTCCAAACAAGCTAACCCAAAAAACCCCAGACCCTGGAGAGGGAGCGGCAGGAGGATGCTCCCACTGCAGCCTTCTTCCCAACACAGCCAGGATGGGAAATGGGAAAAGATCTCGTTGCTGCTGTTCTTGTTTCCCTTTTTAGCTATGAGACATGGTCGGGGGGTGTCTTCATCTTTTTCCCTTCTTTTTTAAAAGAAAAAACAACCAAAAAGTATCTTTTAGTTTCTCGAGGCAGCGGCTCGCCTAGGCTGGGGGTGGCGATGGGGCCGGGGTCAGCCTGGCCTTCCCCACGCTGGAAATAAAATTAATTAATAATAATTTTAAAAAGCCAACCCAGAATAATTGTTAATAATAATTAACAAATAAAACCCACGGTCAAGTAACTCATGGGAGGAGAAGCCCCCCCCCCTGCACAGGAGCACCCGCATGGCCACGGCGGGGGCGCGGGCAGGATCCGGCCCTGCTTTCGCCGTGGGACGACCCCGGGAGACGCCCCTTTGCCCCCTGCGCCCCTGGCTGGGTACCAGCGCCCTGCAGGGGGGATGCCCGGGAGCGGCTGGGGAGGTGGGGCCGGGCAGAGCCCCCCCAGCCCCAGGGTGCCCCCCCAGGCTGTGACACCAGGGATGGTGCAAGAGAGGGCTGGAGCCTGCCAGGGGAATGGGGGCGGCCCACAGCTCCTTCAGACAAACTAAAAAGGTGGGTGTGGATTATTTTTTTATATATATACGTATATATATTTTTTTCCTTATGCCTTTTTATTTACCAACTTGCATGATTATGATTACGATTTTTTTTCTCTCATTCAATCTGTTTTTTTCATTTTGTTTCACCATTTTTTTCTTTTTTCCGCGCGCGCATGTGTTTGTGTGTGTGTCTGTGTGTGGTTGCGTTGGGTTTTTTGTATTTTTTATATTTTTGTTTCCTTTCTCTCCTGGCGCTGGATCCGCCACCAAAGAAGTCGCTTTGCGCCGTGGGGGTCAGTACAAGCCGCAGCCCCGCAGGTTGTTGGCAATGATGATGTCGGTGACGGCGTCAAATACCACCTGGATGTTGTTCGTGTCTGTGGCACACGTCATGTGGCAGTAAATCTCCTTGTTGGGGGAGCGATTTTTGCTTTCGAATTGTGCTTGAATGTAGGCAGCCGCATCCTCGTAGGTGTTGGGACCTGCAGGCAGAGGCGGGGGGACAGAGTAGGGGGTGTCAGGGCCGCGGACCTCTACCCTCCTGCCCCATGCCTGGCTCCTCACTGCTTGCAAACTGCTTTTTTTCTTAAAAAAACCAGGAAAAACCTATCTATTTTCCATTTTTCCCCCACTTCACCCCTCAGCAAGGTCCATTTACCCGTTTTCCCACCCTTCTCCGTCCGTATTCCACCCCATTACACGCATTTCCCTCCCTCTTTTCCCCCCAATTGCAGAGCACCTGGCCGCTGTTGGAGACGTCTCCCTCCCCAGGTGTTGCCACTTTGCCAACCCCACCCCACTCCCCTTTTTCTCCCGCTGGGGAAAGGCAGTAGCCCCCAGCTGGGCTGTGCCCTGCCAGAGGGATGCTCCTCCCAGCATCGCTGCTGCCTTGGCATCACTGGTGAGTCACCTGGTGCATCCCACAGCGCCTGTCCCAGGGGAGCAGGGTGGGAGGAGAAAGGCTGGGGGGCTCGGTGGCCCCCTGGCCTGGCAGGCAGGGGGAGGAATGGCTGGGAGGGTTGGTGGCCACTCCAGTGTCACCCATGGGTACTGGCTGTGTCCCCTTAGTGGGGCTGAGCCTCTCTGTGTGCTATTGGACTGGGTGGGGGTCTCACCCCGGGCTCTGGGACGTGTGAGAGGGATGCAGTGGGGTGTGATGTACCATTGCGGGCTTGCTCCTTGGACCAGGGGAGCTTTGCTTTTGTAAGGCGGGCTGGAAAGGGGCCATATGTTTGAGCAAAAAAAGTGCATTATTGTATTAAGCTGCTTATGGCAGTGAGCGTGGCTGTGCCTGGCCCCTCGCGGGAAGCCACAAAGCCTGAATTATGCCCCTGAAATCGCCTCTGCAAGAGCTGCTATTATCTGGAGATTTATTTTCCTTTTCCAGCTTGCCAGTTCCCTTCCCTCCAGATGTGGCGGATGGCTGAGAGAGAGGGGAGGTGGCCTGGTGCCACTGGGCTGTCCCTCTCCCTGGGGTAGCTGGGACGAGCTGTACAACTCCATGTGGGATAGTTTGGGATGTCCCACCAGGTCGCTGGGAAAAAAAGAGTACTGCTGCTTTCATGGAGAAGCCTAAAAACCTCTGGTGGAAATGCTGGTGTGCTTGTGCTTGTGCTGGAATGGGCGCTGTCTTGATGGGGTCCGTCTGGTGTCCAGGGTCTGGCGTCCAGGGTGGGTGTGCTCTGGGTAGAATAATTCAGAGACATTGACGTATCTGTAGGAGATGCTGGAGCCTCTGAATCAGAACTGATTTTTTTTTTCTTTCCCTCTCTTCTTATGCCATTTTCTTGGTTTTTGTTATTTTCCTCAAGCCACACTAGTTTCACTTAAAAATGTGATTCTCTTGTGGTTTCACAGATTTCTGCTGTAAAGGGGCTTTTTCCTTGTGCATCGTGCAGTTGGGGAAAGGCACTCCTGGGAGGGTGCAAACGGGAGATGCAGCTTGGAGCACTCTGTGTCTTGGCTCCTCTAGCAGGACCTTCTCAGGATCCATCAGCAAAGAGGATGGCTCAAGTGGCAGGCAGTTGCCTTTCACCAAGACTTCTTTCCATAGCTCTGTGTGGCCAGACTCACCAAAGCGTGTGACCATCCCTCTTGACCACCTCTGTCCCATCAGCCCGTCGTGCACCGTTGCCACAAGAACTGACTGCATGCAGGACATGAAACCCCCCACCCCCCCCAACAGCTGCACTGCAGCTTTTGAAGGTGGGCAGTGTTTTTGCACCTCCCCCCTCCCATAAAGGTGCCCTGTCCCCCACCCACCTCTGGGGTGAGACGCAGCCTCCCAGCCCTGCTGGCGCGGTGGTGGGCATCACGGCGGGCTGTGCTGCATCAGCCCTGGCACGTACCTGTGTATTCAGGGAAGCAGATGGTCAGAGGTGATTTCTTGATCTTCTCGGCAAATAGGTCTTTCTTGTTGAGGAAGAGAATGATGGAGGTATCAATGAAGAATTTGTTGTTACAGATGGAGTCGAAGAGCATGAGAGATTCGTGCATGCGGTTCTGTAACGGAGAGCACGGAGGGAGGAGAGGGGAGAGAGAAAGGCAAAGAGAAAGAGAGTTAGAGGAGAGAACATTTTTCTGAACTGAAATGCTTAGAAAGCAAAAAGTCTCTAAAATAAGACAGTGGTAAACATAAGATCATTACAAAGGTGGAGGAAACAGGTTGTTGCTCTCATCCCACGCTGGAGGATGCAGCTGATCCTCCACTGCCTCCCTGCAGAGCCTCTCTGCTGGCTGCTCTAGCAGGGCTGACACCTGAAGCTTTAAGGAAGA
Source organism: Phalacrocorax carbo (assembly GCF_963921805.1). Lineage (NCBI taxonomy): Eukaryota > Metazoa > Chordata > Aves > Suliformes > Phalacrocoracidae > Phalacrocorax > Phalacrocorax carbo. The sequence continues at coordinate 25,126,849 of NC_087520.1, forward strand.
GCAGGAAAAAACCCCTCATTTTATTGTCACCTGCATACACTGAGCAGTTTGGAAAGGGGGTTGCAGGTTTTGGTCTCGCCTGCATCTCTTCAGGGGCTTGGCACCCCTGAAGCATCACTTGCAGAGCCTAAATAGAGGATGGACACACAGTGCCAGCCAGGAGCTGGGATGTACTGGGCACGGGGACTGGGATGGAGGGAGTTTTGGTCATCTCAGGGTGGACCTATGGACCCATCTGGAAGTGTACTTGTACTGAGCGGAGCTGCTGTGGCAAGACTGGTGCCAGGGATTGCCCAGAGGCTGGGGCAGGTCCTGGCACAGTGGGGCACTTGCGCCCCGGGAAAGGTCTTCAACCCATCTTTGAAAATGCCACGGTGGTGGCTGGGTTGCTGCTAAGAAACCTCAGTGCTGCTGCATGGAGAAAAGCCATGCAGGTGCCTCTGCCAGCCCATCTCACAGCTCTCCGGAGTGTGCCGGGCTTGCGGGCTGCTCCAGGGAGACTTTAAGCATGGCAGCGTTTTAGTAGGAGCATAAGTAAAGGCAAATACCTAAAAGCTGTAGTTTTTAAAAATTGTCTTTTCACATATGGACAAAAGCCATTTTTCCCCATGCTACAGAAGCTGTTATCAGAAAGAAGTAGAGAGTGGACAGAAGGACAGAAGGAGGAGGAAGTGAGGTTTTCCTGTCCTGAACCAGCTGTCACAGAGCATCATCGAGCAGAGTATTTTAGTGCTTCACTCGAGCGGCTGCGGGGTGACTGTGCAGGCGGGCGCATGCACTCGCCATTAGTGTGAAGGTGCTGCTGGGCAGGACAGATATGGCTCTCTAGGAGCTCTCAAAAATTTTCTCCATCATTAACTTGCTCTTAAAATAAACAGAAAGCCATTTCCTGCTGCTCTGCTGACAACTTTGGGAGACACTTTAGGCAGTCCACGCACCTTTTTCATTGCTGATACCCACCTAGTTGACTACTTGAACTTGCAAAGCTTCTGGTTCAAAACCAGGGCTTAGTGAAATCCAAAGCTGCTGCCCCTGCCATGCCCCTCTCTGCAACCCCCTCCGGGGGCCGAGGCCCCCCAGGTCCCAGCTTGGCTGCCTTCCGCCCACATGGGGACACCCAGCTGTATAGAAAAGACTTGCATGGTGCTGAGAGCAGCAGAAACGCGCGCCGGGCAGCAAGGGTGCTTGGCAGCCTGTGAGAGCGCTCCCCCCGCCCGCCCCGCAGCAAGCGTTCCCCTCCCCCCAGCCCGCCAAAATCCCTCCCTGAACCACCCCCACCCTCACCCCTTTTTTTTTTTTATTTTTGGAAGCATAGCAAGGTGGGGGCTCTGAACTTGTGGAAGATTCATGAGAACACACGTGTTTCCTAATGAAATGATAACCCAATTACACATTTTGGAGTTTTCCATGAATGTTTTATTAGTGAGTCATTTTATTAGCTACACTTCAACTGTAGCTTTTGCATGCAAAATTTAGCAGATGTCTGATTTCATCTTGAAAGGCTTTGAGATTACACTGTTGCTTCCTTGACAAAGAGTAGCTAGGGATGCCAAGCAGTCGCTTTCCAAAGCTTTGAGACCCCATTGGGTCCTTATCTTAAAAAACAAAAAAACCCCAAAACAACAACAAAAAAAGCCGTATTCAGAGGGAAAACAAACCGCCACAAAAGGATGTGGCTGCTCTTGACTTGTGGCTGTTGCAAAAATGCTGGGTCTTGAGATTTTCATGGAAAGTATCAGGGTGGTTTTTTTTCCTTGTTGTCCCATATATGTATTACATTTATACAAAGGACTGGTGGTGGTGGAGGAGCAGCTGAAAAGCAGGTACCTGGGGGAAGGAAAATCCCAAGCGTGAGGAAAGAACCCTGGTGACTTCTGAGCTCTGGGCACCCACGCAGGCATCCTGGAGGAAACTTTTTAAAATCCCCAGTAAAAATTTGCAAAGAAAAATCCTTTCCCCCTCAGCCGTCAGTTTTTCTTAGAGCTGGCCTGTAATTCTGTCTGATCTGCCGACAGGACACAGGGGGATACGTGTCTGAGGATGGGTCCAGCTGAAGTTACATCACTGGAAATTGGTGAAGTCAATAGGAATAATGGTTAATTTTCCCTTGCTGAGGTTTACGGAAAATTTTCTCTTGGTTTCTTCAAGTCCTTTGCTTCTTCTATTATCTGGGCATGAAACAGATCTTTGGCTTAAACATAAAAGAACAAACTGGCCCATGTGTTATTTTAAAGGGAGGAAGAGGTGCTCCAAGTACTGTGGAATAGCGAGGATGAAAAAGCACCATTTATTGAATCAAACCAGAAATGGCTTTTTTGCCTCTGTGCTCGCAAGGCTCACGTGAAGAGGTGGCAGAAAAGAAATGCAAAGCTTGCTCCTTATAATAGATTTGCAACCAAAGAATCGGAGGAAGCAATGGGGCCGCAGGGATGCTCTACCCCAACAATGCCTGCGCTGAGCATCGCCACTGGTGGCTGTTGAAAAGGCAGCTGGATGCGGGCAGCTGGGCGCCAGCAAGGGGTCTGGCAGTGCCGGAGGAAAAGTGTGGACGGTCTGACATAGATACATGGGGGTAAGGAGACTTCAGGAGGGGAAGAGTAACTTCAAGAAGCCAAGGAACAAACAGAAACCATGGTAAAGTTGTTCTAGTTAAAAACAGAGGAAAAAATTTCCTACCAAATACTTACATAAAGTTAAATTCCATTTGGTTATATCCTTTTCAAATTCCTTATTTCCAGGCGAATGAGGCTGTGGCAGATGACCGACACTCCAGGTGCATGTTGTAGACATGTGTGCACGGAGCAGATGGATGGTAAATAATGGGCTTGAGAAGCTGGACGCGCTCAAGGGAGACACAATAAAAACCCTCTCACACTAGAAAAGAGCTGGCACTTTATTAACATTTTGTAACTAATAAATACATTACCGACAGCCAATAAATTATTACAATAACTAATGCTCTATTAAACCAATGGACAGTCACTCTTCGTACAAAATTACAGTTAATATAGTTTGGGCCATCAAACATGCAGGAGAAACAATTCAGCGGGAAACCAGCAAAAGGAAAATCGTGGTGGCCTCTGGCAATCCTTCCGGAAGAAATGTGGTGGGGGCCCAGAGGCAGGGTGATGGTCACTGTTCCCATGTCGAGCTGAAGGGGGGAAAGGGAGGTGGGGGCAAATAGGGGTGAGGATATTAAATTAGGGACTGGGCTATTTGACAGGGCAATAGATGATCTTTAAAGAACCCTGGTTGCTTGCCCAGTGCCACTGGGTTACTCCAGCAGTGAAAAAGCTGGTGAGACTTGAACAATGCTGAAAACTGTGTTGTTATCCCTTGTGATCTCCTCTCCCCACCTGGAGCAGGTGATCTAGAGCTGGAGCCGCTTGCCTGTGCTACAGGACAGGATTTGATCTTGATGTTAATTTCTAAGACACTGGGTGGGAGAGGGGCCAGGGCAGTGAGCGCTGGGCCGGCTCCCAGCCGTCCACCTCTACCCTGGGTCTCTCCCCGCCATCCCTGCTGCACACAGTGCCTGCAGAGAACTGAGCTGCCCTCTCTGGGAGGTGAAGGTGTTTTTGCCCTGTCCCCAACTGAGCTCCCTTCACTTTCCTTCCACTGTGGGATGTCAGCTAGGAGGCCTTGGTCCTCCTGCTCTTATTAACATATCAGTGTTTAAGGGTGGTACTTGCTCATGTTCACCAGCTAGCCTTTGCAGCATGAATAAGGAGCTCACAGACTGCTGGTTTGGACACAAGTGGTCCTGTGAGAAGTCCCTTTCCGTGCCATGTTCTCAATGTAACATCTTACATAGGTCACATACCTATATCTGCCAGCACCAATTATCTCGTGTCATTGCAGGAGCTGAGAAATGATAATATACACAAGTCTTGGGGTGCTGTAGGAGAGTGTTTCTGTCTGCTCTTTCCTCTGGGGCGGTAGAGACAAGACTGTGGTCTGCTCCTTTGTGCCACCTGGACCACATCTCTGCTTTCTCATGCATGCGTTGGAGATGCAAGTGTGTGATGGGTTTGGGTGGCTCAGGGTGATGCTCAGTAGCACCACCCCTGTTGACCTTGGCACTTCCAGCATCAGATTGTTAATGAGTATTTTAGTCTCCTTGGAAAAGGTTGTGGAGTTTTTGGTTGTAAGCCTGAAGACAAACCTGGCCCGTGACAAAGACAGAAACACACTAGTACTAAGCTTCTCTAATCAATTTGACACATGGTCAGCTGTGTTCCCGGGAGCTCAACAACAAATGTCTCCTTGGCTCCAGGAGATTTTTTGGCCACGAAATACTTGGACATGTTGCACAGGCTACGGTACAGGGTTGGTCCCTTTTACAGCATCAACTGCACAAACCCCTGTGGGGCTGTCTGCCACCCCCAGCTGAACCCCACGCCGTGTCGGGCTGCACAGTCAGGGGCTGCCCGATGCTTTATACAGCAGCGACTGGGCACACCGGGATGTTTTGGCAAAAGGACATAGCCTGTGTCCCATCCTGAGCTCTTGGACATTGCATTCCTGGCCTGAGAACAAAGTCTGTTCCCTTGCAGGCAAGCACTGGGCTCATGCCACAATTGATTAAAATAATCAGATACTTTTAAGTGTACATTACAGTATAGACTACTCTCATTAATACTTTTAGTGTCCTGTAAAACAGAAATCACATGTACTGAGCAGACATGGCAGCCTCCTCCTGAGGATGCTCTCCCCTCTGTGGAGGGACAGGCTGGCTGGCCATCCAGGAAAGCTGGCTGAAGGTAAGAAGCTAATTCTCATAAAAAACTCCTGAGAGAAATTTAGTTGGAAGAATTTCTGGGAGGGTAGTGGTGGGAAGCTGACTGACCCCTCACTGGACCCAGCTGGGGCCCCATGGGAGGGCAGGGGCAGCAGGGACAGTCTGGTGCTGGCAGACAGAGGGGCCAGATGGCCTCGCCAAGTGATCCTGCTACCCTGCCGCTTGGCTGGGCTCCTCTAGCTGTATGTAAAAAATGAGCGTGTGAACTCTATTTGCTAAAGAAAAAACTGGCCTTTGAAGCATGTGGCTGTATTCTAGTGTGTGCTTTCCCAGCACGTGTTTATTGCTAGTTCTCCTAATAAGCCCAGCTACTGCGTCCTCCCAAGGAGCATGGCGCTCTGCAGTTATCCCTGCAGTCCCATCTACAGGCTCATTTCAAGGCCTGACTTCTACAGGTTTCTCTATTTCACTGAAATTGTTGTTTAAATAAAGGAACTATTTGCACTTTTTTTGCTCTCACAGCTCCACACACCCAACCCTCTCATTGCCAATAAGCAAGCAGGGGGGCTTCCATCTTTCTTTTTGCTGCTGTTTGAAGCTCACTGCAAGCTGCTAGCGCTTTCAATGCGATGCCCCGTGGATGCTGCTGCTGGATAAGTGACTCGAGTCATTAAAAACCTCCTGCATCCCAAAAAGGGCACCTTTTGCAAATTCCCACATTAACTTTGAAGTGCAGCAGGGTGTATATGTAGCTGTTGTAATTCTGTGAATCACTGTGCTTTTAAAATATGTCCCCCACACCCCAGTATGATTCCTGTTGCATCTCTACCAGTTGCAACATCCTTGCTATGTGGTGACTGCAAATTCAACCTAACCGGGGCTCTCTGAGGGTCTGGATTTGGAGCAATGCAATTGCAAAGCACAAGGGGCAATTAAGAAGAAGGCTTTTGAAAGCAGGGAATGCATTTCAAGGTCTTTTTTCTAGGCAATCACTGCAAGGACTGCCAGTGTTTAGGAAAAAACATGGGGCAAAAAATTGCCTGCAGAAGGCACATCTGTCAGAAAAGGCTTGGGAGGATGCTAAAAGCCAGTGGTGATTAATGCTTTGGCAGGCATTCTGGAGACAAAAATCTATACAAGGCCATCAAGCAGGAGAAATAGTAGTGTTTAACACTGGAAGCATTTCATCTTCCAAATGCTGTTTCCAGCCGTTGCCACTGAATCCTCACGACACTTGTGTGAGGGAGGGAATGTCAGCAGCAGCTGCTGAAATGAAGCTTTAGAAATACAGTATGCCAAAGAAATTGAAAGAAAAGGCTCTGTCTGTCAACATTTCTTCTTCTTTTTCTCCCTTTTCTCCCTGTTGAGCACCAGCCGTTGATCATCACCAATGTCCTGGGGAAACAGCTGGAGCTGGGGCAGGAGGTGGTTTGGACCTCCCTGCCAGCACGGCCAGGTGTGGGTTACCTGAATCCACCCTGGAGTGTGGCACAAGTGCACTAAGCCAGCACCGGTGACTCAGCTGTATCTGTTAGAGTTTGGGACTGGGTTAATTTAAATGGTCTTTACCAAAATATTCCTGTGTGCTTTATGCTGGGAACTCCTGAAGCCTTGGCTTGGTGCTGCCCTCACTGGGAACAGCTTCTGTTACTTATTCACTCAGATAAAATGTCTCCCACAGCAAGGGGTGGGAACAGAAAACCTCCAAACTTCTAGCACTGCTGATCAAATCCTTCTGAAACAGCTTAATAAAGACCTGCCTCGCTGCCAGTGCAAGTCATGAGTGCACCACTGCACACAGCTCTGGTGCTTCACTGTAGGTCTAATTGTTACATACCAAATGCAACCAACACGCAGCTTTTCAGCCCTTATTTTGACACTCAACACACATTTGAACTCTAGGTGTTACTGGTGGGACTTGGTCACCTACACATGACAAGCTCCAGGAGCGTCCCTCTGCATCCCGCCAGCTAACTCCCTGCCCCCTCTGCAGTAGAAGCACCATCCCATCACCATCATGCACTGTGCTGAAAAGCAAAGTGAGGGACTGTGCTAACTCAATGACCTCAGACAGCAGCCTAAATTTCACCTGGAGTAAAATGACCTCTGTGATCAGCTGGGGGTATGCCAGCAGAAAGCTTGGCTTGGGCTCAAGGGGAAGCTTGGGAGGGGTGGATCTCAGTCCTGCATATTTCTTTTTCACATTGCCTATTTATGCACTCAACTCCTCTTCCTGCAAAAACAAACAGGTTAGTTGCTTTTTACTGTCATTCCCTTGACTTTAGTCTTCAGGGACTAGAGCTCAACATGCACATAACTCTTTTCAGGGTGGGGCATCTGGCTGGTCCCTTCCAAGCAACCAGAGAACTGGGCAGGTGCTTCCCACTGCAAATCCTTTCTTTGAAAATCCTTCCCATTGACTCTGAAAATCATAAGCTAAACCAAATACAGTTAAATGCACAGGCCTTGTGGTCAGTGTTCCTTTGGTTTATGGTTGTACAGCAGAGTGTGTTGACATTAAATAGAGCTGGGAGAGGGGCTGGGACCTGGGAAAACAAGACATGTGGGTGGGATGTGGCATGAGGAGCAGAGAGGGTCTCCTGGCTTTGCTGGCTGGCTAGCTCTCTGTGGGAGCTGATGCTGCCAGAGGTATTTTAAGGCTGAGATGGTGAAGAGAAAGGTGGGTACTCCCTTGGGCCAGAGCAGGGGAGGCAGAGACCTGGTGTTATTGCTGTTAGTGTGCAGCAGAGCAGCAGCGGGTCCTCACTGTACAATACTAAATACAGTTTTATAATTTTACACTATTTAGGTGGTTACTGGCACAGCTGCCAATCAAGCTGGGTTGTGAGCTGGTTACATGGGTGAGAGCCACCTTGTTCTCCTCCACAGGCATCCCCTGTTTGCCCCACAGTGCTCCTGCTCACACCCCTGGCTGGGGTTTTGTCATGGATGTCCCACAAACGCTGCCCAGCAGAGTGCGACATCTGATGGGGATTCTCCTCTGCCTCCCAGGTGCCCTTCTCTTCCCATCCTCCCTGCTGCCTCGACCTGCCTCATCTCCCTTCTGCAACTTCTGTCCCAAACTGCCCTCCCCAAGCCTCTCCCGCCAGTCCTTTCTATCCCATGCCACTGGACCTGCTCCTCTCCCTGCCTCCCTTCGCCTTTGGCCTGTGCTGCTTTGGGCTGCTCTCACACCATCTCTCCTAGATGGGCACAGCGAGAAAAGAGATATTGTCCCTCTCCGGCATGGCACTGGAGAAAACTCAGACCTCCTGAGACCTGAAAGACACCCCTAGCCCGGGCTCCCAAGAGAGGACAGCTGAACTTGTGGCTGGCCTGGAAAGACTCACATTTTTCAGAACTGTGGACTTTTCAGAGAGGCAGAGAAGAGGCAGGGATCACTGTCGGCTACCTGCCCCCAGGTGCCATGCTGAGTGGGACCTCGGAGGTGGCTGTCTCACCCAGCTACCAAACAAGCTTTCAGGGTGGACTTCTAAGGGTCCCTCCATGCTCCCAGAGGTGACACCCCAACTCTCATACTCCCCTCTACCCTCTACCCAACAGCACCCAGAGCTCCTGGTGATGGGAGACAGATGGCCACACATACCCCAGCCCAGCTGCATTTGTCCTCTCCTTTGTGCCCCCACATTTTGATGTGCTGAGTGCTACCCTTGCCCTTTCCACACCTCTCCCCCTGCCCTTCCTTCCTCCCTTCTCTCTCTTCCTTGCACTTTTCCTTCCTACTCCATCACTTGGCTCTAATCAGCTCCCTGAGCCTTCCCTTGCAACTACATGGCTAATATAAACCATCTCTCTCGCGTTAGGTACTGGTGAAGAGATGCCCTGACTTGAGACACTGAAACAGGAGCTGCCTCTCCTGTACGTCCAGGCGGAAGATGACACAGGCAAGCTACTTGCTTCCACTTGGCCAAGGAGGCTCAGAGTGCAAGGCTGGGCTTCTCAAGCGTATTTTGATGCCCAAGGTGTGATAAAGAGCCACGAGGCTCCTGCAGACCCTGCTATCACCCAAGCATGGTTATGTTTCCCAAAGCACCTCTCTCCATTTCAGGTACTTGAAGGTCAAACCCTGCCTACGAGAAGCCAGGGCTAAATACTTTTGCTGCACTGCCAGTGTTTTAGGGCCAAGGTTTGGAAAGAGATGCCGCATGTTTGCAGGAGCATCAGTTGTGCTGAAATCACGAGGCTGGGAGGTGCTTTGGGAAAGGTTTCTAGGTACCCAGGCTGGCATCCTCGCCAGGACGCTCCCATGCACAGGGTCCCCCTCAGCACATCATCCATCCCCGGGGCATCCTTGCTGCCTATGCTCCAGGGGTCCATGCCCAGCTGCCACCAGCACCGCTCAGCCCAGCAGCTCTGTGGCATCCAGCGAAGCGCCTCAGAAACGGGTTACTGAAACCACTAGACATATTTTAACATTAATTTTGAAAAACTTGAGGTAAAGCTGTTACCGGTAACAAATGCATTTAGACAAGGCTTAGTAGGCTTTGTTACTGTGTCCGTCTTACTCGGACACCAGCAGAACTCGATATGGCTGTTTACTTGTTCAAATAGCTGTCTGGAAAAAAGGAGAATATACAAATCCAAGCTGCAGCAGCTGTGTTCGACACTGACCAACTTTGGGGTAGGAACTGGAGCTGTACGGTACCCTCAGAACGATCCCATTGTATCTAGCACTTTCCAAAGGAATAGTATTTAAAAAAAAAAAGATAAATAACCAGGAGAATTAAAAATATCCCTTAATTTCAAGGGAAAAAAAGTTTCGGTTCCAAACTACACTGTTGCTGATCAGTATTTTAAGGCTTTGATTTTTCCTTTTTTTAAAACTGAAGTATTTTTGTCTTTTGGCATTTGAAATGCACTTTGTGGGAAACACACTGGCTCCCTCTACAGCACTGTGAATTGGAACGGAGGAGTAGAACAAGGCAGCAAGGGAATGAACCAAAAATAAACGAAAATAAAATAAAATAGGGCTGGGGAAAGCAGACCTTGCTGCAAAGTTTTCTGGGATGGGCGGAAGGATTTATGTATTTCTTCCTCATCATCTTCTGAGGAGGAGAAAAAAAGAAAGAGAGAGGACCTGCCCGCGGGACTGGAGGATGCTCCCGGTGGGCGTGATGAGAGGAGGAGAGGAGAGGGCTTTAGTAGAGTCCGCATCCCCGCAGGTTGTTGGCGATGATGACATCTGTGACGGCATCGAAGACAAACTGGATGTTGTTGGTGTCGGTGGCGCAGGTGATGTGCGTGTAGATCTCCTTGTTGGGGGACTTGTTCTTGCTCTCATACTGAGCCTGGATGTAAGCCACCGCCTCCGTGAAAGAGTTGGGGCCTATAAGAGAGCCAAGACGAAAGGAAAAAGAGTGGGTTAAAGAAATCCTGTAACCTTAAATCTGTAGGGTGTCTGCAAGCACCCCATTGCATGTACATAGGGAGCTTGTACGGGGCTGCTGCAACCCAGCCACCCCATTTCCACCTCAGGGACTGGCACTATTACTAGCCAGGGTTGCTGCAAGGGAGGAGATGCTCTCTGACTGTCAGCTCAGCTGTATTTTTAATCTGAGTTGCTGTTTATAGTCTACAGAGATGAAATGGATGAGGGAACGGAGTGTTAAACAGGCTATGATGGGAAAACCAGAAGAAATTCCACATAATGCTGACAAAAAAGAGAAAAAAACTGCCAGGAATGCAGTAAATGCTTGACCTAGTGCAAAGGCTTAGCTTTTTTCCTTTTTTAGATTTTTTGATTAAAGTTTCAGCTTTTGATGGAAAAGAGGAGCTAAGATGTTCATGCATTGAGGGCAGTATTGGTAATCATGCCCTCCTTTCCCTGAATGAGAAAAGGACATGAAAAGATCCAGCCTCTGTTACAGGGCAAAGTGGGTTTTTCTCAAACCAAATACAAAAAAGTGAATACAGAATGTCCCTCTTTTTGAGAAATTAGGATCACAGTACCCTCTGCTAGAGCTGTGGCTAAAACTGCACCATGAGGAGTTTCTTGTTTTGATGTGTAGAGATGTCTGTGCCAAACCTTATTAACCATCAGGCTTTGTGTTAAAAAAGCTTAAGTGCACTCATGCAAAAGAGCAGCTCCTTTCTCACCTGGTTGGCCTTGACATGGCTCACACACACAGCCCCACTCCGGCACCTGCTTAGGTCTGATAAGCTCGGTTTCTCTGGCTGGCCTGGAGTGCAGCCCTCCAGCACTGCTCGGTACTGCCGAGTGCCAGTGTCCCATGAGCCCTGGAGGGCTCTACATGGGTAACACTGTTAATGCGCTCAGATTCCTCTGCCTCCATCATGCTTTACTGATGGGAAATGTTATCTGCTAGAGAGAAGCTTACTTGGGCTTGAGATTTGCTGTGGTTGAGGGCAGCTGATCTGGGAAATAGCTTGCATTTACATGTACCTGCATTGCTAGTTGAAGACACAAGTTCATAAATACCATGAGACTTGAGGATGTGCTTAAAGTAAGACAAGCAGAATGTTGCTAGGAGCAGGTTCTTGCATGAAGACTTGTGTCAAGAATTTGAGAACAGTTCCACTTGCTGTGCACCACCAGAAGGGTATTTTATAAAAGGGAAGTTGATTGTTCAAAGGCATGAGGATTTAGATGCTGGATTCCTTCTGGGAGAGCAGGGAATGCCTATTTGGTTTAAAACATGCCCTGGATTCTGCTGCTGCTTTGCTAAGTATTGTGGATTAGTTAAAAGCATGAGTGAATTAAGGGGATGGAAACAGTCAGTGCTCCAGCATACTGCAAGCAAATTTGTGGATGCAGTCTTCTAATAATTCTCTGTCAGCAGGACTAATGGACATCAGAAACTTCATTTTATTAAAAGCATTCTGTGGAACCTACTTGTGATGTTGAAAGTCTGCCTGTTTGATTTATAGGCTTTCATCAAATAATTTTTTTTAACTCCAGGGCAACTTTCTAATAATGCTGCTTTTTTCACAGGGCCACAAGGGCTTCATCCTCTGTGCTGCGGTCAGCAAAGCAGGGGTGAGTAAGTTTAAGTGTGTCCTTAGGTCTAAAGTCTGGCCTTAACATTAGCATGAACTAACTTCCAACTTCTAATGGTGTTGCTGAACGTCTGGGGTGAGATATTCTTCACCTCTGATTCAGATCCCTGTTGGATCAGTGAAAGACTTTCAGCCTTCAGGCTTCCAGTCCTCTCTGATGACATGAGCGAGGCAAAAGGTCTGTGGAGGGTCCCTTGCATTTTGATAATTCCCAGCTTCCAGAACAGCACCTCGACAGAATTGAGAGTATGTTTGGCATACTCTGAGATTTGGGGATGACTGGTTTGGTTCACTTGGGGTCGAAGTGCTCCAGAAACAAGCTATATTTGTTTTCCTCTGCGTAGTCAGCTGAGAGCTTAGCTACATGTGTACAAGGCTCTGCCTCCCCCACTGAACTCCTCTCTTGGGCTGGGATAGGTTGGGAAGGAAAAGTGATAACTAAACTGACATTCCTTCTTGTTCTAGTCTCTCTGCCGTCAGAGATATGTAAGAATATTATTTCAGAGTGGGTTTACTGGGAGACTTCGGTGAAGATCCACAAAACCAGGTCCACAAAATGTGATCAGGAACGAGCGAAAGGTGCAGGTTTGCTTCACATAGGAAAGGGAAAATGGAGGAGGGGATGATATAAGTCTTCTGGTATAGAGAGGCACTGCTATAAAGAGGATGGTGATTAACAGCTTTACAAGCCATCCAAAAGACAGAAAGCAGCAATCTAACTTGCAACCAGAAAAATTTGGGGTTGGCATTATTGTGAGATTTCAACTGTAAAGACTGTGGAATTTCCACTATTAGATCTTTTCAGACAAACATTTCATGCTTATGTTGGTTCTGTCTGGACCAAGTGGACGAGTAGATGGCTGAAATGTGTTGGTAGTGACAAATATCCAAACCTTCCCTGGAGAGGAAGCCTGCAGGTGTTCTTCTAAATTCAGATGGAGTCATTCAGCTCTGTGGTCATAGACCATTCAGCCCAAAGCAGCAACGATGGCTCACTTTTGCATATTCACAGTGAAAAATCAAGTGCTCAGAGATAGGAAGCTCTGGTTAATAATTTGTTGGCCTGCCCAGAGATGTGACACTCTTGGTACTGCCGGTTCACAACTATGTTTTCTGACAAAGAGATCTGCTTCTCTGTCTGTCGGCTAGATTCATCTGGATGTCTCTGGTGAGCTTAAATAATTCATGACGATAAAAGTTTATTTTTATGCTGTCTCGGAATGGTAATGAGGGTTTGTGGAAGCTGGCAAGATACAGCGGGAAGCAGTGGGCTGCAGCTGCAGCCTTTGCACGGGTGATGTATTCTCATCATTAGCAGGTCAGATGCCAGGCAGCCAGCAGAAGTGAGGGCTTCTTGCACACTGCCCTGTTGCAGAGCCTCTGCTCTGATGTCCAAGTATCACTAAGGCCTCCTTGTCCCCTGCCAAGCTCAGAGCACAGCTTGCCATGGCTCTTCCCTGACTGCAGTATGGGTTAAGAGGTGTGGGTGGCCAGTGCCCGAGAAAATCAAGTGCCTTGTTTTCTATCTGCATTTAACTGGAAGCGTTTCCATGTCCAGATTTGATGTCAGCAAGCCTGAGAGCGAAACTGGGGACCTCCTAAAATAACATGATAAAAATTTACAGCTTGAGCTAAAGCAGCCAAGCTGCGGGACCTGCTGTCTGCACACTGGAGGGCTGATTCTGCAGCTCCTTGGTACCTGGCAGTGGGGCAGTGGCCAGGAACCATAGAGAGATCCTGGTTGTGGTCAGCCAGGACCCACAGGGGAACGCGATGGGTTATGGAACAGCAAAGCTGGACTCCAGCTGAGGACAGCCTAACAAACCCCATGTGCTGATCTCCCAGAGACCAGATACCCATTTGTAATGGTTAAGCTCACTGCATCTTTCTGAGAGCCCTGCAAGAGGGTTCATGTTCCTGAGCAATGCTGGGAACCAGGGTGTGGGTTTAGGGAGAGTGCTGCCAGACCCACACCTGCAGGTGTTGGCTTGGCATTGAAACTGCCCATGGGGCAGAAATCAAACACCTTGCTCAGTGGTGGCGGCCCTTTGCTGGCAAAGAACTTGGGTTTAAGTCATCCTCATGCTTTAAGTGGACCACTAAACACGGTGGGCATGATCCTATGGCATTTATTGAAATTGCAGGGAAGTAAATGGGAGCTCTAGTTATGCATCTTTAGCCTTGATACACCACAGTATCAGCCTGCATGGGAAATGCTCCCTGATCCCTTTGCTATGCATTCCCGTACAGCCAGCTTTCTCATTACCTGTATACTCGGGAAAGCAGATAGTCAGTGGAGATTTCTTAATTTTCTCCTCAAATATGTCCTTCTTGTTTAGAAAGAGGATGATAGATGTATCCGTGAACCATTTGTTGTTGCAGATGCTGTCAAAAAGCTTCAGTGATTCGTGCATGCGGTTCTGCAACAGAAAGGAGAGATGACATCAGGCCAAAGATGGCAACTTGGGGATGTTCAACATGTAGGGAAATCTAAAACAACTAAATTAAGAAGGAAAATAAAAAAAGAGAAAAGCTACGATATACATGATAAATTTATGTATACCTACAGCTGAACGTATACATACACAGATGCAATCCCTATAACATTTGACATACAGTTAGTAACTTAAGGGCATTTAACTGAGCTGTTTTGATTTTGCATAGCATATAATTTACAGGATCCCAGCTCATAGAAATCGTCATGCACCATGCATGGATGGGGAGTTACTTTTGCCCTTTGATCAGATTTATGTGTTGGTGTAGCTCATGCAGATTTTCTAAAATGTTTTATTAATGTTTAAATTTTTCTTTTTAACTTTCTCGAGTTTGTGTGGCACACAACTGGCTGGATACATTAACCAAGGACTGGTAAATCCTTGAATTAATCTAGAGTTGGAAGCAGACATCGAGGTGACATAATTTTGGAAATGACCTTGCCGTGACCTTTGCCTGGTTTTGTTATTTTGTTTAGTGTTGTTGTCTGTTGTTGGGCTTTTAATTTTTGTAATTTTTTTTTAGTTGTCTTGGAAGATGGCTCAACAGAAAGTGTCTGGCAGAGAGGAAAAAAAAAACAGAAAAAGGAAGAGGAAATAGTATAAAAAGGAAAAATGTAACAAAGGGCATCTAAGACAAACCAGACTAGAAGTCAGGCAGCTACCACGGATGTTAGCTCATGCCTCTAGAAGATTAGCTACTTGCCAGCAGAAGAGCCATACATTCAAACGCACGCACAGCGAGAAGTCAGCATTTTGGTTATAGGTCATGCAAAAAAAACAACACAGGAAAGGAGAGAGATAAGAGGAATATAAAAATAGACCAGTTAGAGAGTTGAAAAGTCCGCCACATGGTTTTATGGTGGTGGAAAGAGCTCACGGCAAAGTCAACCAAGTGTCATGTTCCCTGCTGCTTTCAACTCTCAACTCGGTTTTTCTTTTTTTTTTCTCGGTTCAAGAGAAGCTTCATACCTGCCAAATTTGGTTGGTCTCTCAAATGCTCATTTTTTGGCCTTTGTTTGGCTAGATAAGGTCAGACGGCCGAGGAAAAGCTGTGAAGGTGCCGAGGCTGGCGATGGTTGGCGCGCGAGGCCGACGCCGGAGTGCGCACGCCGATCGCGTGGCCATCTCTCAGCCGGGAGCCGGGTAGCGGAGAGAGCAGGCACGGTGAGGACGAAGCACACCCAAGAGCCAGGGGATTATCAAAGGCAAAGCATGGTACAGACCGGACCGGCTCCTCGGCTTTTCCCAGTGGCATCTCCTTGGGACAGCACTCCCCAAACCCACTAGTGCACATACGAGACTTGTTACAGCAACCGCAGGAGATATGCTAGAGAGAACAGGGCTGCATGGTCTTGTTGCTGGAGGGCTTTTTGGGGAGGATGCAGCATGTCTGTTCCTCCCTGCCCCGGATTTGGAAATTCGGAGTGGTGCAGGAGACAGTCGGGGGCTTTCACCCCTCTCCTGCTCTGTTTCATGCCCGCGCTGGCAGCATAATTGAGCCCAGCACTTTATAGATTAACGCTTTCCTTTTCATTGATATACTTTAGCTGCTGCTGAATGTTATATTTAGATAAAAGTGGCTCTGTGGATGAAGGAAACATCCGCTCTGACCCAGAGTGAAACAGGATGCACCCGATTTGCTTTACTGTATACCACACGCTTTGTTACCAGCCTTGAAATGACCAAGCATCTCCCCACCGTGCATTGTACCAACACATGGGGAAGATGCAATCATGTACAAATAAGTGCAAAAATGCATTTACTTATTGGGTCTCAGTTGCAAGATGTTCGCTTATCTGGATCATCCCGTGTCTGTATGCTGTTTTTTGCTAACCCAGTTTGTACTGGCTGGTGTGGGAGCCCCAGAGCAAAGCTCCTCTTTGCTACTTGTGGTGTCAAAATTGTAACCACGCAGAAACCTGCAAAGGTTTTGTAGAAGAGATCCTTGACTACCCAGAGCCTTTGGGAGGAGAGAAGAAAGTGGAGGGTGATCAGGGGAACAGAAAGCAAATATAATTAACTGTTTTATAAGCAGGGTCCCTCACAGAACATTTTTAATGACATTGTTATCACCCCTGCTGATTTAAAACAAAAGCATGGAGAAACACATGAACGCTGCTCGTGGGTTAAACCAGTACCTCATCTGCAGTAGCCATAGCCTGGAGGTCACCGTACTTACCGTGCTGCACCTCGCCAGCCCCATACCATGCCGCGCAGTCCCGGTGGGGAGCAGCGGTGTGCAATTGTGCCTTGTGGCATGGGAAGCGGGATGGGTGACATTGGTTTTGGTTAAGAAATAGAAGCTGAGGACCTCTCCTGAGCTGGGCTTTGCAGTTAGTTGAAGCTGACTTTCCTACAGTAGCAAGACTACATAAGGATCCTACAGAAATCTTTCTGCTTCACTTATATGGTTTGATTAATTTGTGTTAATACCTGTTAGGAAATGAGAGTGTTCCCAAGAAACAGTGACTCTTAGCGTCCAGTTGTAACCAGAATATACACACAGCACAAACCAATACATCCCTGTAGAAAATAAGAGTTACAATAAAAATCCTCTATTCCTTTCCAATTCCAGAAACAAGTTTCGAAGCTTCCTAAGGCTGCCTAAACTGGATTTCTGGTCTAGAGACCATGTTGCTTTTCCCCCCAGCTCTGCTGGTTAGGTGAGTAAATATAACCTCTGCTCTGCCTACTCCTCCTTATTTATCTGGGAAAGGTTCTAGTTTTAAAATCCACCTTTTCCTTCCCCATCACTAAAGATAAGAAAGACATTATTCAAAAGCAAGGAAATGCTTTCATGAGTGGCAACGTTGCAGAGCAATAGCCTGGTGAGCAGGTACAGATGCTCCTGTTGCCGTACATTGGTGCCATGTGGGAAATGCTGTCACATCCCAGGAGGGCTCCCGGGAGCCCATGCATGGACGCAAGCTATTCTGGTGCTGGCTAACATCGGGAATGCCTTGCTGCCCCCCTCTCCCTTCCCTTCCCCACTGTTATTAGTTTAATAGACGTCTGCAGGAGACCTCCAATAGCTCAGGTAGGCCTTGGCTGAGATGTGAGGAAGGGGAGGCAGTCTCCGGGTACCACGTGTAAAAGGAGGATTGAGAAGTTGAGGCCTCCTCCTACCAGTAAATCCACAGTGAAAGACCTTTTTAGTCCCTTAAAGCTTCCCCAGGTCCCCTCTCAGGAGCACCCATGCTGCTGTGATGGGGCAGACGTGTCCACTCCGCTTGGAGGCATTAAAGATCACATTTCTCATACTTTTATATGAAGTGATATAAATTACTTCACCTGCTTTTGGACCCATTCTGCTGCCTTTTCCTAATTTATGTTGGGTCTATTGATAAGGGAACGGCTCTTGAAAAATTGGCTTCTTAATGTCACTTCCTATTTCAAAATCAGTATTTTAAATCCTTACGCCTGCAAATGCTTTACACCCCAACACAGAAAGCAGCCTCACCAGCCACATTACACAGGAATAACCACTTGCCCATACAAATTAAAAGCCCGTTTAACTTTTCCTGTGCAGGACAAGAGACAGGATTGCTTGTAGCCGAGTTCAGAAGTCATTGCAGAACCATGTTCCCATTGCTGATGTGAAGGGCAAGCAGTTTTCTACTGAGCATGAGGGAGAAAAGATGCTGCGGTCAAGACTCTACCCAGGCAGAAACACACTCATAAACCCCATTTTCCACCAAAGCATGGGAGGAGACCTGGTTATTTCTGCAACCCATGGTTGATGCAATCTCTTTTGTTTTCCCTGATGATTAAGTGCTAACTGTCATGAGAACTATAAGGACACTGATGGTTACCCTAAGCACAGAAACTACATATTCCCCTCCTGCTTATATTTCCTAAGATGCCCAAGCCACTTCCAGTTGCTTTGTCACTCCTAAGGTAATTTCTGAGTGCTACAGTTCAATTTTCCTTGCCCAATGACAGCAGAGAGGGCATGCTAACCAGGTCATGCAATGAAATACGAACCAAAAGGGCAACACTAATGCACACCAAGGGTCACCAGCACAGCGCCTTAAACCCATCCCATGCTCAGCAACAGGGACATGAGAAATACTTGCATGTCTTGGCTAGATGGGATGACCTAAATATCTTAGATTCAGAGGCAGCAACATGCAGCATGAACATCTCCCTCTCTTGCTGTGACTCCTTTGAATTTTTGAGGAAAAAACCCAAAACGAATAGCCTCGGTTCCCACAATGGGTTTCATGCCATTGCTGCCTTTTTAAAAATTCTACTAGCAATTCCATTTAGAAGGAACAACACAAATCTACCTTTGTTAATCGTCTTCTCTGGTTTTACCAATTAATATGACTGCTGTCCCTCTCTCCTCCCAGATTACAGATCTGAGGCTTTTCCTCCTGTAACTTCTGCTTATGAAACATAAAGATAAGTCACAAATGAGACAAAATAGCCTCATTATGCAAAGACATAATCCATGGAGTTGTTCAGTCAGTTAAAGCAGGATGGTTCCACTGTGTACAAATACAGCAGAGAGCCCTGCAACTCCTTGTGATGGACTTGGTAAAGGCAGGCGCAGAGGCACATGTAACATCTTGAAGACAGTGTCTTGTGAGTTGGCAGAGGGTGTAATTTTGCCTTGTGAGCTCTAGCTGTGGGTTGTTGGGCAGCAATGGGACTGGTGAGAGCACTGCTTGAATTTCCCTGTGGGTTTGCTCCTCTACCCTGGGAGCCAGGCATGCAGGGAAGCAGTTTAGATCTGCCAACAACAGTGTAAGAAAGTGTCTGGGGCAATGGGAGAGGCTGGATTCAAGAGCGGCAGGGGTTTCTATGCAAATCGTGGTCTTTATGGGTGTATAGGCTGAGAAATCACAGATGCAGAAAGTTTATTTTATTTTTGTCTTTCTGATCCAGACATAGAGAAGCACTTGCCTTCCTTGACTCCTGCAGTGTCGCTCTTTGTGGCAGGGAACTGGAGAAAAAATATATTCCTTAGAAAAGACTGTCTGGTCTTAAATAGTGGTGGCTTTGCACACAAGAGCCCTTTTTCAGCTGCTGCAGGAGGATGGCTGCTTAGTCTTTTAAAACAAAGAGCGCAATACTCCACAAATAAAAACTTCATGAGCATAGAGCTGTGCTTTACTTCTACAGGCAGGGACAGGTCAGTGGGCACTTCACCCAGCCTTGTTTACCCAGCTCTTTGCTCAGGCTCATTTGAAAGGATTCACAGTAAACCTGTTGTTCATGAGCTTCTTTCAGTGAAACAAGCTGACCCTACAACTACACTGATCCCAACGCCCCCATGCAAACTGACCGTAGCAAGGTGAGCCCCTGTGCCGTGTTAGGCTGACTTTATCTGAACTGCAGTTTCATCTGCCTGAAGTGAGGTTTGGCTTAGACAAGTGCAAAAAGCCCTTGTGAAAGTCTGTAACTGCTGTCAACAGGGCGCTGAGTGCAGCAGGAAAAGCAGTTCTCCCTATGCACTAGCTTTGCAAGCATTTTTTTGGGCACCTGAGATTCAGCAGGACTTTTCCCCTCTCATGGCTCCATGCCAGCAATGAAAGCTCTACAGGTCTTTTCGTATTCACAGAAACATCTGTACAGCACCCAAACCTTCAGTGGCTTAATGCAGCTGGAAGTGCCTGAACTGTAGTAAGCATCTCCATAGAAAATAAAGATGTAGGAGCAGCATCCAGTTTGCTCTCTCAGCTGCCTCCTCTTTGTGTTTTCTAAGTGAGAAGCAATAAAAGCTGATTTACGTCATTAAAGCCAGCAGATGTGACAGATGCAGTCAGACAGCAAATCAGCTGACTGAAGAGATGCTGGTTTTACTGCTGGGTTTTTGGAGAGGAAACATGTTAGCACGGAAGAGATAGAGTGCTTGGGGGTTCAGCTGGGAGAGAATCAAGGCTGGGGGCACAGTGTTTTCTACCTGCCATTTGTGCTGGGGGTATAATAGGGCAGACAAGATCCAACATCGTCATTTTTCTCCTATTTTCACTGACCTCACTCAGAGTTGTTTATTTGGAGGCAGGGGCATCCTGCAGGCACGGCAGAGGCAATGCCGAATCCTTTCCCTGTTTATGCCGAATGTGTAAACGAACAGCAGCTGCTTCTGCCCTCCTGTTGCTCAGCATCCCCAGAAATGCTTTGTGAAGAGGGATTGAAATAGCAAGAAAATGTCAGTGTTGCACCAGAGTGCAGCTCCAACTTTGCTCTTTTGTCCAGAAAGCAGGCGTGCCTACTTTCCAGATGCAAGAGCAAAGTTGAAGCTGCACAAATCCTGGTTTCCGCAGCTGGGCACTTCAGGGCGGTAGGCTGAGCTGGCACCCTGCTTATCCTTGGCATGGTACTGGGTGTTGGACAGTCACTGGCAGAGCTCAGCATCCGCAGGAGAGATGCTGTAACCTCCACCTCAGAGGAGCTGTGTTAAGGCTGACATTTTAAAAATGGCATTGGCATTCAAGCCCTTCCATTTTGTGCTCTGTGGCTTTGAATCACAGGCTCTGCCTTGCGTAGACTGGCGCCCAAAGGTGACTTGTATTAAAGGCTGCCTTTGGCTTCACAGTTTGGGTGTCACAGCCCAAGTTATACCTACAGAGCACCTTGCTCTCTGCTCAGATCACAGCTTTGCTCCCTGCCCCCCGGTCTGCCCTCTCCCTGCATATTCTGTATCTCCCGGCTATATTTCCCCTGCCCAGCTGCAGGACTCCATGGCATTGAGCTAATGGCTGGGTTTTTCAAATCACGTAACGAGATTTTGATTCCTTCCCAGTAAATCCTAGAGGACTGAGCATTCTTGAGCATATCAGGGCCAGGATCAGAGGGAGATGACAACTGAGGATTATAAATAAGTGGACATGAGAGTGTGTAGGGTGTCTCAGTCAGTCTGGAGGAACATAGTTGTGATGTCAACACTGCCCTGAATTCTGGCATCAATACAACCCAAACAACCAGGTGATTTTGCAAAACAGTTTGCCAAGCTCATAAACCTGGCTCAGAAGAGGCTAGAAATCACAGCCCCACCCTTTTTGGGAAGCGACAAATGATACCTAACAGCAATCTTTCCCTCGATTCCTTCCTCATCATCAGCTTTCTGCAAGCCTGACATCTGTACTGGCAGGAGAATAAAGACCCTCAGAGAGACAGAGCTGGCAGGATTGAGGCCTCCATGCTGCTGCAGACTGGGCACAGACAAAATCATTACCAAAGTCTGAGTATGACCTCCAATTCCTTTTCGTTAGACTGGGTGCTTGCCGCAGTCATCATTAGTCCCAAAAGCATGCATCCCCAACACACTGAATGAACATCCAGAAGACAGTAATGAGTCTTCTTGCATCCTTTCTGTGTATTTAATTCACTTGTATTAATTGCACTCTAATACCAGGGAGCACACAGCTCCTCACTAGCTTTATTTCCAGATGGTATTTTGAGCTTAATGTCACAGTGGGAAGTCATAAAAGCTCTCCTAGAGCAAATTACCTGAGGAATCAAACAGTTACAATCTCACTCAGGAAAATGAATTTCTGTAGCCTGAAGAAATAGGTTATACTCTTAGCCCAAGCCTGCCTCTGGTGTGCATGGCCACCCTGCACCTCTGCACCACAGCATGACTGCTTCATTACATTTGTTTTAGAAGCCCACCTAGCTAGATCTCCTCTTTCTGGGTATAGAGTCCCATTAACAGGTTTTGAAAACACACAGGTCAGCTAGAAAAGACAAATAAAACACACTGACTTTACCGGTGCAAGGCAGCATTACCTGGGTATGAAGGACTTCATTTTGAAGAGTGCAGAGGAGGATAAATCTCCCCAGAATTTGAGAGTCCAGGGGGAGTGACTGACAAAAGCACATTATTGTAGAACCTCAGTGAGCATTCAGCGATCTCTGAGCCGTTTTCAGCTATGCAGTATCCCGTAAAGAAGTGCCGGCGCCTCCAAGACCCAGTTAGACTCACCGTGGTTTCATCTTCATGGAGCACCTGATCGTAGCCACTCAGTGCGACGCAAAAAATGATCGCTGTGACATCCTCAAAGCAGTGAATCCACTTCTTGCGTTCTGACCGCTGGCCCCCGACGTCAAAGAGCCTACAGCACAGGAGAGGACCATCAGCACTCCCTCTTTCTTCATTATGACGAAACTTTAGCATTCTTGGCATTTTCTGACCATATGGCCCCTGGAAGGCTCCAAACACAAAGCAACAGGTCCTCCAGAGCCTGGAGCCAAGGAGGACCAGGAGGAGCAGTTACAGCTATGAATGTGGGGATTTGTGGGAGAGCCTCAGCAGCATGCTGGGTCCTAAAGAGTCTGCAGAGGTGGAGACCACATGCTCTTGAGTTTTATATGCTCTAAATACTGTTTGTGTGTGGTTTTCTGTCTTCATGCCACCTTCTCTCTATAGGATGGCATCATGAGGGTCAATATATAGCGTTAAACACATGCGACTGACCCACTTTAGAGAAAAGATTTGGCCAAATATTTTTACATTCATGAGCTTGATCAGACTTGGGGCCAATCTCATATTGTACCTCCCAACAAAGCGGTGTTGTTTCAGTTAGAAGAAGGTACCATGAGCTCCCATCTTAAAGGCAGTGATTTTCAAGACAAGATTGCCAAATACTGCATATTGTTGACACCCCAAAATGGTGTGTCCTCTGCTGTGGGAGTCATGCATGTGTTAAACAGCAGTTTAACAATTTCTCCTTTGGGAACTATGGGGAAACACTGTGATAAATAGATGCCCTAAAAATCTACTGTGCAGTTTTAGACTAACCTGAAGTGGAGGTTTTTGAATGTGAAGTGGGTTTCTACAATGCCAGTTGTTTTCACCCTGGTTCGGAGGATATCCTGCTCCGTAGGCTGGTAGTCTGCAGCTCCAATTCGATCTAAGCTGTCTAGGTAGCTAAGAGAAGAATGGAAAAGGAAAAGAAAACAGATAAGAATAAGACACACATTAATCTTTGTCAATCTCAGATGATCCTTCAGCTTCCTATTAATCTTTTTCAAACTCATTTTTCATAGCTGAATGTATTGTAGTTCAAGAAAAAAATATCCTATTCTGGGGAAAAAGAAATGTTAACAAACCCCACGAACCTAGGCATAAAATCTGATAGTGAACTGAAAGCAGGAAATTAAGTGTGCATGTGTTGCAAGCCCTGATTGCAATCCCTGAGAGTACACAGTTTCAATATTACTTGCTATTTTTATTCCCTGAGGGACGAAGGTCCCAGTCGGTCCATTGTACTGGATGCTGTCTTTTCTGTAAGGGTTTATTCAGATAAGAGGTTGGAGCATATAGGTTTTGTTCCCGGAACAGACAGGTCGAGTCACCTTTGGGAGATGCCTCTGTCTCCTCTGGGAAAGGAGGGAGATAGGGCAGCTTGCTCCAATGAGACGCCTTGCTTCTAGTCAGCTCAAATGAAGGGAGATGAATCTGCCCAAGTGAGTCACCGCTTCATTTTGAAATCCAGCATAGGGCTGGGACTGTGGGAGATGCAGCGCTGGGACAAAATACAGGGGCCTGCTTAGATGGTGATAGTATGGGAGAATAAATTGGGGTTTCTGGGGGGTAGAGGGGAGATTTATCTTTCTAAAACACTTGGACAGTTTTAAAACATTTACCCTTATTCTGCTCTAGGCTTAAAATCTATGAACATAGGCAATGCCTCCACAGGCTGAAACTTTGGGTAGCAAGTCCTGTCTTTCAGGGTGAAATATTTTTGTAGAGGAACCCAACAGCTGCACTTATATGACCACAATCCATATTTTTCATCCACATTCAAGATAATTCTTTAAAACAACTCAGCCCAACTAAATATAATTTATAAAGAAAAGAGGAATTTGGATTACATTTTAATATGAATTATAAACACGGAGCTGCATCACACAGTAAAGTCTTTCTCACTGCCATTGAGCTGCACGCAGACATTCCTGTTCCTCTTAAAGGGGGTTTGATGTGCATTACAGGGCCTAAATGACTACCTCTAGCCTCAGGAGCATTAATCTAATGCACATGAGATGCATTCCATACACTGTGACTATAATAACACAGGACTGTGCATGAGCAGTGTCTTGTCCTTCCATCTCTGTGCTTCTGGCAGCCTCGATGTCACCCAAAGAGGCAGCGGGCCAGGAGGTGACATGCCCGGGGCAGGATGGGAGGGTACCTGTTCAGGTGTTAGCCAGAGGATGGCAGCTTTGCCCAAAGCAGCTTGCAGAGAATAAAGAGTAGTAAGAGGAGCTGTGCAGTTGTAGGGAAGGAAAAGACATTGTTGTCTCTGGTGAGTATGAGTTTACAGGTGAGTGCAAGAAGGTGTGAGCTGCAACCATTCACGTAAGATAGCCATGATGTCTAAGCTTGACCTTCTCTTTCAGTTTAGGTAAATGCAATTTGTTTTTTTTAACATAGAGTGTAGATTTAGTCCTGATGAGTAACCCAATTGCACTGATTTGGTAGTGAGCATGCTTCCCACTGTGCCTGGCCAAAACACATCCTGCTTGGCCTGTATGTGCTGCCCTGTCCTTCTGCTGGAGATGCTTTCCCTGCTGGATCAGAAAGCAGGAAAAGGCTTTCCATTTGCATCTTGGAGGGAGTGGTCTGAGCCAGGTCTCTGAAGCAGGATGCCTAGTGCACTCTGCTACCTGAGAAAACTCATTGCCACCGGCTTTCATGCTTACCCTGCTAGCCTGGAAAAACCAACAGGCAACCAAACTCTATGCCAAAGTGAAAAACAAACCTCACCCCACTCACTATTTTGGCTACCCATCATTTTTTATCATTAATTTTTGCTGATGAATTGCAGGAATCGCCTCACTCAGAGAAAAATATATAAACTAAGCAGGCTTATTTTTACTGTGCCCTTTACCAAGCATTTAAAGCCATTGTGGTTTTGTAACAGATGCTCCCTTAATAGCCTTATGATGGGCCCTGGATGGATGAATGGGGCTTCATTTGAAATCAGATCCTCCGCTGTGACGGCTGAAGCCACGATCACTCATCTATTCACAACTGGTGTCAACTCCTGTTACTTAAGACGCAGCTGCATTTCTTCACATGTCCCTGCAGACCAAGGCAGCTCTGCAGTGCTGTTGTTCAGAGACCCAGGCTCTCCTCTGTCCTCAGGAACAAAATATTTCAAGGTGATGGTAAAAAGTGGAGGTGTAAGAGAGGGAAGGATTTTCTTTCCTTCTTGCAGCTCTTGGCAGTACCCTGAAGACCTTTATCACTTCCTCCATCTTCATTTTCTGTATTTTCCTAATATTCAACTCTCTTCAATTTAACATTTCCTATTAATTTTTCTTGCCTTTGAGATCCTCCTTTAATGCTGGGAGTGCAGCAATGAAGAAATCTACTGCAAACTGGCCAAAGGACTCGGCATCACAGCAGCACCGTGACAGTGGAGTTCATTATTATAATCACTGCCTTCAACCTGTGATGATTTGCTTGTGAACAGCACCATCCTTAAAACCCCAGGCTCTGTGCTGGGACTTCAGGGGGTTCTCACTCTCGCCACTGGTGTGCGCAGCCTACGGCTCTTCCACACGGCGTTCCCCTTGGCTGCCTGACAGCAAATTAGCTCCAGATTTGATTTGATCCTGCATACAACCTGGCTCTGAGGCTTGGAAAGCCTCACCTCCCTTCACATCCTTCTCCATGGTGGTGATGCAGCCTCATCTGCCCAGCCTCTTCCAAGTTACTCTGGGGGATCAGAGGTGTGGGAGAGCTGATGCAGCCTGCCAGCCTCTTGAGGGGGCAGGATGATAGCAACAGAGGGAGGAGAGTCAAGCAGGATCCATCCCATCCACGCTCACCTCCTTGACAGCATCCAGCTTCCAATCCTAACTGGGTTATCTCCAGAGGAACCTTGGCTGGGTGGTCTCTAGCATCTGTCTGGGTGAGGGCACTGCTTCCCAGTGCTTAACTGGTACTGTGACAGAGTAATACTCAGTATCGCCAACACCCAGCCTGTCCTGGCTTCAGGTGAGCTGAGCCCCATGAGGCCGGTGCCTCAGTGTCACTCCTATGCTAATGCATCCAGCCTGGCTGTTGGGCACCCCAGCTCTGATACTTGCTTGCCAACAGACCCTTTGCCTTTTTTATTAACTCCCCATTTCATCTCTTTCCTCATTTCTAGTCTTTTCCATCATTCTCCACCTGTTTCTCAATGCCCTAAATTCCTTCAGTTGCCTGGATCTGCTTTTCGTCTGTTCCCAGTAGTCTCAATGAGGGGCAGCCATCCATTTATACAAAGGTATACAACATTTTCAGTGCTCGTTTTGAGGCTGCATTCCATAACTGTGTACTCCTCTGGCTGCTCTCTCCTGGGATTTCTCCTATCTCAGGCTGCAGCAGGTATTTTTTTCCCGTGGTCTTGGCCACAACTGAGTTGGACTCCGTTGGCACGTGCGCCTCACGAAGCTCAGCTGGAGGAGCATACCATGGCACAGGCACCATGTTAACATAGAGCTGCAGGAATGGGAAGCTCAGGCAGGTTGCTCTTTGGATGTTGAGCTGATTTGAGCTGCTGCTTATTCTCCTCAGTTCCTGCTGAAGGTATCTCTGAGGCTTCACAGGTGTGCTGGTGCTCCCCGGCCATGCTGCTTGGAAGGACCTGCTGGTCCACTGGGTGCAAGACTGAGCTTGGCAGAGGGTGGGATGTGTTGGGGGTGTCACCTTTTTGGGAACAGTGAAACCCCAGTAGGGACAAATTGCTACACATGGCACTGGATGACAGCACTCCTGGTATGCCCTTTGAACTGCAAATCTCAAGGCCAAACTGTTGATGGAGATAATTAGTTGTCGTAGCCAACAGGCTCAATGACACATAATCCCCTCAGAAGCTGGCATCTGTTTAAATAGCAGAAATAAGAGCACTTTGGAGGCCACAGAGCGATTGCTTGGTTCTCCTCCTTCCACACCATCGTCATTGCACAGTGCTGGAATCAGAACTCTTTCCACTTCCCAGCTCCAGGGTTTGCACACTGGAGTGGAAGCATATCTGAAATGACACATCAGCTCTCATTTGCAGCCTCCCTTGCCCAGGGCTTGCAGGGGTTAAAAAAAGCTGAAGAAAGGTTAGAAGGATTTTGAGTACATAAATAATCCTCTAGCATTTATAATACTGAGCCAAGCAGCTCCATTACTGCTTATATCTTTTATCTTAAATGCATTGTTTTGAAGCAGATTGCAGGTTTCTGAGTCACTTAGTTTACTGGGCTCAGGGAGGTGAAGCCCAACTATGCTACGCTGCTAAAAGCAAAATGCACAAGAAATGGCATTTCCCAAATACAGGGAGAGAAGCTTCTCAAACTGAGGCTAAAAAGGCAGACACTCTATAAGGACTAGCTGATATTAAATATCTCTACATAGTAATATTGAAAATAGGGAGTAAATATAGTTTCTTGCGCCTTTATTTGCTGTTTCCAACAGCATGTGGTCCCAGCATTGTTCATGCCGGAGACACTGCATGCAGAAAGGACTGTTGTCTGAGTTATCCCATGGGAACAGACTGGTGGTAGCAGCCTACATGCAGCACGTGGACGGGGACCCTTCCCCAGGCACTCTGCCACCACAGGAACCTTCTCCCAGGGTTGTACTGCCTATGCCAAAGGCTCCACTGGCTGCCATGTTGGATGAAGTGTAGGTGAGGTCGCTGCTGTGGTCAGAGCTGAATAACTGTGGGAAGGCTTACAGAGATGCACATTCACATCTGTTGAGGTTAATGGCAATAAAATGGTTAACCGTCTGTTGGGTTTTTCTTGCCTCAAAGGTGACATCTTGGTAGTCTTTTTGCAGGCAGTGTCCTGTTTGCACTGCATACACCCAAGGTGCTCACACTACACCAAGGCCAAACTCACATGGCAGACACAGCTTGGGTCTTGGTCTGGGGTGGGTTTGCAGACAGGGGAGTGGGAACTGCAGGAGAGTAAGCCTGGAGACAGCAGCATCTTCCCAGCTGCTCCTCTGTCCTGCTGGTCCTAACCTCTGTCCGTGTCTCCTCCATGAAGGAAAGGCTGTGTGTGGGATACCCCAGCCTCATTTTGTTGGCTTGCATGATATTTGACTGAAAAAGCAGATCCCCATTTGTCAACAGATGCAGCTGACTCACCGCTGGCTTTTTTTTTTTTTTCTCTCTGTGTACAGAGGCACTCAAGGGTCAGCTCCAACTTTGTGTCCTGGCAAATGCCAAGTTTCTAATCAAGTTTGTCATGAGCAGGAGTCATCTCATCTAACTCTAGATGCTTATGTTAAGATCTCTCCACCCAAGTGCTCCTTCCTAGCTCATGGATGGAAATGGGTATTTCTAACATCTGCTATCTATATCTGACTTTAGCTTGTACCCAAATTTATTCCTTTCTTTCACTGATGAACAAATAGCTCGATGTATATTTAGCATTAAACACATTTAATATTTAGTGACTGTAGAGTAAGGATTCAGAGGATAAGCACTGGGCTTAGGGAGTATCGGTAGTGACTCTACAACAGTGTAGTAAACTCTCATAGTATCTTCCACCAGAAGAGAAAAACCGTGTGCGTGCTGCTTCCTGAAAGTGTGATACAGTGATACAGCTCGGTATGGCTACCCAGGGCAGCCAGAGCTGGGCAAACACCCAGAGGCTGTGGCACTGCAGTGTTTTTCCTGCAGATGCCATGCCCAGCCATATCTGCTGTATTATTTTAGAGGAAGGGGGAAAAAAACCCCAGCCCACTCTCAGAGCTCAGCACTCATCCAGCACACACAGAGCAGTGATGCAACACATCTTAAATAATCATCAGTTATGACAGACTTGAAATGTAGTCAAGCAGTGGCATCATGTTCCTTCAGAAATCAATCCCATCTAAGGCTAGGGACCACAGCAAGCACACGCATGTGCAGAGCCCTCCTGTCCTCCTAATGAAAGCCAGAAGGCGTTATGTGCTGCTCCTTGGGTGCTTCCAGGTGGGTTATGCCAGGCAGCAGGAAAAGACCTTAGGAGATAAGGAATTCAGCTAAGAGGGCAAGAGCATCATCTGGCATTTTCTGAGCCCAGCCCAGAGAAGGAAGGTCTTGGGAATTTGCTCCTGGACTTTAGGTAAAGCGTTTTGTGCTTCTGGCTGTGTTCCATGCTCAGCCAGTCCTGCCTCGATGGGAATCACGTGAGCTACACGGCAGGCTCTCCTGTCCTGCTGCTGCTCCCGATGATAAGTCTCATTTCACGTCCAACCAGATGAGATAGGGGCATGGACACTCCCCAGCTTCCCTCCCCCAAATCCAACCAGTGACAAGCCACTTCTGGTGCCTGCTTCTTGCAGGCTGGTAACAGCAGGAGTGATGGTCACCAGGCCCAGAGATTACTGGAGTTATTTTCCTGAATGAACTCTGCTGGGTGCTCTGAGTTTTCATTACTCTCCCCTGGGAAATGAGGATGATGGTCCCTGCTATTAAAGGATGGTGCCAAACCTTGATAAGAGGGATGCTACATTGTGATGCATATTTTTTGCCCGCACTGAAGCAGGACCCTGCTGCTGGCCAGGGTCACAGGCTGTTGTTCAGACCTTCCTTGATGAGTGCAAGTGGGAGATGTGTCCATGGCAAAGGAAAAGGAGTTGTGCAGCAGGCTGTATGGGCTTGTACATCAAGATCAACTTGACAAGTTGATATTAATACTAATGATAGGCAGGAGGAATGAACAAAAGCAGTCTGGAGTTTAGCTGTCCTAGTTAGACTTGCAGTTTTCCAAGGCATGACTGGATCCAGAATAATTTTTAGCATCGCGTGTGGATGAGCAGAATCACTAAATAGCAACTGTATAACAAAGGTACCTCAGGACATAAAGGGTCTCCAGGCGTAAGCTGCTGGCTGGCTTTGCTCACAGGTGGCGGTTTGGTCAGCAATATATCACGGTCTTGTTACTGCTGGAATAAAAGGACACTGTGGTACAGTTTGAGTTTGTGATCAGAGAGCTCTGGCTGAGGGAGAGGTGGGCTTTGGAGGAAAAGCCAATACTAACAACATACTCCGAAATGGTTTCGGAGCCACCATGGGAAAGCAGACATGGGCTCATCTTTCTGCAATGAAATTTGAAAATTGGATGGTAGGTAAGAGGGGATGATAAAGATTTTTTTTTTTACATATTGGAGCCCTAACAAAAGAAAAAAACAATGTGTCTGGATCAGATCAATGACCCACCTACTGTAACTAGTGTCTACAAGCAGATGTTGAGAAGAGTACAAATACAGGGCAAGTACACAACACTCAGACAGTCTTCCCAGCCTCCAATGTTTAATATGGATAACAGAGTTTCAAAGAGAAGGGTGATATCTTTATATTTATTAACCCTCAGTGATTATTCTTCCAGAAATTTGTTTAGATGCTTTTTGAAGCAATGTAAACTTGCAACAGTCACATCTGCAGCAAGGAATTTCCCGGTTCAGCTACCCTGTCTGTGAAAATTGCCTGTTTCTGGTTTTTAAACTGCCATGTCAGAGTTTAACTTTGTTAATTATTGTATGGGAACAGCTGTCCTCTCTCCCCTCCCTATTCCCTACTTGTTTCTCTGTAGACATCTCTGTAGACATCTGCACAACCCCTGCAGAACATCTCTGCTCTGCTCCCAAGGCATTCCTGCACAGAAGCTCTTCGGAGTCTTTCATCACACCAGGAAGGGGTTTTCCTCACCTCCTGGGTCCTATATGAGATGTGTAAAGGAGGGAGCCATACTGCCTTGTTCTATATGTAACTATCTGCTTTACTGTCACTTAATACAATGCTACTTGGAGAAACAGACAGTTTAATGCCAGCCCCCTCGGAGCTGTTGCTTGGACAGATCTGGTGAACACGGTTTGCTAGCAGTGGTGCGATCCCTTTTAGAAGTGTCCTTAGCTGGGCAATACTGCTGTTTATATAAAGCTTCTGTGATTTAAATCATTTTTCAGCACAGAGCTGCTGACCACAGGGAACCCTTGCCTTTGTTTCCGTAAGCGAAAGATTTTTATGGGGGCTGGATGGCTCATTCCAGCAGTGCTACGTAAGTCCAAGCCTGCCGGGATGACGCATGGCTCAGGCTGTGCAAGGTCTTCCCTCCCGGTGGCCCTGCACGCAGGTGTCCTCTGCACGCCAGGGCAGATGCAGGCACTAATCGCACTTCAGCTGAAGCAGAGGAAGGCTCAACAGCTCCAGTCTAGCTCTTGCTTTATTGAGTTACATAAGCCTCTGCTTCTTTCTCATGACCAGCTCTGAAGGATAGTAGCTGAGCTGGAGCAGGCATGAGGCATGGTGGGACTCAGGACCCTGGATGCAAGCAGGATCTATGCCTAAACCTTTACGAAACAGAGTACGTGGGTTTGATGCGTTGTTTTTTTTTTCTCCAGGACTGCTGTTATAAACCTGCTGACAGTGGAGCTGATGGGTTTCTATATTGTAAAAAAAAAAAAGAAAGAAAAGAAAGAAAGAAAAGCAGGGGCTAAAAATAAACCATGGGGAGTTTGGGTAACAAAGGGCTTGTTCTGTGAAGGAGCCCTGATTAGAGAATGCAGCCCCCATGCTGCAGCGGGGTTCCCAGCGTGTCCACGCAAGGTGGCTGGCTCACCTGCATGGCACTCGGTGGCTCAGCCCAAACAAGGGAGAGACACCAACAAATCCAGCCCGCCACAGCCAAGTCCCCCAGCGAGCGTGCTGATAAGGGCTCAAAGGCTCACTCACCCCAGCCCTCCTTACATCCCATGGTGGCTGATTCAATTTTGCCTCAAGGTGATCTTGTCAGCTAATTACTCCAACCCTTGAAAGCAGACAGCTGTGACTGCAGATGAAACCAGTCCTGTGGCCTTTAACCTTTTGATCAGCCACTGACCGGGGAGATTCATCAGTGTGTGCACAAAGGCCCAGGACATCTATTTACACACTGTGGCAGTAGGGGAAGTAGCACTAACATCACCATTTGTAAGCTGGAAGGAAAAAACCAGATATAGCCGCAGTATTTTTGCAGTGCTAGGTGTCTGTCTGCAGCAAGGATAGCACTGGTGAGAGATTTAGATCTAATGCTATGAAGGAAAGCATTAGTTAATGAGATCTGCACTCTTGTATCAAGTAGATAGAGGATGCCCATAGTTGGATGATGGTGCAATTACGAAGAGTGGGCTGGGTCTGTCGGGAGCTGACTTCAATTAGAGGCCTCATTTATACACTCACTGTGCTGAGGAAGATGGGTTGCTGGTGATGGAGTGGGAATCATGTTTCTGGATCTTCTGATCTGTCCATTTTCCTGACCTATTAGCAACCTATAGGGATTTCTGCTTTGAAATTCCATTTAAGGATCCCTGCCAGAAACCGTGGGTACCAAAACCAGCCAATGCTCTGCCGTGGACAGATATGACCCACAGCTAGCAAAAGCAAAACCTGGAAATTTTACCCTTGGCTGCAGGCTAAAAACATCTTAGTTATCCCAGACATAGGTGGATCTCTTGGGTGTGTAAAATCTCTGCTATGCAAATGGACTTTCTGGTCCCTCTCAGAGGCTGTCAGGCTGAGGCTCCTCCGAGAACAGCGTTGCTTGTGGTATTGTAGCATTTTGGTTTCAGTCCAGGCTGGATCCAGAAGCAGACACATAGGTAAAATTCATGGGGTGTCTCATCCCTTTAGAAAATGTTAGCCAAATCATTGTTAGAAGGAGATTTGTTTGCTGTGTGCCCAAATAGCTTGATGGTTTCCACCAGGAAAGGTTGTCACCTGGGCCAGGCTGGTCTGGCGAGACATCCTGCTGACCATCCACTTTTCCTTTCTCCCTCTCTTATGGGTATGTGCAACCTCAGAGAGGTCTGTAATCGTAGCCACCTATCTCCAGACAGGCACCCCTGGAGGTCAGGCTCCTGCAGCCCACCTAATAGAGCTTTGGGTTGCTCCCAGGTCTCTGCAGGAGGGGGCCGATCCCTGTGTTCAGCCAAAGATGCATCAGGGATTTGTGTGTGATAAAATCAGCTTGAGATACTCCAACCTGGACAGCCTGGGCACAGAGCTGGTGTGGCTTTGTGGGAGATAAGCTGAGGACACCAACTCCAAGGCATGTTCCTCTATGAGATCTGGGGATAGCTACTGTCTCTGCACTTGAGGTTGTGCAGAGACTTTCCCATGTGCCCTGGGGACAGATCCCTGCCAGAAGCAGCCTGTGCTATCTGCCCATGGACCTGCCAGTGACCATGTCTCCTGGGAGCGAGCCATGGGCTGCAGTAAGCCAGGTGGGGGGACCAGGAGTCCCTGCCTGCTTGGTGGGAGAAGTTTGAACCCACCCAGGAGCCCTTCACTTCCAGTGGGAGGATGGAGCTCTTCCAGGCAGTGCAGACTTTATTGCCAATAAATGCTTTTGCTGAGCTTCCTGTTGGCCGCAGAAGGGGAGGAGAGCATCTCGAGCAGATGGCTGGTTAGCACAAGCACTGCCCTTGCCCAGCCCAAGTTTCTGTGCTCTCTGCCGCTGGAGCACCTCAACTCTTGCTAAGCGTGATTGATGTGTCTTCCTGCCTCCCACTGGAGCAGGGAAATGTTATTAATCACACTTGCTTTAGGAGGAATATAAGAATTAAGGAGATAGATGACTCGCCAGAGGACATGACAGGAAGTCCGTGGTGGTACTTGGAACTCACTTTGGGGTCCCTAAATTGCAGTCAGGAGCTTTAACCACAAGACCTTTCCGTACTGAGTTTTATAACCCTTACGCATGCTTTTAAGAGGGATTTTGCTCATGTAGGGCACACACTATAAGGCTGGTAGAAATTTGCTGGCCTATTATAAGAAAGAAATATATTCCCTCCATAAAGAGCAGCCTATAAAATGGTGTTGCAATTGATGATTAAATTGGAAGTTAACCCAAGAATTTGTATAGAGGTAAATAAATGCTTGATTTTTTTTGGGGGGGGGTGGTGGTGGTGAACAAAGAAGGCTGAAAATGGATGTTGAAATGTACTTTTGTGCTCCATCCAATATAAATTCCTGCATTCCTATATGGATTTTGATGAGTTCTGCAGATCAACGACACTGCATTTAAACACAAGCTAAGCAGTAATTACAGATGCATGCAAGATTTATTCATCTGGTGGCACTGCACCAGCTGATGGAAGGATCAGCCATATTCAATCAATGTTTGAAGCCTCTCAAAATAAAGAGCTTTTTGGCTCCCACTACAAAATGAAAATAAAACTAACCCCCTGAATCCCTGGAGTGCCCTTTTATGTCTGTAAAGGGAAGGCTGCAGGATGGCTCTAGGTCATATCTGCACCATTGCTCACACTAAGCCTTGCCTTTGCACACCCATATATGTTGTTCACTTTGGGTCTTCTTCACACACTTGCTGCATGACCCACTTGTCCCCAGGGCTGAGGACTGGACTGATGAGATTCAAGGCATAAGCGAGAAAAAAGGAGGGAGGATGAGCAGTGTGGAGTAAGGATCCAGGGATCAGGCAGCCAGTGTTTCCTGGGATCATCTCCTGCATGCCAGAGGGTGTCCAGGCACGGCATAGATGGGCTGGGAGCCAGCGTGACATGCCACACTGCGGTGCAAAGGGAGCAGCTGGGGGACTGCAGTCAAAACTACAGAGGTGCGTAATGAGGCTCTGTCGTTATGGGAACTTGTGGCAGGGGATGCAAGGTAGCATGTTTCAAGGCAGATACTGGATTTTGTCCCATTTTTGTTCAGGTTTTCCCTGTTGATGTGGACTATATGTCTATATAGCAGCTCTTCCCTCCTGTGGACCAAAGCTGTTTGCTCCCCACTGTTACCGTGAGATGCCCTGACAAGCATCCCGCTCTGCGATGCTCTTTGCTGGGACTTCGGACAGGGTGCCAGTCCTAATCCTACACCCAGATTTCTCATCAAGCCGGTGGAAAGCAACAACACATCAAGTGGAATCAGCAGGGTCAAAGTAAAACCTACTCCCATGGTACTTCTGTTCTGGGGCAAGGGAAGATAAACAGTGGGATGAATGGACCAAACCAGGCAGACCAGGGGTTTGGGCAGCTCTTCCAGACATGGGTGCCTGCACAGAAGTCAGAGAAACCCTTGGTAAGATAAACAGGTCGCGTGGGTGACCTCTGTGCATTTAACACATTTTCTATTTACTACCAACTATTTTAAGCAGATGCTCTTAAGTCTCCCATAGTGATTGCAGATGTCTGAATGACCACAGCTGCAAAGCCTCGCTGCTCTGCCTGTGTGCTCCCCTTCAAAGGAAGCTCCACTGGTGCTGGGAAGAACAACAAGAGGGAAACTTATTCAGCCCTGCCCAGAGAGCAGCTGTACGTGGGAAGAGGTTGTCCATAGGTATGCCTGGGGTGTCCTGTGCTGAAAGCTCCCCTCTGTCACCTTAAGGACAGGCACTGCCACCACTGTGTGCAGGTGGGACCTGGCTGAGATGCAGCTCTTTGTTGTAGGTGGGAAAGAGGCACTTAGGTCCTTAAGGGTGGTCCCCTGCGCAGGATACAGGTAGTTGAGCTCCGGGGTAGAAATTTGTAGTCTTTTTTCCTGAGTTTACTTGTAACGTCTATATTTGTGTCATTTCTTTGTTTACATATTTTTGTTCAATGAGGTACTCCTCTGGGGTTCTCTTAATGCAAAGTTGCTGCTTCCAATGTTAGTTTAATTTCAGCAAAGATTTTTGCCTAAACTCAGTTAACAATTCCCAGCTCTCAGCAGCTGCTAGCTAGTGTCAGCCACCTCATTTTCCTTCTTTCTCCTATTCCTGCCCATTGCAGAGTTGGCCTTACTGTTCAGCACACTCCTTGGTGCAGTATTTCTCATGCTGGGGATTGCAAGACTGAGGCTGTTTAACTGAAAATGTTTAAACTGACATTAATGCTGCTCGGTAGGATGTACTGGCTGGTATTTTCCTGAACAAGGATTTGGAAATGGTTCTTATGCTATCGTCAAACCTTACGTACCAAGAGCAATACTGAGGGACTGGGACATGCTGATTTATGCCATTAAAAGTGCTGTCAGAGCCTCAGAGCTACAGTGACTGCTCATGGGGTCTTTCATGGCTTAGGCTTACAATTCTGAAGCACTGAATTTCTTTTCAGTCCTGGTGCAAGCAGCAAATCTGCTGCTCAATGCACCCCAGCAGGGAAGGGGTTATAGTGAGGCAAAGAGCATCACAAATCCCCAGCAAGGCTTGGACTAACTGCCAAAACCCGAGCTGACACTTCTTTGGCATGGCTCCATGGTGCAGTTTGTGCCTGGTTTCTTTCTTCCCTCCCAGCATCATGGAGAAGGTGCTGCCTAAAATCCAGGCTCAGCACCATTCCTCCTCTTTTTTTCCTAACAAATTCAGCCCCAGAAGAGACACCCAGGGACCTCGGAGGAGGTGCCTCCTCCAGGTACTCAAGCACTTAAATGCTGTAGATGTACAGGAGATGGGGAAGGTGTAAGCATGAGGATTTTGGCACAAGGACGGGTGTTTGCTCTGCCGTACTCCAGCTTCCTTCTGCTCTGAACTGCGCTGCTGCCACCAAACAAAGCAGTCCTGCCTGGAGCCTGCGCCTGCAGCGCAGAGTGAGTGCATGCCCATCCACAACAGCCCATGCAGAATTACCCCAAGAGCCTGAGCGTGGGCTGCCAGTGGGGTCAGAGGCATGTGGGAAATTAGAGGGTTTTCTGATGGGGGCTGGCAAAATAGGAGGAGTTGTGGGTTTGGATCTGTGTGTTACAACAGTGGTCTGAAGGCAAGGAACAGATCTGGAGACGGTGAAATAATAATTTATAGACAGTCTCAGTGTTGTTTTTACTCTAGTAGATAGTCAGTGTAAAAGGTATGGATGAATGAACTGATACGGACCTAGCATTAGCTCTGTGTGCTGCAGGGAAAAAAAAAGAAAAAGAAAAAAAGCTAATAGTATGAAAAGGTCAAAAGTCTGCCTAATGTGTATCCAGCTCACTGTGCTGGCTGGGCTCATGCCTGGCTTGTACGGGAGAGCGGCACGTGAGGCAGTAACGCGGCAGCATCACGTTGAGCTACCTTCAGTTCCCCTGCCCAAATCAATGATCGTCTTATCAGCACGTACATTGGGAAAAAACAGGTGTGAACCCCTTGTAAGGTCTCCAAGAGAGGGAGGAGGCAGGAAGGCCATCCCTAGCACTGACCCAGCCCTGGAGTGGGCCACAGCCAGGTGACAGGTGTCCCCCCTGGCCCAAGTCCTGCTGTCTTTGTGGAGCCAGAGGCATTGGGCTGGGGAGCAGTCGTGCCTGCTGCCCTCTGCAGGGCTGCTAATGACACCCCATGGGAAAGCACATCCCTTCCCACCTGCCTGGCCACGCTACCTGTGGTCAAGCATCCCTGGTGCCAGGTCTCCTCCAAGATGCCCCACGTACGCACAGCACCAGACATGCCCAAACACATGCCCATGTTCCCGAGCCCCACATTTTCCCCTTACCACCTAAAAAGCAGTAGGAAATCAATGGCTGGGGGTTGAATAATGGTTCAGCACTCAGCCTGGATAAACAAGAAACAAAGTGGTGTTTGCTACAGAGCTAATTAGAGCTATTATATCAATTAGTCTGTGAAATGATCAGTGCCTGGGCTCCACCAGGCAAATCCTGATTTCAAATCCTGATTTCGGCAGGACTGTCTTGACTGAGCACTGGGACTCTGCTCCGGAGGGCTCACCCGGACACCCCCCGCCATGCCAACCCAACGGGCTCCTGCCTTGCTCTGCTGCTGCCTTTGCCGCCCTCACCACTGCGGATGTCGGCGCCCCATATAGGAGTGTGTTTATTGTCCCCATCGGGGAACTGAGACATTGAGCTTCACCCTGGTGAATGGTGGGCACCACAGGCTCTCGGGGGGCCCTGGGGAGCTCTGCCTTCCTACTGAGGGCCATGCAACCAACCCTTCATGGGCACAGCTCCAGGTGCTTCATCCCCATCACTGCTGAGCCCTGTGATTTTATGGCAAGTGTCACAACGTTTGCTACATTTCTTTGGTTTTTTCCTTCATTTTTATTCTCTTAAAGCCTCAGCCCCTCAAAGCTGGATATTAGATGGTCTATTTGCTTAAGGAAATAAAAAAGGACTTTCCAGCTCTCTTGTTCACGGACAAAAAGCTTTAAAGTATAAGCCAGAGGGCTTAGGGAGCAGCAGATAAAAGCAATTTTCCAATGGTTGTCTTAATATATGTTGAAAAACGGAGTCTTTTTAGCTAAGCTCATGATTGGTTTTGGATTTAACTCCTAACCTTAAACACCTGAGCACGGGGATGCTGCACTGCTCCCCCTCTTCTAGTGGGATGCGTGTGTGCATGGGCTGGACCCAGAACGAAGGCAGGGGTAATGGTAGTGGCTGCACACCTCTAGCAGTCACTCAAGTGCTTTTTGGGCTCTCTTCTGCCGTGGGGCCTGATGAATCATGTCGCCCCGGCACAGTGCATCCCCTGAGCAGGGAAAGGATGGGGGGACAGGGTGACCAACGGAGGAGTCTCACCTCCTGTGGTCAGGGGAGGGGACTGTCGTGCTGAGAAATCCAGGGCAGGGAAAGGCTGGTGGCTGTGAAAATGTGAAGGAGGGGAAAAGGGAGGTAACTGCATCCTGAGTGCACGGAGCTGCCCTGCCCTGCCCAGCAGGGCTTGTCCTGGGCTGGAGTGGCTCCTCCCGAGCTGTTCATCCTACGGCCAGTGGCAGGCAGCTCTGCCCAAGAGCTCCTGATGCATTGCTGTGTGCTCCCCTGACTGCAGCAAAATCCCTTTGCAACTTTTCCTTCCAAACTGGGATGATTTCTGGGATAGGACCTGTGGGGAGGGGGGCAGCATTTCCCTGTCACACCATCGCCACTGGTGCCTGCAGACCCTTGTGGAAGATGGCTTGGTCCATCCTGGAGCCTGGCCACAAAGAAATTCCCACATTCCTGCCATTCTTTGCCATTTAAGGATTTCAGACGGACAGCAAATACATAGGGAAACCATGCATCGCTGCTGTGCTTGCCTCCCAGTGTTGCAGATCGTGCCAGACCTGACGCCAGTCATGTGGAGAAGAACAACAGCACAGTGGTCTCCTGACAGCTTTGCCTGCAGACACACTGCAGAACCACAAGGCTCAGAGCAGCCGGCCAGCCCCCACCTGGCCACATGTGCTGTGGGGGGACAGGGCTCACAGCCCCTGGTGACTGATGAGCTGGATGCCAACTAGCTGGCATTAAGCAGGAATTACCCACGCAGAGGGACATCTGCCTTGCTAAAGCTACCCGATTCCCTAAGGAGCTTCAAACAGCAACAGGATGCCCCAAAAGCCTTGCTGTTAGGAGACACTCCATCTCCTGCCCTTAATCCTTACGAATGATGCTGTTTGTCTTGCAGGGCAGGCTGTGGCGGTGGAGCTGGGGGTGCACAGTACATCAAACTGCAAGGTGCAGAACCTGGACTCCCCAGGTGTGGAGCTGCATCCTGGCACTGCCATTTCCCGGTGTGGGAAGGAGGTTGGGGTGAAAGGTGGGAGACAGCAGTGGTGGGCGAGCTGCAGGGCATGAGCACTGCCTGCTGAAAGGCAGAGCTGGTGGGTGAGGGGGGCTGCGGAGAGCAGTAGGGGTAGCAGTGAAAAACCAAACTGAACGGAACAAAAAAAAACCCAAAACCCAACCCCAACCCTTGGTGGCAGCCTGCCAGCTCCAGCTGGTTTCATAAGGACATTTCAGCCTAAAAATACACAAATACTCAGCCAAAAGAAGTCAAATATTCCTGCACTGAATCTGTCACCCACAGCCGTTTGCAAGGCAGGAAGAAATTCCTGTTGGGTCTGTCAGTCAGCAATAAGAGCAGGTTATCCAGGGTTCAAGACTATGGTTCAGCAGGTTTCCTTGAGGGTGAATGCACTGTGCTATGTTTATCGATGGTGCTGGCTGCTCCTCCTCCTCTAACTCAAATGTCAAAAGAGAAGAGATTGTTCCCAAATTCTGGCAGTGTCCCCTCCTCCAGGCAGCGTGAACTACTGCCTGGCTCCCACCCTTTCAGGTAGGAGCTTTGCGAAAAGTGGGACAGCCCGTATTGGTATCGTGGGTCATTAAATAGCAATTTATTTAGTCAGGATGTCAAGATTTTACTAATCCCCAGGCCAAAGACAATATTGTTACAATGTGACATAGCAACGAAAAATGACAGGGAGGTAGCAGGAATGAACTATCATGTAACTTCTCTGCTCCTCCCTGCAGTGCAGTATGTGTTATCTCCAGGGCCTCTTCAGACAGATTTCAGAGAGATTATTTTGAGGTAAAAGAGGATTAGGAGGGGAGAAGTGACATGACCATACCACCAGTTTTTGCCTGCAAGATCCATACCTAAAGAGGTGCTGAGTTTTTAGTGGAGCTGGCTGCAGAATTCGCTGTTTCAGATGGAAAGGCAGCGAGCAAAGCACTGGAGCTCTGGTTCAGCTGGTGAATGCCTTACTGGATGTTCCCACATCGCTGGGTGCTGCCACAAGCTCCACTTTAAAGCCCAGCTCTGTAGCTTCTCCTCTTCATGGAAGAAGTTAAGTGAGGTGGTGATGGCATCTCAGATACTTTCACACAGACCGAGAGGGGATATAGTTCTTCAGAAACCAGGTGTTCACAAGGGACAGGATCTCCTGCTTTTCTTTCATCTTCATTTTCTTTAGAGTATTCATGAGCTCCATCCAGGAAATGCCTGTTGAGTCAGATCCCCCTTTCCCTGATGACTTGCATGTGTGGCTTGTAAAGGGTAAAGGGAAGAGCCCAGCTCTGGGACTAAGCTTCTGAGTGGCTTCTCCTCTACGGAGAGGCTGTGCCCCAGGAGACAGTGGGTCTGGTAGAGATCTCTGCGCCAGTGTCTGAGAGGGGCCGAGTGGGGTGGACATTATAACAAGGGGCAATGCCTTATGATGGAACACTGTTATGCAGATTCCTGCAGACCTCTGCTCCCCCTGCTCCCAAGTGAGTTTTCTGGTGAGGAAGCTTGGTCCTCATGCTGTCCCGGCAGTGTCTGGTGGATGGGAAGGTTAACATTGCTTAACACCCACCCTCAAGATACCGTGACGGGATGTCCACCCTGCTTTGGGCCAACAGAGGCAGCCCCTGGAGAGATTGCACCCAGTTTTGGTGAAGGTGGGTCTCCAGGTGGATGAAGACTGAGGGTGAGTTTCTGGAAAACATCCAGCTGATTTCAAAGATGGCTTTACTGTTGTGCCCTTCCTCCAGCTCACACTGAGGCCTAGGTGTAGCCATATAAAGACAGTGATTCCTTAATTTATGAGGAAAATAAGGAAGCCTGAGACCTCTGCCAAGCCCAAGCCCTGCTAGACTCTAACAGGCTGATGATCAGCCTGCCCCCATCTCTCCCACCTTGCACTTACTAATCCAAACCTGGCACCAGCAGACATCGCAGAGCTGCTCCTCTGTGGAAATCTATTAGCATCTCATCTGTGGGAACTGAGCAAGGCTGCTGATTCCAGTCAACCAGATCTGGCCTCTATGAGTTGTTTTGTTTTGCTTATTGTAGGGGGAACTTAATTACTCAAAGCTGGTGGATATATTTACTTACGGGGGTAAATTAAACCATAAATCCAGACAAATGTATCTACAACTCCGCTTGTGATATATTTTCGCTTTCTGCTTTATCGGTGCTTGGGCTCCAAGACACAAAGGTAGGTTGTTCAATAAACAACACAACACAAGTCATCCCAATTAATTGGATTGTTCCATTTATGCTGTCACTCCCTCCAATTAAATGCAAGGGAACGCAAGTGACAAGCACGAGTAAGATGGGCACGTAGAAAACCATATTCTAATGCAAAAGCTGTGAGGAGAAAATGGAATCTATGCACCTGATGGGAATATTAATGCAAAACCTTGACCTGTACTTTTTCTTTCTTCAGTGTGAAAGAGCCAGCAACAACTGCAGCTCATTAAAACAGACGATGTCCTGACAGTCGTACATAATGCCCACGTCCCACAAATCCCATGGTCTAAATGTTTGTCTTGCTGGTGAAGTATGTGTTGGCATATTGGATGCAATAAGTATCAGTGGTGAAGGTGATACCATCATGCAAAGGCAATTCTTTTGTAAGGAAAAGCAATCAGAAAACAGTCCCACATGAGACAGGGTGAGAAGGAAGGCACTGCGGTATTTTATTCTGAGTTTGGTGCAGCTTTTCTCTAAGGCACTGCCAGAGGAGTTCTTGAAGATGGAGTGACCAAAAAGTGTGGTCCAGTTTGGGCTTGGAATTTGGCACAGACTTGAGATGTCAGGGCTGCAGTTAGCTATGGTAGAGCTGCAGACGCAATTGCATCTCTCTTTCTCCATGAGCAGTGAGGTCTGTACCCCTCTCTGGAGGCCTCTCTCCCTCCCTTCACTCCCTACAGAGAGAGCCAAAGGCAACAAGCTTCCTAGCCTTGACACCTCTGATATGTGTGAAGATGGATGGGTTGAATGCAGGCCTAAAATATTTTACATTTTCACGGTAGTTTCACAGCCCTGGCACTATCAAATGATCT
Organism: Phalacrocorax carbo; assembly: GCF_963921805.1. NCBI lineage: Eukaryota > Metazoa > Chordata > Aves > Suliformes > Phalacrocoracidae > Phalacrocorax > Phalacrocorax carbo. The sequence continues at coordinate 25,169,550 of NC_087520.1, forward strand.
TTCAAGGTACTTGGAAGCAGGAGGAGAATAACTTGAGATGGATTCTGGCTTTTTTGTGTCTGTGTACTTGCAAACTGTCTCTGCCTACACATCTTGTGGGGCCTGTGCCTGTTTAGATATGCACACGGAAAACGGGTGCTCGTGTGGATGCTCTGTCTGCTCCATTCCCCCCCCAAGTTTGGAGGCTGTTCAAAGCAGGTCCCCATCCCTGGGTGGTTAAGATCAAACTTGCCCTATGCACTGTACTCCACTGACCAGGCGAGTTAGGAAATCGAGGCTAGGAAACACAAGACAATTTTTAAATCTGAACAAAAGTAGATTAAGGAAACCAGCTGGAAAACTCTATTTTGCTCATTTTGAAAGCAAAATGTGGGTCACGGATGTGCTTCCACAGACAGAGACTGGCTAGAAAAGAAAAAGACATCATCAGTGCCAAGACTTTTTGATGATCAGAGGTAGATTTAGCTCTTAGGCATGGAGATAAGAAAGGAAGAGGAGACGAAGTAGGAATAAAAACATAATCAAGAGATTAGGAATGTGGAACTCAACCCACCCGTAAATTTGCCTTAGGGAATGATGAAAAAATGCAGTAACGAAAAAGATGAAAGCAACTGCTACATCTTATTCTCTTCCCTTTGCTGTCCTTATGGTTTTATTTTTTGCTGCCCAAGACACAGGAGGCCTATTACAGAACCTCCCCTCTTCCTCGGTCATGTTTTTTCTTTGCAAAAGTGCTGTTTTCTACTGTTCCTTCACAGTAGCTATGAAATCCTTGCTAAGGACAGGCTGACTTTAGAGCCAAAAAGAAGCAAAGTTTTGCAGGGGAGGCCACACCATTAGGCAGGCATGCATGGCAGAGTACAAAGCAATATGCTCCTACCCATCTTTGATAGGAGAGAAGAGCTATTACTCCTTGTTTAGGCTAATACAAAATATTAAATCTATTTTCAGTGAAATTAATGATACACTAATAAAAGCCATGCTGCTAGCTCTTGCAGGCTGTTGATTAGCCTGTGACTTGGTCTCCCAGGGGCTGTAACAGAAGGCCTGTTTTTTGAACCATTTAAAAAAAAAAATCAAAGTAAAGCACTGGAAGAGCAATGTAGGGCAATGGCAGCACTGACTCAGAGAAGCCCAAGTTGTGGTTCCTTAGAAATAGCCAGGCAGAGGAGGGGGGTTTCTAGAAAGCATTCAGGGCATTCAGCGGGTGGTTTCTCAGGCAAAGGGAAGTGCCTGGGCCACTCCCAAAGGTCCCACCTGTGCTGGCCATGACAGGACGTGGTCGCTTGGTGCCTTCAGGCTTTGCGACATGTGCTGAGCTGCTGTGGAGCGTGATCTCTGACTGCTGCAGCAAACTCCCCTCCTGCCAGCAAAGCACTAGTCCCTGTGGCTTAACACCAAGAGAAGCCTGAAATAAGAGCAGTGCTAGTCCAGTTCACTGCCTGTCACTGTTTTTCAAACTTTGGGGAACTTCAGATTCAGTTCTTGCCTGGAATTTATTTTTCTCAGCCATAATGAAAACACATTTTGTAATTGCTAGTGCTTTAAATCCAGTATCAGCGTCAATAAAGACAAGCCCTTTCCCAGGGGGGGGAAAAAGTAGAAAAATGTCTCAAATCTTTCACTCATGCAGAAGAAAACAACCCCAAAGCACTGAAGGATTAAATGAAAAATATGCCTCTTTTCACTGGGTGTCCACTGGGCGTAAGTGCCAACTGAGCTCTCACTTGCATCACCATCTGGTGTGATGGCACCAGGGCCTAGAGGTGCAGCAGGCTAGGTTACAGTGCCCTACCCTGCGACAGCATCTCTGCTCCTGGTGACAGAACCACCAGAGGTTCCTAAACGGCAGCAGGTCTGTAAATGTGAAGGACTTTTTTATCTTCAGCTTCACCATCTGACCTAGCCCAGAGAAAACAAGTGTCCTGCCACAGCACGATACACAGTATGGTGAAGGAAAGAGGCAGCACAGCCCTCCCCTGGCATGGAGGATCATACATCCCCCCCTCCAGATGCAAGAGAGTTGTTGAAGACATCGACATTCATTTTGCTGGGCTGCAACCACACGTTGATATTGCTGTGAATACCACAGCACAGAGCCTCTTCAGTTGATGTCCAGAAACTGCTTGTGATTTCAGAGCTCTTGCTGATGAATTGCCCAGCAGCTGGTCACATTGGGAGGGCTATGCTTATTATATTCAACTGCTATCTTGCACAGAAGGAAAATGAAAATACTTTCCTCAAGGTAATTGGCTCTAAAACAATTGAAGAATTTTCCACAAGGTTGTAATGCAATTAGGACTGGCATTTTATATAATTTATATCTCTAAAGGTACTTTTATGCCATCAAACTCTTCTTTTGTAGAAAAAAATGCTGGCAAGAGAAGGCAGATTTTGCTGTTACAGGCAATGAAATATAGATTAAACATGGATGTCCACCATTAAAAGGCAGCATAATGTCAGGATCATCACTGAGATGTAGTTGTTCATGGTGAGAAATGGTTGGGTAGGATGCTGTGACACCAACCACACATCTGCAGGTTTCCCATTTGGTTTTTGGTCAATGCCAAGGGATGTGTCATCATTCGCCTTCTGCTGCAGCACTCCAAGAGCAGAAATAATCCTGCATTCCCTAACTGCCCTTCCAGCTTGGATGGGAGGAGCTGGTGCAGACTGGGGATGATCAGGCCTACCACACAGAACAAAACCAGCAGCCACGCTGGTGCTTGGGGTCATGTTTTGATAGATATCCAGGAAAACCCTAATCAGAGATGCCAGATAATCCAAACATGCAATAACAACTCCAGAAGTGCATGAGTCAGCTGGTGAACTTGTTGACCCAGGATACTGTGAAAGCCAAAAGCATAGATGTAGCATTCCCCTATAACCATTTGGGGAAGCCTCTATTTCCCCTACTACCAAAAGATCCAAGGGTATAACCAGGGAAGTGATCACTCCGTGCTTGCTTGTTTCTTATGCTTGTACTTAACCACGTTTTACTTGCTACTGCGCAGGACACAGAACAGGGCCAGGGAACTTTTTGCCTGACTGCAACAGCTGCTGTGATTGAAATTATGAGATGAAAAGCTTTAGTTTCCTTGCCCAGGTGGAGGCAAAGAGATTGGATGAATTATCATCAGAAATGGGTCTGAACTGAAACTGGGGAGGCACTCAAGGTTTCCTCAGAGCCAGAGCAACTGTTTAATGGGTAGATGTCCAGTCCTTATGACGGGATGAACCAAAGACACGGATTCAGACAATCACCATTTAAAAAAATCTGCATGTGGTCCCTAGCAGCAGAGATGCCACCAACTATTATGAGAATAATGCAGTGCCACTGTAAAAGCAAAGATATCCCTTACCCTTGGTTGTAATCCAGCTGCCTATCAGTACAGTGTGTGACTATCAGAAAAGCTCTACTGCTATACAAAGCAGGTGATCACACCCTTCTGTTATCTTTCAGCCAAATGAAGAAGCCATCAGCTACATCCATGTGTTGGTCTGCCTCTGCGCGCTAGATCAGTGCTTGTAGAAACCTACCTTGAGCTGTCTGGGAACAGTTCGGCAACCTGGCCTTGGGGTCACAGACCT